>NC_135236.1:498690008-499332508 GCF_051348905.1 Ranitomeya variabilis | reverse complement strand
TTTGTGAATCAATGTATGCTATATTTTGATGTGCATGCTGACCGATTTCCTACTGATAGATCCAAAGTATTGTGTGTAATAATGCTACTGACCTCACGAGCGCTCGCCTGGGCGAATCTGATGATTGAGTCTTGTGACCCACGGTTAAATGGCTTGGATGATTTCTTGGCCGCTATGGCATTAATGTTTGGTGACCCTAATCGCCGTGCAACCGCTGAATCTGCTTTGTTGTCTTTACGCCAGGCTAAACGTTCTGTTATTGAGTATGCCACTGAATTCAGGAGATTGGCGGTAGATACCAATTGGTACAGTTATGCACAATTGCCTATTTTTAAAAGGGGTCTGTCTAGTATTATAAAAGATGAACTAGCTCGCTCTGAGTCACCACAAGAACTAGAGACATTTATACAGCATTGTGTGCGCATAGACATTCGCCTTACTGAGCATAGGCAGGAGAAATTTGCTGCATATAACCGTATTTCTAACTTTTCCCTTCCTTCCAAAGAGCCTGCAGGTAAAACATCTTGGGAGGTGGAGGAGGTGCCCATGCAAATTGATTCCGTTCAGAGACGCGAGATCAATGAGCGCCGGGAGCATCGCCTTCGTGAAAGTCTATGTTTCTACTGCGGCCAGTCTGACCACTTCTTGATCAATTGTCCTAAGTGTCCTAGACGGCCTAACAAGGTGCTAGCAGCAATATGGGAGTATGACAACTGTGATGATGAATCTGACATCTCTGAATGTAGCCTGCCTTTAAACGCTGTATTCCATTCACTTCCTATGACTTCACCCCCCAAGGAGCTGAAGGAAAAGAACTCTCACTGTTCTCTCCCTATTAAGATCCTGGGTTCAGGAAAGTGGATTTCCAGTTCAGCTATGATTGCCTCTGGTGCAGGTGGCAATTTCATGGATATCGCATTTGCCAAGGAATATGGTATTAAAATTCAGCAAAGAACCTCTCCAATTACCATGGAAACAGTGGATGGGTCACCTTTAATCTCTGGGCCTGTGGATCAGGAGACTGTACCCCTTGAAATTTTGTTGGAGCCTAATCATCAGGAGCAACTTTCTTTCTTGCTAATTTCTTCTCCTCATTTTCCTGTGATTTTAGGCATTCCTTGGTTGCGTTCTCAGAACCCAATTATCAACTGGGAGACCAAGGAGATTATCTTTCCAACAAGGAGCAACTCAGCATTAACAGAAGCTGTCCCTGAGTCCACGGCTACGGAACCACATGTACATGTATTTTCTTTACCTCCAGCATATAAAGAGTTCTCTGACATCTGTGACAAGAAGAATGCAGATAAGCTTCCTCCACACAGGCATTATGACTGTCCCATTGAGTTGCTTCCTGGGGCAGCTATTCCTTTTGGTAACGTATTCCCTTTGGCAGCACCTGAGCTTCAAGCCTTAAAGGAGTATATTGATGAAAATCTGGCCAAAGGCTTCATACGCCCTTTTTCCTCACCAGCAGGGGCACCTATCTTTTTTGTAAAGAAGAAGGATGGGACCCTGAGACCCTGTGTTGACTATCAGGAACTCAATAAGGTAACCGTACAAAACCGTTACCCTTTGCCTCTAATTCCCAAATTACTAGAAAGAGTCCGCCATGCTAAGGTGTTCTCTAAACTGGATCTTCGTGGGGCTTATAATTTGGTGCGTATTCATCCAGGGGATGAGTGGAAGACAGCATTCAGATGCCGGTATGGACACTTTGAATCTCTTGTGATGCCCTTCGGGCTTTGTAACGCCCCTGCAACGTTTCAACACCTTGCTAATGACATTTTCAGAGATTTGTTGGACCAGTTTGTAGTGATCTATTTGGATGATATACTAATCTTTTCTGACTCTCTACAGGAACATGAAGAACATGTCAAAACTGTTTTAAGACATCTGAAAGAGAACCATCTGTATATTAAGCCAGAGAAATGCGAGTTCCATCGTTCTGAGACACAGTTCTTGGGTTATATCATCTCTCCCCAGGGGCTGAACATGGAATCTGGTAAGATTCAGGCTATCCTTGACTGGCCGGCACCCAAGAACGTTAAGGAGGTCCAACGTTTTATTGGTTTTGCAAATTTCTACAGACGCATCATTCGAAATTTTTCTGATATTGTCCGTCCCATTACTTCCTTGACAAAGAAGGAAAAGCCCTTTAAGTGGTCATCACAGGCTCAAGAAACTTTTGATCAGCTGAAGATCTGTTTCACATCAGCACCGCTGTTGATACACCCAGATCCAACACATCCTTTCATTGTGGAGGTGGACGCTTCTGATAATGCTTTGGGGGCTATTCTCTCCCAAAGAACTGGAGATAAGGGTCTGCTACATCCTTGTGCTTTCTTTTCCCGTAGACTAACCTCAGCAGAGAAGAATTACGACATGGGAGACAAGGAATTGCTGGCTATTATTGCGGCTTTCAAAGACTGGAGGCATCATCTGCAAGGAGCTGCACAACAGAACATAGTGCTAACTGACCATCGCAATCTAGAGTTCCTTAGATCCACTAGATGTCTTTCTCTCGTCAGGCTCGTTGGAACTTATTTTTAAATCAATTTAACTTTGTTATCTCGTACCGTCCAGTTTCTCGTAATGGGAAGGCTGATGCTTTATCCCGAATCCATGCTGTGGATTCCGTACCTGGAGCCCCATCCAAGACCATTCTATCTGATGCCAATTTCATCGGAGTTATCCACGATCAGGACTTGTGGAAGGAGTGCAGGGAGGCCTTTGAAGGTGATGTATTTCTGGCCAACCCACCTGTGGATATTAATCTTGTCTTTAAGGGTGGCATGTGGTTCAGATATCTACGTATCTACGTCCCGAAGGTCGTCCGTCTGCAGATCCTCAAGTTGGTACATGACTCCAAGTTGGCTGGTCACAGGGGGGTACAGAAGACACAAGAGTTCCTGAGCCAATTCTTCTGGTGGCCAACTTGCCTGAAGGATACCAAGGACTATGTTCTCTCTTGCGAGGTATGTGCCCGTTACAAGACTCCTCATGTGGCACCTACGGGTCTTCTACAACCATTACCTGTTCCATCCCACCCTTGGGGGTCTATATCAATGGACTTTATTGTGGAGCTGCCTACATCGGGGGGCATGAATACAATCATGGTGGTAGTTGATCGCCTGACTAAAGCTGCTCATTTTGTTCCGTGCACCGGCCTCCCCTCTGCTAAAGATACAGTGAACTTGGTTATACAGAATGTCTTTCGGTTGCATGGGGTGCCGGATGAGATCATCTCTGACCGTGGAGTACAGTTCACTTCAAGATTCTGGAAGGGGTTTTGCTCTGCATTCAATATTAATGTCTGTCTCTATTCTGCTTACCATCCCCAGACAAATGGTCAGACTGAGCGTACCAACCAGACGCTGGAACAATATCTAAGATGCTATGTCAGCCATCTCCAGGATGATTGGTTGGAGTTGTTGCCATTAGCCGAATTTTCATATAATAATTCTCAGAGCGCCTCCACTAAATTTACACCTTTCTTTGCCAATCTGGGTTATCATCCGTGTATTTTACCTAGGTCTCCAATTAATTCTCCGGTTCCAGCAGTGGAGGAAAGGCTGACTGTGATGAGACAAAATCTGGAGGTTCTGAAGGAATCCCTGACCACGGCTCAAGAACGTTATAAGAGATCGGCTGATAGATTCCGTAAACCTGCACCCATGTTCAAGGTAGGAAATTCCGTGTGGTTAGCAACTAAGAATCTGAAGTTAAATGTTCCTTCACAAAAACTTGGACAGAAATTCATTGGCCCTTTCAAGATCAACGGTATTGTGAGCTCTGTGGCCTGCCGGCTGAAGCTACCTAGGAAAATGAAGGTACACCCAGTTTTTCATGTATCTTTACTAAAGCCTGTATCTCCTAATACCTTCCAGGGACGCGTTGTGCCACCTCAGCCTGTGGTGATTGATGGGCAAGAACAATTCGTGGTGGAGGAAATTATTGATTCCAGGATTCGCAGGAATCGGCTCCAATATCTGATAAGATGGCAGGGATACCCCCCTGAGGAAGACTCTTGGGAACCTGTGGAAAACATCAATGCCCAACAGAAGATTTCTCGTTTTCATCAGAGATTCCCTGAGAAACCAGGTCTAGGATCATCCTGAGGCTGCTTCTAAGGAGGGAGTAATGTCAGGACTCTGAACATTTTTTACCTTTTGTGCATTACTGCCCTTTTCCAACATGGCGTCTTTGGTCTCATGTGCACTTGTCTTCCTGCTATAAAACTCCTCCCCAGCCTTCAGTCTGTGCTAGATTATTCTGCTTTGCATCCAGCTCCTGATTACTCCCTGGCCTTGCACCTGCACTTGCTCCTGTGAACCTGTGTTGGAGATCCTGCCACTCTGCTCTGAATTCCTGCTGCATACACCAGTGTTCAGTAATCCTCCTTCATCTGCTGCTCGTGTTACTTCCATCTGCATTTGCTGGACATGTAAGCTGTTTCGGCTCTGCAAAACCTGAGACTATTAACCAGGCCTCCCTGGTTGAGCTAAGATATGATTTGAACTGCCTAATAGCATATCTATCTGTGTCTGGACTAAGTCAAGGATCTATTCGTGTCAAGTTTCCTCAAGCATAACTGTGCTTCATAGACTTTCTGTTTGTTTGCATCTACCTCTGAAGTTTCCTATTGACTGCTAAGCTGTGTTTATTATTTGCACCAAGTGTTGTGGACTTGAGTTTCTCTCTGCACCTGCTTGAATCACCATGTGATAATATAAACTTTACCACTTATAAAACTGTGTCCTGTTGTCTTGTTCCACGCAAAGAGTCTCCTGAATCATCCCCTATAATTATTACATATGGACATAGTGCTGCGAGATCAGAGGGGTGACAGGCTTGCAGGACGTACTGCTGAAACAGGCCTTGCACGAGAGCTTACGTGTGAACCCACGCATGACCTTCTCTGAAGTGGGGAGTGAAGCACTCACGCGTCAGCAGGAGCAGGGGATGACAGTCCCAGCTGGGAAGGTCCGAAGCAGGGAGGTATCCATAATAATGGCCACCAAACCAAGATGGGTGGAAGAGTTGTGGAAAGCAATTCAGGGAATATGAGAAGAATGGCTGACGCCCAGAAGAAAGCCCCCGCATCCAACCCGCCCGGGGGTAAAACTGTCTTTGAACCTCGTCGTGAAGTTAGAGCGCCTCTGTAAGGTTCTCAGTCTCTTTGCTATATCTGCTGTGATTTTCTGTTATTGAAACCTGTTTTTTCCGTCAGCCATTTTGCTTTGTCCTGCTGCAGCTACCTTGCCCTGAGTCAGTATGGAGTTTCTAGCTTCTATGTTTCTGCCCTGTTCTCTGCCTCTTGACTTTTTAAGCAGCCTCAGCTGTTCAATCAGTGCTTCTGAATCATGTCTGCAGTCAGCCTGTGACCTGCTCCTGGAAGTCTTGGACTTAGTAATCCAGCCATCTCCTACTGTGGATCTCTGGGACACTTGTGGACACTGGAACTCTGCTGCGTGCTAAACAACATTTACCAGGGAAGTAACAGAGAGACTCTGAACCTGTTTTGTGCTTAATGCTGAACTTAAGGTGTACTCTGGTCTGCTGTGTCGTCCGCCGTGTCTCCTGCCTCTGTACCTGCAATTGTGTAAAACCTGTTTCTCTGTAGCATACCTGTATGAAGTAATACAAGCAAGTCCTAACTAAACCTGTGTCTCCTGTGTCTTCCTCGCACCAAAGCACAAGACTCTAAATAGACTGTGTACAAAACATTACAGCCTCACAGAGTTGAACTTCATACATGCTACAACTGTGGTGAAGTGAGACATTTGGCATGGGGTTGCAAACAATGAAGTCGATCCCAGCAGCGCCGTCCATTAAACTAGTGGGCTCAGAGGCCGGGGGACGCTGCCCGGAGCCTGAACAGTCGAGAAGGAGAGTCAGAATCCCGCAAGTCTAGTTTCCATGTGCTTTGTCGTCTGGGCTGAGATGGATAGTCGTGCCGTCCGATGTCTGGTTGACATCAGCTCACAGATGACCACGATGCCTGAAGCATGCTTCCATTGTAATTTTCCTGAAGCGATGCAGCCCAAATGGGGCCCTGTAATAAAGTTGACAGCTGCCAACCACCTACCCATCCTTGTCACAGGGCGTGGTCTGGATGCAAATCAACATCTGTGAAAAAGATCTGGGCCAAAAGGGAGTGGTGCTAACTGCCGTAGACACCAGTAATGGACATGCTGTCACTTTAGGGATGAACATATAGAAGGAATTTGGAAGTCTTCTCATCAATGGGTCCCCAGATGTGTTCTTAAAACAATGGTGTCTTCACACTCCTCAAAGGAGGGTGTTCCAACAGTTAATCTGGATGGCCCAAGCTCAAGAAACCTCTGGTGATGGAAAGATACTGGGAAAAGTGATTATCCCAGCTGCAGCCAACCTGATACTACCTCCTGGACAGACCATGCTTACCCTGCCCGATTGAGCTTGTACCCCTCTGGAAGGAGTAGAGATCCAGATAGAGCCAGCTTCTATGGAGCAAGTACCTTTAGGGCTCCTTTTTGAGTGGACGTTAGCCATAGTGCACAACGGGGTCAGTCCCGGTGCGATGTGTAAATCTAAGAGAAGAAAATCTCACTCTCTCACCCTGAAGTGAAGGTGCGCAAGTTCTGGGCATGCACAAGCAACTGATGCCATCACAAGCTGTCCAGTTGACAGCAGGGAGGTCCTTGGACCATAGCTGTAGACACATCTTTGACACCAAAACCTCAGCACCTGCGAGAGGGACGTTGTATTCTGGAGCAAATGCGGGCTGAACTAACAGAAACAGGTCCAACAAGTAGAAGCTCTATTAGGGCGATACCAAGATTTGTTTGCACATCATGAGGACGACTGCGGATGCACTACAGCAATCACCCATGAGATTCCGACTGGTAATGCCGCACCAGTCAGAGAACAATACTGACAAATCCCACCACAAATGTACCAAGAGGTGAAGGGGATGCTAACACAGATGCTACAAAATGGTGTCATTTGAGAGAGTCAGAGCCCGTGGGCTGCCCCCATTGTGCTGGTGCGGAAGAAAGATGGAACTTTACCTTTCTGTGTGGACTACAGCAAACTGAGTGCCTACACTGTAAGAGACTATTACCCCCTCCCCAGGATAGAGGAATTGTTGTCTGCGCTGGGGAGCGCAAAATATTTCTCATCGTTAGATCTCGCCAGTGGCTATTGGCAAGTACCTATGTCTGAGCAGGATCGAGCAAAGATGGCCTTCATACTCCCAATGGGCCTGTACGAATTTAACCCAATGTCGTTTGGACTGGATAACGCTCCTGGTATGTTCCAACGACTCATGGAGAGGTGCCTAGGTGATTTGAACTTCGAGGCCACTCTCATCTACCTAGATGATATCATCATGTATGCTGCCACGTTCGAGGAACATCTGCATAGAACAGAATAAGTGCTGAGTAGCCTTCAGAGAGCCAGAATAAGTGCTGAGTAGCCTTCATGGGTTTAAAAGTAAAGCCTCAGAAGTGTAATTTATTCCGCACCTAGATTGAGTACTTTGGACATGTCGTCTCTGCAGACTGGGTGAGACCATCCCGTGAGAAAGCTACCGCAGTGCAGGATTGTCCCATCCCGAAAACCATGAAAGATGTATGGGCCTTCCTGGGGCTCACCGGGTATTATTGAAGATTTGTGAAGAACTTTTCTCACATTGTGAACCCGCTGCTAGAACTACTGAAAGGGGTGCCGTCTGATGCAAAGAGCAAGACTATCCAGTGAGGAGAGCGGCATGAGAATGCATTTTGAGCATTGAAGGTGGCTTTGACTGAAGCGCAAGTGTTAGCCTATGCAGATTTCTTCCAACCGTTTATTCTCCATACTGATGGAAACCTGCATGGACTTGGAGCTGTATTATCTCAGATCCAACATGGAAAAGAGCGGGTGATCGCTTACGCGAGTAGATCCTTGCACGAATCTAAACGGAATCCAGACACCTACAGTTAGTTCAAACTGGAGCTGTTGGCATTAGTGTGGGCCATGACTGAGAAGTTTGTGGAATACCTGTCCTCCTCTGAAGTTCTAGTATGCACTGATAATAATCCTTTGCCTCACCTAGAAAATCCAAAACTCAGGGCCCTGGAGCAGCAAAGGGTGGCTCAGATGGCAAAGTTACGATATAAGATCACTTTCAAGAGGGGAGCTGAGAATACACACACCAATTCCCTATCCAGAGTGACACATGAGAGGCCTGGGCCCAACTGGGACAAAGAGTTGGAGGCACAACAGGTCCCCGAGTTCCGTGATTCTGCCAGGATGATGGCAGCTACGCAGGATCAGGTACAGGCAGTCACTCGGGAAAGCATCCTCAGGCATCCCGGATTGAGAGGGTCCGGATACAACAGGAAGATGGGGAGCTTGCTCAAATGAGATAGTGAGTGACTCTAAAACAAATGCCCAGCCAAAGAGAGGGGGATGCCCTGTCCTCAGGGGCTCTGCAGATCCTACAACAGTGGGAAAGATTACAACTGAAGAATGGGCTATTGTACCGGAAGATTCAGTTACAATGGGAACTATTGGTCACCTGGCAGGTGGTCATCCCCGAGACGCAGTTGCCCCAGATAACTAAGGAAGCACACGAAAGAGGAGCTCACTTCGGTCAAGAGAAGACCTTTCAGTGGCTACAAAAGCTAGTTTACCATCCCCGTTTAAAAGCCGCAGTGGAAGAGGCCTGTCGGCAATGTAGAAACTGAGAATTAGCTAAACCTCTGGAGCAAAGAGCTCCCACACAAACCATAGTGACTTCTGCACCTCTGCAAGTTTTGATAGATTATCTCACGATAGGTCCGGTCCATCAGGAATACAAGCATTCTGCCGTGATGACGGACCTTTTCACTATATTCGCCATTGTAACTCCGACACATGATCAAAGTGCCGAGAACGCAGCATGTGCCATCTGCAAAAAATTCATCCAAGTATACAGCTGCCCGAAGAGAATCCACACCGATCAAGGTGCCTGTTTCCTAGGGCAAGTAATGGAAGAACTGCACTGCCTGTACCATATCGAACGAAAAATCGCAGACAACGCCTATCACCCTCAGGGAAATGGAGCCTGTGAACGGTTCAACCTCTTATCCAAATGTTAAGGACACTGGAGGAAGACAGAAAGGCCCAATGGCCTGAATTTGTAGCCGAGTTGGTATGGGTATATAACAACCGAGTACACCGCACCACTGAGTACACGCCATATTTCCTACTATTTGGCCAGCCGGGAAGAGAGATCACCAAGCTATAATTGGATCCAGAGTAGGATTACCCACGGATAGGGGTGTCTGTTATGATCTGGCGACCTTGGAGCCGCATGAAACTTTCTCTGGAGTCGGTGGAACCTGTACTGACCGCAAATCCTGAACTAACACCGCAACTAGAAGTAGCCGTGGGGTGTGCCTAACAAACCCTAGACACCTCGACACAGCCGGAGGACTAAATACCCCTATAGATGGAAATAGGAATGCTACCTTGCCTCAGAGCAGACCCCCAAAGGATAGGCAGCCCCCCACGAATAATGACTGTGAGTAGGAGAAGAATAGACACACGCAGGTAGAAAACAGGATTTAGCAAAAGAGGCCACTCTAGCTAAATAGGAAAAGATAGGACAGATTACTAGGCGGTCAGTATTAAAACCCTTCCAAAAATATCCACAACAGATAATACAAAAAGTTCCACAATCTAACTAAAGACATGGAATGTATATCTGCCACTCCAGAGAATCCAACAAGACTGAGAAAATACTGACACAATCTAAGCTGGACAAGAAAACACAAAGAATAGCACTGAATTGTGAAGCACACAACATGTGTGCCACAGGAAAAAAAACCCAGACACTTATCTTTGCTGATTTGGCAGAAAGGCAGGAGGAACCAGGCAGAGGTCCTACACCTCCCAACAACAATTGACAACTGGCAAGGACTAATGAATCCTACACGCCTAAATACCCCAGTCAGAACTGCAATCAGCAGATACACCTGACCAGGACTGCAACTCAGGGGTAACTGCATTACCACCTACAACCACCGGAGGGAGCCCAAAAGCTCGTTGGAACTTATTTTTAAATCAATTTAACTTTGTTATCTCGTACCGTCCAGTTTCTCGTAATGGGAAGGCTGATGCTTTATCCCGAATCCATGCTGTGGATTCCGTACCTGGAGCCCCATCCAAGACCATTCTATCTGATGCCAATTTCATCGGAGTTATCCACGATCAGGACTTGTGGAAGGAGTGCAGGGAGGCCTTTGAAAGTGATGTATTTCTGGCCAACCCACCTGTGGATATTAATCTTGTCTTTAAGGGTGGCATGTGGTTCAGAGATCTACGTATCTACGTCCCGAAGGTCGTCCGTCTGCAGATCCTCAAGTTGGTACATGACTCCAAGTTGGCTGGTCACAGGGGGGTACAGAAGACACAAGAGTTCCTGAGCCAATTCTTCTGGTGGCCAACTTGCCTGAAGGATACCAAGGACTATGTTCTCTCTTGCGAGGTATGTGCCCGTTAGAAGACTCCTCATGTGGCACCTATGGGTCTTCTACAACCATTACCTGTTCCATCCCACCCTTGGGGGTCTATATCAATGGACTTTATTGTGGAGCTGCCTACATCGGGGGGCATGAATACAATCATGGTGGTAGTTGATCGCCTGACTAAAGCTGCTCATTTTGTTCCGTGCACCGGCCTCCCCTCTGCTAAAGATACAGTGAACTTGGTTATACAGAATGTCTTTCGGTTGCATGGGGTGCCGGATGAGATCATCTCTGACCGTGGAGTACAGTTCACTTCAAGATTCTGGAAGGGGTTTTGCTCTGCATTCAATATTAATGTCTGTCTCTATTCTGCTTACCATCCCCAGACATATGGTCAGACTGAGCGTACCAACCAGACGCTGGAACAATATCTAAGATGCTATGTCAGCCATCTCCAGGATGATTGGTTGGAGTTGTTGCCATTAGCCGAATTTTCATATAATAATTCTCAGAGCGCCTCCACTAAATTTACACCTTTCTTTGCCAATCTGGGTTATCATCCGTGTATTTTACCTAGGTCTCCAATTAATTCTCCGGTTCCAGCAGTGGAGGAAAGGCTGACTGTGATGAGACAAAATCTGGAGGTTCTGAAGGAATCCCTGACCACGGCTCAAGAACGTTATAAGAGATCGGCTGATAGATTCCGTAAACCTGCACCCATGTTCAAGGTAGGAAATTCCGTGTGGTTAGCAACTAAGAATCTGAAGTTAAATGTTCCTTCACAAAAACTTGGACAGAAATTCATTGGCCCTTTCAAGATCAACGGTATTGTGAGCTCTGTGGCCTGCCGGCTGAAGATACCTAGGAAAATGAAGGTACACCCAGTTTTTCATGTATCTTTACTAAAGCCTGTATCTCCTAATACCTTCCAGGGACGCGTTGTGCCACCTCAGCCTGTGGTGATTGATGGGCAAGAACAATTCGTGGTGGAGGAAATTATTGATTCCAGGATTCGCAGGAATCGGCTCCAATATCTGATAAGATGGCAGGGATACCCCCCTGAGGAAGACTCTTGGGAACCTGTGGAAAACATCAATGCCCAACAGAAGATTTCTCGTTTTCATCAGAGATTCCCTGAGAAACCAGGTCTAGGATCGTCCTGAGGCTGCTTCTAAGGAGGGAGTAATGTCAGGACTCTGAACATTTTTTACCTTTTGTGCATTACTGCCCTTTTCCAACATGGCGTCTTTGGTCTCATGTGCACTTGTCTTCCTGCTATAAAACTCCTCCCCAGCCTTCAGTCTGTGCTAGATTATTCTGCTTTGCATCCAGCTCCTGATTACTCCCTGGCTTGCACCTGTACCTGCTCCTGTGAACCTGTGTTGGAGATCCTGCCACTCTGCTCTGAATTCCTGCTGCATACACCAGTGTTCAGTAATCCTCCTTCATCTGCTGCTCGTGTTACTTCCATCTGCATTTGCTGGACATGTAAGCTGTTTCGGCTCTGCAAAACCTGAGACTATTAACCAGGCCTCCCTGGTTGAGCTAAGATATGATTTGAACTGCCTAATAGCATATCTATCTGTGTCTGGACTAAGTCAAGGATCTATTCGTGTCAAGTTTCCTCAAGCATAACTGTGCTTCATAGACTTTCTGTTTGTTTGCATCTACCTCTGAAGTTTCCTATTGACTGCTAAGCTGTGTTTATTATTTGCACCAAGTGTTGTGGACTTGAGTTTCTCTCTGCACCTGCTTGAATCACCATGTGATAATATAAACTTTACCACTTATAAAACTGTGTCCTGTTGTCTTGTTCCACGCAAAGAGTCTCCTGAATCATCCCCTATAATTATTACATATGGACATAGTGCTGCGAGATCAGAGGGGTGACAGGCTTGCAGGACGTACTGCTGAAACAGGCCTTGCACGAGAGCTTACGTGTGAACCCACGCATGACCTTCTCTGAAGTGGGGAGTGAAGCACTCACGCGTCAGCAGGAGCAGGGGATGACAGTCCCAGCTGGGAAGGTCCGAAGCAGGGAGGTATCCATAATAATGGCCACCAAACCAAGATGGGTGGAAGAGTTGTGGAAAGCAATTCAGGGAATATGAGAAGAATGGCTGACGCCCAGAAGAAAGCCCCCGCATCCAACCCGCCCGGGGGTAAAACTGTCTTTGAACCTCGTCGTGAAGTTAGAGCGCCTCTGTAAGGTTCTCAGTCTCTTTGCTATATCTGCTGTGATTTTCTGTTATTGAAACCTGTTTTTTCCGTCAGCCATTTTGCTTTGTCCTGCTGCAGCTACCTTGCCCTGAGTCAGTATGGAGTTTCTAGCTTCTATGTTTCTGCCCTGTTCTCTGCCTCTTGACTTTTTAAGCAGCCTCAGCTGTTCAATCAGTGCTTCTGAATCATGTCTGCAGTCAGCCTGTGACCTGCTCCTGGAAGTCTTGGACTTAGTAATCCAGCCATCTCCTACTGTGGATCTCTGGGACACTTGTGGACACTGGAACTCTGCTGCGTGCTAAACAACATTTACCAGGGAAGTAACAGAGAGACTCTGAACCTGTTTTGTGCTTAATGCTGAACTTAAGGTGTACTCTGGTCTGCTGTGTCGTCCGCCGTGTCTCCTGCCTCTGTACCTGCAATTGTGTAAAACCTGTTTCTCTGTAGCATACCTGTATGAAGTAATACAAGCAAGTCCTAACTAAACCTGTGTCTCCCGTGTCTTCCTCGCACCAAAGCACAAGACTCTAAATAGACTGTGTACAAAACATTACAGCCTCACAGAGTTGAACTTCATACATGCTACAACTGTGGTGAAGTGGGACATTTGGCATGGGGTTGCAAACAATGAAGTCGATCCCAGCAGCGCCGTCCATTAAACTAGTGGGCTCAGAGGCCGGGGGACGCTGCCCGGAGCCTGAACAGTCGAGAAGGAGAGTCAGAATCCCGCAAGTCTAGTTTCCATGTGCTTTGTCGTCTGGGCTGAGATGGATAGTCGTGCCGTCCGATGTCTGGTTGACATCAGCTCACAGATGACCACGATGCCTGAAGCATGCTTCCGTTGTAATTTTCCTGAAGCGATGCAGCCCAAATGGGGCCCTGTAATAAAGTTGACAGCTGCCAACCACCTACCCATCCTTGTCACAGGGCGTGGTCTGGATGCAAATCAACATCTGTGAAAAAGATCTGGGCCAAAAGGGAGTGGTGCTAACTGCCGTAGACACCAGTAATGGACATGCTGTCACTTTAGGGATGAACATATAGAAGGAATTTGGAAGTCTTCTCATCAATGGGTCCCCAGATGTGTTCTTAAAACAATGGTGTCTTCACACTCCTCAAAGGAGGGTGTTCCAACAGTTAATCTGGATGGCCCAAGCTCAAGAAACCTCTGGTGATGGAAAGATACTGGGAAAAGTGATTATCCCAGCTGCAGCCAACCTGATACTACCTCCTGGACAGACCATGCTTACCCTGCCCGATTGAGCTTGTACCCCTCTGGAAGGAGTAGAGATCCAGATAGAGCCAGCTTCTATGGAGCAAGTACCTTTAGGGCTCCTTTTTGAGTGGATGTTAGCCATAGTACACAACGGGGCAGTCCCGGTGCGATGTGTAAATCTAAGAGAAGAAAATCTCACTCTCTCACCCTGAAGTGAAGGTGCGCAAGTTCTGGGCATGCACAAGCAACTGATGCCATCACAAGCTGTCCAGTTGACAGCAAGGAGGTCCTTGGACCATAGCTGTAGACACATCTTTGACACCAAAACCTCAGCACCTGCGAGAGGGACGTTGTATTCTGGAGCAAATGCGGGCTAAACTAACAGAAACAGGTCCAACAAGTAGAAGCTCTATTAGGGCGATACCAAGATTTGTTTGCACATCATGAGGATGACTGCGGATGCACTACAGCAATCACCCATGAGATTCCGACTGGTAATGCCGCACCAGTCAGAGAACAATACTGACAAATCCCACCACAAATGTACCAAGAGGTGAAGGGGATGCTAACACAGATGCTACAAAATGGTGTCATTTGAGAGAGTCAGAGCCCGTGGGCTGTCCCCATTGTGCTGGTGCGGAAGAAAGATGGAACTTTACCTTTCTGTGTGGACTACAGCAAACTGAGTGCCTACACTGTAAGAGACTATTACCCCCTCCCCAGGATAGAGGAATTGTTGTCTGCGCTGGGGAGCGCAAAATATTTCTCATCGTTAGATCTCGCCAGTGGCTATTGGCAAGTACCTATGTCTGAGCAGGATCGAGCAAAGACGGCCTTCATACTCCCAATGGGCCTGTACGAATTTAACCCAATGTCGTTTGGACTGGATAATGCTCCTGGTATGTTCCAACGACTCATGGAGAGGTGCCTAGGTGATTTGAACTTCGAGGCCACTCTCATCTACCTAGATGATATCATCATGTATGCTGCCACGTTCGAGGAACATCTGCATAGAACAGAATAAGTGCTGAGTAGCCTTCAGAGAGCCAGAATAAGTGCTGGGTAGCCTTCATGGGTTTAAAAGTAAAGCCTCAGAAGTGTAATTTATTCCTCACCTAGATTGAGTACTTTGGACATGTCGTCTCTGCAGACTGGGTGAGACCATCCCGTGAGAAAGCTACCGCAGTGCAGGATTGTCCCATCCCGAAAACCATGAAAGATGTATGGGCCTTCCTGGGGCTCACCGGGTATTATTGAAGATTTGTGAAGAACTTTTCTCACATTGTGAACCCGCTGCTAGAACTACTGAAAGGGGTGCCGTCTGATGCAAAGAGCAAGACTATCCAGTGAGGAGAGCGGCATGAGAATGCATTTTGAGCATTGAAGGTGGCTTTGACTGAAGCGCAAGTGTTAGCCTATGCAGATTTCTTCCAACCGTTTATTCTCCACACTGATGGAAACCTGCATGGACTTGGAGCTGTATTATCTCAGATCCAACATGGAAAAGAGCGGGTGATCGCTTACGCGAGTAGATCCTTGCACGAATCTAAACGGAATCCAGACACCTACAGTTAGTTCAAACTGGAGCTGTTGGCATTAGTGTGGGCCATGACTGAGTAGTTTGTGGAATACCTGTCCTCCTCTGAAGTTCTAGTATGCACTGATAATAATCCTTTGGCTCACCTAGAAAATCCAAAACTCAGGGCCCTGGAGCAGCAAAGGGTGGCTCAGATGGCAAAGTTACGATATAAGATCACTTTCAAGAGGGGAGCTGAGAATACACACACCAATTCCCTATCCAGAGTGACACATGAGAGGCCTGGGCCCAACTGGGACAAAGAGTTGGAGGCACAACAGGTCCCCGAGTTCCGTGATTCTGCCAGGATGATAGCAGCTACGCAGGATCAGGTACAGGCAGTCACTCGGGAAAGCATCCTCAGGCATCCCGGATTGAGAGGGTCCGGATACAACAGGAAGATGGGGAGCTTGCTCAAATGAGATAGTGAGTGACTCTAAAACAAATGCCCAGCCAAAGAGAGGGGGATGCCCTGTCCTCAGGGGCTCTGCAGATCCTACCACAGTGGGAAAGATTACAACTGAACTATAACTAAGGAAGCACACGAAAGAGGAGCTCACTTCGGTCAAGAGAAGACCTTTCAGTGGCTACAAAAGCTAGTTTACCATCCCCGTTTAAAAGCCGCAGTGGAAGAGGCCTGTCGGCAATGTAGAAACTGAGAATTAGCTAAACCTCTGGAGCAAAGAGCTCCCACACAAACCATAGTGACTTCTGCACCTCTGCAAGTTTTGATAGATTATCTCACGATAGGTCCGGTCCATCAGGAATACAAGCATTCTGCCGTGATGACGGACCTTTTCACTATATTCGCCATTGTAACTCCGACACATGATCAAAGTGCCGAGAACGCAGCATGTGCCATCTGCAAAAAATTCATCCAAGTATACAGCTGCCCGAAGAGAATCCACACTGATCAAGGTGCCTGTTTCCTAGGGCAAGTAATGGAAGAACTGCACTGCCTGTACCATATCGAACGAAAAATCGCAGACAACGCCTATCACCCTCAGGGAAATGGAGCCTGTGAACGGTTCAACCTCTTATCCAAATGTTAAGGACACTGGAGGAAGACAGAAAGGCCCAATGGCCTGAATTTGTAGCCGAGTTGGTATGGGTATATAACAACCGAGTACACCGCACCACTGAGTACACGCCATATTTCCTACTATTTGGCCAGCCGGGAAGAGAGATCACCAAGCTATAATTGGATCCAGAGTAGGATTACCCACGGATAGAGGTGTCTGTTATGATCTGGCGACCTTGGAGCCGCATGAAACTTTCTCTGGAGTCGGTGGAACCTGTACTGACCGCAAATCCTGAACTAACACCGCAACTAGAAGTAGCCGTGGGGTGTGCCTAACAAACCCTAGACACCTCGACACAGCCGGAGGACTAAATACCCCTATAGATGGAAATAGGAATGCTACCTTGCCTCAGAGAAGACCCCCAAAGGATAGGCAGCCCCCCACGAATAATGACTGTGAGTAGGAGAAGAATAGACACACGCAGGTAGAAAACAGGATTTAGCAAAAGAGGCCACTCTAGCTAAATAGGAAAGGATAGGACAGATTACTAGGCGGTCAGTATTAAAACCCTTCCAAAAATATCCACAACAGATAATACAAAAAGTTCCACAATCTAACTAAAGACATGGAATGTATATCTGCCACTCCAGAGAATCCAACAAGACTGAGAAAATACTGACACAATCTAAGCTGGACAAGAAAACACAAAGAATAGCACTGAATTGTGAAGCACACAACATGTGTGCCACAGGAAAAAAAAACCAGACACTTATCTTTGCTGATTTGGCAGAAAGGCAGGAGGAACCAGGCAGAGGTCCTACACCTCCCAACAACAATTGACAACTGGCAAGGACTAATGAATCCTGCACGCCTAAATACCCCAGTCAGAACTGCAATCAGCAGATACACCTGACCAGGACTGCAACTCAGGGGTAACTGCATTACCACCTACAACCACCGGAGGGAGCCCAAAAGCAGAATTCACAACAGTACCCCCCCCCCTTGAGGAGGGGTCACCGAACCCTCACCAGAGCCCCCAGGCCAATCAGGACGAGCCAGATGAAAAGCATGAACCAAATCAGCAGCATGGACATCAGAAGCAAAAACCCAAGAATTATCCTCCTGGCCATAACCCTTCCATTTGACAAGGTACTGAAGCCTCCACCTCGAAAAACGAGAATCCAAAATCTTCTCAACCACATACTCCAACTCCCCATCAACCAAAACAGGGGCCGGAGGATCAACAGAGGGAACAACGGGCACCACATATTTCCGCAATAAAGATCTATGGAAGACATTATGGATAGCAAAAGAGGCCGGAAGCACCAATCAAAAAGACACCGGATTAATAATCTCAGAAATCCTATAAGGACCAATAAACCGAGGCTTAAACTTAGGGGAAGAGACCTTCATAGGAACATGACGGGAAGACAACCAAACCAAATCCCCAACCTGATGTCGGTAACCAACACACTGACGACGGTTAGCAAAACGTTGAGCCTCCTCCTGAGACAACACCAAATTGTCCACCACATGAGCCCAAATCTGCTGCAACCTGTCAACCACAGAATCCGCACCAGGACAGTCAGAAGGCTCAACCTGCCCAGAAGAAAAACGAGGATGAAAACCAAAATTACAAAAAAAAGGCGAAACCAAAGTAGCCGAACTAGCCCGATTATTAAGGGCAAACTCGGCCAATGGCAAAAAGGCCACCCAGTCATCCTGATCAGCAGACACAAAGCATCTCAAATAAGTCTCCAAAGTCTGATTAGTTCGCTCGGTCTGGCCATTTGTTTGAGGATGAAATGCAGAAGAAAAAGACAAATCAATGCCCAGCCTAGCGCACAAAAGGCCCGCCAAAACCTAGAAACAAACTGGGAACCTCTGTCGGACACAATATTCTCTGGAATACCATGCAAACGAACCACATGCTGAAAAAACAACGGAACCAACTCTGAAGAGGAAGGCAATTTAGGCAAAGGCACCAAATGAACCATCTTAGAAAACCGGTCACAAACAACCCAGATAACCGACATCCTCTGGGAAACCGGAAGATCAGAAATAAAATCCACAGAAATATGCGTCCAGGGCCTCTCAGGGAAGGGCAATGGCAAAAGTAACCCACTAGCACGGGAACAACAAGGCTTGGCCCACGCACAAGTCCCACAGGACTGCACAAAAGAACGCACATCACGTGACAACAAAGGCCACCAAAAGGACCTACCAACCAAATCTCTGGTACCAAAAATACCAGGATGACCAGCCAACACAGAACAGTGAACCTCAGAAATCACTCTACTAGTCCATCTGTCAGGAACAAACAATTTCCCCACAGGACAGCGGTCAGGTCTATCAGCCTGAAATTCCTGAAGAACCCGCCGTAAATCAGGGGAAATGGCAGAAAGGACCACCCCTTCTTTCAGAATGCCGACCGGTTCAAGGACCTCAGGAGAATCAGGCAAAAAACTCCTAGAAAGGGCATCAGCCTTAATATTCTTAGAACCCGGAAGATACGAAATCACGAAATCAAAACGGGAAAAAAACAAGGACCATCGAGCCTGTCTAGGACTCAGCCGTTTGGCAGACTCGAGGTAAATCAAATTCTTATGATCGGTCAGGACCACAATACGGTGCTTAGCTCCCTCAAGCCAATGTCGCCACTCCTCAAACGCCCACTTCATAGCCAACAACTCCCGATTGCCGACATCATAATTGCATTCAGCAGGCGAAAACTTGCGGGAGAAGAAGGCACACGGTTTCATGAAAGAACCAACAGAATCCCTCTGAGACAAAACGGCCCCTGCCTCAATCTCAGAAGCATCAATCTCAACCTGAAATGGAAGAGAAACATCTGGTTGGCGCAACACCAGAGCAGAAGTAAATCGGCGTTTAAGCTCCTGAAAGGCAGAGACAGCCGCAGAGGACCAATTCGCCACATCAGCGCCTTTTTTCGTCAAATCAGACAAGGGTTTAACCACGCTGGAGAAGTTAGCAATGAAACGGCGATAAAAATTTGCAAAACCCAAAAATTTCTGAAGGCTCTTCACGGATGTGGGTTGAATCCAATCATGAATGGCCTGAACCTTAACCGGATCCATCTCCATAGATGAGGGAGAAAAAATAAAGCCCAAAAAAGAAACCTTCTGCACCCCAAAGAGACACTTAGACCCCTTCACAAACAAAGCATTGTCACGAAGGATCTGAAATACCATCCTGACCTGTTCCACATGAGACTTCCAATCATCGGAAAAAAATCAAAATATCGTCCAAATATACAATCAAGAATTTATCAATATATGTCCGGAAGATATCATGCATGAAGGATTGAAAAACAGATGGAGGGTTAGTGAGCCCGAATGGCATCACAAGGTATTCAAAATGGCCTTCGGGCGTATTAAACGCAGTTTTCCATTCATCACCCTGCTTAATACGAACAAGATTATATGCCCCCCGAAGGTCAATCTTCGTAAACCAACTAGCCCCCTTAATCCTAGCAAACAAATTGGAAAGCAAAGGTAAAGGGTATTGAAACTTGACCGTGATCTTATTCAAGAGGCGATAATCAATACAAGGTCTCAAGGAGCCATCCTTCTTAGCAACAAAAAAAAAACCTGCTCCCAATGGTGAAGAAGATGGCCGAATATGCCCTTTCTCCAAAGACTCCTTAACATAACTCCGCATGGCGGTATGTTCAGGCACAGACAGGTTGAAAAGTCGGCCCTTAGGAAACTTACTGCCTGGAATCAAGTCAATCGCACAATCACAGTCCCTGTGCAGTGGAAGGGAACTGGACTTGGGCTCATCGAACACATCCTGAAAATCAGACAAAAACTCAGGAATTTCAGAAGAGGAAGAAGAGGAGATTGACATCAAAGGAACATCATTATGAACCCCTTAACAACCCCAACTAGTCACATACATAGATTTCCAATTCAACACAGGATTATGTACCTGCAACCACGGGAAACCCAGCACGATAACATCATGCAAATTATGCAACACCAGAAATCGACAATCTTCCTGATGGGCTGGCGCCATGTGCATGGTCACCTGTGTCCGAAACTGGGGCTTATTTTTAGCCAAAGGTGTAGCATCAATCCCCCTTAAAGGAATAGGGTTCTGCAAAGGCTGCAAGGGAAAACCACAACGCCTGGCAAACTCAAAATCCATTAAGTTCAAGGCGGCGCCTGAATACACAAACGCCATGACAGAAAATGATGACAATGAGCAGATCAAGGACACCGATAACAGAAATTTAGGTTGTACAGTACTGATAGTAAATGAACTAGCGATCCTTTTTGTCCGCTTAGGGCAGACTGAAATGACATGAGAAGCAGTTGCCACAATGACTTTGCTCTAAGGACGATGCCACAGCGCGCACAGTTTGACGCTCCTGCAAGCGCCGATCAATCTGAATGGCCAGAGACATAGAATCACTCAGGCCGGAAGGCGTGGGAAACCCCACCATAACATCTTTAACGGATTCAGAAAGACCCTTTCTGAAAATTGCCGCCAAAGCATCATCATTCCATTTAGTCAACACAGACCATTTTCTAAATTTCTGACAATACAATTCAGCCGCCTTTTGACCCTGAGGCAGGGCCAACAAGGTTTTCTCCGCTTGATTCACAGAATTCGGTTCATCATATAATAATCCTAAAGCCTGAAAAAAGGAATCTACATTAAGCAAGGCCGGATTCCCAGGTTCCAGGGAAAATGCCCAATCCTGTGGATCGCCACGCAGCAGGGAGATGACAATTTTAACCTGCTGAATGGAATCACCGGAGGATCGCAGTCTCAGAGCAAAAAACAGTTTACAATTGTTTTTAAAACCCCAAAATTTGGACCTATCACCAAAAAACAAATCAGGAGTAGGAATCTTCGACTCTAAAGCAGGAGTCTGAACAATATAATCAGAAATACCCTGTACCCTAGCAGCAAGCTGGTCTACACGAGAAGCTAATTCCTGAACATCCATGCTGGCACAAGACTCCTCAGCCACCCATAAATAAAGAGGGAAAAAAAGACAAAACAGACTGCAGAAAAAAAAATGGCTCAACACCTTTCTTCCCTTCTTCTGAGATGCATTTAACTCATTATGGGCCAGTTGTACTGTTATGATCTGGTGACCTTGGAGCCGCATGAAACTTTCTCTGGAGTCGGTGGAACCTGTACTGACCGTAAATCCTGAACTAACACCGCAACTAGAAGTAGCCGTGGGGTGTGCCTAACAAACTCTAGACACCTCGACACAGCCGGAGGACTAAATACCCCTATAGATGGAAATAGGAATGCTACCTTGCCTCAGAGCAGACCCCCAAAGGATAGGCAGCCCCCCACGAATAATGACTGTGAGTAGGAGAAGAATAGACACACGCAGGTAGAAAACAGGATTTAGCAAAAGAGGCCACTCTAGCTAAATAGGAAAGGATAGGACAGATTACTAGGCGGTCAGTATTAAAACCCTTCCAAAAATATCCACAACAGATAATACAAAAAGTTCCACAATCTAACTAAAGACATGGAATGTATATCTGCCACTCCAGAGAATCCAACAAGACTGAGAAAATACTGACACAATCTAAGCTGGACAAGAAAACACAAAGAATAGCACTGAATTGTGAAGCACACAACATATGTGCCACAGGAAAAAAAAAACAGACACTTATCTTTGCTGATTTGGCAGAAAGGCAGGAGGAACCAGGCAGATGTCCTACACCTCCCAACAACAATTGACAACTGGCAAGGACTAATGAATCCTGCACGCCTAAATACCCCAGTCAGAACTGCAATCAGCAGATACACCTGACCAGGACTGCAACTCAGGGGCAACTGCATTACCACCTACAACCACCGGAGGGAGCCAAAAAGCAGAATTCACAACAGGTGACCACCTGGGTCCGAAAATATCACCATAGTCTACAGACACTACATCGCTAGTACAGATCAGATTCCAGGAACTTGAACATCCGGAGACAGCTCCTCTGCGAGGGACAGCTCTTCAGGCCGGAGACAAGCATCCAAATGACAAACTGGAGTAACGGTGGGAAAAAATCCCATGTCGAGCAAAACGAAGAATCAGTTCGGATGGGCCCATCTATGAATTCCAATCTGAAGATGAAAAAGATGCCCCCACTCAAGTAGTCCACCGGAATATGCTACGTCCTTGTGTGTCAAGGGATTCTGACCAAATTGAACAGGAAAAAGTGCTCTTGAAATGCCCTCTCCACCTGTTGTTGATTGCAAAGACGAAGAGCCACCTGAAGATCCGGAAGTGGGGCAGATTCCTGAAGCTCCTGAGGCACCCGAAATGATAATTCCTGTGGAAATGGGAGTGTCCCCGCCCTCTATCCACCCCGACTCAACTACTCAACCTGATTCGACTCCTGTTCTGACTTAAAAAAGTATATTACCTATATTGCTGGATTAGTGTAAACAACGTCTCACCAAAAAAACTAATACCATAAAAATAATTTTTATTAAACTGCTTTTTTTAAAAAATGTAACCAATGATCTAAAAACAAACCACACCAAGCAATAATTAATCAACTATACTAGACAACACTCGCAGGTGGGCATGGGGGATGAGTATCCCTGTTACACCCTAATAATCCCTATCTGTACCCTACCTGTCTGCGGAGGTTGGCACCCTCTTGGACGCAATGTGGCGCCCCCGCTCCTCGGCGGCTTGCCCTTATCTCCCTAGCAAATCCCTTGTATATACACCAATAGGGGATTCACGAAAAATGCCACTACACAGGGATACAGCACACAATGACTTTTCTTGATTATAACCAAAAAAAGGGGAGTAGGACAGCAATATACAAAACCAACCAAAAAAAAGTGCAGTGAATAAAACAAATCTGATATTCTGGGAGCATAAATATAGATATAAGGATATCTTGCCTACCAGGTCCCTAGAGTAATCCCTGCCTATCAGCGGAGGTTGGCACCCTCTTGGACGCAAAATGGCGCCCCCGCTCCTCGGCGGCTCTCCCTCGTGTCCCTAAAAGTCTCCTGGGTTATAGATGCTAAAACATATACACCAGAAACTGGGCACTCATTAAGCCATCAATCTTCTGCATTCAAAGTTAGAGACAACTCTCAGGGATCTCCAGCTCAAAAGCATGGAAACACAGTGAAAAAGGATATTTAAGACTGCATAAAAAAAAAAAAAACACACTCATCAATACGTCACTGAAGTCCCAATTATATAGTATCCCCTTTGACTTTAACACTGCGTTTAAACCATTTGCAGCCCTACCCTGAAACCAATTGAAAATAGCATGCTTATTTCCAGTGTTATCTAAGCATGCTTTTTGTATTCCATTTCAGTATAAGTATGGGGTACTGTAATATATTTAGTAATAATACCATTTATCCTCTATATTCCTTCTCCAAAGGCATCATAACTCATCTGTTATTAGTTTTTGTATACAAAAAGTTTTATTTCGGATGTCATAAAGCGTCTTCAATGCCCCAACAACTACAACATACCTATTAGGCCATGTGCACACGTTCAGTATTTTTCGCGTTTTTTTCGCATTTTTTCGCTATAAAAACGTGATAAAAACGCAAAAAAAACGCTAACATATGCCTCCCATTATTTTCAGTGTATTCCGCATTTTTTGTGCAAATGTAGCCTTTTTTTCCACGAAAAAATCGCATCGCGGAAAAAAAAGCAACATGTTCATTAAAATGCGGAATTGCGGGGATTCCGCACACCTAGGAGTGCATTGATCTGCTTACTTCCCGCACGGGGCTGTGCATACCATGCGGGAAGTAAGCAGATTATGTGCGGTTGGTACCCAGGGTGGAGGAGAGGAGACTCTCCTCCACGGACTGGGCACCATATAATTGGTCAAAAAAAAAGAATTAAAATAAAAAATAGTCCTATACTCACCTTCAATGTCTTCCCGCCTCTCAGCTGCATGCTGCCGCTTCGGTTTCTATAGCTGGTGTGCGGTGAAGGACCTGCGATGACGTCACGGTCTTGTGATTGGTCGAGACCGGTCATGTGACCGCTCACGTGACCGCGACGTCATGGAAGGTCCTGAACCACACCGGCATTTATAGGAATGGACGCCTGCAGGTGAGTATAACCATTTTTTTTATTTTTTTTATTATTTTTAAACATTCTTTCTTTTACTATTGATGCTGCATAAGCTGCATCTATAGTAAAAAGATGGTCACACTTGTCAAACAGTATGTTTGACAAGTGTGACCAACCTGTCAGTTAGTTTTCCAAGCAATGCTACAGATCGCTTGGAAAACTTTAGCATTCTGCAAGCTAATTACGCTTGCAGAATGCTAAAAAAACGCGAAAAAAACGGAAAAAAACCGCAAAAAAAAAATTGCGGATTTCTTGCAGAAAATTTCCGGTTTTCTTCTGGAAATTTCTGCAAGAAATCCGGACGTGTGCACATACCCTTACTGTTAGTGGTTCAGGGTTTAATATGTGTATATGCAGTACAAGCACCTATTGCATCGTGCCCTGGACACAAAGTCCGCACCAATTGCACTGTGCCCCAAACAGTTACTCAAAAACCAGCAAGACAATTTATGCCAATCATTGTTGGTCCACCTTATCTATATGCATGTTTCACCTTCAGGTTTTTAACAGATGTATATACAAGAAAAAACACCTATTGCACTGGCCCCAGAAAAATCAATAGCCGACACAATGAAAATGCCAATTCATGTCAAGGTGAAACATGCATATAGATAAGGTGGACCAGCAATGATTGGCATAAATTGTCTTGCTGGTTTTTGAGTAACTGTTAGGATAATATTCTTGCTTGCAATTTAGAGTCATGCTGAATCAAAGCTACCAAAGAAAACTTCTATAACACTCTAGAAACATACTTTCATATGGGAAATCCAAGATTCTGAGGCACTGGAAACTAAAACATAGCCTTTATTCTATCCTTAAAAATTACATGGTGAAATATAATTGAGAAAGACGAGTGAAGAAACTTTATGGCCAAAAGGGTCTTTTTCAAGACAGTAGTACAATAAAATTACAGCCACAAAGTGCAGAGTACTTGATTGTTTTTTTTTATACACCTGAAAAGAATTTGGGGGGATTTTCCATGAGGATGAGACTGGATGGCTCATCTGGATGTGTTTAAATGTGACTTATAAAATGCATTTATGTGTTATGATTATCAGTAGTGATGAGCGAATAGCATTGTTGCTCGGGTCTCCCCGAGCATGCTTGGGTGATCTCCGAGTATTTTGGCGTGCTTGGAGATTTGGTTTTCGTTGCCTCAGCTACATGATTTACGGCTGCTGGACAGCATGAACACATGTAGGAATTCCCTAATAAACAGGCATTCCTCACATGTATTCAGCCTGGCTAGCAGACGTAAATCATGCAGCTGAGGCAATGGAAACTAAATGTCCGAGCACTACAAAATACTTGGAGACCACCAGAGCATGCTCTTAGAAATCCGAGCAACGAGTATACTCATTCATCACTAATTATGAGAGTTTGCTTTCCAAAGAATTGACACGTTGGTATGAACATAACTTCATTTTCTTCTCTTTTTAATACAGCAATTATGTGTTTTGTGAGTCCACTTTAAATGGTTTTAGGTTGTTTTAATGCTTTATTTGTTTTGGTGAATAGATGGTTGTCATAACAGCAGGAAGGTGCTTGGAACAGGAGGAAGAGGTGGAGCCCATCTTCTCTGGTGTAAAAAAAACCCCCACAATTGAGTACTCTGCACTTCATGGCTGTAATTTTTATTGTACCTCTGGATTTAAAAAGGCCCTTTTGGGCCGAAACGTTGCTTCACTTGTCTACCTCAATTGTATTTCACCATGTGATTTTTAAGAATGGAATAAAGGTTATGTCTTATCCCTATTTTCTCTGGTGCCTTGGAATTTTGGAGTTCCTATGGCTTTTGACCTTTTGGGGGGTCTAACCGAGTCAGTATGGAGCCACAAGTGGTGCATGAGAATCACTCCGAATCACTCTTGGACTAAGCAAATACTTTCATAAGAAGTTATGGAGATATGATATGTCGTAAATGTACATTGTGTATAGATCTGGGATCCCCAGAACAGGACAAACGCCTTCCATGGAGGGGAGATACGTAGAATGGCTAGTATGAGCCAGGTAGCAAAGCCATGTTTGGTGTCAATATGTAGCAGGGGCCAAGCTGGGTCTGATGGTGCCAAAACCGCCTCCCCAGGACCTTCCAATAAGGAGTTTTGGCTCATCTTAGGTTTTGTAGTTTTTAACTGCTAGATGCCAGGGGAGGGGATTTAGGTCCAGCCCAGAGGGCAAGAGGGGAGTGACCCCAAGGGGTTAAATTCTTGTGTAAAGCATGGGGAATTGCTTTTTCTTGGGAAGATCATATTTACATATCATGTGGGGAGAAGTCAAGGAACTGAGGGGACCATCAGCCTCCCATATGGCAGGCTGTTATGATTGACCTGGTGGTTAGAAGCACCCGGAAGACCTGATGAGCAAACTAGTAATACAGGACTAGCTCTGGGAAGTGGGAGCTCTGCTGACCGCAACCACTAATCCTATCACAACACACTAGAAATAGCCGTGGAGCGTTCCTAACTCTGCCTAGACGCCTCTTCACAGCCTAAGAGCTAACTACCCCTAAAGATAAAAAATTAAGCCTAGCTTGCCTCAGAGAAATTCCCCAAAGAAATAGGCAGCCCCCAACACATATTGACTGTGAGTTAAGATGGAAGTCACAAACACAGGAATGAAACAAGTTTCAGCAAAGGAGGCCAGACTTAGCTAAACAGATTGAGGATAGAAAAGGTATCTTTGCGGTCAGCACAAAAATCTACAAAAAACCACGCAGAGTGTGCAAAAGAGACCCCCGCACTGACTCACAGTGCGGAGGTGCCACTCTGCATCCCAGAGCTTCCAGCTAACAAGACAAAATCATGATAGCAAGCTGGAAAAGAAAACAGTGGTGAACAAATAAGCTAGCAGGGACTTAGCTTTTGCTGGAGTAGACAGGTAATCTGAAAGATCCAAGAGAAAACTGAACCAGTACTAGGACATTGACAGCTGGCATCAAGTAACGATCTGAGTGGAGTCAAATAGAGCAGCCAGCCAGAACTCAACAAGGTCAGCTGAAAACATAACCTCAGAACCAGCAGCTCCACTCACAGCCACCAGAGGGAGTCCATGGACAAAACTCGCCAAAGTACCATTCCTGACCACAGGAGGGAGTTCGAGAACAGAATTCACAACAGCAGGCCCATGACCACAATCCAGGTCTTTCATCTGACTTTTATATTCTGCATACTTTTATACTAACACTATTTGTATTTGCCTATGTGACCATTGTATATGTATAACCATTGCACATATTGTGTCTTGCCTAGTATGCCCATAAGGCAATTAAATATATAATTTAGCCTTGGGCTGCTCTTTTATCCTGATTCAAGTCCACACATCTGTTTTCTTAGCTGAACTTTCCATGCTACCATGGCTTGTTTCTGGCTCGATATAATCAAATTAATGGACCTGGCTTTACTTAACATGGAACTGGTGGCAGTCCTACCAGGCTGACAGTGCTCTGTTTCATTGGTGCTAGTGAAAGAGGCCTCTCAGCCTGTCAGAGTTGTGAGTGAGTGTGATGCCACGCCCATGGCTGCGTGGGCCACCCTCCCTCACTCCCCGTGCCTATCTGGGCCTCCGTGGACAGGGGGTGTCTGGATAAAACTGTGATGAGCTGATCTTACATGTCCCCAGGGTGTGCAGAATGTCACATTGGTGCAAGTGAGGAGTCTGTAGCGAGTGAGCCTTCTGATGGAAAAGTGACGTAAAGTGGGGTGGCGAGGTGCGGGTTCATCACATGTGGTGGCAGCGGTGAGATTCTTTGTGATCTCTCTGGTGTCACCCTTCACATATGGTGGCAGCAGTGGGATTCTGTATTATCTCTCCGGTGTCATCCTTCACATGTGCTGGCAGCGGTGGGATTCTGTGTGATCTCTCCGGTGTTATCCTTCACACCGAGTATCCCCCATCCTGTAGAATTCTGTGGCCCAACACATCTGATTATCCCCTACCTTCTGAAATTTCAATAAGATCTTGAAAACCCATGTCTTCACAACACCTTACAGCCTACAATGACACTGCTGCAACCTCACCAACATCAGAGCTGCTGCAGCCCCCAAACCTACTGTCTCCTTCCCCATTATCCTGCAGAATGCAAGAACACAAGGGCAGGGTCCTTCCCCCTCTATACTGTACCTGTCTGTCACTATTAGTTTGTTCATTGTAATTTCTATTTGTGTTTTGTATGCAACCTCTCATCATACTGCATAAAGCACCATGGAATCAATCAGAGCTCCGGTCACCTTAAAGCTGAAGATGCATTGGAAAGAGTGATTAAACATCAATCACATGACTCACACTTGCTTGAATGAGGGAAGGGTTTATATGATTATGTTCTCTTACAAGTCTTTTTAATGAGTTTTCAATAAAGTATTGTTTTTAAAACATAAGTTTGAGTAATATGATATGCAGTATATAAGCCTGTACACTTTCTTATAATGGTTTAGGTTGGTTTATCAGCACCATGAACATTAAAGTTCACTTCTAAGTTTAATTTTGAATCAGGAAAAAAATACATATTCAAGCAGCATAAATTAAAAAAGGAAGTTTTAACTAAACTGCAAAGACTAATGATGAAAATATAAGGAACGATAGATTAAAAAAAAAATCAGGGAAGAAGTCTAACTGGTTCTAACAAGTAGAATCGTCACAGGCCAATATATTCTTCCCTCAAAGGGAATATTGTGCAAGAGGTCTTCTTAGGAAGTGCCCCACTTAGCTGATTGGATGCAGTAGGCAACACCTCTGTTTTTCTTTGCATAAATATGTCTTGGTGAAATGTAGACAAGAAATGTATAGGGCTCGTTACTACACACAACTACAAACATTTATCACATCAAGATAGGTGTATTAGACAACTGCTTGAGTTTGTACTTTCATTTTAGAATTTGCGACTCATCGAGCAAAGATACTAGCTAATCATCTGCTGCATGGACTTAATAATTAGTAGCTCCAACTATAATCAAGATTCAAGTGGGGCACCCTTGTAATGCTGTTAAACCCACCACAAATCTAACCACATGGAAGAGAGGGACCTAGTGCTTGGTGTTTCCTCCAATCTCCTTTCCTACAGTATTTACTAACGAATTTGACTTTTGCACAAATTATTATAAAGCCTTACTCACACATCCATAATTTAAACAAACTGCACATAGATGCAAAAGTAATAGACAAGGAAAATAGACAAAACACTGGAGAGCAGGTAAAGGATTAAATGACACAAGTCACAACTAGGAAGTAAATGAAAAATGTAGAAACCACAGCAGTTTTGAAAAGATAATAGCAGTACTTAATGCATACAGCAGATGGTGGGTTAAACAGCAGGTAGACATAGATGCAAATAGCAGGAACCACAAGAATTAACAGAGATTAATGCATCTCTATGCAAACAATTTTTAGATAGCAGTTCATAATGCTTACAGCAAGTGATAGATTAACCAAAAGGTAGTAGAAGATGCATACAGCAGAAACCACGGGAATTCACAGAGATGATTGGGGTATAGTGTGAACAGTCTCTAGATAGCAGTCTGGATACTTGGAGCAGTTATTCTAACCATGCAGAGCAACAATATTCAGTTATACTTTAAGTGAGACAAATCTGTAGTCTAAAGAAAGGACATACAAGAGGGGTACACCATTGCACAGCTGGTGTGGACATATAAAATATATTCCAAAATAAATTAAGTAAATTAACATTAAGGTGTTTTGCAGGTGAATATGACAACAAAGAGTATGGGTTGCTCCATCAACACAACATAATCTTTTTCCTTGCCGACCCAGGGGAATAGAGAAGATAATCCAAGGATTCAAATAATCACGTGTAGAAAAACAGTTTGTCAGTGCTGACCCATCAGTATTACTCCTATTGGTTCATACAACCAAAACAATTTGTCAACCATATTTTTTTTTCATGAAGTAAAAGTTAAAATGGATGTTTAAGAGAATCAGAAGGGCTCAATATGTCCCATGCACTTTTAATTACGCAGAAGTTTGATTATAAGGACATTGTGCATACAGGATTGTTACGGTGAGTTTCATTTCTACCTTGTGCATCCTCTAAGCACAATTTTCTATTGAATGGGTTAACAAGTGTTTAAACTATTTTTTCATCATTTTAAGTTTTGTAATTATTACTAATTAACATGTGCCTAAAGTCTGGTTAAAACATTCAGTACATTGGTTTAAATAAGCAGTGCAAGCTAAAACATGCTTGGGACCATAACCCTTAGGCATGAGCTAAGAAAGATACTGAAGCCTTATAAAAACATTACGCCATAGCCAGTGACTGAAAGAAAAGAGAACAACTGATTTATTCTACATAGTAGCTGTTAGATTTTCACTGAATTGTTTAGTACAATAGCTGGCAGAATACACCCTTTATTTTAACTTATTAAACTTTTCATTATACTACATAATTAAGGTGTCTGAAAACTGCTAATATTCACAAGCACAGTAATGCAAATTCTGATTTATCGTGTCATTTTTTTAAAAAAAATATGGAAAAGGAAATACTGCATTTGCACTGATTGTATAAATCCATGAAAGAACACAAATCCATTTTTATAAGGGGTTTCCAGAGTTGTAGCTAGGGGCTTGGTTAAGAGGTGGTGAAACTTCTCAGTGGGCCCCTGACCAGACAATCATGATTACAAATATGATGGATGTATGATGGATGTATGAGAACCTCAGAAGGTAACAGAGCTGCTACTTAAAAAAAAATCTGTATACAAAGACCAACACCAATATTACCACCATATGGTGATCACATAGTGGTAGATACCAGTCCTGCAGAACATATAAGAGATTACATTATAGTTATTGATAATAACTTACAGCCAGGGCCGGACTGGCCATCGGGCACTTCTGGCAAATGCCAGAAGGGCCGATGCCAGGAGTGCGCCGCTGCCGCTATCAGCGGTGCCAGGGCCGACTCCTCCCCCCACAGTTCGCCTGCCCCGCATTCAACTATATCGGCGTCTATGACGCCGGTACAGTTGAATGCAATGATGGAGGAGAGAGCGTCCACTGTCGCTCCATCTCCCATCATTCCCCGCTCTGCCTCGCTCTGAAACTACGGGTGCGCAATGACGTCATGTAATCGCGCACCTGCTGTGTGGCCGGGCAGACTGCAGCTGCTGAGACCGGAGCCTGGAGCAGCGCGGGGCACGAGGAGAGGTGAGGAGAGTGTTTTTTTTTTAAAGGGAACCTGTCACCCCCAAAATCGCGGGTGAGGTAAGCCCACCGGCATCAGGGGCTTATCTACAGCATTCCGGAATGCTGTAGATAAGCCCCCGATGTATCCTAAAAGATGAGAAAAAGACGTTAGATTATACTCACCCAGAGGCGGTCCCGCTGCTGGTCCGGGTCCGGTGCCTCCCATCTTCATCAGTTGACGTCCTCTCCTGGTCTTCACGCTGCGGCTCCTGCGCAGGCCCTCTGTTGAGGGCAGAGCAAAGTACTGCAATGCGCAGGCGCCGGGAAAGGTCAGAGAGGCCTAGCGCCTGCGCACTGCAGTACTTTGCTCTGCCCTTAACAGGGCAGACAAAGTACGCCTGCGCAGGAGCCACAGCGTGAAGACCAGGAGAGGATGTTATCTGATGAAGATAGGAGGCGCCGGAACCGGACGAGCAGCGGGACCGCCCCTGGGTGAGTATAATCTAACGTCTTTTTCTCATCTTTTATGATACACCGGGGGCTTATCTACAGCATTCCAGAATGCTGTAGATAAGCCCCTGATGCCGGTGGACTTACCTCACCCTCGATTTTGGGGGTGACAGGTTCCCTTTAATATAGCAATGAGTGATAACTGGATTGTGGGGCAATTGGGGGGGCTGTATTACATTCTATGGGGGCTGTGCTGCATTACATTCTATGGGACTGTGCTGCATTACATTCTATGGGGGTTGTGCTGCATTACATTCTATGGGGTCAGGCTGCATTACATTCTATGGGGTCAGGCTGCATTACATTCTATGGGGGCTGTGCTGCATTACATTCTATGGGGGCTGTGCTGCATTACATTCTATGGGGGCTGGCTGCATTACATTCTATGGGGGCTGGCTGCATTACATTCTATGGGGGCTGGCTGCATTACATTCTATGGGGGCTGGCTGCATTACATTCTATGGCGGCTGGCTGCATTACATTCTATGGGGGCTGGCTGCATTACATTCTATGGGGTCAGGCTGCATTACATTCTATGTGGGCTGTGCTGCATTACATTCTATGGGGGCTGTGCTGCATTACATTCTATGGGGGCTGGCTGCATGACATTCTATGGGGGCTGGCTGCATTACATTCTATGGGGCTGGCTGCATTACATTCTATGGGGGCTGCCTGCATTACATTCTATGGGAGCTGGCTGCATTACATTCTATGGGGGCTGTGCTGCATTACATTCTATGGGGTCAGGCTGCATTATATTCTATGGGGGCTGGCTATGCTGCATTATATTCTATGGGGGCTGTGCTGTATTACATTCTATGGGGGCTGGCTGTATTACATTCTATGGGGGCTGTGCTGCATTACATTCTATGGGGGCTGGCTGTATTACATTCTATGGGGGCTGTGCTGCATTACATTCTATTGGGGGCTGTACTGCATTACATTCTATGGGGTCAGGCTGCATTACATTCTATGGGGCTGTGCTGCATTACATTCTATGGGGGCTGTGCTGCATTACATTCTATGAGGGCTGTGCTGCATTACATTGTATGGGGGCTGAGCTATATTACATTCTATGGGGGGCTGAATTACATTCTATGGGGACTGTATTACATTCTATGGGGGCTACATTATATTCCATGGGGGTTGTATTATAGTCTGAGGGGAGGTGGGCTGTATTCCATTCTATGGGGTGCTGTATTATATTCTATGGGGAGCTGCATTATACTATATGAGGAGGGCTGCATTGCATTCTGAGGAGGGCTACATTATATTCTAAGGGGGCTGCATTATGCTCTATGAGGGGGCTGCATTATATTCTCTGGGGGGTTACATTATACTCGGGGGGCTACAATATATTCTGTGGGGTGGCTGCATTATACTCTGGAGTGGCATCATTATACTATATGTGGGCTGCATTATACGGTATCGAGGACTATGGGGAATACATTATACTATATGAAGAACTATGGGGTGCATTATACTATGGGTAGTGAATTGTACTACATGGATGACAATGGTGGTGCATTATACTATATGGAGCACTATGAGGAGTGTATTATACTATTTGGAGGACTGTGACAGTACATTATACTATATGGAAGACTGAGCAGTGTATTTTAATATTTGGAGGAATATGAGGATTGTATTATACTATATGGAGGACTGAGGAGTGTATTATACTATATGGAGGACTGAGGTGCACATTGTAATATATGGAGGACTGTTGTGAACTCTATTTCTGGGCTCCCTCTTGTGGTCACAAGTGGTACTGTGTGAGTGCTGTCTTTCTGCAGGTTTGTGACTGGCATCAGCTGTCTCGTTATCTGTGGGCTGGTTTTCTATTTAAGCTCACTTGGACTCTCAGTCTATGCCTGCTGTCAATGTATTCAGTGCTATTCTGATTCCTTCTGACTACCTTGCTCCCAGTCTCTTTAAGAGAAGCTAAGTTTCCGTTTTGTTCATTTTTTGATCATCAGTGTTCTATATGTTTCTTGTCCAGCTTGCTAATATGTGATTTCCCAGCTTGCTGGTAGCTCTGGGGGGCTGAGTTTCTCCCCCCACACCGTTAGTTGGTGTGGGGGTTCTTGATTTCTCAGCGTGGATATTTTGGTAGGGTTTTTTACTGACCGCACAGTTCGCTATCTGTCTTCTGCTATCTAGTATTAGCGGGCCTCATTTGCTGAATCTGTTTTCATTCCTACGTGTGTCTTTTCTCCTTACCTCACCGTTATTATTTGTTGGGGGCTTCCTATATCCTTGGGGTTATTTCTCTTGAGGCAAGTGAGGTCTTGCTTTCTCTTTAGGGGTAGTCAGTTTCTCAGGCTGCATCGAGACGTCCAGGATTTTAGGCACGTTCACCGGCTACCTTTAGTGTGTTTGGATAGGATCAGGTTTTGCGGTCAGTCCAGTTACCACCTCCCTAGAGCTCGTGTCTATGTTTAGTTACTTAGCTAGTATTTCCTGTGATCTCCAGCCACTGGGATCATAACAGTACAGCAGGCCAAAAAAGTGTTTAATGCATCGCATGAAGTGGGATAAAAGAAGTCCTGAGTACAATTTTTTTTTTTTCCTCCTTTGCTGCAGTCTGTCTAGCTTCTCTCATCCCCTTAATCTCTGGGTGGTTTTGAGCTCAGCTGCAGACATGGATATTCAGAGTCTGACTTCTAGTGTGGATCATCTTGCTGCAAAGGTGCAAAATATTCAGGATTTTGTTGTTCATAGCCCTATGTCTGAGCCAAAGATACCTATTCCTGAGTTGTTTTCTGGAGATAGATCTAGGTTTCTGAATTTTAGGAATAATTGTAAATTGTTTCTATCTTTGAGACCTCGTTCCTCTGGTGATTCCACTCAGCAAGTTAAAATTGTTATCTCCTTGTTACGCGGCGACCCTCAAGATTGGGCTTTCTCTCTGGCGCCAGGAGATCCTGCATTGCTGAATGTGGATGCGTTTTTTCTGGCGCTTGGACTGCTTTATGAGGAACCTAATCTTGAGAACCAGGCAGAAAAGGCTTTGCTGGCTATCTCTCAAGGTCAGGATGAAGCTGAGGTGTACTGTCAAAAATTTCGGAAATGGTCAGTGCTTACTCAATGGAATGAGTGTGCCCTGGCTGCAAATTTCAGAGAGGGTCTTTCTGAAGCCATTAAGAATGTTATGGTGGGGTTCCCCACGCCTGCAAGTCTGAGTGATTCAATGGCTTTGGCCATTCAGATTGATCAGTGTTTGCGGGAGCGCAAATCTGCGCATCCTCTGGCGGTGTTCTCTGAACAGAGACCTGAGTCAATGCAATGTGACAGAATTCTGACTAGAATTGAGCGACAAAGTCATAGACGTCAAAATGGGTTGTGCTTTTACTGTGGTGATTCTACTCATGTTATCTCAGCATGCTCTAAGCGCTTAAAAAAAATCGCTAAACCTGTCACCATTGGTACTATACAGCCTAAGTTCATTTTGTCTGTTACTTTAATCTGTTCTTTGTCATCCTACTCGGTTATGGCTTTTGTGGATTCAGGTGCTGCCCTGAATCTTATGGATTTGTCGTTTGCCAAGCGCTGTGGTTTTGTTCTGGAGCCTTTGGAATTTCCTATTCCACTGAGGGGAATAGATGCTACGCCATTGGCTGAGAATAAGCCTCAGTATTGGACTCAAGTGACCATGTGCATGACTCCTGTACATCAGGAGGTGATTCGCTTTCTTGTGCTGCATAATTTGCATGATGTTGTAGTTTTGGGTCTGCCATGGCTGCAGGCCCATAATCCAGTTCTGGATTGGAAAGCTATGTCTGTGTCAGGTTGGGGTTGTCAGGGGATTCATGGCGATGTCCCTTTGGTGTCAATTGCTTCTTCCACTCCTTCTGAGGTCCCTGAGTTTTTGTCGGACTACCAGGATGTATTTGATGAGCCCAGATCCGGTGCCCTGCCTCCTCATAGGGATTGTGATTGTGCTATAAATTTGATTCCTGGCAGTAAGTTCCCTAAGGGACGACTTTTTAATTTGTCTATACCAGAATATGCCGCGATGCGGAGTTATACAAAGGAGTCTTTGGCGAAGGGACATATTCGCCCATCCTCCTCCCCTCTTGGTGCAGGATTCTTTTTTGTGGCCAAGAAGGATGGTTCTCTGAGACCTTGTATAGATTATTGTCTTCTAAATAAAATCACGGTCAAATTTCAGTATCCTTTGCCATTATTGTCTGATCTGTTTGCTCGGATTAAGGGATCCAGTTGGTTCACCAAGATAGATCTTCGTGGTGCGTATAACCTTGTGCGTATCAAGCAGGGGGACGAATGGAAAACAGCATTTAATACGCCCGAAGGCCATTTTGAGTACTTGGTGATGCCTTTTGGACTCTCTAATGCTCCTTCTGTGTTTCAGTCCTTTATGCATGACATTTTCCGAGAATATCTGGATAAATTTATGATTGTGTATCTGGATGACATTTTGGTCTTTTCTAATGATTGGGAGTCCCATGTGAAGCAGGTCAGGATGGTGTTTCAGGTCCTGCGTGCTAATGCTTTATTTGTGAAGGGCTCAAAATGTCTCTTCGGAGTACAGAAGGTTTCCTTTTTGGGTTTTATTTTTTCTCCTTCTACTATTGAGATGGACCCAGTCAAGGTCCAGGCTATTCATGACTGGACTCAGCCTACATCTGTTAAGAGTCTTCAGAAGTTCTTGGGTTTTGCTAATTTTTACCGTCGCTTCATCGCTAATTTTTCTGGCGTGGTTAAGCCCTTGACGGATTTGACCAAGAAAGGTTCTGATGTGACTAATTGGTCTCCTGCGGCAGTGGAAGCCTTTCGGGAGCTGAAGCGCCGGTTTTCTTCAGCTCCAGTCTTATGTCAGCCTGATGTCTCTCTTCCTTTCCAGGTCGAGGTGGATGCTTCTGAGATTGGAGCAGGGGCTGTTTTGTCGCAGAGAAGCTCTGATGGCTCTGTGATGAAGCCGTGTGCCTTCTTTTCAAGAAAGTTTTCGCCTGCCGAGCGGAATTATGATGTTGGTAATCGGGAGTTGTTGGCTATGAAGTGGGCATTTGAGGAGTGGCGACATTGGCTCGAGGGAGCTAGGCATCGTGTGGTGGTCTTGACTGATCACAAAAATCTGATTTATCTTGAGTCTGCCAAGCGCCTGAATCCTAGACAGGCTCGTTGGTCGTTGTTTTTCTCCCGTTTCGATTTCGTGGTCTCGTACCTGCCTGGTTCGAAGAACGTGAAGGCTGATGCCCTTTCTAGGAGTTTTGTGCCTGACTCTCCGGGAGTTTCAGAGCCGGCTGGTATCCTCAAAGAGGGAGTGATTTTGTCTGCCATTTCCCCAGATTTGCGACGAGTGCTGCAGAAATTTCAGGCTGATAGACCTGACCGTTGCCCACCAGAGAGACTGTTTGTCCCAGATAGATGGACCAGCAGAGTTATTTCCGAGGTTCATTCTTTGGTGTTGGCAGGTAATCCTGGGATTTTTGGTACCAGAGATTTGGTGGCTAGGTCCTTCTGGTGGCCTTCCTTGTCGCGGGATGTGCGTTCCTTTGTGCAGTCCTGTGGGATTTGTGCTCAGGCTAAGCCTTGCTGTTCTCGTGCCAGCGGTTTGCTTTTGCCTTTGCCTGTCCCGAAGAGGCCTTGGACGCACATTTCCATGGATTTTATTTCAGATCTTCCAGTATCTCAGAGAATGTCTGTCATCTGGGTGGTGTGTGATCGTTTTTCCAAAATGGTCCATTTGGTGCCCTTGCCTAAGTTGCCTTCCTCCTCCGATTTGGTTCCTTTATTTTTTCAGAAAGTGGTTCGCTTGCACGGCATCCCTGAAAATATTGTGTCTGACAAAGGATCCCAGTTTGTGTCCAGATTTTGGCGGATTTTTTGTGCTAAGATGGGCATTGATTTGTCTTTTTCGTCGGCCTTCCATCCTCAGATGAATGGCCAAACCGAGCGAACTAATCAGACGTTGGAAACTTATTTAAGATGTTTTGTTTCTGCTGATCAGGATGATTGGGTGACTTTTTTGCCATTGGCCGAGTTTGCCCTTAATAATCGGGCTAGTTCTGCTACTTTGGTTTCGCCTTTTTTCTGCAATTCTGGTTTTCATCCTCGTTTTTCCTCGGGTCAGGTTGAGCCTTCTGACTGTCCGGGGATGGATTCTGTGGTGGATAGGTTGCAGCAGATTTGGAACCATGTGGTGGACAATTTGAAGTTGTCACAGGAGAAGGCTCAGCGCTTTGCCAACCGCCGTCGCGGTGTTGGTCCCCGACTTCGTGTTGGGGATTTGGTATGGCTGTCTTCTCGGTATGTTCCTATGAAGGTTTCCTCTCCTAAATTCAAGCCTCGCTTCATCGGTCCTTATAAGATTTTGGAAATCCTTAACCCGGTGTCTTTTTGTTTGGACCTCCCAGCATCGTTTGCCATTCATAATGTGTTCCATAGGTCTTTGTTGCGGAGGTATGTGGTGCCTGTGGTTCCTTTTGTTGAGCCTCCTGCTCCGGTGCTGGTTGAGGGCGAATTGGAGTACGTGGTGGAGAAGATCTTGGATTCTCGTATTTCCAGATGGAGGCTTCAGTATTTAGTTAAGTGGAAGGGCTATGGTCAGGAGGATAATTCCTGGGTTGTCGCCTCTGATGTCCATGCGGCCGATTTGGTTCGTGCCTTCCATGCGGCTCATCCTGATCGCCCTGGGGGTCTTGATGAGGGTTCAGTGACCCCTCCTCAAGGGGGGGTACTGTTGTGAACTCTATTTCTGGGCTCCCTCTTGTGGTCACAAGTGGTACTGTGTGAGTGCTGTCTTTCTGCAGGTTTGTGACTGGCATCAGCTGTCTCGTTATCTGTGGGCTGGTTTTCTATTTAAGCTCACTTGGACTCTCAGTCTATGCCTGCTGTCAATGTATTCAGTGCTATTCTGATTCCTTCTGACTACCTTGCTCCCAGTCTCTTCAAGAGAAGCTAAATTTCCGTTTTGTTCATTTTTTGATCATCAGTGTTCTATATGTTTCTTGTCCAGCTTGCTAATATGTGATTTCCCAGCTTGCTGGTAGCTCTGGGGGGCTGAGTTTCTCCCCCCACACCGTTAGTTGGTGTGGGGGTTCTTGATTTCTCAGCATGGATATTTTGGTAGGGTTTTTTACTGACCGCACAGTTCGCTATCTGTCTTCTGCTATCTAGTATTAGCGGCCTCATTTGCTGAATCTGTTTTCATTCCTACGTGTGTCTTTTCTCCTTACCTCACCGTTATTATTTGTTGGGGGCTTCCTATTATCTTTGGGGTTATTTCTCTTGAGGCAAGTGAGGTCTTGCTTTCTCTTTAGGGGTAGTCAGTTTCTCAGGCTGCGTCGAGACGTCCAGGATTTTAGGCACGTTCACCGGCTACCTTTAGTGTGTTTGGATAGGATCAGGTTTTGCGGTCAGTCCAGTTACCACCTCCCTAGAGCTCGTGTCTATGTTTAGTTACTTAGCTAGTATTTCCTGTGATCCCCAGCCACTGGGATCATAACAGAGGACTATGGGGTGTATTATACTAAACAAGCAAAATGCTGCTTATTCATCGAGTGATTGGATTGTTTATGTGGGAACAGAAATCCTTGTTTTCAGCAACACATCGCCGGTGTAAACTGTAGAAGTTCTGCTGATACCATGATACTGTATGGGGACAGATTGATCTAATTGTGAATGTTCTGTTCCCTTCATTCTTTCTCAGTTGGTGTAAAGAGGCCGGGAAATAAGCGAACGACTTCAGTATGGTCGATCACACTCGTTTAGTGGCCTGAGATCAGCACATGGAAATACAGCAGAAGTGCTTGGCAGGGAGATGAGGAAAGGATGATGACAGTTGTAGTTAGCACCCGACGCCTGGGAATAGCGCTAACTCTACTGCTTTTCCCAGCCGCCAGAGCATTTAATTCTGGTATGTGTAATGATTTTTAGGGCTGATGTCAGCTGCATAATGTCAGCTGCTATCAATCCCTCGTATAAGTAATGGAGAGGTGTCTATCAGACACCCCCACTACTAGCCCAGACCTGGCGAGATCCAGCGACTCTGAAGAGCAGTGACGGTAGTAACAATACCGCTCTTCTCAGTCGCCGAGCTTAGCACAAGACCCGGAATATCTGAAGAGCGGTGACGTTACTGATGTCACCGATCTTCAGAGTCACCGGGTCTCGTGCTGCGCAGTGGAGCCAAAAGTGGCTGTAGGCAAAGTTTATGGAGCATCAGAATGAGGTTCCATAGCCTTTGGTGGTCTCAATCCCTTCATTATCTACGAGATCTAGTTATGTAGGTAAAGTAGCGGCTTTTCTTGGTACTGCAACTAAAAGCAATAAATAGGACTGAGCTGTAATGCTGCATACAGCTGTAATCATATGGTATATAGTCGTGTTACACTGCCCTCACATCTTGTAACCTACAAGTGTACAAAAGATATTATACAGTCACCATGTGACAAGTGGGCCTGTGTAACTTCAAATGCCAGGGGTGAATTTGAGTCCCAGTCCGGCCCTGCTTACAGCTTACTTTCTTTCTGGTAGGGTCATTCATTTTTCACGTCTATAATATCTGGCCCAGACTGACATGACAACTTCTCCAGCCAGGACTCGTCTGCAGAGATTACAACAAAGACACGTCTGACTTATCACATTTCCATCCCCGTCTCCATCTATCTTCAAGGTTCAAAAACTCCTTATCCTGCTGACACCCAATGCTGAGCCGCTGTGTCATTATTACTGCATCTACTGTGTGATACGGTGTGGCTTCTTATTTTCCTCCTATTGAAGCCGTAGATCCCCTTTCATTGCACTCATATACTTGAACATTGCAATTATAATGTAAACAAAAGTGCCCCACAAACAATGTATGATACCCCCACAGTGAATTCCTCAACCGTACCATCCACATGCACAGCATGATGACCCTACTGTACCCCAACCCTCCACTTCCTTGGATAAGTATGGTGATCCTAACACAGTATGATCCCCCAACTGTGACCCCCACATGTTAGCCCGACACCTCTCCACACTGTATAGTGTACTCTTAACAGCCCTCCACACAGTATGAGGGACCCCACACAAACCTTCACACTGTATAATTGCTTGCATACAGAATAATGCACACCATATTCCTCCATACAGTATTATACACCCCATAATCCATACAGTATAATGCACTCCCTATAATCCTCCATATAGCATAATGCATTCCATAGTTCTCCATATAGTACAATGCACGCCCCAAAGTCCATACAGTAAAATGCACTCCCCATAGTCCGTACAGTATAATTCACAGCCCATAGTCCTCTGTATAGTATAATGCACCCATAGTCTTCTGTATAATATAATGCATGCCATAGTCCAAACAGTATAATGCACTGCATAGTCATCTGTATAGTATAATGCACCCCATAGTGCATACAGTATACTGTATCCCATAGTCCATACAGCATAATGCATCCCATGGTTCTCTGTATAGTATAATGCACCCCATAGTCCATATAGTATAATGCACCCCATTATAGTAACATTATGGTAACATAGTAACAGAGTTAGCAAGGCCAAAAAAAGACATTTGTCCATCCAGTTCAGCCTATATTCCGTCAGAATAAATACCCAGATCTACATCTTTCTAAAGAACATAATAACTGTAAGATACAATATTGTTATGCTCCAGGAAGACATCCACGCCTCTCTTGAACCCCTCGACTGAGTTCACCATCACCAACTCCTCAGGCAAAGAATTCCAGATTCTCACTGCCCTAAAAGTAAAGAATCCTCTTGTTGTTGGTGGGACAACCTTCTCTCCTCCAGATGCAGAGAATGCCCCCTTGTGACCGTCACGTTCCTTGATATAAACAGATCCTCGGAGAGATATTTGTATTGTCCACTTATATACTTATACATGGTTATTAGATCGCCCCTTATTTGTCTTTTTTCTAGACTAAATAATCCTAATGTTGCTAATCTCTCTGGGTATTGTAGTTCCCCATCCTCTTTATTACTTTTGTTGCCCTCCTTTGTGCTCACTCTAGTTCCATTATATCCTTCCTGAGCACTGGTGCCCAAAACTGTACACAGTACTCGATGTGCGGTTTAATCAGGGATTTGTACAGAGGCAGTATAATGCTCTCATCATGTGTATCCAGACCTCTTTTAATACACCCCATAATCCTGTTTGTCTTGGCAGCTGCTGCCTGGCACTGGCTGCTCCAGGTAAGTTTATCATTAACTATTATCCCCAAGTCCTTCTCCGTGTCAGATTTACCCAGTGGTTTCCCATTCAGTGTGTAATGGTGATATTGATTCCTTCTTCCCATGTGTATAACCTTACATTTATCTTTGTTAAACCGCATCTTCCACCTCTCGGCCCAAGTTTCCAACTTATCCCGACCCATCTGTAGCAGAATATTCTCTTCTCTTGTATTGACTGCTTTACGTAGTTTTGTATAATCTGCAAATATCGATATTTTACTGTGTAAACCTTCTACCAGATCGATAATAAATATGTTGAAGAGAATAGGTCCCAACTTCGACCCCTGCGGTACCCCACTGGTCAAAGTGACCCAGTTAGAGAATATATCATTTATATCCTCCCTCTGCTTTCTATCACTAAGCCAGTTACTTATCCATTTACACATATTTCCCCCAGACCCAGTATTCTCATTTTGTGTACCTCCTGTGTGGCACAGAATCTAACACTTTGGAAAAATCAAGATATACCACGTCCAATGACTCACCTTGGTCCAGTCTATAGCTTACCTCTTCATAAAAACTAATTTGATTGTTTTGACAGGAGTGATTCCTCATAAACCTATGCTGCTATGGAGGAGTTAAACAGTTATTCTCATTGAGATAATCCAGAATAACATCCCTTAGAAACCCTTCAGATATTTTACCAACAATAGAGGTTAGACTTACTGGCCTATAATTTCCAGGTTCGTTTTTAGAGCCCTTTTTGAATATTGGTACCACATTTGCTATGCGCCAGTCCTGTGGAACAGACCCTATAGCTTTAGCATCCCTAAATATAAGAAATAATGGCTTGTCTATTTCATTACATAGTCCTCTTAGCACTCGTGGGTGTATGTGCAGCGCCCCAGAGTCCTGGTCGTTGCAGTAATGTTGTTCTTCCACCAGGGGGAGCAATATTACGTCTGAAGGCAATAAAGGAGATCTTCTGTCCTGGTATCACAACCACACACAACACACTTCACACTCCAGCCACCAGGGGGAGCAAAGGTTCTATTTACTAGGCCACTCCTCACAGTTAGGTAAAACTGGTAGTTGGAGGGAAAGTTAGGGAGTTCCTGGCTGGAGGCCGAGAGAGAAAGGTCTCCAGACCGAGCTGGCTGGAGCAAGTTCCAGTCAGATCCAGACTGAGGTCTGAGGAGGATGAGGATCCACGGAGCTGCGCCTGCCCCACGTGCGGCAGCATCCAAAGAAAGAGATATAGAAGAGAAGTGTTTTGCAGTGAGTGAGAAACGAAGTCATAGCACAAGGAGATAACACCAGAAGGAGTTCTGCCCTGTAATAGGCTGCCTCCTTCTGAGGCGTGAAGCCAGTTGCCGGAACACCGAGGGAGCAACCGTCTCCAAGCCTTGCTCCAGAGACCAGCAGGACAGTCAATTCCAAGTTGGCTGCCCGACCTTAATACCTAAGAAGACACGGTGGCAACTTGTGGGGGTCGGGGCGTCTCTAGGGTCCCTATAAACAAGCCTCACACCATCAGTCATACGGGTTTTGTTCTATACGACCACAGGGAACAGTGAGAGGAGTAATAACAGTGAGGACCTTATTAGAACTTATGCAAGTGAGGACCTACTGTGTTACTGTGCGCATAGGAAGGCAATTGAATTCCATCTGGATAAGGGGACTCTGGATTTGCCTTTGAACCGGCTGGACTCTGCCTACCCTGTGATCCGGTGCCCTGGACTGAGGACACTGAAGCCTTCAGTAAAGGTAAAAAGACTGCAACCTTGTGTCCTCTTTATTCACTGCGCCTCACACCATCTACACTCTGGGAAGCCCTGGGGATACACTTCACCTGTGGGAAGGTATACCATCAAGCTGCCATAACATCACCCCAGCGGACCCCTAAGCAGCATTGGTCACCCTGACCGAATACCACAGGTGGCGTCACAAACACTTCCCCTTTAAAGACCTTTCCCAAAACCATAAAAACTATTCCTTTTCCTGGACACCCCTGAGGACCCGGTGCCGAGTACCCCATTGCCCTAACCTGGGGGCGATCCATATGCCATCCGGACCTGGAGATTTATCTATTTTAATCTTATTTAGCCGGTTTTGCACCTCTTATTGGGCTAGATTGGTGACCCTTAATATAAGGTTTTCTTTGTCTCTCGGCATTTCACCTAGCATTTCATTTTCCACTGTGAATACAGAGGAGAAGAAGGTGTTTAATATATTAGCTTTTTCCTCATTATCTATAACCATTCTTTCCTCACAAATTTTTGTTTGGGATTAGTTTTACTCTCCTTAGCAATGTGCTTCTCTGTTTCCTTTTTGGCAGCTTTAATCAGTTTTTTAAATAAAGTATTTTTCTCCCTATAGTTTTTTAGAGCTTCAACGGTGCCATCCTGCTTTAGTAGTTTAAGGCCATGTGCACACGTTCAGGATTGTTAGCGTTTTTTTCGCGTTTTTTCGCTATAAAAACGTGATAAAAACGCGAAAAAAAACGCTTACATAAGCCTCCTATTATTTACAGGGTATTCCGCATTTTTTGTGCAAATGTTGCGATTTTTTCCGCGAAAAAATCGCATAGCGGAAAAAAAAGCAACATGTTCATTAAAAATGCGGAATTGCAGGGATTCCGCACACCTAGGGGTCCATTGATCTGCTTACTTCCCGCATGGGGCTGTGCACACCATGCGGGAAGTAAGCAGATTATATGCGGTTGGTACCCAGGGTGGAGGAGAGGAGACTCTCCTCCACGCACTGGGCACCATATAAGTGGTCAAAAAATAAGAAATAAAATAATAAACAGTCCTATACTCACCCTTGATGTATTCCCGCCTCCTCGCACGCTGCCGTTCGGTTCCTGTAGCTGGTGTGCGCTGAAGGACCTCGCCGAATGACGTCACTGTCCTGTGATTGGTCGTGAGCGGTCATGTGACCGCTCACGTGACCGGACCGTGACGTCACGGAAGGTCCTGTGCGCACAGACCAGCTAGAAGAGGAGCCGGACGGCCGCTGAGGAGATGTCTGGGTGAGTATAAGCATTTTTTTTATTTTTTTTATTATTTTTAAACATTCTATCTTTTACTATAGATGCTGCATAAGCTGCATCTATAGTAAAAAGTTGGTCACACTTGTCAAACGCTATGTTTGACAAGTGTGACCAACCTGTCAGTCAGTTTTCCAAGCGATGCTACAGATCGCAGGGAAAACTTTAGCATTCTGCAAGCTAATTACGCTTGCAGAATGCTAAAAAAACGCGAAAAAAACGGAAAAAAAACGCAAAAAAAAAAATGCGGATTTCTTGCAGAAAATTTCCGGTTTTCTTCAGGAATTTTCTGCAAGAAATCCGCAACGTGTGCACATACCCTAAATGCTTACCTTTTACTGTTAATTACCAGTCTTACTTCTTTGTTTATCCACATGGCGTTTTTCCTATTTCTTGTCCTTTTATTCCCACAAGGTATAAACCGCTTACAGTGCCTATATAGGAAGTTCTTAAACATTTCCCGTTTATTATCTGTATTCTTATTTCTGAGGACATTGTCCCAGTCAACCAGATTAAGGGTATCTCTAAGTTGGTCAAACTTTGCCTTCCTAAAGTTCAGTGTTTTTGTGACTTCCTGACAAGTCCTCTTAGCGAAAGACAAGTGAAACTGTACAATATTGTGGTCACTATTTTCTAGATGCCCGACGACCTGCCGATTTGTTATTCTGTCAGGTTTATTAGATAGTATTAGGTCTAAAAGTGCTGCTCCTCTGGTTGGATTCTGCACCAATTGTGAAAGATAATTTTTCTTGGTTATTAGCAGAAGCCTGCTGCCTTTATGGGTTTCACAGGTCTTTGTTTCCCAGTTAATATCATTGTAGTTAAAGTCCCCCATAACAAGGACCTCATTATGGATTGCAGCTTCATCTATCTACCTTAGTAGTAGATTTTCCATGATTTTTGTTATATTTGGGGTTTGTAACAGACCCCAATGAGAATTTTGTTACTATTTTTCCCTCCATGTATTTCTACCCATATGGACTCGACATCCTCATTCTCTTCGCTAATATCCACCCTTAAAGTGGACTTTAGACAAGACTTTATGTAAAGACAAATCCCTCCTCCTCTCTGATTTTTACGATCGTTCCTGAACAGACTGTAACCCTGTAAGTTAACTGCCCAGTCATAGCTTTCATCTAACCATGTAAGGGAAATATTCAAATTGTCTCTTCAGAGAGGAAGAGGACTAGAACTCTAGTGCCACCTATTGGAAGTAGCTGATCAGCCAAACCAGATCTCCAAGGGTCGTCATTGTTAGGATTGCTACTTCCAATAGGTGACACTAGAGTTCTAGTCCTCTTCCTCTCTAAAGATACAATTTGCATATTTCCCAGAGGAGCATTGCGGCTTTAAGCCTCCTCACCTCGACATGCTTTATCATGTCACTCTCCGCAAGGAGAAACAATATTTCTTGGATCCCGGTCAGACGCCTCTCAATCAGCCAAACCAGATCCCCACTTTGCACTGACGAGGGGCAATGCCCCAAAACACAGTGTATGCAAATTGAGATTCTGATTTGGCTATTATCCTAAGTCATGTGACAAGGCTTGTTAAAGGGTTGACATTGACTGTTAGGATTGCTACTTCCAATAGGTGGCACTAGAGTTCTAGTACTCTTCCTCTCTGAAGAGACAATTTGCATAATACTGACCTACAAAGCCATCCATAACCTGTCTCCTCCATATATCTCTGAACTAATCTCCTGATATCTTCCCTCACGTAATCTCTGGTCCTCCCAAGACCTCCTTCTCTCCTCCACACTTATTCGTTCCTCATCTAACCGCCTCCAAGACTTCTCCCGAATATCCCCCATCCTCTGGAATTCTTTGCCCCAACACGTCCGACTATCAACCACATTCGGATCCTTCAGATGGAACCTGAAAACCCACATCTTCAGGAAAGCCTATGGCCTGCACTGACCTCGCTGCCTCCTCATCACTACTGGAGATACTGCCTCACCAACACCAGAGCTCCTGCAACCCTCAACCTATTGTCTCCTTCCCCATAATCCTGTAGAATGTAAGCCCACAAGGGCAGGGTGCTCGCCCCTCTGTATCAATCTGTCATTGTTAGTTTGTTTACTGTAAGTGATATCTGTAATTTGTATGTAACCCCTTCTCATGTACAGCCCCATGGATTCAATGGTGCTAGATATAAATAATAATAATATTAATAACCATGTCTCAGTTATTCCCACTATATCATAGTTACCTGTAGATATTTCTGCTTCTAGTTTTTCCATCTTGTTTGTCAGGCTTCTGGCATTTGCGAGCATGTAGTTTAGAGGAATTTGTTTGCTCCAATCTCCTTCCTGTGGATTGTTTTAGAAATTTTCTTACCTCCCTTCCAAGTATGTTGTCTTAGGTCTTCTTTGCCGCACCTCATATCCTACATCAGTATATTTTCTCACTTCATGTTCATGTCTAACATTTTTCTTCCCGTCACCTCTTCTTCTAGTTTAACGCCTTCCCGATGAGTGTAGCGAGTCTTCTGACGAATGTATGTTTCCCAGGTTTGCTGAGGTGCAGTCCGTCACTGGCGAGGAGTCCATCATACAAGTAATTCACACCATGGTCCAGGATTTGAATCCTTGTTGACTGCACCATCGTTTTAGCTAGTTGTTCCATCTCCTGGTGCCATGCCCGTCTACTGGAAGGATAGAAGAAAAAACTACCTGTGCATCCAGTTTCTTTACTTTCTTCCCCAACTCTTCAAAGTCATTGTAGATTGTTGGTAGATTCTTCCTTGCCATGTCATTGGTGCTAACATGTATCAGAAGAAATGGGTGGACATCCTTGGAACTGATGAGCTTTGGTATCCTATCGGTCACATGCATGATCTTTGCACTTGGGAGACAGCATACTTTTCTTGCAGTTATATCTGGTCTGCAGATGGCTGCTTCTGTGCCTCTCAGTAGTGAGTCTCCCACCACTACAACTCTTCTTCGCTTCTTGGCTGTACTTTTTGTTGTCACTTCTGGGTGTGGCTGTGTGCTCCTTTCATCTTTGCTTGCCAGTAGTGCCTCATCCTTAGGTGTGCCATCTTCGTCCTCCACAAGGCCTTGGTATCGGTTTCTCAGTTGTGTAGTTGGTGATGTCTCCATGGTCTTTTTGCTTCTTTTGGTCACATGCTTCCACTTGTCTGCTTTTGGAGATTCTCTGACACTTCCTTCACCTTCTGTGACCAGTAGAGATGCTTCTGTTCTGTCTAGGATGTCTTCATTTTCTTTGATGTATTTCAAAGTCGCAATTCTTTATTCCAGACCCGGCATCTTTTCTTCTAAAAGGGCCAGTAGTCTACACTTCTGGCAGGTGAAGTTGGATTCTTCTTCTGGTCGATCTGTGAACATGTAGCACATGTTGCAGCTCACCATGTAAGTTGTCCATCTGCCAAGTTGTTCCTAGATCCTGCTAACTTGCTGTGTGTCTTCATTCTTGTCTAATCTACTGTATGTAACCTTGTGTAATCTGATGGGTGTTTTCCTAATTGTGTAATCTATTCAATCAGCCAAGCTTTCTTGCAATAATGTTCTAGAGACAAAAATTAGCACACCGTAAGGCTCGCGGTTTGGCGATACTTTCCAAGCAGCTGGTCTCAGCTGAACCCAATGATCTTCTTGCTGAGAAAGACTCTTCGCCTTTCCCAGAAGGCACCTGAAATATGCAAATTGTCCTCTTCAAGCATCAATCCCTGGTTTGGTGATGCTTTTCAAGCAGCTGGTCATGGCTGTACCCAACGATCTTCTTGCTGAGGGAGACTTTTCAATTTTCCTAGAAGGCACCTAGAATATGCAAATTGTCCTCTTCATGCTTCAATCCCTGGTCTGGGGATGCTTTCCAAGCAGCTAGTCCCGGCTGTACCCAACGATCTTCTTGCTAAGGCAGACTCTTCGCTTTTCCCAGAAGGCACCTGGAAAATGCAAATTGTCCTCTTCAACCTTCAATCCCTGGTTTGGTGATGCTTTTTAAAGCAGCTGGTCATGGCTGTGCCCAACAATCTTCTTGCTGAGGGAGACTCTTCGCTTTTCCCAGAAGGCATCTGGAATATGCAAACTGGCCTCTTCAAGCTTTAATCCCTGGTTTGGTGATGCTTTCCAAGCAGCTGGTCCCAGCTGTACGTAACGATCTTCTTTCTGAGGGAAACTCTTTGTTTTTCCCAGAAGGCACCTGAAATATGCAAATTGTCCTCTTCAAACTTCAATCCGTGGTTCATACAGTATAATCCATCCCATAGTTCTCTGTATAGTGTAATGCACCCCATAGTCCATACAGTTTAATGCACATCATAGTCCATACAGTATAATGCACTCCATAGTCTATACAGTATAATGCACCCCATAGTCCATACAGTATAATGCACCACATATTCCATACAGTATAATGCACCTTATAGTCCATAGAGTATAATGCACCACATAGTCCATACAGTATACGGCATCCCATAGTCCATGCAGTATAATGCACCCTATAGTTCTCTGTATAGTATAATGAACCTCATAGTCCATATAGTATAATGCACCCCATAGTTCATATAGCATAATGCAACCCATACTCCCTACAGTATAATGCATCTCATAGTTCCCTGTATAGTATAATGAACCCAATAGCCCATACAGAATAATGAACCCATAGTCGATATAGTGTAATTTGCCCCATAGTCCTTACAGTACAATGCACCCCATAGTCCATGCAGTATAATGCATCCCATAGTTCTCTATATAGTATAATGAACCCCATAGTACATGTAGTATAATGCACCCCACAGTTCATGTATATCATAATGCACCCTATAGTCCATACAGTATAATGCACAAAAGGTATTGCTGCTAATATTGCATTGCTGTGGTATGGTGACCTCTACTTACCTCCGCTGCTTTACATTGGATCATCTTCATATATTTACATTCTATTGAATTATGCATATGAACCCTTTTCACACAATACGGTTAAACCTTCTATACAGAACCCAAGAGACAAAACACTGTTTTCCAAGGCACGTTTTGATTCCATCCAGTTTGCACGTTTATGGACAATTTTCCATTTTTTTCCATGCACATGCACTTTTTTTATGATGCGATTGGACTATCCATATGGAACCCAGTAGACAACAAGAGTTTTGCTTGGCATTTTTTGCCATTTTCCACAGTAGCATTTCTGTTGACAATCCAGCGTTTGTTGCACTTTACTGCATTCCTCACAATAAGGGCTCATTTCCACTTGCGAGAAACACGTCCGTGTCTCGCATGTGGAAACCAAGCTGTGGCGCCGGCACTTTGTAGCGGAGTGTGCAGCTCCATGTGTTCCTATGCGGCTGCACGCTCCGCTCTGGAGTGCCGGCGCCACAGCTTGGTTTCCACATGCGAGACACGGACGTGTTTCTTGCAAGTGGAAATGAGCCCTTAAGCTGAACATTATGGATTACCGCATGGCCAAATTAGCTCACATGTTTGAGACTTGTGATGGTTCCATCCCACAAATATCTCAATTAAAACAGCTATGCATAAATTGGACAAATTGTTGGGCCAAGAGTTACATATGTGCTGGGATCATAACACATTGAAAAAATATCTGGAAAAAGAAATGATCCCTCATGGACTTCGCCTAAGGAAGGTTCTAACATACACAGTATATCTTTTCTGAGGAATTTGTAGTAACTTGGAACATAATCCTCTATCAGTGTTCATTGAAACTAAGGGAGCTCATTGTATCACATGAGGAAACTAAATTAACCCCTTCATGACCCAGCCTATTTTGACCTTAATGACCTGGCCGTTTTTTTGTAATTCTGACCAGTGTCCCTTTATGAGGTAATAACTCAGGAACGCTTCAACGGATCCTAGCGGTTCTGAGATTGTTTTTTCATGACATATTGGGCTTCATGTTAATGGTAAATTTAGGTTGATAATTTCTGAGTTTATTCGTGAAAAAAATGGAAATTTGGCGAAAATTTTGAAAATTTCGCAATTTTCACATTTTGCGTTTGGAGAGCCCCTGTGTGCCTAAACATTGGAGCTCCCCCACAGGTGACCACATTTTGGAAACTAGACCCCCCAAGGAACTTATCTAGAAGCATAGTGAGCACTTTAAACCCTCAGGTGCTACACAAATTGATCCGTAAAAATGAAAAAGTAATTTTTTTTCACACAAAATTTCTTTTAGCCTCAATTTTTCCATTTTCACACTTGCAACAGGATAAAATGGATCCTAAAATTTGTTGAGAAATTTCTCCTGAGTACAGCGATACCTCACATGTGGGGGTAAACCACTGTTTGGGCACATGGTAAGGCTCGGAAGGGAAGGAGCGCCATTTGACTTTTTGAATGAAAAATTATCTCCATCGTTAGCGGACACCATGTCGCGTTTAGAAAGCCCCTGTGTGCCTAAACATTGGAGCTCCCCCACAAGTGACCCCATTTTGGAAAACTAGACCCCCCAAGGAACTTATCTAGAAGCATAGTGAGCACTTTAAACCCTCAGGTGCTTCACAAATTGATCTGTAAAAATGAAAAAGTACTTTTTTTTCACACAAAAATTCTTTTAGCCTCAATTTTTTCATTTTCACATTGGCAACAGGATAAAATGGATCCTAAAATTTGTTGGGTAATTTCTCCTGAGTACACCGATACCTCATATGTGGGGGTAAACCACTGTTTGGGTGCACGGTAAGGCTCAGAAGGGAAGGCGCGCCATTTGACTTATTGAATGGAAAATTAGCTCCAATCGTTAGCGGACACCATGTCGTGTTTGGAGAGCCCCTGTGTGCATAAACATTGGAGCTCTCCTACAAGTGACTCCATTTTGGAAATTAGACCCCCCAAGGAACTTATCTAGATGCATAGTGAGCACTTTAAACCCCCATGTGCTTCACAGAAGTTTATAACGCAGAGCCGTGAAAATAAAAAATAATTTTTCTTTCCTCAAAAATGATTTTTAGCCCGGAATTTTTTATTTTCCCAAGGGTAACAGGAGAAATTGGACCCCAAATATTGTTGTCCAGTTTGTCCTGAGTATGATGATACCCCATATGTGGGGGTAAACCACTGTTTGGGCGCACGGCAGGGCTCGGAAGGGAAGGCATGCCATTTGGCTATTTGAATGGAAAATTAGCTCGAATCATTAGCGGACACCATGTCACGTTTGGAGAGCCCCTGTGTGCCTAAACATTGGATCTCCCCCACAAGTGACCACATTTTGGAAACTAGACCTCCCAAGGAACTCATCTAGATGTGTGGTGAGCACTTTGAACCCCCAAGTGCTTCACAGAAGTTTATAACGCAGAGCCATGAAAATAAAAAAATATTTTTCTTTTCTCAAAAATGATTTTTTAGCCCACAATTTTTTATTTTCCCAAGGGTAACAGGAGAAATTGGATCCCAATGGTTGTTTTCCAGATTCTCCTGAGTACGCTGATACCCCATATGTGGGGGTAAACCACTGTTTGGGCACACGTCGGGGTTCAGAAGAGAAGTAGTGACGTTTTGAAATGCAGAATTTGATGGAATGCTCTGCGGGGGTCACGTTGCATTTGCAGAGCCCCTGATGTGCCTAAACAGTAGAAACTCCCCACAAGTGACCCCATTTTGGAAACTAGACCCTCAAAGGAACTTATCTAGATGTGTGGTGAGCACTTTGAACCCCCAAGTGCTTCACAGAAGTTTATAACGCAGAGCCGTGAAAATAATAAATGTGTTTTCTTTCCTCAAAAATATTTTTTTAGCCCAGAATTTTTAATTTTCCCAAGGGTAACAGGAGAAATTTGACTGCAAGAGTTGTTGTCCAGTTTCTCCTGAGTATGCTGATACCCCATATGTGGGGGTAAACCACTGTTTGGGCACATGCCGGGGCTCAGAAGGGAAGTAGTGACGTTTTGGAATGCAGACTTTGATGGAATGGTCTGCGGGCATCATGTTACGTTTGCAGAGCCCCTGATGTGCCTAAACAGTAGAAACCCCCCACAAGTGACCCAATTTTGGAAACTAGACCCCCAAGGAACTTATCTAGATGTGTAGTGAGCACTTTGAACCCCTAAGTTCTTCACAGAAGTTTATAACGCAGAGCCGTGAAAATAAAAAATAATTTTTCTTTCCTCAAAAATGATGTTTTAGCAAACAATTTTTTATTTTCACAAAGGTAACATGAGAAATTGGATCCAATAATTGTTGCCCAGTTTGTCCTGAGTACACTGATAACCCATATGTGGGGGTAAACCACTGCTTGGGCACACGTCGGGGCTCGGAAAGGAAGTAGTGACGTTTTGAAATGCAGACTTTGATGGAATGGTCTGCGGGCGCCACATTGCGTTTGCGGAGCCCCGATGTGCCTAAACAGTAGAAACCCCCCACAAGTGACCCCATTTTGGAAACTAGACCCCCCAAGGAACTTATCTAGATGTGTGGTGAGCACTTTGAACCCCCAAGTGCTTCACAGAAGTTTATAATGCAGAGCCGTGAAAATAAAAAATCAATTTTCTTTCCTCAAAAATTATGTATTAGCAAGCAATTTTTTATTTTCGCAAGGGTAACAGGAGAAATTGGACCCCAATAGTTGTTGCCCAGTTTGTCTTGAGTATGCTGGTACCCCATATTTGGGGGTAAACCACTGTTTGGGTGCACGTCAGGGCTCGGAAGGGAGGGAGCACCATTTGACTTTTTGAACGCAAGATTGGCTGGAATCAATGGTGGCGCCATGTTGCGTTTGGAGACCCCTGATGTGCCGAAACAGTGGAAACCCCTCAATTCTAACTCCAACACTAACCCCAAACACCCCTAACCCTAATCCCAACTCTAGCCATAACCCTAATCACAACCCTAACCCCAACACACTCCTAACCCCAACCCTAACCCTAATCCCAACCCTAATCCTAACCCTAATCCCAACCCTAACCCCAACCCTAACCACAACTTTAACCCCAACACACCCCTATCCATAACCCTAACGACAAGCCTATTCTTAACCCTATTTCCAACCCTAACCCTAATTCCAACCCTAACTCTAATTCCAACCCTAAGGCTATGTGCCCACGTTGCGGATTCGTGTAAGATTTTTCCACACCATTTTTGAAAAATCGGCAGGTAAAAGGCACTGCATTTTACATGCGGATTTACCGTGGATTTCCAGTGTTTTTTATGCGGATTTCACCTGCGGATTCCTATTGAGGAACAGGTGTAAAACGCTGCGGAATCTGCACAAAGAATTAACATGCTGCGGAAAATACAAAGCAGCATTTCCGCGCTGTATTTTCCGCACCATGGGCACAGCGGATGGTACTGTAAACCTGATGGAACACTGCTACGAATCCCCAGCGGCCAATCCGCTGCGGATCCGCAGCCAAATCCGCACCGTGTGCACATAGCCTAATTCTAACGCTAACCCTAGTTCTAACCCTAACCCTACCCCAACCCTAACCCTACCCCTAACCCTACCCCTATTCCTAACCCTACCCCTAACCCTACCCCTAACCCTACCCCTAACCCTAACCCTACCCCTAACCCTAACCCTACCCCTAACCCTACCCCTAGTTCTAACCCTAGTTCTATCCCTAGTGGAAGAAAAAAATATATTTTCTTTATTTTATTATTGTCCCTATTACGTATGGGGGTGATAAAGGGGGGGGGTCATTTACTATTTTTTTTATTTTGATCACTTTGATAGGTTTTATCACAGTGATCAAAATGTAGCTGGAACGAATCTGCCGGCCGGCAGATTCGGCGGGCACACTGCGCATTTTGGAAGATGGCGGCGCCCGTGGAGAAGACGGACGGACACTGGGAAGTTCAGTAAGTATGAGGGGGGGAATCGGAGCACGGGGGTGATCAGAACAGGGGGGGTGGGATCGGAGCACAGGGGGAGCGGACAGGAGGAAGGGGGTACGGACAGGACGATGGAGGGGAGCGGAGCACAGGATGGAGGACTGGGGAGGAGATCGGTGGCGGTGGGGGGGGTGCAGACCAGTGTTTCCAGCCATGGCCGATGATATTGCAGCATCGGCCATGGCTGGATTGTAATTTTTCACCAGTTTTCATAGTGAAATATTACAAATCGCTCTGATTGGCTATTTCACTTTCAACAGCCAATCAGAGCGATCGTAGCCACAGGGGGGTGAAGCCACCCCCCCTGGGCTGAAGTACCACTCCCCCTGTCCCTGCAGGTCGGGTGAAATTGGAGTTAACCCTTTCACCCGATCTACAGGGACGCGATCATTCCATGACGCCACATAGGCGTCACAGGTCGGATTGGCACCGACTTTCATAACGCATACGTGGCATCAAAGGTCGGGAAGGGGTTAAATAAATTGAGAATCGATATGGAAAAAATGAATGCTGATCACTCCAAATCCAAAAATACTACTGAATTTGCTAACATTACCAAGAAAATGGATGGAAATCTAAACGCAAAGGAGAATTCAATTATTAAAATAAAAAATTGAAATTTAGTGGAGACTGTCTGAATTACATAAACAACAAAGTGTATACTTGGTCAAATAAACGAATGGAGGAACTCTCCAACAAACCGGTATTGAAAAATCGGTATACCAAACGGTTAGACACAAGTACTAAGAGAAAGTATTTTTTTCTTCATCAGAAAAATCAGTATATTTTTCCTCATTACATTTATAAAAACCATTGCTGTCCAGCAAAGGTTTTTGTAAATATGCCAATACTAGATGTAATGTCTGTGAATTTGCTGAAAACAAGAAAAAAATTTTTTTTCTTACACAAGGTACCATGCCCGGTGGTCAGCGCTAACAGCAAGTAAGCATTTCTGCTACATACAGGCGATCTGATCATCGCCTGTGTGTAGCAGTGGCAATCAAACAACTGCAGTTTCTAGTCTCCCATGGAGACTATTGAAGCATGCAAAAGGTAAAAAAAAGTTTTAAAAATATAAAACAATTAAAAAAATATAAAAGTTCAAATCACGCCCCTTTTGCACCATTCAAAATAAAACAATAAAAATAAGAAAAAATGTCAAAACGGCAGAATTACTTTTTTTGGTCGCTGCTACACTGCAATAAAATGTTATAACGGGCGATCACTAGATCGTGTCTACTTCAAAATGGTGTCAATAAAAAGCATCAGCTCAGTGTGCAAAAAAATAAGCCCTCACCCAGCCCCAAATCATGAAAAATGGAGATGCTACAAGTCTTGGAAAATGGCACAATTTTTTTTTTCATAGTTTGCATTTTTTTTTTCACCACTTAAATAAACAAGAACCTATACATGTTTGGTATCTATGAACTTGTAATGACCTGGAGAATCATACACAATCATAATCTCAGGTCATATTTAGCATTTAGTGAACATGGTAAAAAATAACACAAAAAATCTGTGGAATAGCATTTTTTTTTGTAATTTCACCGCACTTGGAATTATTTTTTTCCGTTTTCCAGTACACGATATGTTAAAACCAATTGTGTCGTTCAAAACTATAACTTGTCCCACAAGACACAAGCCCTCAAAGGCCATTTTGACCAAAAAATAAAAAAGTTACGGCTCTGGGAAGAAGGGGAGCAAAAAACCAAAAATACCTCCGGTCATGAAGGGGTTAGTTCATTTATTCACATGCACTTGGAGCAACACAGGTTTTGTCTCTTTAATGCAATTATCGAATAGCTGTTCTTGATTGGTTCAATTATTGTATATAATAATGTCAATTGACTTTGTAACATATTCTATGACTAAGGCTGGAGTCACACTACCGTAGAGTGCTATGCGAGAAAACATCACATAGCACTCGGACCAGTGGTAATCTATGGGGCAGATCACATCACCGTATTTTTTCTCCGGCATATTCTACGTGCATGTAAAATCTCAGCAAGCTGAGATTTTATGCGTATATCAGCCGCATCTCGCCAATGCAAGCCTACGGGTGCGAGAAAACATCGGACACCACATGGACAATGCGAGTGCTGTCCGATATTTACGTACCGGTGTCCTTTGAAATGCCGGCAATTCATGTGTGGTGACAGGATAGAATAGGATAGGATAGATATTTACATATAGAATATATAGATATATAGATGTCAGTGACACACATATATATATATATATGTACTTATATAACATTGATAGATAGATACAAGAAAAGCCTGCAAATCATCTGCTGTGTTCTGTAAAATCAATGCAGGAATCGACACAGGATGGAAGAGATGGATTATATACAGTAAATACATATAGAATAGGTAAATATATAGATGTCAGTGACAAATTCAATTAGTACAGTGTGTGTGCAAATTACTGTACATGTATTTAATTAATAAAAGATTATTTTTCGGAATAAAATGGCATGGACTCCAGCACAATTTTTGTAACCAGCAGAGGGAAAGCCGACGACTTGGGGCAGACTTTTATAGCCTAGGAAGGGGGTAATACCCATTGAGCTTCCCAGGCTATTAATATCAGCTCACAACTGTATACTTAGCCTTTACTGGCTACTAAAATGGGGGACCCCCTCAAAAAATGACATGGGGTCCCCTATAATTAATAACCAGCAAAGGCTATGCAGACTGCTGCAGGCTGATATTAATAGCCTAGGAAAGGGCCATGGATACTGGCCCCCCATGGCTAAAAACATCAGCTCTCAGCCACCTCAGAAAAGGCGAATCTCTAAGATGCGCCAATTTTGGCACTTAGCCTTGCTCGTCCCACTTGCCCTGTAGCGGTGGCAAGTGGGGTAACCACATAGTCACATTGTAAGAAAATACAGACACCCAGAAAAAAAGTACTTTAATTGAAAGATAGACACAGACTCCTTTAATATTTTTAATTAAATCATACTTATGACCTCGCCTAATTCCACTGAAGCCCTCGATCTCCTGTAATAAAAGATAAATAAAAAAACAACAATATAAAATACCTGTCCGTTGGTATGTCACATGCCGTAATCCATGTCTGGGGGATAAACAGTTCTCAACCACGAAGGTGCCAAGATGCAACCGTTGCGGCTGAAAACCACTGGTGAATGAGCTGCTGTGAGCGCAGCTTCAGTGACAGTGACATGTTGCAGGACTGACCCTTGCATGTGACTGCGGTAGGCGGGGCCGTGTTAAAAATCGCTGCGGGCAGGAAAAGAGACAGAGTCCAGGCGGGAAAGCTAATTGGACAGTTGGGTGCAGTGTCAGCTGTTAAAGCAGAGCATCCCGTGAGTGCAGGCCAACTTGACAGATATCCTGCGTACCGGTCCACTGTAGGTGGACGACAGACTGCCAGTTTCCCGCTAACCTCTGTGCCAGGAGGTGACTCACAGTTGAAACCAGAGACTGTAATGTGCGCACATCGCAGTGAGAAGCAGGTGACTAGGCCAGAGCCTCTTGGCCAAGTACCTGTATACACCACAGAGCAAATCCTTGTTCAGGCGGTTCTTCGTACTGTATTAGTACTATTAGTCCATCAAGGAATAATTTGCCCAAAGGGACACTCAACTTAGAGTAAATCAAATATATCCATATGGGTGCAATTGCCAAGGATAATGAGTGATATAGGCTAGAACAAAATTATTTTAAAATTGAATTTTTATTAGAAAAAATATTGGATAAAAACCTAATTGTTAAACAGGGCTAAAAAACCTCCTGAGGGAGGGAAGCGGATACAGACACAGGTGGGACATGTAAGAAAAATGATAATATATATATATATATATGCTAATTAGTAATAGCAAAAAACTATAGTATAGACAAATAAGGCACATGAGAATACTGCTGTAATAAATAACCACTATAATAAGACAAAAATTACCGTCTATAATATGTGTAATAACACAGCGGTATGCTCATATATGCACAAATACTATAATATATTGGCACCAATATTCTATAGGGGTAACACAACTAGGTGCAGATGACAACTAGTACAATGAGTACAATGCAAAAGTGGCAATACTATAGGATAGATAGCTAAACCTGCCAGAGGGGAAAACCGCTGTACCCCAATACAAAGTAATAATATGGATATCCCCGAAATCGGTAATATGCACTGGGTAACGGTATCCCATAGAGAAGGTGCTCACTAGATGGTTAAATAGTAACCCTAATGGTGCCAATGAATATAGGTATGCTATATAGTAGGAGCGCTTACCACCAAGATGTGCTGTGTCTGACGAACTCCCTCCCGCCCGACGGGCACCGTTTCGCTGATCTCTTCTTCCGGGGGCGTGTTCTTCGTACTGGACTGAGCACAGTGTTTGGCGTTCGTGAGTGCAGGAACTCCCCGCACCCTTCAAAGACTCTTCACCCACTCCGTGGATTGGAACCCCGTCTTCTACAGACACCTCAGAGACATCACGTGCCACTGTTTGGCGTTCGTGAGTGCAGGAACTCCCCGCACCCTTCAAAGACTCTTCACCCACTCCGTGGATTGGAACCCCGTCTTCTACAGACACCTCAGAGACGTCACGTGCCACTGTTGTTGTTGCCACCGTTGAAGAACAGGGATGGTGCAATCAAGAAGACTACAGACTGATACGTTTTATTGCCTTGGTTTCTTCCTATTGAACAATCGTTTGTTCCTGCCCTACCCCGTTCTAGCTCCCAGTTCTGCCTTCTCCCTAACACACCTCTCGTGTCCTACCACTCCCTGTGCAGAGTATACGTGTTGTTAATAAACCTGTTAACTCTTGATCTGCCTCCTGTCCATGGTGACATCTCACTTTCCTGCAATTTCTACACAACCATGACCTGCAGCGTCTCTGGACTTGCCTATCATCGAGCTCATCTGGGACTTAATTGATCAACAATTACAAAGGGAGCTGCCAGTAGTGTATCTTGATGATTTGTGTGCCCATGTGTATTCAGTGTGGCAAAACATTCTTCAGACAACCATTAATAACTTCATTGATAACATGCCAAGACATGTAAGTGCCTGTATTTCTGCGGGTGTCATTCATACTTGATACTGAATAAATCAAACATTTTGTTGCCATTTATTCATCACTTGCCTATCAATAACATGTGAAATAGATCTTGTGATTTCCATAATTCTGCAACTTTTTCTTCTTGGTGTTTCAATTATCTGTTTGACTTTATGATTCTTGGTTACAACAAAATATCACACATTTAGATTTAATTTCCCAATTTACACAAGTGGAATCAATTTACTAGCAACCAAATGGAGATGTAAAGTTACACATTTTATTGGAAAAGACAATGATGTAACACTTTTCAATATAGGTTGAGTTTACAAACCATAATGTACTTTAAATGGCAATGATAATGTGCCGCTTCTAAGTGAACCAGTGTCTACCAACATAAATAATTTTTTGTCCTAACTTACTACACAGAAAAAATATAAAGTTAGAGGAAAAGACAGCATTGTCTTCACACCATTCCGCCTACATGGGGCAGACAAACATTGAAGTGATCTCTAGAAGTAAATTCAGTGGGCTACACTTGAATAAACAGGTATTCAATAAGACGTTTTCTCAGCTAATTATTCCTTTTAGATTTTCTATAGCGATCTCCTATCCATTATTTATGTAGGACATTGATTTATTTCTTGCCCCTGTGCCATGGATATTGTTGTAATTTTAGCTGTGCTAGAACTTAGTCTTGGCTTTTTAATAAATAATATTGGCGTTATATTAGCATTTTTCAGATCTTTTGTTTGCTTTGTCTGCTCCAGACTGGTAGATGAATGAGGCGGCTAGGCAAATCCCACTATCTATTTGTTTCTGCTTGCCTCTGCATTTTTTTGCCTGATGTTTTCTCCGGAGTCCCAGTATCAAGCACCCACAAAAGCTTATAAAGCAGAATCCTGAGTTGAACACCAACAGATAGATCATACATATTTCACTTCTATAAAGTAACACGAAATGAACCAAATGCAATAAAAATGGGACTTCACTGCCTATAACAAGAAATGTAGTTACAATCACCCCGAATGGAGAGGGGGTAGTGCTGACTTTTCTTCTTAGGGTAAGATCTGATGCAGGAGAGCCTGATACCGCAGTTTTAAACCTCATTTCCATATATATTTTCAGGAAAAATGAATAAAGAAATAAAGAAATTGCTGATGATGCATACATAGGTGGAAGCCAAGTTGTAACACCTTGAAAAATAAAGATTTGTGGAGACTGCTGGGCTTGTAGACTTATCATATAAAACGTAATTGCAGAGGACAGATATTTTAGTGTTGAAAGAAGCAAAAGAACAGAATAGTAAAATCCCCAAAGGTGTTGCTTCTGCCATACTGGTTCTGATTCTTCCATTGTATAGAAGACCAAGGGAACAGCAAAGTTCACACAGAATGCCATGAACGGTATGATCTTGATGGATGGAAGAGGCGGAACAACAATGTCAGTCTCTGAACTGTTTCTTTCTTGCTTGTCCCACTCTAGCTGTATAGTATCTATAGAAAAAAAATCATAAAAGCAATAAAATATATTTGGAAATATGACAATGATTCAATGATTATGTTCAATGATGCTCACTGTTTTTCCCGTTTGACCCTCTTCTTACCACTGCCGTACGTCGAAACCCCAGGCATCTTCACGCTAGACATATGTGCAGAGATGTCCTGGACCTAGACATGGCCAGAAGTCCCATCCTAGCGTGAAATGCCCTAGGGAGAGCAAGCAGCACAGGTGGCCAGAGAGGTGAGCGGTAGCATATTTTTTTTGTTTTAAGATATTTTGCAGGCCCATTACGGCTCAGCAAAAAAGGTGCAACACATTTTGCTGAATTTACATGTAGCAAATTAATAATAAAATCTGCAATCCATGGATTGTAACATTTTAGTGGAATTCAATCCCACCCAAATAGATTTAGCAAACTCTAATTGTGACCATGTTTTGTCGGTGTCTTATTTAAAGGGGTTATCTTCTGTGGGTAGTACTAGTTTGTTTGAGGGGGCCTTAAAATAAGCTGATTGAAGAGGACCCAGCTAGTGATCGCCTATAATCTCTGGAAATAAGAACACATTTTCTTACTTCACCACTATGGTACAATTACAGAATTACCCAGCTCCCACCGATATCAAAAGGAAGTCTTTGTAAAGCACCTAACATGCCTGCTTCTCTAGTGCAAGAGTGGCTCCCTGTTACCATTCTCTGCCATTATGTCTGGATTAAGCTCAGAATTACTTGGAAAATTTGGCTTCTAAATTAAACAACCTGTTTTCAATTTTACTGAAATTATTAGAATGCTTTATTATTTTCACAAATGATGAAATCTTATAGATATAAAAAAAAGTGTCCACAAATTATTTTTATTTTAGAGCAGAGGTGGACAAAGCGCAGTCCGCAGGCGACATCTGGCTCTCTAGCTGTTCCAGTCCATCCTGCGGACCGAGACAGTTGAAGGCCTGAAACAGTTGCCCATGGGCCACACCATGCTCTCGCCCACTGTCCTTCTGTTGCCGTCCACTGTCACCACTGTTCACCTCCTCATGATGCAGACAGAGGTGCACACATTGGTGGAGGATGGAGCCATCAGCTCCTTCTTACACCAATCAGCATGTGGGACTGAACCAACAGATGTGATGCCATCATTACAGCCCGTCTGCTGTACGGGACAGGAGCAGAGTGTTGGGAAAATGGAAGCGAGGTGAGCATGTGTTGTTTTTTTCATATGTCTATGGGATGTTTGCATGTATATAGGGATCTATGTAGGGGCTCATACTGTACATAGGGAAAATGTGGGGCTCATAATGTATTTAGAGGGCTATGTGGGTGCTCATACAGTATATAGAGAGGCTATGTGGGGGCTCGTATTGTATATAAGAGATTATGTGGGGGCTTATACTGTATGTAGAAGGCTATGTGGGGGATCATACTATATATGGGGATTATTTGGGGGTCTCATACTATACTGTATATATACATATATAAAGAGAGAGAGAGAAAAAAGAGAGAGAGAAGCTATACGGGTACACATAATGTATACAGGTGATGTGGGGGCTCATACTGTATTTAGAGGTGCTTTGTGAGGGCTCATATTGTATATGGAGGGGATATGTTGGGGCTCATACTGTATGCAGGGGGTTGTGTGTGGGCTCTTATGGTATATAGGGGGCTATGTGTGGGTTCATATGGCACATAGGGGCGGTGTGAGAGCTCATGCTGTATATAGGGGTATGACAGCATACTTAATTCTTCTCAATATCAAGTGATACAATAAATCAATTAATTAATATGCTAGTATTAATACTGGAAAAAGTAAGACGTGCAAGTCGGTGGCGTATTTCACTTGCGCTGCTGATAACACTCAAGGCAGAGGTAAAATCCAAAACGTTTAATATTAAGCTTCAATGCATTTCAAGGTTCTACATGACCTCTTCATCAGGACAAAAAATGGCTTTTTTGTTTTTTGTCCTGATGAAGAGGTCATGTAGAACCTTGAAACACACTGACTTAAAACCTTAATATTAAACTTTTGGGATTTTACCTCTGTCTTGAGTGTTATCAGCAGCGCAAGTGAAATTCACCACTGGCTTCACGTCTTTCTTTTTCTGGTCTTTCCCTGATCGGTGTCTTGCAGCAGCTGTACTTATACTTGTTTCATGTTGCTAGTTTGCAATGACACCAGGTGAGTGGTTCCACATCTTTTATTTATCTTTCCCATCGGATAAGACCCTATTGCGCTTCTTGTCTCCTAGTTTTATCTCCACTGAGTATTAATACTGAGCAGAATTAATTTCAGTCTAGTGGTTTGGTCATTTTAAGTCAGTTATTAATAAGGTAAGATTGTCATTCTATTCTATTAGGTAACTAAAATATATTTAATGCTTTTGATTTTCATGTTACTGCAAAAAAAAAAAAAAAATTGGGGTTCAAAATAAGACTATAAGGTCACGTGCACACGTTGAGTATTTGGTGAGTTTTTATCTCGGTATTGTAAGACAAAACCAGGATTGGGACAATCAGAGGAAAAGTATAATAGAAACACGTCAGCACTTCTGTATTTATCATCCACTCCTGGATTTGACTTCCAAATACTGAGGCAAAAAACTCAACAAATACTCAATATGTGCACGTGGCCTAAAGGGCTTATGTAATAGAAAGCAAAAACAGCAGCAAAAAATTACTGTCCACCTCTCCAATCACTTTTAGTGCAGAAAATCCATTGGTTCCTACAGTCTGTTAGCAAGCAGCTGGTAGATGACCACTGCAGCCAATCAGTGGCCTCAGCAGTCAGGTGCTGTATTACTAGCATCACTACATGACTCCTATCACTGAGTTTTGGTGCAAGCAGTAGCACAGCACATAACTACTGCAGTGGTAACGTATCAGCTACTAATCAAAGACCAGGAGCACTGTCAAACCTTCTGTGCTGTGTTGCAGGGCATTGAAGAGATAATTACTGGTAGTTTTTTTTTCCTTTGGTATTTTATAATATTATCTTTTTAGCTTTGTTTTCCAAAGTTTGTAATTCTTACAATTCTAAAACCAATATCTATAACAAAACGCACAGTGATGAAGGTCGCTTACCATTGCGCATTGTCTTGCCCAGGTAGACTGGAGCCAGCTGACTAAGTTGTAAGAGCAGGTAGCTGTTGATCAGAATGAATGCTGCCAGGGCTTGAAGGTGATACTTTTGACTTCTTAAGGCTTGAGCAATGTGTTTCATTGAGGGGTGTTTTTGATATGTCCAACCAGAGCTAAGATCCACCACAATTTGCTTCCTTTTCAAAAAGATGGAGGCAGTGAAGAGAACTATGGCTGCTGTGGAGATGGCTAACAGGAACTGTACAACTATATAAAAGAGGGAACAGAAAAATGATCATTCCTAATGTACACCAATATAGCATCAATCTTAATGTAATGTTAATTTCTGTTGAAAATGTCACCAATCTACACCAATTCTCATTTGGCTATATTGCAATTATGATCAAAATAGTAATAAGTATTTGCAAAATGTTTTACATCAAAGATATCTTCTAAGAATGTTTACAGCACAAAGGGCAAGTAGTTTTCAACTTCATTTACTTTTTTGATGATCATTAGTGGTTTAACCGCTGAAGACTCAAAGATGCAAAGAAACTGGGATCCAAAAATCCCCCGTATGAATAGAGTCTGCATGACCACCGCTAAATTCACCTCTAAGGCTATGTTCCCACTTTTCCCTCACCCTAGCAGGCTGACAAAACTTTCCCCGCCTCTCCTTATACAGTTATTCAGTGCTAATAATGGGACAAGTACCAAGGCCATTTCACAGTCCATCATGACGCTGGTCAGCTGCATGTGACCACCTTCTTTATGAACTCTGTGCCTGTCCTCATCATCCCCTAATACTTCAGGAGCAGTGCTGATCATGGGACACCTACTACAGACCATGTCACTGTCTGTGGTGACACTGGCCAGCAGTACAGGACCACATACAGTACTTCATGATCCCCATGCCTGTTCCCATTGCCCTTAGCACTGATGTTCACTTCTTTTAGGGAATCCTCAGCAACATCATTCCGCAGCATGACATTGCTTAGTTCTCCTGTACAATGAAACACATTATCATCACGCATAACATTGACATTCAAGTTATTGATATTTGACTCACATGAAAAGCCAGATATGGGAGGGTTGTCAGGATTGTATTGTGGGACCAACCATCCCAGATCAGACCCCAATAAATAATTTGTGGATAGACTCTTGGACATCCCCATTTCCCTTAATTCCTTCACGGCACCCCAGTCTAGGAAAACTAGAGCCATGGGTAAAAGTCGGCAAACACTGCCAAACTCGGTGACATTCGGCATCTTCCCAAGGATAAGTTCTCCAGGGAACACAAATTTAGGGCAGATGACATTTTTTTCTGCTCCAGTGTCATTGAGCCCCACAGTCATGGTATTGCCCACAGTGCTCGAAACGCATTCAGCTAACTTATGGCTTCTTTTCTGGAATAGTTGTGCAGCTACTTGTAAGCAGCTTTTTCCGAATTTTAAATATGTGGAAATAAATTTGATGACTTTTTACTCCGGAGCTGGATTTTCTTCTTACTTACCTGGCAGAGGTCGCCCACAGTGACAGGTTTTATGTTATCCTTGGCCCTCACAACCACCCCACCCACAAAAAGGACTACCGCATTAGGCCCCTGGACCTCAGATGTGGGGTTCCTGTTCTGCCTCTCCAGGCAGGTGATGCTAATATGTCCAGGTCGGTTGCAGGTATAGCATTGGTGGGAGTCAGATGCAGGCCGGGTGCTGGAAGATGGGATGAAACACCCCAAGGATAGTCTGGAATTGATTGTTGGCTTACCCCCTTTCCAGCTGCTGACAGCTGACTTCCGCACCTCAGGTGTATGATTGGCCTCATAGATATCTATGATATGTGCGACTTTGGCAGCCTCCTTTGGCTCCCTGTCCTCCTTAGGGTAATGATAAAGAAATTAGTCCTTCACCATCAGGTCCTTCAAGTCCTCAAAGGTGGTAATCAATAGCCCCTGGAAGCAATGCTAGAAGTTGGTTCTGAGCTCATCCACCACATCACTGTAGCTGTCGTGAGGTCCATGTTGGAGAGTCTGGAACTTTTTGTGGTACACTTCTGGAGTCTGCTGACATTTCCATATCAGGACCTGTTTGATGACCTAATAGTCTCCACCTTGTTCTCAATGGAGAGCAATGAACACCTCCAGAGCTTTCCCTCGTAGCCCAGGGGTAAAGTATCAAGCTCACTGGACATCGGGCAACTGGTATTGTTTACAGGCCTTTTCGAACCCCCTCAAAAATGTGTCCAGATTTGTGTCCTTGTCCATGACAGGAAAATGCATGGGACAGGGTTTAAAGGAGTTGACATCATTGCACTCACTGTTCAGTAAAGTACATTGCTCCTTGTAGAGTCAGATTAACTCCAGCTGGTGGTCTCTGTCAGCTTGTCACTCTCGCACCTCTCGCTCAGCCTGCCACTCCACGGCCTCTCTATCGGTCTGTCGCTCAGCAAACTCACTCTGCTTTGCAAATGAGAGTCCATTCTACACTGGGAGGCATGGCTGCTGCTGGCCCACTCTGATCAACTTCTCCTTGGCTTTGTCTAACCCATCGAGATCTCACTCCTCACACAAACAGATCAGCACATTAGTTTCTTGTGCTTCTTATAAGCAGCTGTCATCTTAGTAGTCACTCACCAAATAAAAGTTAGAACAGAAATATAAGAGAGGGGGAAGGGTGTAATTGCTACATGAAGAGTATTGTCCCAGGTGTAATTAAACACAGAGTCCGATCCTCAAAACTATGCACAGAATCCTTGTGAGGACAGTGCAAGTTTTTAGTGACCGGAATGATTGCTCAAGCCAGATTACTAATTCTCTGTCATCACACTGCTTGCCACCAGTTTGTCAGGGAACACCTGAGAGATCCAGCAGGTATCTCCCCGACGTTGCCCTATGTTCATGAACTAGCACTCCAGCCCCTCCAATCGTCAAGACAATTACGCAACTAGCTGACAATTGATGGACGAGGACACGGCTGCTTTCACTACTAGGTCAGATACACGGGAGATCACAGTGAACATATAGTATTTACACATTCGATTTCAACGCATTTAATACATACACTCACTGGCCACTTTATTAGGTACACCTGTCCAACTTCTTGTTAACACTTAATTTCTAATCAGCCAATCACATGGCGGCAACTCAGTGCATTTAGGCATGTAGACATGGTCAAGACAATCTCCTGCAGTTCAAACCGAGCATCAGTATGGGGAAGAAAGGTGATTTGAGTGCCTTTGAACGTGGCATGGTTGTTGGTGCCAGAAGGGCTGGTCTGAGTATTTCAGAAACTGCTGATCTACTGGGATTTTCACGCACAACCATCTCTAGGGTTTACAGAGAATGGTCCGAAAAAGAAAAAAAATCCAGTGAGCGGCAGTTCTGTGGGCGGAAATGCCTTGTTGATGCCAGAGGTCAGAGGAGAATGGGCAGACTGGTTCGAGCTGATAGAAAGGCAACAGTGACTCAAATCGCCACCCGTTACAACCAAGGTAGGCCTAAGAGCATCTCTGAACGCACAGTGCGTCGAACTTTGAGGCAGATGGGCTACAGCAGCAGAAGACCACACCGGGTACCACTCCTTTCAGCTAAGAACAGGAAACTGAGGCTACAATTTGTACAAGCTCATCGAAATTGGACAGTAGAAGATTGGAAAAACGTTGCTTGGTCTGATGAGTCTCGATTTCTGCTGCGACATTCGGATGGTAGGGTCAGAATTTGGCGTAAACAACATGAAAGCATGGATCCATCCTGCCTTGTATGGAGCATCTTTGGGATGTGCAGCCGACAAATCTGCGGCAACTGTGTGATGCCATCATGTCAATATGGACCAAAATCTCTGAGGAATGCTTCCAGCACCTTGTTGAATCTATGCCACGAAGAATTGAGGCAGTTCTGAAGGCAAAAGGGGGTCCAACCCGTTACTAGCATGGTGTACCTAATAAAGTGGCCGGTGAGTGTATATACCCTGGTATGGTCATCGCCAAGTTTCCCAATAACCCATGAAAAACTAGTTGCTATCAATCGTTTATACAGATTGATTACACACCCAGCAGGTAGCATATGGCTTCAGGGGTGCGGTTTACAGAGCAAGAGGAATGGAGCTATTACATTTTATATATCTAATCCCCAAAAGTACGCAGCGTTTACAAAAGTTATGCACAGATGTTACAAAATGGGGGAAAAAAATATGGTATATGCAATCACATGCAATCAAAGGAATAACAAAAGAAAAAGTGCTAAACTTGTGTCACAGAAATGGCTCAGAGCTTAGTGGAGGGAAGCACTCCTTAGAGCAACTCATTAAAGCAAAGAACAGAACCACAGAGCACTGTGGCTTTCAGGACTGACAAATAACAAAACCCCAAACTTTGATTTTTATTAGCTCAAGGTTACGCCCACATACCTTCCCTTTGTGAGCTCATATAGTTGGCTGGTCACGGGATGTGCTAGGTCATTAGAGGATTATGAGATCTCCAATGTTCATGATATGATATTTTTGCCCCTGGAGGTCCCAGATAGGAGATATTGTTATCATGTTTCCTATCACAATTTTACCTTTCCATAGAGATGAAACATGGCATGGATAGCATCATCCATCTGGTCGATATTAAATTGGAGGTGTTAGATCGGCTTTATGGTGATGAGAGTAAATGCGTTATGTTCATCCCTTTGCCACAGTCCTGAAAATATATCTCTTATAAACATATGATTGATGCAAACCCCAATATTTCTCACTGACCACTGGTTACAGAGCATCTAAGATAATTCCTTTAAACAGAGAAAGCCCCTGCCTTGGGAAGTGTACTTCTCCACCTCTGAGTAAACGAATCATAGACTTACAGTTCAAATATATGTCTGATGGCTTCCTGCATGGCAATAGTTAACAGCCACCAGCCAATCAGAGGCTGGCAGCTGACATTGATGCGCATGTCACTGGCGTATGATGTCACTGCCATGCATCGGCACATCCATGCAGCATATCAAGAAGGAAGATGATGCCATTGGACCGGGGCCAGATAAGAAGAAACTTTTTTCAAGAATGCGATATGTGGGGGCCAGTAATGAGACACATTGGGGCCAGAAATGAGACACATGAGGGCCAGAAATGAGACACATGGGGCCAGAAATGTGACACATGGGGCTAGGAATGAGACTCATGGGGGCCAGGAATGAGACTCATAGGGGCCAGGAATCAGACACGTGGGGGACAGAAATGAGACACATGTGGAGATAGAAATAAGACACATGTGGGCAAGCCATGAGACACATGGGGGCCAGGATATGGGATTATTACAAGAAGGGGCCAGGATGTGGGATATTATTACCGTTGTGGCTTATTATGTGATATTACTGCTGTGACATATTTTATTTTTGAGGATACTGTTTTCAATGTTACTATGCAGGACAGCACTATGTCGCTTTTTTCTTCATCTGGCATAGTGTTGAAGTTGAGGAAAAAGTGGGGAATGTGCTTTGTAAGCGGTGCTTTAGATAACTGTGTGTTATTTTCTGCAGAGATGAGTCCAGGCTGGAAGAAGTGATGGTGGTCTGCGCTGGATGAACTAGAAAAGCGAAGATGAAGAGCTTCAACTAGAGATATCACTGGTGAGTCAGTGTATTACCTGTACACTGACATTATACACTGTATACTATGTACAGAGCTCCTGTGTATAATAGCACTTATGGTAATATTAGTAGTGTGTGTTTTTTTTATTAATGACCAATATTGTAGTATTTGGTCACTATGTGATGGTAATATATGATCTGGTCATGGTGTGACAGTATTTGTTCCTTGTATGTGTTATTATTCGGTCACTATGTGGTGGTTGTAATATTGTAATATGTGAACTGGTCATGGTGTGATGGTATTAGTCCCTTGTATGTGGTATTATTAGTCATTTTAAAAAATGTAAGTGACAGATTCCCTTAAAGAAAAATAACTAAAAATATATCTAAAAAAGTATTGGATATTTTAACTAACTTTTAATAGGTTAGAGTAGAGTAGGGCCCGGACAAAAGAATCTTTTCGTGGTGGCAGGCTTAAAAAATCTTTTGACCCAAACAGAACCTGATGGCTATGTATGCGATATGGTGTTTGATGGGAACTGTTAATGTGTGATTGGTGGGGATGTGGTGCGAAGTGAAGTTTTTCCAAGAGTGGGTGGTGGGACTGTGGAAGGTTTAAGTGGTGGAGGCAGAGCTGGGGTGGAGCCTGGGCAGAGTCTCAAGGTACTGGTGGCAGCCCGGGTTACATTAGAAGCATATTGGTTTGTATTAAGGAGGCCCATGGTATTTATAGTATTATTAGAGTAGATTGATATAAAGGATGTCTCCATATCTGAGAAAATTGGTCCACTTATTCTGATTAGACTTTGTTCAGAGTTTAATCAGAGTGGCATCAGTTTTTCTCAGAGGTGGAGAGAAAAAAGTTACTCCACCTTCTCCCTTATGTCAGTGCATGAAAGTCGGATGGCACTCGATTTTACATGGGCCCGTCCCAGGAAAAAGTCAGACATGTGCACAGTCCCATGGGCATGAGCTCTATCCATGAAAACAACGGATAGCAGTCGTCTGAGAAAATGGGTAGTTTGCACAAGGTATTAGTAGTGGTAGTCGTAGTAGTATTTATAGTCTCAGAGTTTTTTTAGTGAAAAACAATACCCAAATTTCAATATTAAATTACAATAATTGCAATAATTCTGTTCAAGATTACCTGAATTGCCAGGACTATCCTGTGTAAGATCCATTTCTCTAATGCAGATTATTACCAAGTAGATGTGAAAGAGCCAACAGACAGGAAGATACCAGACCATACCTTTAATGACAATAATTTCCAGTTAGAACATACATTGAAATCTCATGGTAAGTCTGACACATCTTCAGCATTACCTAAATGGTAACATTTATTATAAATCCTTTATACCAGTAAAGCAATATATTTTAACACATGAAGACGTATGCCTGCATCTGAGCAAATTAAACATTGACAAATTCCCCGGCTCAGATGGCATTCATCCACGGATACTGAGGGAATTGAGCTCAGTAATTGATAGACCACTGTATCTCATATTCTTAGACTTTCTTGTAACAGGGCTGGTGTCACAAAATTCGAGGATGCTGACGTGATAAATATTTAAGAAAGGTAAGAAGGTGGATCCAGTCAACTACCATCCAGTAAGCCTGACATCAGTAGTGTGCAAAGTTTTTGAGGGCATTATAAGCGATAACCTGCTGAGATATATTAGATAATAGTATAACAACTGACAACCAGCATGGATTCATGAAAGATAGGTCGTGTCTAACCAACATGTTGGGTCTCTATGAGGATGTGAGTGCAAATCTGGATGTAGGTAATGCGGCTGATGTCATTTATCTGAACTTTGCAAAGGCATTTGATACTGTACCACATACTGAATACTTATACTGAAGCTTCATACGCAGGGACTCGGGGAAACTATATGCAGATGGGTAAGGAATTAGCTAAATGACAGGAAACAAAAAGTTGTCATAAATGTCACATTCTGTAAATGGGATATAGTCAACAGTGGGGACTGCAGGGATCTGTGCAAAGACCGATTCTTTTTAACCTCTTTATTAATTACCTTGTGGATGGGATTGAGAGTAAAGTGTCAGTTTTTACTGACGACACCAAACTATGTAGGATACTAAAAACTTTTGGCAAATGAAATTTAATGTAGATAAATGTAGAGTATTGCACCTAGGATGAAGTAATGCTATTGCTGCATATACATTAAATGGGAGCATACTCGGGACTACAGATCAAGAGAAGGACTTGGGTATTCTGGTTACAAGTAACCTGAGCAGCAGTACTCAATGTCAAGCAGCAGCTGCAAAAGCAAATACGATTTTAGAGTGTATAAAAAGACAGAGCAGTCAGACTGTGGAATACTCTACCACAAGAGGTAGTAATGGTAGTCAATATAACAGCTTTTAAAAAAGGGCTGGATGATTTCCTCAGTACAAATAATATTGTGGGTTATAGTTAAGTTAGTGACAAAATGTATAATTGGTGGGGATAGATTTAAGTTAGGTCTTTTTTCAACCTATGAAATTATTTGTTTTCGGTGCCAAAGGTTAACATTTGCATTAAAGAGTAATCATGGACTTCTTTCTCCTCCCGAATTGATCTTTCACTCTCAATTCAACGATAAAATGCATTTAGACAGGAGATGACAGTTGATGCACATACAATTCGATGTAAAATGGTGGGGAAAGGAAGAGGGAGGAACACAGTGTGGCAGTTAGCTGGGTGACAGATAGAAGGCGGGGTAGAGGGAAGAGTGCCAGGGAGGCTAGTCCTGATCTGGCACACCCCAATAAGTTTGCTAAGTTGGCAGATGAGGGGGGTGCCAGTACAGGGGTAGCACTGCTGCAGCCAGGCATGTCCTCTGAAAGCCGGAGGAGTGACTGCTCCAGTAAGGAGGGAAAAAGGAGAGCAGGGCAGGCCAGACAGGTGCTGGTAGTGGGGGACTCAATTATTAGGGGAACAGACAGGGCAATCTGTCACAAAGACAGGGATTGTCGGACGGTGTGCTGCCTACCTGGCGCTCGAGTCCGACACATCGCTGATCGGGTGGACAGATTACTGGGAGGGGCTGGTGAGGACCCAGCGGTCATGGTGCACATTGGCACAAATGACAAAGTTAGAGGTAGGTGGAAGGTCCTTAAAGATGATTTCAGGGAATTAGGCTGCAAGCTGAAAGCAAGGACCTCCAACGTGGTATTTTCCGAAATACTGCCTGTACCACGTGCCACGCCAGAGAGGCAACGGGAGATTAGGGAGGTTAATAAGTGGCTCAAGAATTGGTGTAGGAAGGAGGGGTTTGGGTTCCTGCAGAACTGGGCCGACTTCTCAGTTGGCTACAGGCTCTACGCTAGGGACGGGCTGCACCTCAATGGGGAAGGGGCAGCTGTGCTGGGGGAGAAAATGGCTAGAAGGTTGGAGGAGTGTTTAAACTAGGGATTGGGGGGGAGGGTATTCATTTTATAGGAGGGGAAGATAGTGCAGATAGAGACCTGGGCACAAATAAGGAAGTTGGGGGTGGCGGTGGCATGGGGGGTGGGGTTAGAACAGTTAGTAATTTAAGAAAGAATAGAGGTACAGAGAGTAACATCAAGTGCATGTATACTAATGCCAGAAGCCTCGCCAACAAAATGGATGAATTAGAACTAATGTTGTTGGAGCATAATTATGACATGGTGGGGATATCTGAGACGTGGCTGGATGAGAGCCATGACTGGGCTGTTAACTTGCAGGGCTATAGCCTTTTCAGAAATGACCGTACAGATAAGCGAGGGGGTGGGGTGTGTCTGTATGTAAAATCGACCTTAAAACCCATCCTGCGTGATAATATAGGTGAATCTAATGAAAATGTAGAGTCTCTGTGGGTGGAGATAAGGGGAGGGGGAAAAAATAATAAATTACTGATAGGGGTTTGTTATAAATCTCCAAAACTAATGGAAGCAATGGAGAATATCCTCGTAAAGCAAATAGATGAAGCTGCAACTCAAGGAGAAGTCATTATTATGGGGGACTTCAACTACCCTGAAATAGATTGGGGAACAGAAACCTGCAGTTCCAGCAAAGGTAATCGGTTTTTGACAACTATGAGAGACAATTACCTTTCACAACTGGTTCAGGACCCAACAAGGAGGGGGGCACTGCTAGACCTAATATTAACCAACAGGCCAGACCGCATATCAAATATAAGGGTTGGGGGTCACTTGGGGAATAGTGATCACAAAATAATAAGTTTTCATGTAACCTTTAATAAGATGGGTAGTAGGGGGGTGACAAGGACACTAAACTTCAGGAGGGCAAATTTCCAACGGATGAGAGAGGATCTTGGTGCAATTAACTGGGACGATATCCTGAGACACAAAAATACACAAAGAAAATGGGAGACATTTATTAGCATCCTGGATAGGACCTGTGCACAGTATATACCATATGGGAATAAACATACTAGAAATAGGAGGAAACCAATATGGCTAAATAGAGCTGTAAGGGGCGCAATAAGGGACAAAAAGAAAGCATTTAGAGAATTAAAGGAAGTAGGTAGTGAGGAGGCATTAAATAAATACAGAAAATTAAATACATTCTGTAAAAAGCAAATCAAGGCAGCAAAGATTGAGACAGAGAGACTCATTGCCAGAGAGAGTAAAAATAATCCCAAAATATTCTTTAACTATATAAATAGTAAGAAACTAAAAAATGACAGTGTTGGCCCCCTTAAAAATAGTCTGGGTGAAATGGTGGATGAGGATGAGGAAAAAGCCAATATGCTAAATGACTTTTTTTCATCAGTATTTACAAAAGAAAATCCCATGGCAGACAAAATGACTAGTGATAAAAATTCCCCATTAAATGTCACCTGCTTAACCCAGCAGGAAGTACAGCGGCGTCTAAAAATAACTAAAATTGACAAATCTCCGGGCCCGGATGGGATACACCCCCGAGTACTGCAGGAACTAAGTACAGTTATTGATAGACCATTATTTTTAATCTTTAAAGACTCCATAATAACAGGGTCTGTACCACAGGACTGGCGTATAGCAAATGTGGTGCCAATATTCAAAAAAGGGGCAAAAACTGAACTCGGTAATTATAGGCCAGTAAGTTTAACCTCTACTGTGGGTAAAATCCTGGAGGGCATTCTAAGGGATAATATACTGGAGTATCTGAAGAGGAATAACCTTATGACCCAGTATCAGCACGGGTTTACTAGGGACCGTTCATGTCAGACTAATTTGATCAGCTTCTATGAAGAGGTAAGTTCCGGACTGGACCAAGGGAACCCAGTGGACGTAGTATATATGGACTTTTCCAAAGCTTTTGATACGGTGCCACACAAAAGGTTGTTACATAAAATGAGAGTAATGGGGATAGGGGAAAATATGTGTAAGTGGGTTGAGAGCTGGCTCAGGGATAGGAAACAAAGGGTGGTTATTAATGGAGCACACTCGGACTGGGTCACGGTTAGCAGTGGGGTACCACAGGGGTCAGTATTGGGCCCTCTTCTTTTTAACATATTTATTAATGACCTTGTAGGGGGCATTCAGAGTAGAATTTCAATATTTGCAGATGACACTAAACTCTGCAGGGTAATCAATACAGGGGAGGACAATTTTATATTACAGGATGATTTATGTAAACTAGAAGCTTGGGCTGATAAATGGCAAATGAGCTTTAATGGGGATAAATGTAAGGTCATGCACTTGGGTAGAAGTAATAAGATGTATAACTATGTGCTTAATTCTAAAACTCTGGGCAAAACCGTCAATGAAAAAGACCTGGGTGTATGGGTGGATGACAAACTCATATTCAGTGGCCAGTGTCAGGCAGCTGCTACAAAGGCAAATAAAATAATGGGATGTATTAAAAGAGGCATAGATGCTCATGAGGAGAACATAATTTTACCTCTATACAAGTCACTAGTTCGACCACACTTAGAATACTGTGCACAGTTCTGGTCTCCGGTGTATAAGAAAGACATAGCTGAACTGGAGCGGGTGCAGAGAAGAGCGACCAAGGTTATTAGAGGACTGAGGGGTCTGCAATACCAAGATAGGTTATTACACTTGGGGCTATTTAGTTTGGAAAAACGAAGACTAAGGGGTGATCTTATGTTAATGTATAAATATATGAGGGGACAGTACAAAGACCTTTCTGATGATCTTTTTAATCATAGACCTGAGACAGGGACAAGGGGGCATCCTCTACGTCTGGAGGAAAGAAGGTTTAAGCATAATAACAGACGCGGATTCTTTACTGTAAGAGCAGTGAGACTATGGAACTCTCTGCCGTATGATGTTGTAATGAGTGATTCATTACTTAAATTTAAGAGGGGACTGGATACCTTTCTGGAAAAGTATAATGTTACAGGGTATATACACTAGATTCCTTGATAAGGCATTGATCCAGGGAACTAGTCTGATTGCCGTATGTGGAGTCGGGAAGGAATTTTTTTCCCCATGGTGGAGTTACTCTTTGCCACATGGGGTTTTTTTGCCTTCCCCTGGATCAACATGTTAGGGCATGTTAGGTTAGGCTATGGGTTGAACTAGATGGACTTACAGTCTTCCTTCAACCTTAATAACTATGTAACTATGTAACTATGTAATAAGCAGATGCAGACATCCTGCTGTAAGTTCTGAAAACAGCAGTTACACTTTAAGCTAGCTGTATACTTTACATGGTGATTAACTTAACTCTCAACTAACAGCTATTCCTCTTGACTCATTTCCCTATGCACAAACACACTTGGTTTGGGAGAGAGTGCAAGTGTTTTCACAGGGGAGTGGAGTATGTACTGCTTTTGTTACTTTGTAAAGGACTACTCACCAATGGATGGCGTGGTGATTTGTATATGCCTGCAGATCCATGTCCGTCTTGGTGTTGGACTCGCCAGTGACAGCAGTTTATTAGATATCTGCTGGGATAATGAAGATAAGCTGTTTTTAGTAACATATCATGAGATCTTGGGCAAAGCTCGAGCCAGTAGAGTACTCTCTGCTCCCTTACTATTTGACTAAAATCAGTTGTCCATTCCGTAGATGTTGATCACCCATCCTTAAGATAGATGGGAAGGGTCGGTTACATCCTTAGGGTAGGTTATCCTACACCCAACATCCCCATGATCAGCTATTTGCATTTTTGGCTCATTGTAAACAGTTTATGAAACTCGAACAACATTACTCTGTACTTGGTGTAGGAGCCGCTTTCTGGTACTGAAGTTCATCTCCTGGAGTTAATTGGCATCTATATCTAGATGATGGATAACCTCTTTAAGATGATCATATAACATAATACATAACTGTAATTCAAAAGCTGTTTCTTTTCACTACTCCATATATATGGGTTCAATGAGGAGAGGGGAGTAAGCCGCTTCCAAACACAAAATGATTGGACATTAAAATTTAACAAACCCGAAAGAGGAGGTTTGGCAGGATTGGGAGGCCCCAGTATACATCAGATAGTTGCCCTGTCCCACTGAACACCTTGGGTTCTATCACCTTTTTTCTTTAGAGCTTAAGCACAGACGTTTTGGAACTTATGTTTATAATAGGGTAGAAAACTATTTAGAATTGAGAGTCCTCAGTGGTTGATACCTTTTAATGGCTAACTGAGAAGATGGTACCACTTAGGACTCTCAATTCTAACCATTTTTCTATCTACTGGCTAAGCGGTTGTCCACTTTTGGGGACAATTTTTTTTTATACTTAAATACATGTATTTGAAGCTACAAATAATTTTTGCAATCGAGTTTCATTAAAAATTTGGCACTGTTTGACTTTTGCAGGCCCTTTTTTTCCTGCACATTCAACTTTGATGTGGTTATAGATCACTGAGAGGAGACCATAAAAAGACAGATGAATGATTTACAAATTCCTTATCAGTCTGTCATAGTGGGCTGACAGACAGATTTTAAGTTAACCCATTCTGCATCCAGCAATAGACAGTGCTACACAAAGGCTATTAAAGGCAAACAGTGCAAAATTTTTAATGGCGCCCAATTACAAAAATGTATTAGCCCAAAATACATACATTTAACTAAAAAAGAATACAAATTAAAAAATATCCGTAAGGTGGACAACCCGTTTAAAACCTTCTTAGTTAAAAGTGAGCAACTTTTTCTTGTTTTCTTCTGTAAGCACTACGTTTTAGGGAAGAAATTGGTCTGAAAAGATCTACATTTTACTGTCAATTCATCATGACACATGCCTATGCATTAATATTGTATTCAGTATATTTCTAATACAGTAACAAATATGCTGGCATGCATAAAATCTTAACGCTATAGGATATTGTCTTATTTCCCAGGCATGCACAGTGATTAGCTGCAGTGGTCACATGCTGCAGTCTAGACATCACTGATGCAGCCATGTCAATAATGACCAGGACAGCGGCGGAGAGGAGGTGCTGGAGCATCGGTCAGTGAGTAAAGCTCATTTTGGTATTTTCAGACTAGCAACTTGAATAAAGGGGGATCCTGGAAAACCCCTTTAAGGTTGTAATAACAGGCCCACACATAATTTGTAATGGGAGCAATGAAGGTTTGTGAGCATCTGAAGTCGGCTCTAAAGAATAATTTATTTGGTATAGCTTGATGAAGTGATGATAATTTCATTACTTTCACAGCAACAACATTCTTACAGCGCTGCACATGGGTAATAAGTAGTTGTGATCCCCTTCCCCGCTACCTTCTCATTTCTGTGAATAACATCACCTCAATTCTTTCCTTTTAGTTGTTGTGGTAATGGAATTGGATGCCAAGCTCACCTGTGTGAACATTGCCATAGGGGAAAAGACAGGGTGCAAATGATGTGAGTTGCTGCTAACATACAAATGATGCAAAATGCCTTTTCAAACTGTAAACCTGCAAAACTATTTTGACTCTAATATGCAAATAAGTGCAGTGCAACTAAGCCTAACCTGAAGCCTTGATTCGCACTGAAATATTCAAATAAATCTCATATCCAAGATATAGTTCCTAATTTATAGCAATAATGTCGCCATGTCATTATTATTAATCAGAATACTGTATATTATAGTGACGTCAATTAATCCAAAAAACCTAATTGGGTTCTGCAGAAGTGATGTCACTGTAAGGCTTTTCCCACATGACCGTAATGTCAGTCCGAGTTCTGTCCATGGAAAAACATAACATCACACAGCAGAGCTTGGTCCAATATTATTCCATAGGGCTGTTCAGATGTCAACTGAATGTCAAAGTGAATAACACTACAACTTGCAATATCTCTTCTGCATTTCACATGAGACTCATCTATTCAAGATTATGGGTGCGCATCCCGTATGGATCATCTGCATAATCTACAGACACGCTGTGATTCTTAACATAGGAAACTGTATTTGGCCTTTTAAATTTGAATATGTGTAAAAACGAATGCCATACGAATGACAATACAAATGAAAAATAATCTGCCTTTTCTGGACGTAAATAGGATTTTTTTAATCCGTTTATAAGAACTTAGCCTTATAAATATTATTATATTTTATACTGATGACATCGCTACTGGCTTACTATAACTTCTATTTCATAGCAGTGACATCACTATTTTCTAACTGTAATTGATATCCTATAATAGTGTTACTGTAAAAACGTCATATTCTAGGAGTGATATCACTGTGTGAACATAAGATTCAGATTTTGATGTAGTAGCATAATGTGCTAAATATAGCTAAGATTTTAAAGTAGCAATTAGTGATGAGCGAATATACTCGTTAATTGAGATTTCTCGAGCACGCTCGGGGGTCCTCCGAGTACTTTTTAGTGCTCAGAGTTTTAGTTTTTCTTGCCGCAGATAATGATTTACATCTGTTAAGGTACCGTCACACTAGGCGATATCGCCAGCGATCCGTGACGTTGCAGCGACCTGGATAGCGATATCGCTGTATTTGACACGCAGCAGCGATCTGGATCCCGCTGTGAAATTGCTGGTCGCTGCTAGAAGGTCTGCACTTTATTTGGTCGCTAGGTCGCCGTGTATCGCCGTGTTTGACAGCAAAAGCAAGGATACCAGTGATATTTTACACTGGTAACCAGGGTAAACATCGGGTTACTAAGCGCAGGGCCGCGCTTAGTAACCCGATGTTTACCCTGGTTACCAGCGTAAAAGTTAAAAAAACAAACAGCACATACTCACCAGCGCGTCCCCCAGCCTCTGCTTCCTGACACTGACTGAGCGCCGGCCCTAAACTGAAAGTGAAAGCACAGCTGTGACGTCACCGCTCTGCTGTTAGGGCCGGCGCTCAGTCAGTGTAGGAAGCAGAGGCTGGGGGACGCACTGGTGAGTATGTGCTGTTTGTTTTTTTAACTTTTACGCTGGTAACCAGGGTAAACATCGGGTTACTAAGCGCGGCCCTGCGCTTAGCAACCCGATGCTTACCCTGGTTACCCGGGGATCTCGGCATCGTTGGTCGCTGGAGAGCGGTCTGTGTGACAGCTCTCCAGCGACCAAACAGCGACGCTGCAGCGGTCGGCATCGCTGTCGCTATCGCTGCAGCGTCGCTTAATGTGACGGTACCTTTAGCCAGCATAAGTACATGGGGATTCCCAGCAACCAGGCAACCCCCACATGAACTTATGCTGGCTATCAGATGTAAATCATTCAGCTGCGGTAAGAAAAGCTAAAACTCCGAACACTAAAAAATACTCGGAGGACCCCCGAGTGTGCTCGAGAAATCTCGAGTAACGAGTATATTCGCTCATCACTAGTAGCAATGATTATTATTATTACTATTATTAAAATTATATAATAATGCCATTGATATTGCCTAAATATAAGTTATATTTTATAATAATGACAGTACCATTTAATAAGTATTATTCAGGTTATATTGTAATGACAGCGTTACTGACTAAATATAATTCTTAACAGCGCCAACGTACTTTAAAAGCGTCTGTGTAAAGTCTCATGCAATGGATAATCGAGTATCCTATAGATAGGGCATGAGAATGACTAAGTAGTAGCATCCAATGTGCTTTGGGTGGGGTCGGCACTTGGTGTGAAACACCCATCAGCTGGGGTGGGCACTTTGATCACCTATCTGGGTTTGTATGATGTCTATGTGCTTAAGTTTATTTGTTTTATGTTGTGATTATCATCATTATGATTATTATTACTGGCTATTGTGTAGTTGCTATCATCATCATGGGTATTGATCATTAGCATAATTGCTTATTGCTGAATTCATAACATATTTTCATATTAACTATGTCTGTTATGGGCATTTTGTGAAATGTATTATTTTGTGTTACCACGTTCACATTTATACCTATAATGCTTCAGTATATATTCTCAATAAAGTTTGTGATATTTCGCCCCCTGACAAAGCTAGGATGAAACGTGCGTAGGGGTGCAAGGGACACACAGCATTTAGATCTTCTCATCATCACATGATGTAAGTGCTTTCAATTCTATATTTTATAGTTGTACTCTCCACTGTAATATATACTACAGGCACTGGGAAGAATACTAAACAATTTACAAGCTTTACTATACATTTACATATGTGGTCTCCATTGTGTTACTCTGCTTTTTATTTAATTTTTATTTATTATTTATTTATGAGACCTCAGTGTACCATTTTGTCACTTTTTGCTGGTATAAATAGTATAGGGTGCTATACCCTGTTTTCCGGTATTTTAGTACCAATGTGCTCAGATTTTTGTTGGTTCTTGGCCATTTTCATACCTTATCTATGGGCTAGTCAAATATAATTCTTATTTTATAGTAGTGACATAACTGCTGGGAAACTGCTATTTAAAATTGCAGTAGTGACTTATTGTCTTCATATAGTGTACCGCTAGTCTTACAAAATGTTAATTATATTGATACAGTAGTGATGTCACTAATAAAAGTGTGAGTATATTTTGGGGTTCCCCTCTGTTAGGACTCATTCAGGCATCCTTTTTTTGTATCTGTTTGAAATGCAATTTTCTCCTACCCATTAAGTATTAAAAAATAGACAGCACTCAGATGACACATGGATGTCAATCCATTTGCTATTCGTTTTTTTTTTTTGATGGACCCATTCACTTGATCCTCATAACGAATAAAAAATAGTCACACCTTTTTTTATTTTGTGTGCGGCCAATTGGTTTGCAAAAAAGGAACAAATGAACATTGTCTTAGATTTAAAAGGGTAAGTATTCTATCTGTGAAAAAAACAGATGTACATGAAAAATGAATGTCTGAAAGAGGCCTTGCTTCATGCAACCCCTAGAACAGGACAATGGTTGCCTTTAACAATCAAACAAACAATAATAATTGATAATATTCATCCATTTTAGATTGTGTAAATAACCAATTATGCGATGTACAAGAATTTTAATTTTACGACTAATAAATCCTGAGGATTCAGTAAGCTGAACTGTTAGACTTTTTTCGTACTCGCTGAACATTAACGTAGGATTCTATTTTCCCTGTTTTTTTAATGATAAATTAAGCATTGTCTGATATATCCATGGTTAAATAAAAACTGAAACCTGAAGTGTGAATTAATTGTACCTCAGCATGAAATGTATCAGTGAAACATAGCACTTAAAATGAGCTATTACCAGACAATAGGTTTTTAAGTAATTATGCATCAAATTTCCATTCCTGCTACATAACTTTGTATGTGCAAATTAGTAATCCAATTTGTTTAGCTATTCTGTTTATTGGATGTCTACTAAAAAATCCCTTGTGAAAATCATCTGCATGAACAGAGCGAAGTCAGCATTTAACTACTTGTTTGCCTTCTTTTTTGTTTAAGAAAAAATAAAATTAGCCTTAAAATTAAAATGTCGAATTTAGTATTTTTTGTGTTTGCAGAAGTTACAATGGGGCTCCAACACTGTAACACCTAGTCACATATGAAGAGGGAGGTGACAATGGCATTTAAATGTTAAATGATGGAGCAATTACTATACAAATAAACATTTCAGCTAAAGTACATATTATTTAAAGCATGTAATTAGATAAAGTGACTTAATAAAGGGGCTTACCAAAATTGCAACTTACCTGACCTCTAGAAAGGGTATTATTGGCAGAGCTTTGGAAGTCTCACCACTTAGTTCCTCAGAATGGGGCCACAGAATCCTGAAAAGAGGTTCTGCACTCTGCTTCATTCATTGATTGTCACATAAAGAAAGCCAGGCTCACTGCTCACCTACCTAGCAGGCCTGTAATGCTTGGAGAGGACATAAAGAACCCCCATTTGCAGGGTTCCAGAGCTCCATCATCAGAATTGCTGGGGTTCAAGAGTTTGGTCCCTTGCAATCAACAAGTTATCCCTTATGGGTAGGGAAAACTTGTGATTTGGGGAAAACCTGTTCAAGTTATGGTTGGTTATGTGGTTGACCCAGTCAGAGGTGGGATGCTCATTCTTGGTGCCCAAGGCTGGTGTTAGAATGAACCCTCAGTCACTAAAGCTGAAGATGATATTTCTTAGTTGGACACAGTTTATTGGACAGGTATCAGATCTGAGTTAGGCCCCACTGACATGTCCAATGTTCACGTACATGTTCTCTTTGTTTTTTTAAATTGTACAAATTAAAGTCTATGGGCCTTTTCACAGAACTATGCTAAATTTTGGTCCAATTTGTGGTATCAAAGTCACGCCTGTCAATAAATGGGTTCGTGATTTAATGGCCAGCACAAGGATGCCATGCGTGTTGCTTCCGTGTGCTGTACACTAAAAACAGACATGTATGTTATATAAATGAATACATAATTAAATAAACCAAGCTTCTCTCCTTCAATTGATCCCAATTCCACTTCCTACTGCACTAACCCTAGGGCCCAAGTATGACTTTTCGCACCACAACATACAAGCTGCATTACCTAGCTGAGCCATATTGTAGCTTCTCTACTTACCGTGGTCTTGTTAGTTAGAAGAATCATGGATCCTAAGTTGTTCTGAGAGGGGAACGCGCTGTCCATTATGAAGTGTAGCGAACAGCAAAAAGCCTATTTCCAGAATGTTCAGTGACAGTCCTGTACAGATACCAGGATTTATATGGAGGCTTTATCTCCAGCACATGCTGAACAATAGAGACTTGAGGAAATCTGATCAATAACTCCTATCACCAACCTCTTATCACTGTTTTACACACAAAGCACTCCAGCCATTTGAGTCTGATGGCTGCACAGGTATCTGGATTAGGAAATAAAGACAAATAATGACAGAAATAAGAGGTCACAGTAGGAATGGGACACATTAAGGGCACACTTCCACCATGATACATCTATAATAGTAGTGATCTAATTACAATTAGATCACTACAAAAAGACGACTGAGGGGCGATCTAATAACCATGTATAAGTATATAAGGGGACAATACAAATATCTCGCTGAGGATCTGTTTATACCAAGGAAGGTGACGGGCACAAGGGGGCATTCTTTGCGTCTGGAGGAGAGAAGGTTTTTCCACCAACATAGAAGAGGATTCTTTACTGTTAGGGCAGTGAGAATCTGGAATTGCTTGCCTGAGGAGGTGGTGATGGCGAACTCAGTCGAGGGGTTCAAGAGAGGCCTGGATGTCTTCCTGGAGCAGAACAATATTGTATCATACAATTATTAGGTTCTGTAGAAGGATGTAGATCTGGGGATTTATTATGATGGAATATAGGAATATAGGCTGAACTGGATGGACAAATGTCTTTTTTCGGCCTTACTAACTATGTTACTATGTTACTATGTTACAATTGTTATATTGGGTTACAATTGTTATATTGGATGAGCTAAAATGACAAATGATGGGGTCAAAAAGGTTGTACATTTTGGATGAATTTAAAAAAAGACAAAAACTTCTCCTACTTAAATATTAACCTATGCTCTGCATGCTTGTCTTCAAAGCTAGAAAGTAATGTCAAATGTGTGCTACCAATCCAAGAGGGAAAAAAGGGGGGGGGGGGACAAGCGCACATAGGGTGATATTGAAAGGTAAAAATGATAAGGGAGTTATGGTGTTGCTCACCTAAAAGGGATGTGATTGTCACAACTCCAATAATAGCCCATGAATATAACAGCTGCTACAGTCCCTTCGGCAAATAAAGGTAAACCCACTTTTGCATATTAGTAAAAAAAGAAGTTTGACGTTTCATAGCAACCCGTGCTGCTGTATAAAGGATGCAGTTGCAGAGTGGAATAGCAATTTGTTAGTTTTTATTTATACGTGGTTCATGCTATGGTTCAAAAACAAAGTACCGTATATACTTGAGTATAAGCCGACCCAATTATAAGCTGAGAACCCTAATTTTCCCACAAAAAACTGGGAAAACTTATTGACTCGAGTATAAGCCTAGGGTGGGAAATGTAGCAGCTACTGGTAGATACCAATAAAAGTAAAATTAATTGAGACATCAGTAGGTTAAATGTTTTTGAATATCCATATTGAATCAGGAGCCCAATATAATGCTCCATACAGTTCATGATGGCCCCATAAGATGCTCCATACAAAATACGCCCCATATAATGCTCCATACAGTTTATGATGGACCCCATAAGATGCTTCATATTAAAATATGCTCCATACTGTATAATGATGCATAAAAGATTAAAGGGAACCTGTAACCCCCCCAGGTGTTTCTAACTAAAGGCCCCGTCTCACATAGCGAGATCGCTAGCGAGATCGCTGCTGAGTCACAAGTTTTGTGACGCAACAGCGATCTCAGTAGCGATCTCGCTATGTGTGACACGTACCAGCGATCAGGCCCCTGCTGCGAGATCGCTGGTCGTGTCGGAATGGCCTGGACCTTTTTTTGGTCGTTGAGGCCCCGCTGACATCGCTGAATCGGTGTGTGTGACACCGATCCAGCGATGTCTTCACTGGTAACCAGGGTAAACATCGGGTTACTAAGCGCAGGGCCGCGCTTAGTAACCCGATGTTTACCCTGGTTACCAAAAAAAACAAACAGTACATACTCGCCTTTCTGTGTCCAGGTCACTTGCCGTCCGCTTCCTGCTCTGACTGCCGGCCGGAAAGTGAGAGCAGATCACAGCAGTGACGTCACCGCTGCGCTCTGCTCTCAGTGTACAGCGGCACTGTCAGAGCAGGAAGCAGACGGCAAGGGACCTGGACACCGAAAGGCGAGTATGTACTGTTTGTTTTTTTTGGTAACCAGGGTAAACATCGGGTTACTAAGCGCGGCCCTGCGCTTAGTAACCCGATGTTTACCCTGGTTACCGGGTGCTGCAGGAGTGCAGGGGGACTTCGGCATCGTTGATGACAGTTTCAACGATGCCGAAGTCGTTCCCCTGATCGTTGGTCGCTGGAGAGAGCTGTCTGTGTGACAGCTCCCCAGCGACCACACAGCGACGCTGCAGCGATCAGCATCGTTGTCTGTATCGCTGCAGCGTCGCTGTGTGAGACGGGGCCTTAAAAGAGCCACCTTGTGCAGCACTAATGCTGCATTCTGTCAAGGTGGCTGTTAGGTGTCAATTTCCCGCCTCTGCACAGGGGGAATCTCGAGCCATCTCCACTGCGGTCTCCCATCCTTCTCCAGCCGCAGTGGAGCCTGCTCAGTGGAGACGTCGGTCCCAGCGTCTGACTCAGGCAGATACTCTGCGCCTGGTTACTGCTGTTCTTCCAGGTTCTGCCATTAAGACCAGTGCTGGGCAGCGGTGAGCAGACGCTTTTGGGAATAAGTCCTGCTTTTCACCTTCTGAGCATGCCCAGGGTAAGATCTCTTATTGGAGGTCGAGGGTCACATGCTTTGATACTGCAGCAAAACCCATTGGTCCTCCAGGAAGGTCCTGAAGGTGCTCAGGCTCTGTGGTAGCCTCATATTGGTCCTTCTTGGAAGGTCATGTACCTGCTGCAGCTATAAAGGGTTCGCATGGCCGCACGGCCATGCGCTAGTATCAAATCTGTCATGTGTATGCGCCAGTGTGGTCACATTTATGTGTGTTCAGGGACTCGGCTGAAATAAGCCCCTAGAATGCCGGCACCTCCGGCGAGGAGATTGTGTGCGTGGATTTAGGGCCCCGGCTGAAATAAGCCCCTAGAATACTGGCTCCTCCGGTGAGGAGATTGTATGTTTGCGTAACCACAGACTGCCTTCAGCTCGGCAGTTAGCTGTGAACTCCTGTGGGGTTAACAGGGCACAGCGTCTTGTTTCCGTGCGACTCTGTGAAGTAACAGAGTTCGCTTAAACCGCCATATAGTGCCATCATTTGCTAGCAGCAGGTTCCTCCTGCATGGTGGACCCCAGGCTGCGAACGCACCAATAATAACATCTATATTTGCTCAGTGCATTCCGCTAGCCCTAACAGTGGCTCTTTTAGTTGGGGTCCCTGCCAACTCTGAACTATTTGTTTTTGGAATTTGCCTTTCCTACCTGAAGTTTGTCAGGGGGGCATGTCTTTTCCCCCTGACACAAACGCCTCCCAGCCATCACTCAGGGCCTCCGTGCGCCGGGCGCAGCCTCCACTTCCTTCATTAATGTCCCCAGTGCCAGTGTCCTGAGCAGGCGGGGACACCAGTGCGCTATCGGGGCCAGGTGTCGGAGTCACCGCTGGCACAGGCCCCCCACACTTGCGATATTCACCTGTCCCCATTCCACCGCTGCATGCCGCTGTGTCTTCCGGGCCTCTGCAGTGACTGTTCAGGCAGAGGGCATGCACTAAACACGTCATTCCACCCCCTGACCTGACCGTCACAGCCAGAATATGCAGAAGACACAGCCCGGCGGTGGAGCGGGGACAGGTGAATATCGCATGGCTCACCCTCCCCCATTATACTTACCCTCCTGGCACGGTCTCTACACTTCCCTGCTTCATCCTGGGGCCTGCAGCTCCTTCCAGTGCTGAGACACCACATGGTACCGCTCATTAAAGTAATGAATATGCGCTCTACGCCTATGGAAGTGGAGTTGCATCCATATTCATTACTTTAATAAGCGGTACCACGTGACCACTGAACACAGGAAGAGCTGCCGGCACTGGTGATCGCTGACTCCTGCCACTCCCCCTCCCCCGCCAACACCCTGGCACAATGACTCAAGTATAAGCCAAGAGGGGCATTTTCAGCCTAAAAAAAATGGGCTGAAATTCTCGGCTTATACTCAAGTATATACAGTACATAGCATTCTATGTAGCTGGTTTTTAAAAAGAGCTCTGTTCAAGCACGAAATACGTAAAAATAAAAACTACAAAATTGCTATTCTACCCTGGAACTGCTTCCTTTATACAGCAGCACGGTCTGCTACAAAACGTCAATCTCTTTTTAAGAACATAGAATATGGACCACCACCCTTTGTCCAGTAAACAAAAGTTAAAGTTAAAAAAAGTTAAAATGAGGGATTAGCAGACCTGTGCATGTTCGGGTTCGGTTGAACTTTAGTCCAAAGTTTGCTTCGGGTACCGGAACTGGACCTGAACTTGACCCTTAAACTCCATAGAGGCCAACGGTGACTAGAACTTTGGTCCTGTAAAATGGATGAAAAATAGTCATAGTAGTAAGGGCTGCAAAATGGGGTAAGAGCAGGACAATTGAACTGCAAACAAATCTGGATAGGGAACTTACTTAAAATAACATACAGCAAAAAATATACCAAATAATAATCTTGAACCAGAAGGCGGAGGTCCAAGTGAAGTAGTGCCGTGCATGTGTAGTTTACTATACTTGTTAATAAATAAATAAATAAATAAATAAATGTAAAAAACGAAGTGAGGTCCATCTTTTTTAATAACCAGCCAAAGGGAAAGCAGACAGCTGTGAGCTGGTCTTGTTAGGCTGGGAAGGGCACCATATTCATTCACCTTCCCAGACTATTAATATTAACCCCCAGCTGTCTGCTTAGTGTAATGTCAGCTGGCATCAAGCCCAGGGGTTAGTAATGGAGAGGTATCTATCTGACACCCCCATTACTAACCCATATTTAAAAATAAAGAGACACACACAGAAAAAAAATATTATTTGAATAACGACTCCCCTACACATTGACTGGTTAAGCCATTTATGTAATCCATTGTTCCCACAACATCCAGCGATTCTCTACAGCAATCTATGGAGCACTGTTCTGAGAATGCACTCTATAGGTCACTCCCGGTCATGTCTCATGAGCAATGGCATCAGTAAAGTCTCTATCCTACACTAGTGAGACCAAAATGGTGGAGCAACCAGTGATCTGGTGTTTATTCAGGTCTGGTCACATGTTGCTCTGGCCAATCACAGCCATATCTCCACAGCCTAAAAGCTTGTTGATTGGCTGTGCAGCAGGCTTTCAACAAATGTTATTCGTCTCCGAACATAAAAATGGACTTCTGGGAAAAAGTCCATGTTTGGGAGTTCAGCGCCGGACACTAGGTGTCCGGTATGAACTCTGAACTTTACAGATCGGGTTCGCTCATCCCTAGTTGTAATGCATATAGCAAAAAGCACAGTGATTCAATTATGTTAATTCTGCTACTGTCATCGACTCTAATGCTGCAACCTGGTGAATAGTTTTGTTAAGAGAATATTCATATTGACGTCTGCAGGATCGATGGACCATAGTAGTAATCACAGTATATACAGAATCCATAAAAGTGAAAAAAATATAAACAAACACAAAAGTCAGGGCCTGATTCATCAATGCATTGCCGTCATTTTTTTTTCAGTTGTGAATACCTCCCTAGTGACTTTTATTTGCAAAAAAATTCATCAATCAATTTTCGCCCTTTTTTAAGTTGTCTTTGGTAGTTTAGTTAGCTTTCTTGTTTTTATGTTGATGTGACATTTCCTGACGTTTTAGTCAAATTCATGAAATAAGACTTTATTAACAAGGTACAAAATTTCATGCAAGCCTACTCAAGTCACATCCTGGAGTGATTTTATCTACACCAATTAATCTGGAACATTTTTAAAAACATGCGACTTTTCCCACTAAAAAGTCCCAAAGCTAGTTAAAGAAAGAGAAAACACAAGTTTGGGTTTTGCACAAAATTCATGTATAACACGTGCCTTTTTGATGAATGCTACACAAAAAGTGTCAGTGTAACCTATGAGTCAAAAAAGAAAGTGGCTTAAAAAAAAATGTATATGGTCCTTAGTGTATTCCAGAATGTCACAGTGGATCCTGGTACATGTGTTTAGAAATGCCATATTGTATTTGAGAATTTGATTCGGACCAATAAATTATCATTCATCTTATTGAGTGCTGGCTTTCTTTCTATTGCCTTAGAGCCTAAATGGTAACAACAGTGAAAAAATCATTATAGGGAATAGCAGGGATAAAGAGAATTTTCCAAATACAAACCTTTAAGATTTGGAGTTTACTGTGTTACGTGGAAGATTAATTAATTACTTTCCCCACAATATAGAGATCTTCAGTCACATACTCTACATCACCATTAGATCTGTCACGTCTATTTAACAGCCAAGGCATTATTTTACAGGGGGCAATGCAGAATGAAATTCAAATAATATTACTACCATATCTGACTGTTACACATTCATAGTATTAACTGTTTATTACGCCTTTTTTTTTATTTTGCACTTTGTTATGTACCCATACCTCTGGCTTGGCCAATCCAGATTTGTCCAGAACATGCATACACTTTTGACATTCATTCTTAGAGCTGCTTAGAAGCAGTGTATGTCTGGCTTCAGGTTATCTCTCATCATTCTGGCTATATTGTTCTTTTCCCTTTGTAATGATGGGGGATTATGTCTTAACTGTTTGCCCAGATAACCAGCAGTGCTACTGAATTGTCTGCCCAGTCCAAAGGAACCAGAAGAGGCATATGAGTCTGGTTTCACTCAAAGTTTCGTTTGCTTATTAGTTATTACAAACAGATGGTGTACAGAATATGCATTTCTCCTGACTGATGTTTTATCTCCTAATAAGATTAAAAGAAAAAGTCTTCAAACCCCTTTTCTAGATTGAAGTGAAAGATGAGTGCCTCACCTGTGACACACTAAAAAGCCAAGGGCTGAGTGATTGAGTTGGATTCATCACTCTAAGAATACTCAAGTGAAGGGCCGGGATGACAGGTAGGTAGGGTAGGCACCCACCTAGGGTGCTACCTCTTGCCTCCCTGAGGAGAGAGCTTGTTTTAAAATAAAAATGACATTGATAAATGCATACAGATGCACGACACCTTCCTCCGGCCATTTGGACATCTTAATTGAAGCCAAATGGCCCCTATTATGGTAAAACTATATTAGTTTCCAATTACTTTCTTTGGTACTGACATCTAAAATATCACTATTTGTCCCTTGTATTGTGTAAATAGTCTGCAAACAAGAAATGATTTTATATCTAACTTTTTGAAATTACATTCCCTGTTAAGCTGCACCCCAAAGTACACCACTTTTTAAAAAACTTTTTCAGGTATTTTTTGGTGAAAAAGGTAACAAGTCTAGTGCAAGTGGTCGTCAGAGCTTGCTTCCTGACCCATCAAAGGTAGGTGTATTAGGGGTCATCATGTTACCTTAGTCTATGACCCAGGGCGTACATAGAAGTCTTGGTGCCCCATAGCAGAAGTTGAAATCGCACCACAAGAGAAAAAAATAAATTTGGTTGTGCACAGAAGAGCATATCTCACAACTTTGCATCCCTCACAAAGTCATTTTCCTCCTATTGAAGCCCTAGATTCTCATTTCCCAAAAACATAGTATAATACCCACACAGTGAATTATTTCATAGCACTCTCCAAATGCACAGAATGATGACCACAGTGGTAAAGTTTGGTGACCCCAACACAGTATGATGCCCCAACTGTAACTCCAACACAGCCCTCCATACAGTATGATGACCCCTGCACAGTATGCACAGTATGATGGACCTTAAACAATCCTCTGAACTGTATAATGGCCCCCACTAGCCCTCCAAACAGTATAATGGCTCCCATATAGCCCTCCAAACAGTATAATGTCCCCCACATAGCTCTTCAAACAGCATGATGGCCCCCACATAGCCCTCCAAACAATATAATTGCCCCTACATAGCGCTCCAATCTGTATAATAGCCCCCATAGCTGTCCAAACAGTATACTAACTACCACATAGCCCTCCAAACAGTATAATGGCCCTCACATAGCCCTCTAAATAGTATAATGGCACCCAGATAGCCCTTTAAACAGAATAATGGCCCTTTTATAGCCCTTCAAACAGTATAATGTACCCCACATAGCCCTCAAAACAGTATAATGCCCCTCAGATAGCCTTCAATGTAGGATAATGAGCCCCACACAGTTTTCCCTATAATATAATGGCCTCCACATATCCTTCAACATAAGATAATGGCCCCACATAGCCTTCCATTTAACATAATAGGCCCCACATAACCTTCCATATAATATAATGGCTCCACATTGCCTTCCAGATAATATAATGGCTTTGTATTGCCCTCCATATAACATAATAAGCCTCACACAGCCTTCCATAAAACATAATGGGCCCCACATAGCCTTCCATAGCATATAATGGGCCCACATAGCCTTCTATAGAATATAATGGGCCCACATAGCCTTCTATAGAATATAATGGGCCCACATAGCCTTCCATTTAATGTAATGGCTGGACATAGACCTTCATATAATGTGATAGCCCCACATAACCTTCCATATAATGTAATGACCCACACATAGCTTTACATATAATAAAAAGGGTTCAATATAGAATTCCATATAATATGATGTGCCCCACAAAGCCTTCCATATAATGTAATAGCCCCACATAGCATTATAGAAAATATAATGGCCTCCACATAGCCTTCCAGATAATATAATTGACTCACATTGCCCTGCATATAATGTAATGAGCCCCACATGGCCTTCCATATAATGTAATTGCCCCACATAGCATTATAGAAAATATTATGGCTCCCACATTGCCCTGCATATAATGTAATGAGCCCCACATAGCCTTCCATATAATATAATGGCCCCCACATAGCTTTCCATATAATGTAATGGCCCCACATAGCCATCCATATAATGTAATTGCCCCACATAGCATTATAGAAAATATAATGGCTCCCACATTGCCCTGCATATAATGTAATGAGCCCCACATAGCCTTCCATATAATATAATGGCCCCCACATAGCTTTCCATATAATGTAATGGCCCCACATAGCCATCTGTATAATGTAATTGTCCCACATAGCCATCCATATAATGTAATGACCCCACACAGCCCTCCATATAATGTAACAGCCACACATAGCCCTCCATATAATGTAATGGCCCCACAAAGCCTTCCATATAATATAATTTCCCCCGGGATCAATAAAGTGTATCGTATCGCATCATATAATAGGCCCACATAGCCTTTTTTATAATATAACGGCCCCACATTGCCTTCCAGATAATATAATGGCCCAACATTGCCTGCATTTAATATAATGAGCCCCATATAGCCTTACAGTGAATATAATGGCCACCAGATAACCTTACAGATAATCTAATGGCCCCACATTGTCCTGCATTAGCTGCATATAATGTAATGAGCCCCTCATAGCCTTCCATATAATATGATGGCCCCATATAGCCTTCCATCTAATATAATGGGCCCCACATTGACTTTCATAAAATGTAATGGGTCTCACAAGTACTCACTCACAAGCCGGTCTCCCCAGCTTGTTTTCTGCAGCTCTGCACTGCTTGTCTCAGAGGGTGCTGACGGCCCCTAGTCCATCATTGCTTTCAACTGTATTGTCATGCAGGACATTGATACAGTTGAAAGCTCAGTGCCAGGCGCGGGTGGGGAGGTGACGTACCTGCCCCCCCACCCGCACCCGAAATTGCACCTTCCCCCCCAAGTCACGGGCCCCACTGCTTTAACCCATTCCTTTACTTCGAGGTGGGGGACATTGGCTTCATCTGCCTAAGACACCAAAACACATTGTCCTGGTGCTGCCCAAATGCAATAGAAGTCAAATAAACTGACTCTTTAAGTTCCTTCTTAAATATGAGAACTTTTTTATTGAAATTTCCTTCAAATCATTTATTATGAAATCACTTCTGCGTGTTTCTAAACAGCTAAATACACATTTGCAGAAGTATACCAAGAACACAAAGTCCAAAGAACACATTTAAGCTAACCATACCTGTAACAATTGGATGCCATACTGATGGGCTGTATGGCATGCATTCTCATTTCTCGCATGTACAGATTTCAAATACAGCAGAGAAAAAATACACAGATCTGCAATGCCTCATTGAATAACATTGTTCTGAGTGCAATCTGATTTATACGCTAGTGTGAGCGGGCTCTTAGATACATGTGGTCAATACTGAGGAAGAAGTAATTTTATACTTCGAAATGTGTTGAATAAACCACTAAGAGTATGTGTCCACGTTCAGGATTGCTTCAGGATTTGGTCAGGATTTTATGCAGTTAAAATCCTGACCAAATCTGCACCTGAGGTCACTGGTAGGTCACCTGCGTTGTCCTTGAGTTTTTTCTGCTATGTAAGGACATGCTGCGTTCTTAAAAGCCGCGCCGCATGTGAGTTTTCTCGGGTGTGCCGCATGTGTCTTTTACTGCATAGTGGAGACGGAATTTCATGAAATCCCCTCCACTATGCTGTAACATCTGGACGCTGCGTGTTTTATGCATGCTGCTCAACGCTGCGTCAAAAACGCAGCGTTTCCTGAACGTGGACACATACCCTAACTTTTCACTTATTATATCGGAGTATACGTCTCAAGTTTATCTAGCAGTGTGGAAACTATCCACAAATATCCCTTTATTTGATGCCTAATGGTCACTGACTGACTCGTGTATCTGCTGGAGCTGATGCTCACATTACATGCTTTTTCTATGGCTACATCAGGTGACCCTATTTGCGCTGATTTCTCCTACAGTCCCTTGATTATCCCACCAGAAATGTTACTTCAGTCAGACTCAGGATTAGCATTTCTTGTGTAAGAATCACCGCCACTTTCCATGAATGTGACAGGAGGGTATATTCACACCTGTCCTAGCTCCTCCCCAGTTCCACCCTTTTTTGGCAGAGCTGCTGGAAACTGGTATGAAAACTCCAAAAGTTGTAAACATTTTTAGAAACTGCGTTGCCAAAAAACTGTCTTAAAACACTTCGAAAACTCTTGTGACTTTTCAAAGTGTTTTATGACAGTTTTTTGGCATAAATACTTTGATGTATCAGCCCCCATATGTCTTGGACTTGGTTAACATCTGTATTGAATGCTCTATTAGAAGCCACTGCCCTAGATTTCATCATAGGTGGTTAAAAAATAGTGCAGCATGAAGCACTATTCTTTTGAGTAAAATGATGGACTCCATGACATCTGGGTTCATCAGGTGTCATTTGTGTATATCATGTGACGGTTCTGGCACTGCTGTCAATTTTATTACTCTGTAGCTATCACAGAAAAACTGAAATGTGATTGCAAATATACACTTAGCCTGTGTGCATAAGGCCTAACGCAGGCATACAGTATCTGTCAATACGTTAGAAAAACTGGCTATTGTAGCATTAATGTTTGTAGTGAGGTTTGAGGAGTCTTTCATACCTACCCCTGCTTGTTATCATTGCAAATTGCTGTGTACCTAGACAATGTTCGACAAGTAAAGACACACACATACAAAAGAAACAGGATGGCAATGGCTGAAGTTAATAAATAGCCATCAGTGTCTGCTAAATAGAGTTGACTAGGCTTGACCAAATGTGCATACAGAACACAATGGAAATGACAGTAGATTCTTGTAATAGTAGTGATTTGCATAAAAAGAGAGCACCTGATAAAATTATATCGGAGCTTTAGCCACCTGCTATAACAAGAAGCAGGTATGGATTAAATTGCAAATTTCAGAATGCCAATAACTACCTGTGGGGAGCTATACTAACTCTGCTGCAATACAATCCACCCCAGCGGTTCACTTTAAGCAGCGTTGGCCATCCCTGGCCGAGTACCACAGGTGGCGTCACGAACATTTCTCCATAGACTTTATTTGCCACTACACTTCATCCCCTTTAATTGGACACTCAGGGCCACGGACCAGGTCACCACTGCCATGACCTTCCCCTTTAAGTACTGCTGGACCCAGCCCGAGTACCCCATGGTCCTAGCAGGGGCTTCACATTCATTCAGACAAAGCGGACAAGGGGATCTAACAGCCGGCAGGCAAGTATTAACTAACTTTGCACATACGATGCTCAGGCACCTTCCAACAGGTGGAGGTATCTTAAGTAGAACCATAGAATGTTAGAGTTGGAGGAGACCTCAATGGTCATCTTGTCCAATCCCTTTCTCAATACAGAATTCACTAAACCATCTCATACAGATGTCTGTCCAGTCCCTGATTGAAGACCTCCATTGAAGGAGAACTCGCCACCTCTCATGGCAGCCTGTTCCACTCACTGATCACCCTCACTGTCAATTTTTTTTTCTAATATCTAATCTGTATCTTCTCCCTTTCAATTTCATTCCATTGCTTCTCGTGTTTACATGTGAAAATGAGAATAAGGATGATCCTCCTACAATGTGACATCCCTTCAGATATTTGTAGACAGCTATTAAGTCTCCTCTTAACCTACTTTTTTGCAAGCTAAACATTCCCAGAACTTTTAATCATTCATCATAGGACATACTTTGCAGTCCGCTCACCATCCTGGTAGTGCTTCTCTGAATTTGCTCCAGTTTTTCAATGTCTTTTTTAAAATGTGGTGCCCAAAACTGGTCACAGTATTCCAGATGAGGCCTGACCAAGGAGGAGTAGAGGGGGATTATTACTTTGAGTGATCTAGACTCTTTGTTTCTCTTAATACATCCTAGAACTGTATTTGCCTTTTTTTGCTGCTGCACCACATTGTTGACTCGTGCAGTCTGTGATCTATTAGTATATTCAAGTCTTTTTCACATGCACTGCAACTTAGTGTATTACTCCCATTCTATAGATGTCATTTTCGTTTTTCTTGCACAGATGTAGAATCTTGCATTTCTCTATGTTAAATACCTTTCTATTAAGGTACCGTCACACTCAGCGACGCTGCAGCGATACAGACAACGAGCCGATCGCTGGAGCGTCGCTGTTTTGGTCGCTGTAGAGACGTCAAACACAGCAGCTCCAGAACGATGCAGGAGCGATCCTGTGACGTAACGGTGACTCACTTATCGCTCTCACAGGTCGTTAGCTCCATGTAAAACATTGCTGACATCGTTGCTTTTGATGTCAAACATGACGATACACGCCGACCTGACGACCAAATAAAGTTCTGGACTTGTAGCTCCGACCAGCGATATCACAGCGGGATCCAGATCGCTGCTGCGTGTCAAACACAACGAGATCGCTATCCAGGACGCTGCAACGTCACGGATCGTTGTCATTCTCGTTGCAAAGTTGCTGAGTGTGACGGTACCTTTAGTCGCTGCCCATTGTTCAAGCTTATCTAGATCCTTATGAATCCTTTCTCTGTCTTCTCTATTGTTAGCCCTCCTTCCAAGTTTTGCATTATCAGCAAAATTGATTAGTTTACCTTCAGTTGCTTTATCTAGGTAATTTATAAAAATGTTGAACAACACTGGGGCCTTGTGGTACTCCACTTGAAACACTTACAATTGGATGTGCAACCATCTATCACCACTCTTTGAGTATGATCACTAAGCCAGTTATGGATCCACCTAACCATAGCCTTCTCAATCCCATATTTGGTAATTTTTTAAATATAGTATGATATACTTTATCAAATGCTTTGCTGAAGTCAATATATACTATATCTACCACATTTCCTTGATCCACCTAGTCAGTGATTCCATCATGTTGGCTCTGGTTAATCACTGTATTCTTTTCCCAGTACTTATATACATGCTGTTTAATAATTTGTTCACAGATCTTTCCTCACTGTCCTGTAATTTCCTGGCTCCGTCGTCCTTCCTTTTTTGAAGATAGGGACAACATTTGTCCTTCTCCAATTTTCTGGGACTTCTCCTGTTCTCCAGGATTTTTCAAAGATTCTGGCTCAGGGTTCTGCAATTAATTTCCTCTGCTAACTCTTTCAGTACCCTAGGATGTAATTCATCTGGACCAGGAAATTTAAATTCAGTTAAATTAGCTACGGTAAGTGTTCCCTCACCATCTCTCTGTTTATAGATAGTGTGGATTCTTTTATTCCTTTGATGGCATCGTGAAGATCATTTGATGCTACAATTGCTTTCTTAGAGAACACAGATGTAAAATAGTAATTTAAAAGTTTGGCCTTCTCCACATCATTTTTGACCACTTAGTCAAAAGTAGTAAGTGTCTCCCAGCTATTGGCTGGGGACACGTTAGGAGAGTTCACGTTGGTTCTTTAAAAGAGGAAGTCTGCGTTCACCCTAAGCTTGCTGCCAGGAGATCTGCCAGACGTGCTCAGACCTTGATGAATGGGAGAAGAAGCAGAAGACTCGAAAGGGCAGCTGTAGCGCTGAGTAAATCTGCGTCCTTGCCTTCAAGCGTGCAATAAATTTCTCTAGCAATGGGGGGTATGAATATTCTCCTTGGGTTCCCATGATCTCTCCTCGGGACTGAACCCCTTCCAGTGCACCAGAAAATTTTTTTTGTTCTTACCCTCTTAGTGACCTTGATGCTCTCTACCCTGAAGATATCCTCAGAGCTGATGGGTGCAGGAGTGGTACCCGGATTCTGGTTTGAAGAGAGATACATGGAAGAAGTTAGGCATGTGTAATGAAGTGGGAGCTTTAAAAATTGTAGGATATCGCTTTGATCTGTTTAAGGACCTCGAACGAACTGAAGAAGCGGGGACCTAATTTATAAGATGGTATCTTTAGGTGGATGTACCTAAAAGAGAGCCACACCTTATCTCCTATTTGTAACATTGGTAGATCCAGGGATCTCTTGTCGGAATGTCATTTTACCCATTCGGGGGACTTCCAGGATAGTTTTGGTATTCCTCCAGATCTCAGAAAATTCCTCGGTAAGAACATCGGCTGCAGGAACACCAGAAGCAGCCAACACCATAAGAGGAATCCCTGGCTGGCGACCAAAAACTGCAAAAAACTGAGATTTTGCAAAAGCTTCACCTACGTGGTTATTATAAGAGAACTCTGCCCAAAGCTTGACTAGTTTATCGTGGTGCACATTTGTGAAATGCCGCAGGAAATTTGACAGGACCAGGTTAACTCTTTTCATGACCACATTCAACAGCTTACAAGTAGCTCTCCAGAACCTAGACATGAACTGGATGCCCCTGTTTTTTACAATGTGGGGAGGAATCCCATGAAGGCAGAAGATGTGCTGTATTAACTTTTCAGTGAGCTCAGCTGCAGATGGGAGGCCAGGTAATAGAATAAAGTGAGACATCTTTGAGTACCAATCCACCACAACCCAGATCACATAGTAGCCAGAAGACACAGGGAGGTGCATATTAAAGTCCATAGTGATGTGCTGCCAGGGGGCAGAAGGAACAAAAAGCGGTACCAGGCACCCAGACCAAAGATGCTGTTTCAAGCACAGGAAGGACAGGCAGAAACATATTCCAGAATGTCTTTTCTCATTGTAGGCCACCAATAATGACGAGAAATGAGTGGTGTCGTTTTTTTCTGCCTGGCACTCGCTTACTATCCGATTCAGTCGCTAAAGTCTTCCCGGGAGGAATCAGAGACAAGTTCACAAGAGCCACAATCACCATTCTGGAGGGAATATTCTGCTGCTCATCCACCTGATCAGGGGGTAGAAAGAACCTAGAGCGTGCATCTGCCTTGACGTTCTTGTCAGAAGGGTGAAAATGTAAGAAAAAAGTCAAAGCGGGCAAAGAACAGCGACGTGGATTCAGCCTTTGCACAGACTGTAGGTATGCCAGGTTCTTATGTTCGGTGTATATGTAAATAATGCCATTCCTCCAGAGCAATCTTGATTGCCAATCAACCAATTTATTTAGGGGGCAGAGAAGATGTTGGAGAAGAAATCATAGGATATTATAGGGCAGGGGGAAGATTTTTGCATGAGAATCACCACTGCTCCAGATGAAGCAGCATCCACCTCCAGGAAGAAATGCTTGCTGATTTCAAGTCTGTGATCCACAGGAGCAGAAGAGAAGGCCTGCTTCAGAGAAATAAATGCCCCCTCAGCCTCCAGAGTCCAAACCTAGGAATTAGCACCATTGCAAATCCTAGCAGTGATGGCAGTAGTAAGGGAGGAGAAATGAGAAATGAACTGGCGGTAGTAGTTGGCAAATCCCAAGAACCGCTGAGTTGGCTTAACACCAGTAGGACACGGCCAATTAAGGATGGAAGTCAACTTCTCATGATCCATTTTCAGGCCTGTGGCAGAAATGATACAGACTAGGGAAGGCAAGGTGACTTGTTCAAAGACGCATTTCTTGTACTTGGCATACAGTCGATTCTAAGTCTCTGCAGGACCTGACGGACCTTCTATGAGAGGACAGATCTGGAGAAAAAAACAGAATATCAACCAGACAAAGGACCACACATGAGTAGGGGAGATATCTGAAAATGTCGTTCACGAACTCTTGGAAAACAGTTGGGGTGTTACTGAGCCCAAACGGCATAAAACGGTATTCGTGGTGGCTATCACGATTGTTGAAAGTGGACTTCCATTCATCTCCTTGATATATGTGGAGAAGATTGTATACTCCTCTAAGATTGAACTTGGTGACAATACTGACTCCTCTAAGGCAATCAAACAATTCCAGAATCAGAGGCAATGGAGTTCCATCCTTTTTCTAAACAAAGAAACCAGCTCCTGCCGGTGAGAACGATTTCCAGAATCAGAGGCAATGAAGTTCCATCCTTTTTCTAAACAAAGAAAACAGTGAGAATGATTTCTGGATGAAGCCACTTGCCAGGTTTTTCTTGCTGTGCTCCGAAATGCCTTGGGTCTCAGCCAGAGACAAAGAGTAGATATGGCCTTGAGGAGGTGAAGATCCTGGGAGCAGGAACGCTCCTATGAAAGCCTATAGGTCTGAGATAACGGAATCCCCCTTCTCCCACAGAGGGTTAAGCCAAGCGAGAGCCTCTCCTTTCAGATGGGACATAAGAAAAGCCACTTTGGAATGGTCGGAGGGGAAGTGGTAAGCCAAAAGTTCGTAGTGCAGAATGCACTGGTTGATAAAACCTTGGCATTGCTTGAGATCCTCATTAAATTGTGGTGGGGCAGAGGACTAGGTCCAGGTGTAGAAATGGAATTGATGCTGGAGCGGGGGAGACAGCTGGTGCCAGAACATTAAGCCAGGTGTTATCTGAACGAAAATAGTTCAGAATTTGATACTGCTGCTCACATTGCTGGGTTATCTCCTGATATAATGGTGGAATAGATATAAAAGTAGAGTGGTGTTGGGGCCAGTGTGGTCTATGACTGAGCAAACTGTAATACCTGTGGATCGTGGACCTACTGTGCTACGGCCAGGCTTACTCTGGAAGGGGGTAACTAAGCAGCTACCTGGTATTCATTGGAGCCTCTGATTGTGATTGTGTGTGTCTTTCCTTGTGCAAATGAGAATAAAGATGATCATTCTACAATGTGACAGCCCTTGAGATATTTGTAGACAGCTATTAAGTCTCCTCTCGGTCTTCTTTTTTGCAAGCTCAACATTCCCAAATCCTGTACCGTTCCTCATAGGACATGGTTTGCAGATCAGTCACCATTCTGGTCGCTCTTCTCTGAACTTGCTCCAGTTTGTTAATGTCTTTTTTTAAAATGTGGTGCCCAAAACTGAACACACTATTCCAGATGAGGTCTGACCAAAGAGAAGAGGGCAATAATGACTTCATGAGATCTAGACTGTATGCTTCTGTTAATACATCCCAGAATTGTATTTGCCTTTTTTGCTGCTGCATCACACTGTTGACTCATGTTCAGTCTGTTATCTATTAGTATACCTAAAGGTACCTTCACATTAAGCGACGCTGCAGCGATAGCGACAACGATGCCGATCGCTGCAGCGTCGCTGTTTGATCACTGGAGAGCTGTCACACAGACCGCTCTCCAGCGACCAACGATGCCGAGGTCCCCGGGTAACCAGGGTAAACATCGGGTTACTAAGCGCAGGGCCGCGCTTAGTAACCCGATGTTTACCCTGGTTACCAGCGTAAAATGTAAAAAAAAAAAAAACAGTACATACTTACATTCGTGTCCCCCGGCGTCCGCTTCCTGCACTGACTGAGCGCCGGCCCTAACAGCAGAGCGGTGACATCACCGCTGTGCTGTACTTTCACTTTACGGCGCTCAGTCAGTGTGGGAAGCGGACACCGGGGGACGCGAAGGTGAGTTATGTACTGTTTGTTTTTTTTACATTTTACACTGGTAACCAGGGTAAACATCGGGTTACTAAGCGAGGCCCTGCGCTTAGTAACCCGATGTTTACCCTGGTTACCAGTGTAAAACATCGCTGGTATCGTTGCTTTTGGTGTCAAACACGACGATACACGCCGGTCTGACGACCAAATAAAGTTCTGAACTTTGTTCAACGACCAGCGATATCACAGCAGGATCCTGATCGCTGCTGCGTGTCAAACTAAACGATATCGCTAGCCAGGACGCTGTAACGTCACGGATCGCTAGCGATATCGTTTAGTGTGAAGGTACCTTAAGTCTTTTTCACATGTGCTGTTTCTTAGCCCTATTCCTCTCATTCTGTATGTGCTTTTTTCATTTTTATTGCCCAGATGTAGAACTTTGCATTTTTCCTGTTAAAAACCAGCTATCGCTCCTAGTTTTGTGTCATCAGCAAATTTAATCAGTGTACCCTCAATTCCTTCATTTAAATCATTGATAAAGATGTTGAACAATACAGGGCCCAGGACAAAGCCCTGTGGTACCCCACTTGAGACATTCTTCCAACTGGATGTGCAGCCATTTATTACCACTCTTTGGGTCCGATTACTAAGCCAGTTATGAATCCACCTAACCGTTGCCTTGTCCATTCCATACTTAGTTATTTTTTAAATTAGGATTGTGTGAGGTACTTTGTCAAATGCTTTGCAGAAGTCAAGATATACTATATCTACAACATTTCCTGTTGTGAAATTGGATTCTGGGCTCCCCCGGTGGCCACTTGTGGAATTGTACTTGTGTGCATCATCCCCTCTGTTCACCTGCTCCTATCAGGATGTGGGAGTCGCTATATAACCTTGCTCCTCTGTCAGTTTCATGCCGGTCAACAATGTAATCAGAAGCCTTTCTGTGCATGTTCCTGCTACTAGACAACTCCCAGCTAAGTTGGACTTTTGTCCTTGTGTTTTTGCATTTTGTTCCTGTTCACAGCTGCTGTTTCGTTACTGTGTCTGGAAAGCTCTTGTGAGCGGAAATTGCCACTCTGGTGTTATGAGTTAATGCTAGAGTCTTAAAGTAATTTCTGGATGGTGTTTTGATAGGGTTTTCTGCTGACCATGAAAGTGCCCTTTCTGTCTTCTTGCTATCTAGTAAGCGGACCTCGATTTTTGCTAAACCTATTTTCATACTACGTTTGTCATTTCATCTAAAATCACCGCCAATATATGTGGGGGCCTCTGTCTGCCTTTTGGGAAAATTTCTCTAGAGGTGAGCCAGGACTGTCTTTTCCTCTGCTAGGATTAGGTAGTTCTCCGGCTGGCGCTGGGCATCTAGGGATAAAAAAACGTAGGCATGCTACCCGGCCACTTCTAGTTGTGCGGCAGGTTTAGTTCATGGTCAGTATAGTTTCCATCTTCCAAGAGCTAGTTCTCATATATGCTGGGCTATGTTCTCTCGCCATTGAGAATCATGACAGTTTGACCGGCCCAAAAAAAAAGGGTTAAATTACTGGCTAAGAAAGGAGAGAAAAAAGAAGTCTGCTACAATTTTTTTTTTTTTTTTCCTCTAGTTCTGAGTGTGCTCTTAATTGAATCACTTGCTAGTCTGCCTATACTGCAGCCTTCCTCTCTTTCTCTCCTTCTTATCCTTGAATGGCTCTGTGTTCACCTGTTTCAAATGGATCTTCAGAGTGTAGCTACAGGTTTGAATAATCTCGCCACAAAGGTACAAAATTTGCAAGATTTTATTGTTCATGCACCTATGTCTGAGCCTAGAATTCCTTTGCCTGAATTCTTCTCGGGGAATAGATCTCACTTTCAAAATTTTAAAAATAATTGCAAATTGTTTTTGTCCCTGAAGTCTCGCTCTGCCGGAGACCCTGCACAGCAGGTCAGGATTGTAATTTCCTTGCTCCGGGGCGACCCTCAAGACTGGGCTTTTGCATTGGCACCAGGGGATCCTGCGTTGCTCAATGTGGATGCGTTTTTTCTGGCCTTGGGGTTGCTTTATGAGGAACCTCATTTAGAGCTTCAGGCGGAAAAGGCCTTGATGTCCTTGTCTCAGGGGCAAGATGAAGCTGAAATTTACTGCCAAAAATTCCGCAAATGGTCTGTGCTTACTCAGTGGAATGAGTGCGCCCTGGCGGCGATTTTCAGAGAAGGTCTCTCTGATGCCATTAAGGATGTTATGGTGGGGTTCCCTGTGCCTGCGAGTCTGAATGAGTCCATGACGATGGCTATTCAGATCGATAGGCGTCTGCGGGAGCGCAAACCTGTGCACCATTTGGCGGTGTCTACTGAGAAAACGCCAGAAAATATGCAATGTGATAGAATTCTGTCCAGAAGCGAGCGGCAGAATTTTAGACGAAAAAATGGGTTGTGCTTCTATTGTGGTGATTCAACTCATGTTATATCAGCATGCTTTAAGCGTACTAAGAAGCCTGACAAGTCTGTTTCAATTAGCACTTTACAGTCTAAGTTTATTCTATCTGTGACCCTGATTTGTTCTTTGTCATCTATTACCGCGGACGCCTATGTCGACTCTGGCGCTGCTTTGAGTCTTATGGATTGGTCCTTTGCCAAACGCTGTGGGTATGATTTGGAGCCATTGGAGGCTCCGATACCTCTGAAAGGGATTGACTCCACCCCATTGGCTAGTAATAAACCACAATACTGGACACAAGTGACTATGCGTGTTAATCCGGATCACCAGGAGGTTATTCGCTTTCTGGTGCTGTATAATCTACATGATGTTTTGGTGCTGGGATTGCCATGGCTGCAATCTCATAACCCAGTCCTCGACTGGAGAGCTATGTCTGTGTTAAGCTGGGGATGTAAAGGAACTCATGGGGACGTACCTTTGGTTTCCATTTCATCATCTATTCCCTCTGAGATTCCTGAATTCTTGTCTGACTTTCGTGACGTTTTTGAAGAACCCAAGGTTGGTTCACTACCTCCGCACCGGGAGTGCGATTGTGCCATAGACTTGATCCCGGGTAGTAAATACCCTAAGGGTCGTTTATTTAATCTGTCTGTGCCTGAACACGCGGCTATGCGAGAATATATAAAGGAGTCCTTGGAAAAGGGACATATTCGTCCTTCGTCATCTCCCTTAGGAGCCGGTTTTTTCTTTGTGTCTAAGAAAGACGGCTCTTTGAGGCCGTGTATTGATTATCGACTTTTGAATAAAATCACGGTTAAATATCAATATCCGTTACCACTGCTTACTGATTTGTTTGCTCGTATAAAGGGGGCCAAGTGGTTCTCTAAGATTGATCTCCGTGGGGCGTATAATTTGGTGCGAATCAAGCAGGGGGATGAGTGGAAAACCGCATTTAATACGCCCGAGGGCCATTTTGAGTATTTGGTGATGCCTTTTGGTCTTTCAAATGCCCCTTCAGTCTTCCAGTCCTTTATGCATGACATTTTCCGCGATTATTTGGACAAATTTATGATTGTGTATCTGGATGATATTCTGATTTTTTCGGATGACTGGGACTCTCATGTCCAGCAGGTCAGGAGGGTTTTTCAGGTTTTGCGGTCTAATTCCTTGTGTGTGAAGGGTTCTAAGTGTGTTTTTGGGGTTCAAAAGATTTCCTTCTTGGGATACATTTTTTCCCCCTCTTCCATCGAGATGGATCCTGTCAAGGTTCAGGCTATTGGTGATTGGACGCAACCCTCTTCCCTTAAGAGTCTTCAGAAATTTTTGGGCTTTGCTAACTTTTATCGTCGATTTATTGCTGGTTTTTCTGATGTTGTAAAACCATTGACTGATTTGACTAAGAAGGGTGCTGATGTTGCTGATTGGTCCCCTGATGCTGTGGAGGCCTTTCGGGAGCTCAAGCGCCGCTTTTCTTCCGCCCCAGTGTTGCGTCAGCCTGATGTTGCTCTTCCTTTTCAGGTTGAGGTCGACGCTTCTGAAATCGGAGCTGGGGCGGTGTTGTCGCAGAGAAGTTCCGACTGCTCCGTGATGAGACCTTGTGCCTTTTTTTCCCGTAAATTTTCGCCCGCCGAGCGGAATTATGATATTGGGAATCAGGAGCTTTTGGCCATGAAGTGGGCTTTTGAGGAGTGGCGTCACTGGCTTGAGGGGGCCAGACATCAGGTGGTGGTATTGACTGACCACAAAAATTTAATTTACCTTGAGTCTGCCAGGCGCCTGAATCCTAGACAGGCGCGCTGGTCGTTGTTTTTCTCTCGGTTTAATTTTGTGGTGTCTTACCTACCGGGTTCTAAGAATGTTAAGGCGGATGCCCTTTCTAGGAGTTTTGAGCCTGACTCCCCGGGTAATTCTGAGCCCACAGGTATCCTTAAAGATGGAGTGATATTGTCTGCCGTTTCTCCAGACCTGCGGCGGGCCTTGCAGGAGTTTCGGGCGGATAGACCTGATCGTTGCCCACCTGGTAGACTGTTTGTTCCTGATGATTGGACCAGTAGAGTCATCTCTGAGGTTCATTCTTCTGCGTTGGCAGGTCATCCTGGAATCTTTGGTACCAGGGATTTGGTGGCAAGGTCCTTCCCTGTCACGAGATGTGCGAGGCTTTGTGCAGTCTTGTGACGTTTGTGCTCGGGCCAAGCCTTGTTGTTCTCGGGCTAGTGGATTGTTGTTACCCTTGCCTATCCCGAAGAGGCCTTGGACGCACATCTCGATGGATTTTATTTCGGATCTGCCTGTTTCTCATAAGATGTCTGTCATCTGGGTGGTGTGTGACCGTTTCTCTAAGATGGTCCATCTGGTTCCCTTGCCTAAGTTGCCTTCTTCTTCCGAGTTGGTTCCTCTGTTTTTTCAAAATGTTGTTCGTTTGCATGGTATTCCGGAGAATATCGTTTCTGACAGAGGGACCCAATTCGTGTCTAGATTTTGGCGGGCATTCTGTGCTAGGATGGGCATAGATTTGTCTTTTTCGTCTGCTTTCCATCCTCAGACTAATGGCCAGACCGAGCGGACTAATCAGACCTTGGAGACATATTTGAGGTGTTTTGTGTCTGCGGATCAGGATGATTGGGTTGCTTTTTTGCCTTTGGCGGAGTTCGCCCTCAATAATCGGGCCAGCTCTGCCACCTTGGTGTCCCCGTTTTTCTGTAATTCGGGGTTTCATCCTCGATTTTCCTCCGGTCAAGTGGAATCTTCGGATTGTCCTGGAGTGGATGCTGTGGTGGAGAGGTTGCATCAGATTTGGGGGCAGGTGGTGGACAATTTGAAGTTGTCCCAGGAGAAGACTCAGCTTTTTGCCAACCGCCGTTGTCGTGTTGGTCCTCGGCTTTGTGTTGGGGACTTGGTGTGGTTGTCTTCTCGTTTTGTCCCTATGAGGGTTTCTTCTCCTAAGTTTAAGCCTCGGTTCATCGGCCCGTACAAGATATTGGAGATTCTTAACCCTGTGTCCTTCCGTTTGGACCTCCCTGCATCCTTTTCGATTCATAATGTTTTTCATCGGTCATTGTTGCGCAGGTATGAGGTACCGGCTGTGCCTTCCGTTGAGCCTCCTGCTCCGGTGTTGGTTGAGGGTGAGTTGGAGTACGTTGTGGAAAAGATCTTGGACTCTCGTGTTTCCAGACGGAAACTCCAGTATCTGGTCAAATGGAAGGGATACGGTCAGGAGGATAATTCTTGGGTCACTGCCTCTGATGTTCATGCCTCCGATCTTGTCCGTGCCTTTCATGGGGCTCATCCTGATCGCCCTGGTGGTTCTGGTGAGGGTTCGGTGCCCCCTCCTTGAGGGGGGGGTACTGTTGTGAAATTGGATTCTGGGCTCCCCCGGTGGCCACTTGTGGAATTGTACTTGTGTGCATCATCCCCTCTGTTCACCTGCTCCTATCAGGATGTGGGAGTCGCTATATAACCTTGCTCCTCTGTCAGTTTCATGCCGGTCAACAATGTAATCAGAAGCCTTTCTGTGCATGTTCCTGCTACTAGACAACTCCCAGCTAAGTTGGACTTTTGTCCTTGTGTTTTTGCATTTTGTTCCTGTTCACAGCTGCTGTTTCGTTACTGTGTCTGGAAAGCTCTTGTGAGCGGAAATTGCCACTCTGGTGTTATGAGTTAATGCTAGAGTCTTAAAGTAATTTCTGGATGGTGTTTTGATAGGGTTTTCTGCTGACCATGAAAGTGCCCTTTCTGTCTTCTTGCTATCTAGTAAGCGGACCTCGATTTTTGCTAAACCTATTTTCATACTACGTTTGTCATTTCATCTAAAATCACCGCCAATATATGTGGGGGCCTCTGTCTGCCTTTTGGGAAAATTTCTCTAGAGGTGAGCCAGGACTGTCTTTTCCTCTGCTAGGATTAGGTAGTTCTCCGGCTGGCGCTGGGCATCTAGGGATAAAAAAACGTAGGCATGCTACCCGGCCACTTCTAGTTGTGCGGCAGGTTTAGTTCATGGTCAGTATAGTTTCCATCTTCCAAGAGCTAGTTCTCATATATGCTGGGCTATGTTCTCTCGCCATTGAGAATCATGACAATTTCCCTGATCCACCCAGTCAGTGATTCTGTCATAGAAGGAAATTAAGTTAGTCTGACATGACTTATTAATTACAAACCCATGCTGACTCTGTTTAATCACTTCATTCTTATCCAGGTACTTACATACATGTTGTTTAATAGTTAGTTAAAAGATCTTTCCAGGTATAGACATCAGACTCACAGGCCTATAGTTCCCAGGGTCCACCTTCTTCCCCTTTTTGAAGATAGGAACAACATTTTCTCTTGTCCAGTCTTCTGGGACTTCTCCTGTTCTCCAAAAATTTTCAAAGATTATGGAGAGTGGTTCAAAAATTTTATCTGATCTCCTTCTGATCTCCTTCAGTACTCTGGGGTGTAATTCATCTGGACCTGGAGACTTGAATTTATTTATGTTAGCCAAGTGTTTTCTCACTACCTTTCTGTTTACAGATATCCTGGATTCTTCTATTCCCTTAATAGGACAGTGAAAATCAGTTGATGTTACATTTCCTTTCTGAGAGAAAACAGATGCAAAATAGGAATTTAAAAGTTCTGCCTTCTCAACATCCTTTCTTACCATTTCATTGTTTTCATCCTGTAAAAATCCTATAGCATCTTTGACTTTTCTTTTACTTTTTACATATCCCTAAAATCCTTTTTTTGCTTTTGATGTCTCTTGCAATCCTTAATTCATTGTCAGCATTAGCTACTCTGATTCGTGCCCTGCAGGTTCTGCAGACAGCATTATATTCGTCTTTAGATATGCCTCCCTCTTTCCATTTGATAAACATTTCTTTCTTCCTTTTTAGCATGTGTTTAAGTTCTGTGTTCATCCATCCTGGTTTCCTTAAATGCTTCCTATTCTCCCCTCTTTTCGGAATTGTTAACGATTTTGTTTTGAGAATCTAGTTTTTCAAGATTTCCCATCCTTCCTAGACATTTTTGTCCTTAAGGATATCCAGTCATTGGATCACTCTAATTCTCTGTCTGAGTCCCTTAAAATCTGGCTTTCTGAAATCTAACCTTGGTGTCTGAGTCTTCACAGGTCTTCCTACTCTAGTTATCCAAAATTCTAAAATAGCATGGTCGCTAACTCCTAGTGTCCCAGCCACTCTTACCTCCTCAACCATTTCCTCCCTGTTTATAAGGAATAGATCCAAGGTAGCAGATCCCCTTGTTTTCTCTCCTACTTTTTGGAAGATAAAATTGTCAGCAAGAGAGGATAAGAATTTGCTTGACCTGTTAGTTGAGATTCCCAACAAATGTCTAGGTTGAAATCTCCAATGGGTCTGGGGGCATTTTTTTTTTTAGAGAACTTGGCCATTTGATGCATAAAGAGTTCATCCATATCTTCAGCTTGCACAGGCAGCCTGTAGTAAATGCATCCTTTCTATTGTGCTGTACTTGTATTCTTACCCAAGCAGTTTCCACAGAAATCCCAGTCTCTGAAGCTTCAATCTCTGTGCAGATATACGCTTTTCTAACATACAATGCGACACCTCCTCCTCGTTTATCAAGTCTGTTTCTTGCAAATAAGTTGTATCCTTCTAGCCTTGTATTCCAATCATGTGTATCGTCCCACCAAGTTTCAGTGATTCCAATGACATCATATTTCTTTTCCTGCGTTAGTAGTTCCACTACTCCTTGTTTGTGGCCCATGCTTTATGCATTCGTATAGAAACATTTCAGTTTGTGATTGGTTTCTCTTTCTCCAATATTTTTATTATTTAGATTTTTTTGTCTTTGTTCTTCCCTTCCACTTCTAATAGCAGAGTTCTCAATAGTATTTGTCAAGTGTATGGCGTTTTCTGACCTTTTGCTTCCCTTCCCACATTGTTCTAGTTTAAAGCTCTCCTGATGAGTGTAGGTGGCACTGAAACTTCATCTCTGATGAAGTTTCAGTGCCACCTGATGCCGACTTGTTTAACTATTCCAGCATTCACTGGGATTCTTAAATGAAACGTGATAAAAAAGAAAGTAGAAAATAAAGCAGTTAGAGTAGTTAGGGAAGCATAGGGACTTTTAAATCAAAGTATATTAGAAAAGTAATTATATTATGACATTAAGTAGATAGGCATTTAATATTCAAATACATTTTAGTTCCAGACTAAATCTTTAAACTTTTAAAAATGAATAAAATAGCTAATGTGACATGAATTTTCAATATAAGTGCAACAGTCTCACCAGGTCTAAGATCTCTTTAACCCCTTCCCGACCCATGACGCCATGTAGGCATCAAGAAAGTCGGTGCCAATGCGACCTGTGACGCCTATGTGGCGTCATGGAATGATCGCGTCCCTGCAGATCGGGTTAAAGGGGTAACTCCAATTTCACCCGATCTGCAGGGACAGGAGGAGTGGTACTTCAGCCCGGGGGGGTGGCTTCACTCCCCCGTGGCTACAATCGCTCTGATTGGCTGTTGAAAGTGAAACAGCCAATCAGAGCGATTTGTAATATTTCACCATGAAAACTGGTGAAATATTACAATCCAGCCATGGCCGATGCTGTAATATCATCGGCCATGGCTGGAAACCCTGATCTGTCCCCCCCACCCGCCACCGATCGCCTCCCCAGTCCTCCGATCTGGCCCGTAGTCCCCTCCGTCCGCCTGTCCGCTCCCCCGTCCTCCTGTCCGCTCCCCCCATGCTCCGATCCCACCCCCCCGTGCTCCGATCCCCCCCCTCATACTTACCGAGCCTCCCGGTGTCCGTCCATCTTCTCCACGGGCGCCGCCATCTTCCAAAATGGCGGGCGCATGCGCAGTGCGCCCGCCGAATCTGCCGGCCGGCAGATTCGTTCCAGCTACATTTTGATCACTGTGATAAAACCTATCACAGTGATCAAAATAAAAAAAATAGTAAATGACCCCCCCCCCCTTTATCACCCCCATAGGTAGGGACAATAATAAAATAAAGAAAAAAAATTTTTTTTTTTCCACTAGGGTTAGAACTAGGGTTAGGGGTAGGGTTAGAGGTAGGGTTAGGGTTAGAGGTAGGGGTAGGGTTAGGGGTAGGGTTAGAACTAGGGTTAGCGTTAGAATTAGGCTACGTGCACATGGTGCGGATTTGGCTACGGATCCGCAGCGGGTTGGCCGCTGCGGATTCGTAGCAGTGTTCCATCAGGTTTACAGTACCATGTAAACCTATGGAAAACCAAATCCGCTGTGCCCATGGTGCAGAAAATACCACGCGGAAATGCAGCGTTGTATTTTCCGCAGCATGTCAACTCTTTGTGTGGATTTCGCAGCGTTTTACACCTGTTCCTCAATAGGAATCCGCAGGTAAAATCCGCATAAACAACACTGGAAATCCGCGGTAAATCCGCAGGTAAAACACAGTGCCTTTTACCTGCGGATTTTTCAAAAATGGTGCAGAAAAATCTCACACGAATCCGCAACATGGGCACATAGCCTTAGGGTTGGAATTAGAGTTAGGGTTGGAATTAGGGCAAGGGTTGGAAATAGGGTTAAAAATAGGCTTGTGGTTAGGGTTATGGTTAGGGTTAGGGGTGTGTTGGGGTTAAAGTTGGGGTTAGGGTTGGGATTAGGGTTAAGGTTGGGATTAGGGTTAGGGTTTTGGTTAGGGGTGTGTTGGGGTTAGGGTTGTGATTAGGGTTATGGCTAGAGTAGGGATTAGGGTTAGGGGTGTGTTGGGGTTAGTGTTGGAGTTAGAATTGAGGGGTTTCCACTGTTTAGGCACATCAGGGGTCTCCAAACGCAACATGGCGCCACCATTGATTCCAGCCAATCTTGCGTTCAAAAAGTCAAATGATGCTCCCTCCCTTCCGAGCCCTGTCATGAGCCCCAAACAGTGGTTTACCCCCCACATGTGGGGTACCAGCATACTCAGGACAAACTGGGCAACAATTATTGGGGTCCAATTTCTCCTGTTACCCTTGCGAAAATAAAAAATTGCTTGCTAAAACATAATTTTAGAGGAATGAAAAATTATTTTTTATTTTCACGGCTCTGCGTTATAAACTTCTGTGAAGCACTTGGGGGTTCAAAGTGCTCACCACACATCTGGATAAGTTCCTTGGGGGGTCTAGTTTCCAATATGGGGTCACTTGTGGGGGGTTTCTACTGTTTAGGCACATCAGGGGCTCTGCAAATGGAATGTGACGCCCGCAGACCACTCCATCAAAGTCTGCATTCCAAAACGTCACTACTTCCCTTCCGAGCCCCGACTTGTGCCCAAACAGTGGTTTACCCCCACATATGGGGTATCAGTGTACTCAGGACAAACTGGGCAACAACTATTAGGGTCCAATTTCTCCTGTTACCCTTGTGAAAATAAAAAATTGCTTGCTAAAACATCAATTTTGAGGAAAGAAAAATGATTTTTTATTTTCACATGGCTCTGCGTTATAAACTTCTGTGAAGCACTTGGGGGTTCAAAGTGCTCACCACATATCTAGATAAGTTCCTTGGGGGGTCTAGTTTCCAAAATGGGGTCACTTGTTGGGGGTTTCTACTGTTTAGGCACATCAGGGGCTCTGTAAATGGAATGTGACGCCCGCGGACCACTCCATCAAAGTCTGCATTTCAAAACGTCACTACTTCCCTTCCGAGCCCCGACTTGTGCCCAAACAGTGGTTTACTCCCACATATGGGGTATCAGTGGTATCAGTGTACTCAGGAGAAACTGGACAACAACTCTTGGGGTCAAATTTCTCCTGTTACCCTTGGGAAATGTAAAAAATTCTGGGCTAAAAAAATATTTTTGAGGAAAAAACACATTTATTATTTTCACGGCTCTGCGTTATAAACTTCTGTGAAGCACTTGGGGGTTCAAAGTGCTCACCACACATCTAGATAAGTTCCCTTAGGGTTCTAGTTTCCAAAATGGGGTCACTTGTGGGGAGTTTCTACTGTTTAGGCACATCAGGGGCTCTGCAAACGCAACGTGATGCCCGCAGAGCATTCCATCAAAGTCTGCATTTCAAAACGTCACTACTTCCCTTCCGAACCCCGACGTGTGCCCAAACAGTGGTTTACCCCCACATACGGGGTATCAGCGTACTCAGGAGAAACTGGACAACAACTTTTGGGGTACAATTTCTCCTGTTACCCTTGGGAAAATAAAAAATTGTGGGCTAAAAAATCATTTTTGAGAAAAGAAAAATTATTTTTTATTTTCACGGCTCTGCGTTATAAACTTCTGTGAAGCACTTGGGGGTTCAAAGTGCTCACCACACATCTAGATTAGATCCTTGGGAGGTCTAGTTTCCAAAATGGGGTCACTCGTGGGGAGCTCCAATATTTAGGCACACAGGGGCTCTCCAAACGCAACATGGTGTCCGCTAATGATTGGAGCTAATTTTCCATTCAAAAAGCCAAATGGCATGCCTTCCCTTCCGAGCCTTACCATGTGCCCAAACAGTGGTTTACCCCCACATGTGAGGTATCGATGTACTCAGGAGAAATTGCCCAACAAATTTTACAATCCATTTTATCCTGTTGCCCATGTGAAAATGAAAAAATTGAGGCTAAAATAATTTTTTTGTGAAAAAAAAGTACTTTTTCATTTTTATGGATCAATTTGTGAAGCACCTGGGGGTTTAAAGTGCTCACTATGCTTCTAGATAAGTTCCTTGGGGGGTCTAGTTTCCAAAATGGGGTCACTTGTGGGGGATCTCCAATGTTTAGGGACACGGGGGCTCTCCAAACACAACATGGTGTCCGCTAAAGATTGGAGCCAATTTTTCATTCAAAAAGTCAAATGGCGCTCCTTCCCTTCCGAGCCCTGTCATGTGCCCAAACAGTGGTTTACCCCCACATGTGAGGTATCAGCATACTCAGGACAAATTGGACAACAATATTTATGGTCCAGTTTCTCCTTTTACCCTTGGGAAAATAAAAAAATTGTTGCTAAAAGATCATTTTTGTGACTAAAAAGTTAAATGTTCATTTTTTCCTTCCATGTTGCTTCTGCTGCTGTGAAACACCTGAAGGGTTAATAAACTACTTGAATGTGGTTTTGAGCACCTTGAGGGGTGAAGTTTTTAGAATGGTGTCACTTTTGGGTATTTTCTCTCATATAGACCCCTCAAAGTGACTTCAAATGTGAGGTGGTCCCTAAAAAAAATGGTTTTGTAAATTTTGTTGTAAAAATGAGAAATCGTAGGTTACATTTTAACCCTTATAACTTCCTAGCAAAAAAAAATTTTGTTTCCAAAATTGTGCTGATGTAAAGTAGACATGTGGGAAATGTTATTTATTAACTATTTTGTGTCACATAACTCTCTGGTTTAACGGAATAAAAATTCAAAATTTGAAAATTGTGAAATTTTCAAAATTTTCACCAAATTTCCGATTTTTTTAGAAATAAACGCAAAAATTATCGGCCTAAATTTACCACTAACATGAAGCCCAATATGTCACAAAAAAACAATCTCAGAATCGCTAGGATCCGTTGAAGCGTTCCTGAGTTATTACCTCATAAAAGGACACTGGTCAGAATTGCAAAAAATGGCCAGGTCATTAAGGTCAAAATAGGCTGGGTCATGAAGGGGTTAATAATTTATACCATTTGTCTAGTGAAATCAAGTGACATATCTGCTGTAAGAAAAAAAGGGAACACTTCAGCCTATATTAATATCTAGAAATCTGTCTTTAGTTAGACAAGTGTAAAGATTACATGACAAGAAAGAATTTGGGATATAAAGCCCTTGCAGCTCTCCCCCGTGTCAGCAGTCATCCTGTGCCATTAAGCTGTTTGTTGTGGTGATGGTCCTGAATCCTGTCATATCTATTACAGCTGGTCATCTCTTAGCGTCTTTTGGGTCTTTAGTTAACTAAGAAATGACAGGGAATTCTGAGACGTTGTTTGCATTCTCCCGTATTAGGGAAGCCCCTGTTTAGCCATTTGTGACCATTAAGTGTAAAGTATCCTATTTGAACCCTATAGCACCTGAGGGGGAGTTTTGCTAAAAGTCATTGTAAGGGGAGATGCTGTGTTTGGGTTATGACCTATCCTGCAATGTTATCTCAAAATGATGTGTATGTAGTACCATTCACCTCAAAAAGGATGACTGTTTGTTTAACACCTAATGTGTTGGAAGCTTAATGGTTCAAATCCCTCATTCAATCTTTGCTTCACACCTTCTCCCTGTTTAATCTGAGAGATCTCCAAAAAGCCCCTTCAAACTTGTCAATTTAGTTTTGTCATTAGAGATTGGATTAATCACCCTGGTGATCCGGAACAGGCAATCCTGGCTCAGTGCTAACTAGCAGATGTCAATTGTCAAATGAATGGCAGCTAGGTTTTGTCCCTTCCCTCTTGCCTTTTTTTAATGTCTTTTGTTTTTCTGTTCCAGGTTAAATTTTACTAATCCTAATAAACTGTTCATTCATTTGTAGGATATCTTAAGGGATTTCATGGTCTATAAGATAAAAGAGGAAAGAAAAAAACAATCATTGCACATGTTGATGTCAGATTACAGGATGTTATTCTCCAGGATATCACTGTTTGGATAGTGCGCACCTGTAGATTATATTTGTTATTATAGATTAGAATTAACCACTAACTTGTCAAACATACCCATGTTATCTGCAGTCATTGTGATGGAGGAATGAATCAACTGGTTCAGAATTTCTATGTTAAAAATGGTTGTTTAGGACTAACATATTTATGACCTACTCATGGGATATGTCATTAAAGTCAGATTGGTGGTTCTCCAACACCCACCACTCAAATAGAGTAGTTGTCATCGGCTTCGAATAAGGTACTGCAGATCAGCGGCCATTCATTTGATCAAGAGTTAATCTGCAGTGTGATGTTATGTGGCATGGATGATGCTACTACTCGCATCTGCTTTTCCAGATTTGTGTCAGACTGAAGCACAATGAATTTTGAAAATAACTTGCAGGCGTAAGTTCTGAACACAGAGGCTGGGGCACATACATCAGAGGAAAAGACAGGGCATATACATCACAGGAGGGGCTGAGGGTACATACATCACAGGAGGGGCTGAGGGTATATGGAGCGCCCGCTAGGGCCGTGGGGTACTCGGGCCGGGGCCGTCAGTTCTTAAAGGGGATGTCACGGCAGCAGTGACCCGGTCCATGGCCCAGGGCGTCCATTGAAAGTCAAATTGAAATTAAAGGGGAATAAAGTTTATGGGGAGATTGTTCGTGACACCACCCATGGTGTTCGGCAATGGATAGCCGACGTTGCGGTTCTGGTCCACTGGGGCAGTTGGTGACACAGCAGAGTTGGCACATCTCTCCATGGGTAGAGCTAGGCCCCAGGGCAGTGATGTTTTTAAACGTGATGGTGGATGTTGTGGTGCAGGGCAGGTGGCACAGCAATAATTCAAAGGACACAGCAGGGTGCAGTTTCCACAGTTTACTTACAGTTCTTATATGCAGTCCCCAGCCAGGTACTGTGTCCTCCGGGTTTGTGGTCCAGACAGCTCTCAAGTAATTTGGGGTGCACTCCACCAGAACACCATTGTTATGTTCCTTCCCTGGCCGTCTGTCTGCGCTGGCTCTCTCCTCTCCTGCCCTGTGCCTTCACAAACAGTGTCCCAAGCCAGCAACCTCGGATCTTGTCAGGCAATGACCTCTTGGTCCCCTTGATCCTATATTGCTGCCTTTTCAGCGAATATGTGTGGATGCGGCTGCGGCACATACAGATACTAAAATATATAATCACTGCACTCGTACAGGAGAAGGTTTGCTTCAAGTGAATAATTTATTGGTGAAGAGTGAGGTGACAAGAAAAAAATTAACGTGTCTGCCAATCAATGGCCTTGATCACAATGTCGCCTTTCGTAGGTTCTTTTCTAGAATTTGAACATGTAGTATCATTGAGGTAGATAAATATGAGGGTGTATACATAAAATCCACACTGAGGGAAACTTTTTTTTGCACTGGGGTTGTACAGATGCCAAGGTAGGAATGCATACAGTGTGCACCGACAGGCAATAAGATTGGTATTTGGTTTTTGGAAAAAAGACATGTCTGTGTTTGAATGGAGTTACTGTGCTGGTCGGTGTTGGTGATACAGTAGAAATGCTGAGATATATATATCCAGGCAAGGAGGATTAATAGCCAAAAGAGGGTTTGGAAACAAGTCCGTTGGTGGCGCAGCTGTGCCTGCAGATCAGGCAGTTTCCCTGGAGTTGCTGCAGGAGCCAGCATTGGTGGCTAAGTGGGAGATGCTGACACAAATGTGTCTGAGCAGAAGGAGCATCTCCCAATTAGCCACCAACGCTGGCTCCTGCAGCAACTCCAGGGAAACTACCTGATCTGTGAATCTGGAATATTTGATGAGCTGCCTGAATTAGAGGACATGGAGCTGTCGGCTGACAGTGACTGAAATTTGTGATTGCGAGATAAATACTTGTGTGGTGCTGCCCGCCGAGACTGAGGAAAAGATGGCCGATGTTATGGACTTAAAGATGACGCTGACCGCTGAAAAGATGGTGGCTGTTGGCGCGAAAGATAAAGTTGTTTGTCAGGGGCGTCACCCAGGAAAATTTGTGCCAAAAGAGAGACAGACGCACCCCGTTGTGACAGATGCCTGCCTTAAATGGGTGAGTTCCTGCCCCTGCAGCCAAACCTAGAAAAACGGGTGGAGCAGCAAGGAACGACCCCACCCATGAATGGGTGGCACCTGAGGGAGCTAGACAGCATGAATGTGGAGAAGACACCATTGCCAGCAGACATGGAGAGATCCAGCATGTCATTCCATGGCAGTATCGGCCACCAGTATTGGAGGCGGAGATGGGCATGAAGTTTGAGGCCTGGTGGTCGGAAGAACTGGAGGAGAGGCCCCTGTTCCAACAGCTGAGCTGGCGACCGGAGGAGGACCCTGAGGATAATTAGGATTACGGGGGGCGTGGTGATACCCCGACGGGAACCTGCGGGAGTCAGGAAGGCTTTGGAGGCAGCTCTGCAGGGGATGATGACGGCCGCAATAGCTGATGCTGGCTGCCGCGCAAAATGACTACTGGTGGCGGTGAGTAAGAAACCCCCACTCAGCTACTCCGCTGCCATGCCCACTGCCCTCTTATCTCGTGTGGCCCTACCATCATCTCCGGAGGAGTTCCGATCATTTGCCCCGCCAGCCCCATCAGAGGCGTTCTGACTGCTGGCTCCATTGTTGCTTCCGGCTGTGGCGGTGCCTGTGCTTCTGCAGGCCACACCCGTTCCAACTGATACCTGCGGCCTGCGTGCAGAGGAGCCTCGGGTGCCTATGAAGGCTGAGTGGAAACATGAAGTGATCAAGGAGAAAAGATGGCGGGAGTGCCGTGTCCGTGCAGAGCTGCAGCGCCCCGGCGGAGGAACTGTGGGAGGCCAGATGACCTGCGGCCTTGTCTGGTATCTGAACTGGAAACAGGGCTATGGCTTTGTGCAGCAGCTGGGGACCGGAGCTAAGGTCTACACCAATCCTGGTTCCCTTATGTTCCGCGAACCCTTACAAGAGGGGGATGACGTGTTCTTTGTCAAAAAGGAAGGCCCCCAGGGCCCTGTGGAGTGGATGTCCAGCTGACCTCCAATCTAGAGGCCAGCCCATCATCAGAGGCCCCACATGTGGAATGGCCGGCTGCTATGGCCACAGTCGCTCCGGCCGCACAGGTGAAAGCGGTGCCTCAGGGCAGTGAGACGGCTGCAACCATGTCAGCAGGGACAGAGGCTCAAGTACCTACAGGACCACCACTGGAGGGAGTGCGGAGCCAGAGAAACTGGAAACTGCGGAGACTCCTCCTTCTCCAGTGAATCATTATTGCAGGCGTATGTGGTGGTCTAGGGGCCACATGCGGCCCACTATGCAATTCAGCGGCAGTGCACAGACTGAGCGGCCCCTTTCAGAAACGAATGTTAACGGCGGCTAAGGACGATGCCGTCTGCAGTGGCCCCATGTTAATGGCCAAACTTGTTTGTTTTCCCCTCCTCTGAGTTTTATTGACACCCGTTGGTGTCCCCCCTGCCGGATCATGGAGCCAGGACCCTATGCGGTTAATGACAATGGACTCCAGATGTGGCTTTTGGACTGCCCGCTCCTGATCTTTGTCCCCAATCTTGCCCTGGACTGGCCACATGTTCAAACACAGCCCACCACTGTCAAAAAGGTCCGTGATCCGCTGAAAGGAGGTAGAGGGAGACTTTCCCCAGAAGGACCAGGGTCACGTGGAGCTCTACACACAGAAAGACTGTCGGGTCTAAGTGAGGCCCACTCCAAAGACTGTAGCCGCCCGAGTTAAAAGGGATAACCGGCCATTATAAAAGTTAAATAAACTACTGTTTTTTTCTCAGGTTGCCATGGCCAGAGACGGCCATGTTCAAGGAGGAGGGGAGTGTAAGGAAGTGGCCGGTCCCCTCAGTTGCACCCTCTCCTTCTCCTTTTTACCCTCCGTGCACTTCATATAAATATGTTGCATGTTTACTACTGTAATGTGCTTTTGTGAATTTTATACAATGTACAGCCATATAATGCACTTATAATGTATGGTGTAATGTGGGGAGTTTCTTTTCAACTACTGTTGATAGTTTGTACATGTTAAAGTCTATGCTTATGTGTCACTGTTGTATAGTTAGGGACAGGCAACAGTTAATTTCGTGGGCTGGCCAGCAGCAGCAGAGGGGCTGGGCTAGCAGCCAGGAGGTGAGAGAAAGCTGCAACTTCCTCAGTTCTGCCTGGATCATCGACCGGATGAGACATGCTAATACCGGTAGGTAGGGCACTGCCAGACCCCCCCGGATGGAAGTGGTCTGTTGTCCTGGACTAAGGACTTACAACACAGGCCCCCAGGACTAGAAAAAGGGCCTCCACTGAAGGGGTCTCAGGTGCCCAGATACCAGCGGTTGGAGGACTGTACCGGCTACCGTGGACGTTGTGGGTACGGCCTGTTGATAGTGTTATAGTGATAGGGACAGAACAGGAATCCGATGTTGGGCTTTGTTTCTACTGTCCTTCCTTGTTCCATGACCTTTTTTATGAAAAACAACAAAATAAAAGTTTTCCCTGTTGGATCCCCAGGGGTGACTGTTGTGAATTAGACTTTTTTGGCTCCCTCTTGTGGTCACTAGTGATATGACTCTGGGATTGTCTTTCCTCAGTTTGGCACCCACCTGGGTCGTTAGTCCAGGGGTGTTGCTATATAAACTTCCTGGTTTCTCAGTCCAGTGCCTGGCATCGTTGTAATCAGTTCCTTTCTGTTTGCTCCTGTCTGCTGGTCTTGGATCTTGCAAAATTAAGCTAAGTCCTGCTTCCTTGTTTTTTTGGTTTTTTGCTTTGCTCTTATTTTTGTCCAGCTTGTACTAAATGTGATTCCTGATTTTGCTGGAAGCTCTAGGGGGCTGGTGTTCTCCCCCCGGGCCGTTAGACGGTTCGGGGGTTCTTGAATAACCAGCGTGGAAATTTTGATAGGGTTTTTGCTGACCATATAAGTCATCTTACTATATTCTGCTATTAGTCAGTGGGCCTCTCTTTGCTAAATATCTAGTTCATTCTTACGTTTGTCTTTTCTCCTTACCTCACCGTTATTATTTGTTGGGGGCTTTTATCCAACTTTTGGGGTCTTTTCTCTGGAGGCAAGAAAGGTCTATCTTTTCCCTTCTAGGGTTAGTTAGTTCTCCGGCTGGCGCGAGACGTCTAGAACCAACGTAGGCACGTTCCCCGGCTGCTGCTATTTGTGGTGCTAGGATTAGATATATGGTCAGCCCAGTTACCACTGCCCTATGAGCTGGTTTTTTGTGTTTGCAGACTTGGTATGTACTTTTGAGACCCTCTGCCATTGGGGTCATAACAGTATGCCAGGCCAAGGTTGAATGTTTAATGCATTGCAGAAGTGGGATTACAAGAAAGGAAAGTCTGAGTTTTTTTTTTGTTTTTTTTTCTTTCCTCTCTTTTTTCCTCCCCTTTACCTCTGAGTGGCTTGTGCTTGCTGCAGACATGAATGTCCAGACTTTGATTACAAGTGTGGATCAGCTTGCTGCTCGTGTGCAGGGCATACAAGATTTTGTTACCAGTAGTCCAATGTCTGAACCTAAAATACCTATTCCTGAACTGTTCTCTGGAGACCGATTTAAGTTTAGGAATTTCAGGAATAATTGTAAATTGTTTCTATCTCTGAGACCCCGTTCATCTGGAGACTCAGCTCAGCAAGTAAAAATTGTTATCTCTTTCTTACGGGGCGACCCTCAGGATTGGGCCTTCTCGCTAGCGCCAGGAGATCCGGCATTGGCAAATATTGATGCGTTTTTTCTGGCGCTTGGATTGCTTTACGAGGAACCCAATCTTGAAATTCAGGCAGAAAAAGCCTTGCTGGCTATTTCTCAGGGTCAGGATGAAGCTGAAGTGTATTGCCAAAAATTTCGGAAATGGTCCGTGCTTACTCAGTGGAAGGAGTGTGCTTTGGCCGCAAAATTCAGAAATGGCCTTTCTGAAGCCATTAAGAATGTGATGGTGGGTTTCTCCATTCCTACAGGTCTGAATGATTCCATGGCGCTGGCTATTCAAATTGACCGGCGTTTGCGGGAGCGCAAAGCCGCGAATCCTCTGGTGGTGTTGTCTGAACAAACACCTGATTTAATGCAATGTGGTAGAATTCAGACTAGAAATGAACGGAAAAATCATAGACGTCAGAATGGGTTGTGTTTTTACTGTGGTGATTCTACACATTTTATATCAGCATGCTGTAAACGCCTAACTAGGGTTGTTAGTCCTGTCGCCATTGGTAATTTGCAACCTAAATTTATTTTGTCTGTGACTTTAATTTGCTCATTGTCTTCCTACCCTGTTATGGCGTTTGTGGATTCAGGTGCTGCCCTGAGTCTTATGGATCTGTCATTTGCCAAGCGCTGTGGTTTTGTTCTTGAGCCGTTGGTAAATCCTATCCCTCTTAGAGGTATTGATGCTACGCCATTGGCGGAAAATAAACCGCAGTTTTGGACACAGGTAACCATGTGCATGACTCCTGAACATCGGGAGGTGATTCGTTTTCTTGTTCTGCATAAAATGCATGATTTGGTCGTTTTGGGTCTGCCATGGTTACAGACCCATAATCCAGTCTTGGATTGGAAGGCAATGTCTGTGTCAAGTTGGGGCTGTCAGGGAATTCATGGTGATTCCCCGCCGGTGTCTATTGCTTCCTCTACTCCTTTGGAAGTTCCTGAGTAGGGTTGAGCGAAACGGGTCGATCATTTTCAAAAGTCGCCGACTTTTGGCTAAGTCGGCGTCTCATGAAACCCGATCCGACCCCTGTGCTTGTCGGCCATGCGGTACGCGACTTTCGCGCCAAAGTCGCGTTTCAATGACGCGAAAAGCGCCATTTCTCAGCCAATGAAGGTGAACGCAGAGTGTGGGCAGCGTGATGACATAGATCCTGGTCCCCACCATCTTAGAGAAGGGCATTGCAGTGATTGGCTTGCTGTCTGCGGCGTCACAGGGGCTATAAAGGGGCGTTCCCGCCGACCGCCATCTTACTGCTGCTGATCTGAGCTTAGGGACAGGTTGCTGCCGCTTCATCAGAAGCAGGGAGAGCGTTAGGCAGGGTCCACTAACCACCAAACCGCTTGTGCTGCAGCGATTTCCACTGTCCAACACCACCTTCGGTGTGCAGGAACAGTGGAAGCTATTTTTTTTTTTTTTTCCCCTCAGCGCTGTAGCTCATTGGGCTGCCCTAGAAGGCTCCGTGATAGCTGTATTGCTGTGTGTACGCCACTGTGGAAACCAACTGCTTTTTTCAAAGCACATATCCTCTTGTTCCTTCCTTTCTGCACAGCTATCTTTTTTGTTTGTCCACACTTTTTATTTAATTTGTGCATCAGTCCACTCCTATTGCTGCCTGCCATACCTGGCTTACATTACTGCAGGGAGATAGTAATTGTAGGACAGTTTTTTTTTTTTTTTTGTTTTTTTTTTGTGGGAGATTAAGATTGGCATTTCTGCTACAGTGCCATCCCTGTGTGTGCCATCTCTCACTGAGTGGGCCATAGAAAGCCTATTTATTTTTTCCGTGATTTGTGTTCTAAAATCTACCTCAACACAGAAACACTACATCAATCAGTGGGAGAAAAATATTGGCCTCAGTCAGGGCTTGTGTGCCACTGCTGTGTGTGCGCTATCTCTCATTCAGTGGGCTATAGCAAGCCTATATTTTTTTTTTTTTTTTTTTTTTTTAATATTATTTGGTTTCAAAAGTCTCCCTGAAAAAAAAAAAAAACCTAAAAAAACAGTGGGAGAGTAATATTGCCCTTTCAGCTTGTGTGCCAGTCTTGACTCCTGGGTGTGCCACCTCTCTCCCTCTCATTCAGTGGGCCATAGAAAGCCTATTTATTTTTTTTTTTAAATATTATTGGGTTTCTAAAGTCTCCCTGAAAAAAACAAAAAATACATAAAAAAACAGTGGGAGAGTAATATTGCCCTTTCAGCTTGTGTGCCAGTCTTGACTCCTGGGTGTGCCACCTCTCTCCCTTTCATTCAGTGGGCCATAGAAAGCCTATTTATTTTTTTTTTTAAATATTATTGGGTTTCTAAAGTCTCCCTGAAAAAACAAAAAAAACCTAAAAAAACAGTGGGAGAGTAATATTGCCCTTTCAGCTTGTGTGCCAGTCTTGACTCCTGGGTGTGCCACCTCTCTCCCTCTCATTCAGTGGGCCATAGAAAGCCTATTTATTTTTTTTTTTAAATATTATTGGGTTTCTAAAGTCTCCCTGAAAAAAACAAAAAATACATAAAAAAACAGTGGGAGAGTAATATTGCCCTTTCAGCTTGTGTGCCAGTCTTGACTCCTGGTTGTGCCACCTCTCTCTCTCTAATTGTGGGCCATAGAAAGCCTTTTTTTTTTTTTAAAATATTATTGGGTTTCTAAAGTCTCCCTGAAAAAACAAAAAAAACCTAAAAAAACAGTGGGAGAGTAATATTGCCCTTTCAGCTTGTGCGCCAGTCTTGACTCCTGGTTGTGCCACCTCTCTCTCTCTAATTGTGGGCCATAGAAAGCCTTTTTTTTTTTTTAAAATATTATTGGGTTTCTAAAGTCTCCCTGAAAAAACAAAAAAAACCTAAAAAAACAGTGGGAGAGTAATATTGCCCTTTCAGCTTGTGTGCCAGTCTTGACTCCTGGGTGTGCCACCTCTCTCCCTCTCATTCAGTGGGCCATAGAAAGCCTATTTATTTTTTTTTTTAAATATTATTGGGTTTCTAAAGTCTCCCTGAAAAAAACAAAAAATACATAAAAAAACAGTGGGAGAGTAATATTGCCCTTTCAGCTTGTGTGCCAGTCTTGACTCCTGGGTGTGCCACCTCTCTCCCTCTCATTCAGTGGGCCATAGAAAGCCTTTTTTTTTTTTGGTTTTTTTAATATTATTTGGTTTCTAAAGTCTCCCTGAAAAAAACAAAAAAAACATAAAAAACAGTGGGAGAGTAATATTGCCCTTTCAGCTTGTGCGCCAGTCTTGACTCCTGGTTGTGCCACCTCTCTCTCTCTAATTGTGGGCCATAGCAAGCCTTTTTTTTTTTTTAAAATATTATTGGGTTTCTAAAGTCTCCCTGAAAAAACAAAAAAAACCTAAAAAAACAGTGGGAGAGTAATATTGCCCTTTCAGCTTGTGTGCCAGTCTTGACTCCTGGGTGTGCCACCTCTCTCCCTCTCATTCAGTGGGCCATAGAAAGCCTATTTATTTTTTTTTTTAAATATTATTGGGTTTCTAAAGTCTCCCTGAAAAAAACAAAAAATACATAAAAAAACAGTGGGAGAGTAATATTGCCCTTTCAGCTTGTGTGCCAGTCTTGACTCCTGGGTGTGCCACCTCTCTCCCTCTCATTCAGTGGGCCATAGAAAGCCTTTTTTTTTTTTGGTTTTTTTAATATTATTTGGTTTCTAAAGTCTCCCTGAAAAAAACAAAAAAAACATAAAAAACAGTGGGAGAGTAATATTGCCCTTTCAGCTTGTGCGCCAGTCTTGACTCCTGGTTGTGCCACCTCTCTCTCTCTAATTGTGGGCCATAGAAAGCCTTTTTTTTTTTTTAAAATATTATTGGGTTTCTAAAGTCTCCCTGAAAAAACAAAAAATACATAAAAAAACAGTGGGAGAGTAATATTGCCCTTTCAGCTTGTGTGCCAGTCTTGACTCCTGGGTGTGCCACCTCTCTCCCTTTCATTCAGTGGGCCATAGAAAGCCTATTTATTTTTTCCGTGATTTGTGTTCTAAATTCTACCTCAACACAAAAACACTACATCAATCAGTGGGAGAAAAATATTGGCCTCAGTCAGGGCTTGTGTGCCACTGCTGTGTGTGCTATCTCTCATTCAGTGGGCTATAGCAAGCCTATTTTTTTTTTTTTTTTTTTTTTTTTTTAATATTATTTGGTTTCTAAAGTCTCCCTGAAAAAAAAAAAAAACCTAAAAAAACAGTGGGAGAGTAATATTGCCCTTTCAGCTTGTGTGCCAGTCTTGACTCCTGGGTGTGCCACCTCTCTCCCTCTCATTCAGTGGGCCATAGAAAGCCTATTTATTTTTTTTTTTAAATATTATTGGGTTTCTAAAGTCTCCCTGAAAAAACAAAAAATACATAAAAAAACAGTGGGAGAGTAATATTGCCCTTTCAGCTTGTGTGCCAGTCTTGACTCCTGGGTGTGCCACCTCTCTCCCTTTCATTCAGTGGGCCATAGAAAGCCTATTTTTTTTTTTTTTAATATTATTTGGTTTCTAATTCTCCCTGAAAAAAAAAAAAAAACCTAAAAAAACAGTGGGAGAGTAATATTGCCCTTTCAGCTTGTGTGCCAGTCTTGACTCCTGGGTGTGCCACCTCTCTCCCTCTCATTCAGTGGGCCATAGAAAGCCTATTTATTTTTTTTTTTAAATATTATTGGGTTTCTAAAGTCTCCCTGAAAAAACAAAAAATACATAAAAAAACAGTGGGAGAGTAATATTGCCCTTTCAGCTTGTGTGCCAGTCTTGACTCCTGGGTGTGCCACCTCTCTCCCTTTCATTCAGTGGGCCATAGAAAGCCTATTTTTTTTTTTTTTAATATTATTTGGTTTCTAATTCTCCCTGAAAAAAAAAAAAAAACCTAAAAAAACAGTGGGAGAGTAATATTGCCCTTTCAGCTTGTGTGCCAGTCTTGACTCCTGGGTGTGCCACCTCTCTCCCTCTCATTCAGTGGGCCATAGAAAGCCTATTTATTTTTTTTTTTAAATATTATTGGGTTTCTAAAGTCTCCCTGAAAAAACAAAAAATACATAAAAAAACAGTGGGAGAGTAATATTGCCCTTTCAGCTTGTGTGCCAGTCTTGACTCCTGGGTGTGCCACCTCTCTCCCTTTCATTCAGTGGGCCATAGAAAGCCTATTTTTTTTTTTTTTTTTAATATTATTTGGTTTCTAATTCTCCCTGAAAAAAAAAAAAAACCCTAAAAAAACAGTGGGAGAGTAATATTGCCCTTTCAGCTTGTGTGCCAGTCTTGACTCCTGGGTGTGTCACCTCTCTCCCTCTCATTCAGTGGGCCATAGAAAGCCTATTTATTTTTTTTTTTAAATATTATTGGGTTTCTAAAGTCTCCCTGAAAAAACAAAAAATACATAAAAAAACAGTGGGAGAGTAATATTGCCCTTTCAGCTTGTGTGCCAGTCTTGACTCCTGGGTGTGCCACCTCTCTCCCTCTCATTCAGTGGGCCATAGAAAGCCTTTTTTTTTTTTGGTTTTTTTAATATTATTTGGTTTCTAAAGTCTCCCTGAAAAAAACAAAAAAAACATAAAAAACAGTGGGAGAGTAATATTGCCCTTTCAGCTTGTGCGCCAGTCTTGACTCCTGGTTGTGCCACCTCTCTCTCTCTAATTGTGGGCCATAGAAAGCCTTTTTTTTTTTTTTTTTTAATATTATTTGGTTTCTAAAGTCTCCCTGAGAAAAAAAAATAAATAAATTAGGTGGGAGATTAATATTGACATTAGTGCTTGAGTGACAGTCCTGCGTGTGTGTCATCTCTGTGATTTTGTGCCACAGAAAACAGAGTGTGTAACATTGTGCCTGATTTTCCTTGTGGTCTCACCAACCTGTTAAGGGATATTGAAATCATACTGAAGTTATAGCTCACCGTGTAAGTTGTTTGATAGCAACAAATAAAGTTACTTTGGTTAAGATTTTAAAACAATGAGGAAGTCTGGTGCAAGAGGTCGTCGTGGGCGTTCATTGTCAGCTGGTAATGATGGTAGTGGTAGTGGAGCATCAGGTGGTCGTGGGGATAAAAATATTCCACCTAAGTCTGGAGCTGTGGAGCCAGTTTCGTCGTCAGGCTACACAAGGCCTCGAACGCTCTCTTTTCTGGGAGTAGGAAAACCGCTTTTAAAGGCGGAGCAGCAACAGCAAGTTTTGGCTTACATTGCAGACTCAGCCTCTAGCTCTTTTGCCTCCTCTTCCGAAACTGGTAAATGTAAAAGCAGCGCGTCGCTTGTGGATGTTCACGGTCAGGGACAAGTCGCTTCCTTGTCCTCCTCAGCAAAAACTACAACAAGAGAGAAGGATGCAGCAGGCGACACAACGGGTCACTCCATGGAGCTCTTTACACATACCGTCCCTGGCTTAGAAAGTGAAACATTTAACAGGCCATGCCCATTACAAGTATATTCTGACATGGAGTGCACTGATGCACAGCCACAGCCAGAGTACTATGCTGCTCCTTTGACTCAGACCACCACATTGCCCTCTCAGGGTACAGATCCACAATCAGACCCTGATGAGACTATGTTGCCCCGCCACGAACGCTATACCACCGACCGACACAGTGACACAGACGAAGTTGCACACGAGCTCGAAGAGGAGGTAATAGATGACCCAGTTATTGACCCCGATTGGCAGCCATTGGGGGAACAGGGTGCAGGCGGCAGTAGTTCAGAAGCGGAGGTGGAGGAGGGGCCGCAGCAGGCATCAACATCGCAACAGGTTCCATCTGCCGGGCCCGTATCTGGACCAAAACGCGTGTCAAAGCCAAAACCTGTTGGAGCACAGCGTTGCCATCCGGTTAAAGCTCAGTCTGCAATCCCTGAAAAGGGATCAGAGTCTAGGAAGAGTGCAGTCTGGCATTTTTTTAAACAACATCCAACTGATCAGCGCAAAGTCATCTGTCAAAAATGTTCAACTAGCTTAAGCAGAGGTCAGAATCTGAAAAGTCTAAATACTAGTTGCATGCATAGACACTTAACCACCATGCATTCTCAAGCCTGGACTAACTACCAAACGTCCCTCAAGGTTGTAGCACCCTCGGCCAATGAAGCTAGTCAGCAACGCAACATCCCTTCCGTCACTGTAAGGCCACCATTTTCCGCACCACCGGCAGTATCTGTGCAGGTTTCTTTGCCAGCCAAAAGCAGTCAGGGTCAGGGAATCACCAGTTTTGTAGGAGGAAATATTGCATGTAGGGCACCGGCGGAAACAATACCGTCTCCAACCGTCTCTCAGTCTGCCATGTCCACCGGCACACCCGAAAGTTCCACGATCTACAGCTCTCCAGTCCAGCTCACCCTACATGAGACTCTGGTTAGAAAAAGGAAGTACTTATCCTCGCATCCGCGTACACAGGGTTTTAACGGCCACATAGCTAGACTAATCTCGTTAGAGATGATGCCCTACCGGTTAGTTGAAAGCGAAGCTTTCAAAGCCCTGATGGAGTACGCTGAACCACGATACGAGCTACCCAGTCGACACTTTTTTTCCAGAAAAGCCATCCCAGCCCTGCACCAGCATGTTAAACAGCGCATCGTCCATGCACTCAGGCAATCTGTGAGTACAAAGGTGCACCTGACTACAGATGCATGGACCAGTAGGCATGGCCAGGGACGTTATGTGTCCATCACGGCACACTGGGTGAATGTGGTGGATGCAGGGTCCACAGGCGACATCAATTTAGGGACAGTTGTGCCTAGCCCACGGTCTAGGAAACAGTTGGCTGTAGGCGTTCGCACCCCCTCCTCCTCCTCCTCGTCCTCCTGCAGAAGCTACAGCTCTTCCACAGAACGCAGTCGGCCAACCACTCCATCGGCAGATGACACTGTTGCACACCAGTTGTCCCATTATGGGCCAGCTACTGCCAAGCGTCAGCAGGCTGTATTGGCTATGAAGTGTTTGGGCGACAACAGACACACCGCGGAAGTTCTGTCCGAGTTCTTGCAACAAGAAACGCAGTCGTGGCTGGGCACAGTAGATCTTGAGGCAGGCAAGGTAGTGAGTGATAACGGAAGGAATTTCATGGCTGCCATCTCCCTTTCCCAACTGAAACACATTCCTTGCCTGGCTCACACCTTAAACCTGGTGGTGCAGTGCTTATTGAAAACTTATCCTGGGTTCTCCGACCTGCTCCTCAAAGTGCGTGCACTTTGCTCACATATCCGACGTTCGCCTGTACACGCCAGCCGTATGCAGACCTATCAGCGGTCTTTGAACCTTCCCCAGCATCGCCTAATCATAGACGTTGCAACAAGGTGGAACTCAACACTGCACATGCTTCAGAGACTGTGCGAACAGAGGCGTGCTGTTATTTATTTGTGGGAGGATACACGGGCAGGCAGTAGGATGGCAGACATGGAGTTGTCAGGTGTGCAGTGGTCGAAGATACAAGACATGTGTCAAGTCCTTCAGTGTTTTGAGGAATGCACACGGCTGGTTAGTGCAGACAACGCCGTAATAAGCATGAGCATCCCCCTAATGCGTCTGCTGATGCAAAGTTTGACGCACATAAAGGAGCAGGCGTCTGCACCAGAGGAAGAGGGAAGCCTTGATGACAGTCAGCCATTGTCTGGTCAGGGCAGTGTACAGGACGAGGTAGCGGGCGAAGAGGAGGTGGAGGACGAGGAGGATGATGGGGATGAGTATATTTTTAATGCGGAAACTTTCACGGGGGCACAGGAAATTGGTTGCGTGTCACGGCCGGGTTCTGGTTTTTTGAGGGACACAAGTGACGTAGATTTGCCTGCAACTGCCCCTCAACCAATCACAACCGGAGATTTGACAAGTGGAACTTTGGCCCACATGGCGGATTATGCCTTACGTATCCTACAAAGGGACACACGCATTACGAAAATGATGAACGATGACGATTACTGGTTGGCCTGCCTCCTTGATCCACGCTATAAAGGCAAATTGCAAAATATTATGCCACATGAGAACTTGGAACTAATATTAGCAACCAAACAATCAACTCTTGTTGACCGTTTGCTTCAGGCATTCCCAGCACACAGCGCACGTGATCGTTCTCACACGAGCTCCAGGGGGCAGCAGACTAGGAGTGTTAGGGGTGCACACATCAGAAGTGGCGTTGGACAGAGGGGTTTTCTGACCAGGTTGTGGAGTGATTTTGCTATGACCGCAGACAGGACAGGTACTGCTGCATCAATTGAAAGTGACAGGAGACAACATTTGTCCAGTATGGTTACTAACTATTTTTCATCCCTTATCGATGTTCTCCCTCAACCGTCATTCCCATTTGATTACTGGGCCTCCAAATTAGACACCTGGCCAGAATTGGCAGAATATGCATTGCAGGAGCTTGCTTGCCCGGCAGCAAGTGTCCTATCAGAAAGAGTATTCAGTGCTGCAGGGTCAATATTAACCGAAAAAAGGACTCGTCTGGCTACCCAAAATGTTGACGATCTAACATTCATTAAAATGAACCACAACTGGATTTCAAAATCTTTTGCCCCACCTTGCCCGGCCGACACCTAGCTTTCCTATGAAAAGCTCTTGCCTGTGAATTACTTTTCTAATGTCTAATTTGCTGCTGCAGATTGTACAGCATACGACATGTTTACACCTCCCTAAATGGCCAAACTCCCCACACGGGGCCGTGGTATCGCGACTTGGCGCAAGCACCCGTGAGACTGCTGTTTGTCTGAAGAGGTGGGTGTGCTCGCTTTTGGTTGACGGCATTGCTACTGGGTCCCTCATAGTACAATGTAGTGTCTCTGGCGGTGGTGGTGCGCACCCAACGTCAGACACACCGTTGTAACATGAGTGGCCCTGGGGCGGTCCCGCCGGCCTCAAGAGAGTTCCCCCCTACCCCAGCTCAAACTGGGCTCTACTACGTGCAAAATTATGTCGCACAGCTCCACCAATCTTTAGTCTATTCGCTGACATCATTCAATGTCTGGCACTGACAATACAAATTTGTAGACATCTATGATGCAACTTAAAGTAGTCTGTGTCTGTGTCCTATATTGGCACCATTAAATAGTTACTGCCAAATTACTATGTCAGAAACACAGCAGATGAGCCCACCCCTGTACCTAAGTATGCCATCTTTTTTTTTGTTTTGGTTGTTTTGCGAGACATTAACATCTATTTATATTTTGGGAGTACTGGGACAGACACTCCTTGCACTACTCCTCCACTCAGCACCAAGCTGCCTGCCCGTGTATCCATGTAACCGCTGTAAAACTGCCATGAGCCTATTGTTTGTTATTTTAGGCCTTTGATAGCCTGTCTGCGGTCCCTACTCCTCCACTGACCACCAAGCTGCCTGCCCGTGTATCCATGTAACCGCTGTAAAACTGCCATGAGCCTATTGTTTGTTATTTTAGGCCTTTGAAGCCTTTCTGCGCTCCCTCCTTCCACTAGTCCTCCACTGACCAGACCACTGCTGCCCGTGTACCCCTGGAACCAATTTTAAAGTGCCTACAGCCAGCCCATTTTATTGTGTTAGGCCTTCGAAGCCTGTCTGCGGTCCATACTTTAAATACTCCTCCACTCAGCACCAAGCTGCCTGCCCGTGTATCCATGTAACCGCTGTAAAACTGCCATGAGCCTATTGTTTGTTATGTTAGGCCTTTGATAGCCTGTCTGCGGTCCCTACTTTAAATACTCCTCCACTCACCACCACCAAGCTGCCTGCCCGTGTATCCATGTAACCGCTGTGAAACTGCCATGAGCCTATTGTTTTTTTATGTTAGGCCTTTGATAGCCTGTCTGCGGTCCCTACTTTAAATACTCCTCCACTCACCACCACCAAGCTGCCTGCCCGTGTATCCATGTAACCGCTGTAAAACTGCCATGAGCCTATTGTTTGTTATGTTAGGCCTTTGAAGCCTTTCTGCGCTCCCTCCTTCCACTAGTCCTCCACTGACCAGACCACTGCTGCCCGTGTACCCCTGGAACCAATTTTAAAGTGCCTACAGCCAGCCCATTTTATTGTGTTAGGCCTTCGAAGCCTGTCTGCGGTCCATACTTCCACTAGTCCTCCACTGACCAGACCACTGCTGCCCGTGTACCCCTGGAACCAATTTTAAAGTGCCTACAGTCAGCCCATTTTATTGTGTTAGGCCTTCGAAGCCTGTCTGCGGTCCATACTTCCACTAGGCCTCCACTGACCAGACCACTGCTGCCCGTGTACCCCTGGAACCAATTTTAAAGTGCCTACAGCCAGCCCATTTTATTGTGTTAGGCCTTCGAAGCCTGTCTGCGGTCCATACTTCCACTAGTCCTCCACTGACCAGACCACTGCTGCCCGTGTACCCCTGGAACCAATTTTAAAGTGCCTACAGTCAGCCCATTTTATTGTGTTAGGCCTTCGAAGCCTGTCTGCGGTCCATACTTCCACTAGGCCTCCACTGACCAGACCACTGCTGCCCGTGTACCCCTGGAACCAATTTTAAAGTGCCTACAGCCAGCCCATTTTATTGTGTTAGGCCTTCGAAGCCTGTCTGCGGTCCATACTTTAAATACTCCTCCACTCACCACCAAGCTGCCTGCCCGTGTATCCATGTAACCGCTGTAAAACTGCCATGAGCCTATTGTTTGTTATGTTAGGCCTTTGATAGCCTGTCTGCGGTCCTTACTTTAAATACTCCTCCACTCACCACCTAGCTGCCTGTGTATCCATGTAACCGATGTAAAACTGCCATGACTGCCTACTGTTTGTTATTTTAGGCCTTTGATAGCCTGTCTGCGGCCCCTACTTGCAATACTCCTCCACTGACCACAATGCTGCCTGGAGTGCCTGCCTGTGTATCCATGTAACCGATGTAAAACTGCCATGACTGCCTACTGTTTGTTATTTTAGGCCTTTGATAGCCTGTCTGCGGCCCCTACTTGCAATACTCCTCCACTGAGCACAATGCTGCCTGGAGTGCCTGCCTGTGTATCCATGTAACCGATGTAAAACTGCCATGACTGCCTACTGTTTGTTATTTTAGGCCTTTGATAGCCTGTCTGCAGCCCCTACTTGCAATACTCCTCCACTGACCACACCAATGCTGCCCGTGTACCCCTGGAACCTATTTAAAAGTTCATAGAGCCTAGTTATATATTTTATTTACTATTAATAAGGCCATGATGGACTACGCTGTACCACGCTACAAGCTAACCAGTCGACACTTCTTTTGCGAGAAAAGCCATCCCAACCCTCCACCAGCATGTAGAAGACCGCATTGTCCATGCACTCTGGCAATCTGTGAGTACAAAGGTGCACCTGACAACAGACGCATGGACCTGTAGGCATGGCCACGGAAGATTACGTGTCCATTACGGCGCAATGGGTTAATGTGGTGGATGCATGGTCCACAGGGGACAGCCTACTAAGTCTGTCTGCAGTCCCTAATTCAAATTGTCCTCCACTGTCTAAATCGGAACTTCCACCTTCTGGCTTTCGGCCTATAGTATCAGAAATTAAACTGCATTTGGCCTTCAACTTTGGTTAGGGCCTACTAACGGCTTCTGCCCCTCCCTGGTGTTGCCCTCAACTAAATAAAGCTGAGCTTCAACCTTCCGGCTCTCATTATGTGGTTTTAAAAAAAAAAATGGTGGTTAGGGCCTACTAACGGCTTCTGCCCCTCCCTGGTGTTGTCCTCAACTAAATAAAGCTGAGCTTCAACCTTCCGGCTCTCATTATGTGGTTTTAAAAAAAAAAATGGTGGTTAGGGCCTACTAACGGCTTCTGCCCCTCCCTGGTGTTGTCCTCAACTAAATAAAGCTGAGCTTCAACCTTCCGGCTCTCATTATGTGGTTTTAAAAAAAAAAATGGTGGTTAGGGCCTACTAACGGCTTCTGCCCCTCCCTGGTGTTGTCCTCAACTAAATAAAGCTGAGCTTCAACCTTCCGGCTCTCATTATGTGGTTTTAAAAAAAAAAATGGTGGTTAGGGCCTACTAACGGCTTCTGCCCCTCCCTGGTGTTGTCCTCAACTAAATAAAGCTGAGCTTCAACCTTCCGGCTCTCATTATGTGGTTTTAAAAAAAAAAAAAATGGTGGTTAGGGCCTACTAACGGCTTCTGCCCCTCCCTGGTGTTGTCCTCAACTAAATAAAGCTGAGCTTCAACCTTCCGGCTCTCATTAAGTGGTTTTAAAAAAAAAATGGTGGTTAGGGCCTACTAACGGCTTCTGCCCCTCCCTGGTGTTGTCCTCAACTAAATAAAGCTGAGCTTCAACCTTCCGGCTCTCATTATGTGGTTTTAAAAAAAAAAATGGTGGTTAGGGCCTACTAACGGCTTCTGCCCCTCCCTGGTGTTGTCCTCAACTAAATAAAGCTGAGCTTCAACCTTCCGGCTCTCATTATGTGGTTTTAAAAAAAAAAAAAATGGTGGTTAGGGCCTACTAACGGCTTCTGCCCCTCCCTGGTGTTGTCCTCAACTAAATAAAGCTGAGCTTCAACCTTCCGGCTCTCATTAAGTGGTTTTAAAAAAAAAATGGTGGTTAGGGCCTACTAACGGCTTCTGCCCCTCCCTGGTGTTGTCCTCAACTAAATAAAGCTGAGCTTCAACCTTCCGGCTCTCATTATGTGGTTTTAAAAAAAAAATGGTGGTTAGGGCCTACTAACGGCTTCTGCCCCTCCCTGGTGTTGTCCTCAACTAAATAAAGCTGAGCTTCAACCTTCCGGCTCTCATTAAGTGGTTTTAAAAAAAAAAAAAATGGTGGTTAGGGCCTACTAACGGCTTCTGCCCCTCCCTGGTGTTGCCCTCAACTAAATAAAGCTGAGCTTCAACCTTCTGCTCCAAATTACCATTTTAAAAAATGCAATAGGCTTTTCCGGCCTACTAAAGGTGTCTGCCCCTCCCTGGTGTTGTCCTCAACTGAACAAAGCTGAGCTTCCACATTCTGGCTTTCGCCCTATACTATCAGATATTAAACTGCATTTGGCCTACTAGTGTGGTTAGGCCCTTGAAACAGTGTCTGCTGCTCTTGGGTTTGCTACTCCACTGAACAAAGCAATGCCGCCTGTTTAGTCCTGTTACCAATTTTGAACTGCATGTAGCCTACTTTATTCTTTGGCCCTATATCTGTTTCCTCCTCATCCTGCCCATTGCCCAGCCACTGCTAAATGAGTCTGCTGGTACATTGACCTAGACCACTACATTCCCCTTGTACTCTACACAGCCAGAATCTGTCCCTGCTGAAAGTAAGGTTCCCCTTCCCGCATGTTATACCACCTTACACAGGGACAAAGAGGAAGGTGCAGATGAAAGTGCAGGTTCCTTCATCAGGTGGGGGGGCATACTCGTTGGCGACGTCACTGGCACAGGGCCCCTCAGAGTACGCAAAAGTGTCGCTGCTGGTGGGAGGCGCCCCCGCCATGCAAACACACCGCCGTACTTTGAGGGGCCCTGTGCCAGTGGCAATGCGAACGAGTGGGCCCCCCCTGCTTGCTCAGGATCACAGCACTTGCAACTTTTAAATACTTACCTTTCCCTGCAACACCGCCGTGACGTAGTCCGCATTTCCTGGGCCCACGAAAAACTTGAGCCAGCCCTACTCCCCCCACAACTTTCCCCCAATTCCCTATGCCCAACTATTATTATACAGTTAATTAAGATTGGCAAGCTTCAGAAACAAGAATGGATGTTTTTGGCATTAAAATGGGCACTGTAGGTGTTTTCCTGGCCTCCACTCACTGCCGACTATGCTTCCCCATTGACTTGCATTGGGTTTCGTGTTTCGGTCGATCCCCGACTTTTAGCGATAATCGGCCGACTGCACTCGACTCGACTCTGGACAAAATCGGGTTTCCCAAAACCCTACTCGATCTTAAAAAAATGAAAGTCGCTCAACCCTATTCCTGAGTATTTGTCTGATTACCAGGATGTATTCAGCGAGTCCAGGTCCAGTGCTCTTCCTCCTCATAGGGACTGTGACTGCGCTATAGATTTGATTCCAGGTAGTAAATTTCCTAAGGGAAGATTATTTAATCTGTCTGTACCTGAGCATACCGCAATGCGTTCGTATATCAAGGAATCTCTGGAGAAGGGGCATATCCGTCCATCCTCTTCCCCTCTTGGTGCGGGATTCTTTTTTGTGGCCAAGAAGGACGGATCTTTGAGACCTTGTATTGACTATCGGCTTCTGAATAAAATCACTGTTAAATTTCAGTATCCTTTGCCTCTGTTGTCGGACTTGTTTGCCCGGATTAAAGGTGCCAAGTGGTTCACCAAGATAGATCTTCGTGGTGCGTACAACCTTGTGCGCATTAAGCAAGGAGATGAATGGAAAACTGCATTTAATACGCCCGAAGGTCATTTTGAGTACTTGGTGATGCCTTTCGGGCTCTCTAATGCCCCTTCAGTGTTTCAGTCCTTTATGCATGATATTTTCCGGAAGTATCTGGATAAATTTATGATTGTTTATCTGGATGATATTCTGTTTTTTTCTGATGATTGGGACTCGCATGTAGAGCAGGTCAGGATGGTGTTTCAGGTTTTGCGTGAGAATGCTTTGTTTGTTAAGGGCTCAAAGTGTCTCTTTGGAGTACAGAAGGTTCCCTTTTTGGGTTTTATTTTTTCCCCTTCTGCGGTGGAGATGGACCCAGTCAAGGTCCAAGCTATTCATGATTGGACTCAACCCACGTCAGTTAAGAGTCTTCAGAAGTTCTTGGGTTTTGCTAACTTCTACCGTCGTTTTATCGCTAATTTTTCTAGCGTTGTTAAACCTTTGACGGATATGACCAAGAAAGGTTCTGATGTTGCTAACTGGGCTCCTGCAGCCGTGGAAGCCTTTCAAGAGTTGAAGCGCCGGTTTACTTCGGCGCCTGTTTTGTGCCAGCCTGATGTCTCACTTCCCTTTCAGGTTGAAGTGGATGCTTCTGAGATTGGGGCAGGGGCCGTTTTGTCGCAGAGAGGCCCTGGTTGCTCTGTAATGCGACCATGTGCTTTTTTCTCTAGGAAGTTTTCGCCTGCTGAGCGGAATTATGATGTTGGCAATCGGGAGTTGTTAGCCATGAAGTGGGCATTTGAGGAGTGGCGTCATTGGCTCGAGGGTGCTAAGCATCGTGTGGTGGTCTTGACTGATCACAAAAATCTGATGTATCTCGAGTCTGCTAAACGGGAATTTTTGGCACCAGAGATCTGGTGGCTAGGTCCTTTTGGTGGCCTTCCTTGTCACGGGATGTGCGGTCATTTGTGCAGTCCTGTGGGACTTGTGCTCGAGCTAAGCCTTGCTGTTCTCATGCCAGCGGGTTGCTCTTGCCCTTGCCTGTCCCGAAGAGGCCTTGGACACACATTTCCATGGATTTCATTTCAGATCTTCCGGTGTCTCAGGGCATGTCTGTCATCTGGGTGGTATGTGATCGCTTTTCCAAGATGGTCCATTTGGTATCTTTGCCTAAGCTGCCTTCCTCTTCCGATCTGGTTCCTTTGTTCTTTCAGAATGTGGTTCGTTTACACGGCATTCCTGAGAATATTGTGTCTGACAGAGGATCCCAGTTTGTTTCCAGGTTCTGGCGATCCTTTTGTGCTAAGATGGGCATTGATTTGTCATTTTCGTCTGCCTTTCATCCTCAGACTAATGGACAAACGGAGCGAACTAATCAGACTCTGGAGGCTTATTTGAGGTGTTTTGTTTCTGCAGATCAGGATGATTGGGTGACCTTCTTGCCGTTGGCTGAGTTTGCCCTTAATAATCGGGCTAGTTCCGCTACTTTGGTTTCGCCATTTTTTTGCAACTCTGGTTTCCATCCTCGTTTTTCCTCGGGACATGTGGAGCCTTCTGACTGTCCTGGGGTAGATTCCGTGGTGGATAGGTTGCAGCGGATCTGGAATCATGTGGTGGACAACTTGAAGTTGTCACAGGAGAAGGCTCAGCGTTTTGCCAACCGCCGCCGCGGTGTGGGTCCCCGACTTCATGTTGGGGATTTGGTATGGCTGTCTTCTCGATTTGTTCCTATGAAGGTCTCCTCTCCTAAATTTAAGCCTCGCTTCATCGGTCCTTACAAGATATTGGAAATCCTTAATTCTGTGTCCTTTCGCTTGGATCTTCCGGTGTCGTTTGCCATTCACAACGTGTTCCATAGGTCTTTGTTGCGGCGGTACGTTGTACCTGTGGTTCCTTCTGTTGAACCTCCTGCTCCGGTGTTGGTTGAGGGCGAGTTGGAGTACGTGGTGGAGAAGATCTTGGATTCTCATCTCTCCAGGCGGAGGCTTCAGTATCTGGTCAAGTGGAAGGGCTATGGTCAGGAGGATAATTCCTGGGTGGTTGCCTCTGATGTGCATGCGGCCGATTTAGTTCGTGCCTTTCACGCTGCTCATCCTGATCGCCCTGGTGGTCTTGGTGAGGGTTCGGTGACCCCTCCTTAAAGGGGGGGTACTGTTGTGAATTAGACTTTTTTGGCTCCCTCTTGTGGTCACTAGTGATATGACTCTGGGATTGTCTTTCCTCAGTTTGGCACCCACCTGGGTCGTTAGTCTAGGGGTGTTGCTATATAAACTTCCTGGTTTCTCAGTCCAGTGCCTGGCATCGTTGTAATCAGTTCCTTTCTGTTTGCTCCTGTCTGCTGGTCTTGGATCTTGCAAAATTAAGCTAAGTCCTGCTTCCTTGTTTTTTGGTTTTTTGCTTTGCTCTTATTTTTGTCCAGCTTGTACTAAATGTGATTCCTGATTTTGCTGGAAGCTCTAGGGGGCTGGTGTTCTCCCCCCAGGCCATTAGACGGTTCGGGGGTTCTTGAATATCCAGCGTGGAAATTTTGATAGGGTTTTTGCTGACCATATAAGTCATCTTACTATATTCTGCTATTAGTCAGTGGGCCTCTCTTTGCTAAATATCTAGTTCATTCTTATGTTTGTCTTTTCTCCTTACCTCACCGTTATTATTTGTTGGGGGCTTTTATCCAACTTTTGGGGTCTTTTCTCTGGAGGCAAGAAAGGTCTATCTTTTCCCTTCTAGGGTTAGTTAGTTCTCCGGCTGGCGCGAGACGTCTAGAACCAACGTAGGCACGTTCCCCGGCTGCTGCTATTTGTGGTGCTAGGATTAGATATATGGTCAGCCCAGTTACCACTGCCCTATGAGCTGGTTTTTTGTGTTTGCAGACTTGGTATGTACTTTTGAGACCCTCTGCCATTGGGGTCATAACAGGTGACCCTGGATTCTTATTGCCTGGACTGCAGTGACCAAGGAGGAGAACAGGTAAACTGTGGGGAAAAACTGCACCATTTACATCTTACATGTACAAGGGACCTGGGGTGCTCGCTGACCGGGTGCACAGTGTACTCTGTAGCAGAACTGTGCCTTTAAGTGACCTGGCCACAACTACCTCCCCAGTACCCTTGTTACATAAACATGAATAAGAATTCTGCCATATCTTGGCTGAGAGCAACGTATGTCATGATACACACTTGAGCTACTGCAGAACCTCATAATACATCTCACCTGCTGCAGAACTTCATAACACACCTCAGCTGCTGCAGAACATCACAGTACACACATCAGCTGCTGCAGAACCTCATAATACACATCTCAGCTGCTGCAAAGCCTCATAATACCCATCTAATCTGCTGCAGAACCTCATAATATATTGTAGCTGTTAATTTTTTATTTTCACATGATTGAGTGCATTTTCTGAAAATTCATTTCAGTAGGCCAACATTTCGGATTGAGTGCATTTTCTGAATATTAATTTCAGTAAGCCAACATTTCGAATTTTAAAATAATTTTTTCAAGCTGGTGTTATAAAGTATTCTAATTTACTGAGATAATGACATTTGAGTTTTCATTGGCTGTAAGCCATAATCATCAACATTAACATAAACACTTGAAATAGATCAATCTGTTTGTAATGACTCTATATAATATATGATTTTCACTTTTTGTATTGAAGAACTGAAATAAATTAACTTTTTGATGTTATTCTAATTTTGTGAGATGCACCTGTAATTACTATAGGATCCAATTAGGGAATATTACTGCTCTAATATAATTTACTTTTCAGAATATTGTTTTCCATGGGGGAACAAAGGAAAGTTCCTGTTACTGTGCAGGGAGGCACTATGTCAATGTCACCTATTTTCTTCATCTGGCGTAGTGCATAATTCAGGGAATAAGTGGGGAATTTGCTCTAGAAGTGATCAGCTATTGATAACTGTGTGTTAATTTCAAGCTGGAAGAACTGATGGCAGCCAGATGAAGAAGAAAAGCAAGATGAAGGACTTCAAATAGAGACGACTCTGGTAAGTCAGTGTTTTACCTGTACACTTACACTATACACTATAAACTGGGTCCTGTGTGCAATGTCACTGTTGATCCTTGTATTACCTTTACATTATGTACAGAGCTCCTGTGTATTTTGTCATTGGTGAGTCACTGTATTACCTGCACACGTATACTATACACTGTATACTATATACAGAGCTCCTGTTTATAATGTAACCATTGGTAATAACAGTGTTGTTACTTTAGTATTGAATTTCTTTATTAGTGATTAGTATTGTAGTATTCGGTTACTTTGAGGTGGTTATATGTGGTATGGTCACAGTGTGGCAGTATTTATAGCTGTATGTGCTATTATTTGGACACTGTGGTCTGGTCACAGTGTGGTGGTATTTCTCCCTTGCATGAGCACTGTTTTGGTAGCTATATGCTCATAATATGTGGTCTGGTCACTATTTGGCGGCATTTCTCCCTTGCATATGGTGTTATTTGGTCACTATATGCTGTTAATATGTGTTCTGATCATGGTATGGAGGTATTTCTCACTTGTATGTGGTAGTGGTATTATTGATCTTGGAATAATGGATTGTGTTATGTATGGCGGTTAATCGTTCTCTCTGATATTAATTAGGACAAGATTATTTATTTCCATTAGTGATTAAATACTTGGAACAAGAGGCACTTACAAGCGTTCTTCTGTGATAACAAGTAATTACTTCTTCGCTGTAGAAGTGATAACTTATTGATTGGTCTGGGTCTGACTGCTGGGACTCTCACCGATTGGCAGAATGTGGAGCTGTTATCCCCTTTAGACTGGAGTGGCACGTGCAACCTGACTGCTGATCTATTTATTTCCTCAGTGGATGCAAGCGCTGCACTTGCTTTTTTCTGGAAGCCCCAAAGAGAAGGAATGGAGCTGCAGTCATACATGCCACCTGGTGCTCCATTTTTAAATGTGGATAAAAGTGTCCTGTCAGGGATAAAACTTCCAATTCTTCCAATCGGTGCGGTTTCCAGTGGTCGGACCCAAACAATCAATAAGTTATCACCTATCCTGAGGAGTCGATGGATCGGTGTTTTTTTTATTATTTTTGTGCAGACTTCCCCTCACCTCTATCAGTGTATTTTAACCAAAGAAGCCCTTTAACCCCTTTACCCTCGAGGGTGGTTTACATGTTAATAACTGGGCTAATTTTTACAATTCTGACCACTGTCACTTTATGAGGTAATAACTCTGGAATGCTTTAATGGATCCCAGTGATTTTGAGACTGTTTTTTCCGTGGCATATTGTACTTCATGATAATAGTTAGTGATGAGCGAATATACTCGTTACTCGAGATTTCCCGAGCATGCTCGGGTGACCTCCGAGTATTTTTTAGTGCTCGGAGATTTAGTTTTGCTCACCTGAGCTGAGTGATTTACATCTCTTAGCCAGCTTGATTACATGTGGGGATTCCCTAGCAACCAGGCAACCCCCACATGTACTTATGCTGGCTAACAGATGTAAATCATTCAGCTGCGGCGATGAAAACTAAATCTCCGAGCACTAAAAAATACTCGGAGGACACCCGAGCGTGCTCGAGAAATCTCGAGTAATGAGTATATTCGCTCATCACTAATAGTAGTAATAGTAGTAAAATTTCTTCAGTATGACTTGCGTGTATTTGTGAAAAAATGGAAATGTGGCGAAAATTTTGAAAATTTTGCAATTTTCCAAATTTGAATTTTTATACCCTTAAGTCACAGAGATATGTCACACAAAATAGCTAATATATAACATTTCTCACATGTCTACTTTATATCAGCATAATATTGGAACCCATTTGTATTGGGCTTTCCATGCATGTATTGTGACTGTGAAACAGCCATGACACATGCAGCTGTGGAGGTGAATAGCTGATCAGCCGGCATGCTCCATGTATCCAGGTTCCCTCTGCAGCTTATTCGGTAAGCGCTATAGCTTGCCGAATAAGCAGGGACCTGATCAAATTTGTTCATCTCTAATCTAGATGTGTGGCGAGAAGTGATGAGCGAATTTGTCCGGAATACGATCGGCAAACAAATTCAGCACGAATATGGCACATTTGGATTCGTGATCGGAAACACGAGCAAAATTTTACAAAATCAGAAAAAAACGGTAACATCCGGTAAAAGTGCCGGAAAATATTTGCATTGCCACAAAAGTATTTTCAGCACTTTAGCAACGTAAAGTTTGCTGAGCTCAGAGGTGCCACGTTCTTGTAAACAGTCATTTTTTCCCCTAACTTTATGTGTGCACATTGCGGTTAGCCAATCTGGGCGCAGGAAACACCTATAATGTCCTGACACAACAGCTTGTGTCATTGGCGGCTGAAATCACATGTCCCTCTCCATATAAATAACGGACATGTTGTTTTAGCTCCATTTTGACTCAGTAAAAGTGCAGAGGCTGCTCCTGACGCTGACACTGTTAGCAGCAAGACTTTAGTTAGTTAGGCAGTTGCATATCATTCAGATAGTGTAGCTAGCTAGTGTCCAGTGTGGCTGTTAAATTCACCTTCCAGCACAAAGCCAGCAGGGCACATGTCCTACAAGTGTGTTGTGTACAGTAGGGGACAAGACAATTAGAAATTGTTTGTAGCATCTAGTCAATGTTATACAGGCCTCTTCAACAGGCCAACCAAAATTATTTCGTTACTAACGTAATACAGTAGGGTATATCTCACTTGGAAATTGTTTGTAGCATCTAGTCAATGTTATACAGGCCTCATCCACACCAAAAATCTGTTATTAATGTCATACAGTAGGGGACATCTCACTTTGAAATTTTTTGGAGCAGACCTTCTTTGTCATACAGGCCTCATCAACACTGAAACAATTATTTTTGTTGTGAGTAATTTGATTAATCACGCCGTAGTTCACCTTTCAATTTTGTGCCGCTGAAATTCAGCTGTGTGCAGAGGTTGTGCAGAGTAAAAAAATATCTATTTTTAGTTGCTAATAGTGTGCTCCTAGCACACTATCTGATCAACATGACCGGGAAAAAGCGAGGTCGTGGAGGAAGGGAGATTAGGCTTGGTGTTCGAGGTGTATGTGTGGGTAGGTGTTAATGTTTCTGAGAGCACTAGTGAACCACTAACGTGACGTCCTATCCAAAGACAACTGTTAACTTCTGTTACTGGATGTTGTAGTTTTTAATGTGCTGCATTGTTATTGCATAATTGCAGTCTCTTATATCTTTAGTGGGGCTTATGTGCCTGCTGTTGCTGCTGCTGGAGATGTTAACACTAATTTGTGGAAATGTGAACAGTCCTGCTTGGGTTTCCATCTGCTGGGTTGGGTGTAGTGGAAGACCTGTCGGTCCCTATTATATTATTTCTACTGTGGTAAAATTGATGCCACTTTGTTGGTGTGGTGTAGTCAAAGACCTGTTAGTCCCTATTATACTCTTTCTACTGTGGTAAAATTAACTCCACCTTGTTAGTGTCTGACACTAATTTTTGGAAATGTGAACACTCTTGGTTAGGTGACCATCTGTTGGTTGGGTGTAGTGGAACACCTGTCGGTCCCTATTAGACTATTTCTACTGTGGTGAAATTGATGTCACTTTGCTGGTGTGTGCAAGTGATTATTTGTAAATGTGTAGATTCCGCGTTGGGTCTCCTTCATGTATGTTGCCTGTAGCAGTAGGCCTCCGATACCGGCAGTCCTCCACTGTCTTTGAGTCAACTACCCATGTTACTATCCTTACATTTTTCTGACAATAGCAATCTGCGAAACTGATATGTGTGCCACCTTAGTGTGGTTGAGCATCACTTTCATTTTTTGGGCATTTTTATCTCTTATATAGCGCCGATAATTCAACATTCGCTTTACAGACATTACTGGCACTGTCATCATTTAGACTCACAATCTAAATTTACTATCTGTATGTCTTTGTAGTGTGGGTAGAAAAATAATTACTGGGAGTAAACCCTCACAAACACAGGTAGAATGTACAAACTCTTCGCAGATGCTGTCCTTGGTGGAGATGTAACACAGGACTACAGTGCTGCAAGACTGCTAATGTTTTTGCTTTGACAGCTGAATGTTTCTGTGGTTGGAAGGCTATCACTGTGATTCAAACTGTGTGCCTCACTGCTGTGTTGGGGAAACAACTGACAAGACTGTCTTCCAGCATGTTTTGATACTGCAGCATGGGCACGTCCATTTCCAGGGGGAAGAAACAGGCAAAATTAATTTTTGTATTGTGGATAGAATACACTGGCAACCCAGTAGTCAGCACAATTTGGAATCATAACTATACAGGTAACAATAATGTTGCAGATAGTGCTGCAAGAAGGTGCTCATAGGTCGATCTCTTTCATGAGGTCCAACGCCACAGTGTGTTGGTGATGGTATAACACTCAAACTTTCTTCCTCCATCCCCTCATGACAACCACAGACAACATAGAGGAAATCATTATTGTCGTCATCTCCTAACTGTTGCGCGTCCATCACCTCTTCCTTCTCGTCCTTTTCATGGTCCTTCTGCATTTGTTTCTCCCATGGCAAACATCTGTGAGATGGCTGTTGTGTATCCACTTTTTGGGCTCCCCTGGTGGTTGCTGGTGGTACTGGTGACTTGTTTGCACTTTGCTTCTTCTGTTCACCTGCTTCCATCAGTGTTTGGGAGTTTCCTATTTAGCCTTGCTCTCCAGTCATTTCCTTGCCGGTCATCATTGTAACCAGAGCCTTCGGTTGCATGTTCCTGCTACCAGTCTGCTGATCAGCTAAGTGGACTTTGTCCTTTTGTTTTGTACCTTTTGTCCAGTTTGCAGTTTTTGTGATTCTCTGTAGCTGGAAGCTCTTGCGGGCTGAAATTGCCACTCCTGTGTCATGAGTTGACACAGGAGTCTTAAAGTAATTTCAGGATGGTTTTTTGAAAGGGTTTTCAGTTGACCGTGAAGTCCTCTTTTGTATCCTTCTGCTATCTAGAAAGTGGATCTCTCTTTGCTAAATCTACTTTCATACTGTGTATGTCTTTTCCTCTTAATTCACCGTTATTACATGTGGGGGGCTGCTATCATCTTTTGGGGTATTTCCCTAGAGGTAAGCCAGGTCTGTTTCTTCCTCTACCAGGCGTAGTTAGTCCTCTGGCTGGCGCGTGGCATATAGGAAGCCGTAGGTATGCTCCCTGGCTACTGTTAGTTGTGTGGTAGATTTAGCTCACGGTCAACTCGAGTTTCCATCACCCGAGAGCTCGTTCGTTACTTATGTGTTTTTTACGTTCCCTTGCCATTGGGAACCATGACAGTATGACCGGCCAACAAAGTGTTAATTGTTTGGGCTGAAGCAGGAGAAAAAGAAGTGTTGAAGGGAAATTTTTTTTTTTTCTTTCCCTCAGAGTTTTGCTGCCTAGCCCTTAATTGCTGTCTAGCTGCTTCTTACCTCCTCTTAACCCTTGAATGGCTCTGACCTTAGCTGTTTAACATGGATGTCCAGAGTTTGGCTGCAGGTTTAAATAATCTTGCTACAAAGGTTCAAAATTTACAAGATTTTGTTATATATGCTCCTATTTCTGAACCTAAAATCCCTACACCAGAGGTGTTTTCCGGAGATAGATCTCGGTTTTTGAATTTCAAATATAATTGTAAATTATTCCTTTCTCTCAGACCTCACTCCTCAGGAGATCCTGTCCAGCAGGTTAAGATTGTAATCTCTTTGCTGCGAGGTGACCCTCAAAATTGGGCATTTTCATTGGCACCAGGGGATCCTGCGTTGCTCAATGTGGATGCGTTTTTCCTGGCTTTAGGGTTGCTTTATGAGGAACCTAATTTGGAGATTCAAGCTGAAAAAGCTTTGATAGCCCTATCTCAAGGGCAAGATGAAGCGGAGATATACTGCCAAAAATTTCGTAGGTGGTCTGTGCTTACTCAGTGGAATGAGTGCGCCTTAGCGGCAAAATTCAGAGAGGGCCTTTCTGATGCCGTTAAAGATGTTATGGTCGGGTTCCCTGCGCCTACAGGTCTGAATGAGTCCATGACAATGGCAATTCAGATTGATCGGCGTTTGCGGGAGCGCAAACCCGAGCACCATTTGGCGGTATCTTCTGAAGAGATGCCAGAGAAAATGCAATGTGACAGAGTTATGTCCAGAAGCGAGCGGCAGAATTATAGGCGTAAAAATGGGTTATGCTTCTATTGTGGTGATTCTGCTCATGTTATATCGGCATGCTCTAAGCGTACTAGGAAGGTTGACAAGTCCATTTCAATTGGCACTTTACAGTCCAAATTTATTTTGTCTGTAACCTTGATTTGTTCATTATCAGTTATTACCGTGGATGCCTATGTGGACTCGGGCGCCGCTCTGAGTCTTATGGACTGGTCCTTTGCCAGGCGCTGTGGGTTTGATTTAGAGCCTCTGGAAGTCCCTATACCTCTGAAGGGTATTGATTCTACACCTTTGGCTTGTAATAAACCACAGTTCTGGATGCAAGTGACTATGCGTATGACTCCAGACCATCAGGAGGTGATTCGCTTCCTTGTGTTGTACAATTTACATGATGTTTTGGTGCTTGGATTACCATGGTTACAGTCTCATAACCCAGTCCTTGACTGGAAGGCTATGTCTGTGTTAAGCTGGGGATGTCGGGGGGCTCATGGGGACACTCCTATGGTGTCCATTTCGTCATCTATTCCATCTGAGATTCCAGCATTTTTGTCTGATTATCGTGATATTTTTGAAGAGCCTAAGATTGGTTCACTCCCTCCTCACAGGGATTGTGATTGCGCCATAGATCTGATTCCTGGCAGTAAATTTCCAAAGGGTCGTTTGCTTAACCTATCTGTACCTGAACATGCTGCTATGCGCGAGTATATTAAGGAGTCCCTGGAAAAGGGACATATTCGTCCTTCTTCATCACCTTTAGGAGCCGGTTTTTTCTTTGTCTCTAAAAAGGATGGCTCTCTGAGGCCTTGTATTGATTATCGTCTCCTGAATAAAATTACAGTCAAATATCAGTATCCGTTGCCTTTGCTGACTGATTTGTTTGCTCGCATAAGGGGGGCTAAGTGGTTCTCTAAGATTGATCTTCGTGGGGCGTATAATTTGGTGCGAATTAAGCAGGGGGATGAGTGGAAGACCGCATTTAATACGCCTGAGGGCCATTTTGAGTGTTTGGTAATGCCTTTCGGCCTTTCTAATGCACCTTCTGTCTTTCAGTCCTTGATGCATGATATTTTCCGGGAATATTTGGATAAATTTATGATTGTGTACTTGGATGATATTTTGATTTTTTCTGATGACTGGGAGTCTCATGTTCAGCAGGTCAGGAGGGTTTTTCAGGTTTTGCGGGAGAATTCTTTGTGTGTAAAGGGTTCAAAGTGTGTTTTTGGGGTTCAAAAAATTTCATTTTTGGGGTATATTTTTTCCCCTTCTTCTATTGAGATGGACCCTGTCAAGGTTCGGGCTATTTACGACTGGACGCAGCCTACTTCTCTGAAGAGTCTCCAGAAATTCTTGGGCTTTGCTAATTTTTATCGTCAATTTATAGCTGGTTTTTCTGGCGTTGCTAAACCTCTGACGGATTTGACTAAAAAGGGTGCTGATGTTGCCAATTGGTCCCCTGCTGCCGTGGAGGCCTTTCGGGAGCTTAAGCGCCGCTTTTTGTCTGCCCCTGTGTTGCGCCAGCCTGATGTTTCTCTTCCCTTTCAGGTTGAGGTCGATGCTTCCGAGATCGGAGCGGGGGCGGTTTTGTCGCAGAAAAGTTCCGACTGCTCAGTGATGAGACCTTGTGCGTTCTTTTCGCGAAAATTTTCGGCCGCCGAGCGAAACTATGATGTTGGTAATCGGGAGCTTTTGGCCATGAAGTGGGCATTTGAGGAGTGGCGTCATTGGCTTGAGGGTGCCAGACATCAGGTGGTAGTTTTGACTGATCACAAGAATTTAATTTATTTGGAGTCTGCCAGGCGCCTGAATCCTAGACAGGCACGTTGGTCGTTGTTCTTTTCCCGGTTTAATTTTGTGGTCTCGTACTTACCGGGTTCTAGGAATGTGAAAGCAGATGCTCTTTCTAGGAGTTTTGAGCCTGACTCTCCTGGGAATTCTGAACCTGCTGGTGTCCTTAAGGATGGAGTGGTTTTGTCTGCTGTCTCTCTAGATTTGCGACGTGCTTTGCAAGAATTTCAGGCGGATAGACCTGATCGTTGTCCGTCTGGTAGACTGTTTGTTCCTGACGAGTGGACCACTAGAGTCATCTCGGAAGTTCATTCTTCTACTCTGGCAGGTCATCCGGGAATTTTTGGCACCAGAGATTTGGTGGCTAGATCCTTCTGGTGGCCTTCCCTGTCTCGAGATGTGCGTGTTTTTGTGCAGTCTTGCGATGTGTGTGCTCGGGCCAAGCCTTGTTGTTCTAGGGCTAGTGGGTTGTTGTTGCCCTTGCCTATTCCAAAGAGGCCTTGGACGCACATCTCTATGGACTTTATCTCGGATCTCCCTGTTTCTCAGAAGATGTCTGTCATCTGGGTGGTGTGTGACCGTTTTTCTAAAATGGTTCATTTGGTGCCATTGCCTAAGTTGCCTTCCTCATCTGAGTTGGTCCCTCTGTTTTTTCAAAATGTGGTTCGCTTGCATGGTATTCCGGAAAACATCGTTTCTGACAGGGGTACCCAGTTCGTGTCTAAATTTTGGCGGGCAGTCTGTGCCAGGTTGGGCATTGATTTGTCCTTTTCGTCTGCATTCCATCCTCAGACCAATGGCCAGACGGAGCGAACTAATCAAACTTTGGAGACTTATTTGAGGTGTTTTGTGTCTGCGGATCAGGATGATTGGGTTGCCTTTCTGCCATTGGCGGAGTTTGCTCTTAATAATCGGGCTAGTTCTGCCACTTTGGTTTCTCCTTTCTTTTGCAATTCAGGGTTTCATCCGCGTTTTTCATCTGGTCAGGTTGAATCTTCGGATTGTCTTGGAGTGGATGCGGTGGTGGATCGGTTGCATCGGATTTGGGGACAAGTGGTGGATAATTTGGAATTGTCCCAGGAGAGGACTCAGCAGTTTGCTAACCGTCGTCGTCGTGTTGGTCCCCACCTTCACGTTGGGGACTTGGTGTGGTTGTCTTCCCGTTTTGTCCCTATGAGGGTTTCTTCTCCCAAATTTAAGCCTCGGTTCATCGGTCCTTATAGGATTTTGGAGATTCTTAACCCTGTTTCTTTTCGTTTGGACCTCCCGGCATCTTTCGCTATCCATAATGTGTTCCATCGGTCGTTGTTGCGGAGATATGAGGTACCGGTGGTTCCTTCTACTGAACCTCCTGCTCCTGTGCTGGTGGAGGGTGAATTGGAGTACGTCGTGGAGAAGATCTTGGACTCCCGTATTTCCAGACGGAGACTTCAATATCTGGTTAAATGGAAAGGCTATGGTCAGGAAGATAATTCTTGGGTGACTGCCTCGGATGTTCATGCCTCGGATTTGGTTCGTGCCTTTCATAGGGCTCATCCAGATCGCCCTGGCGGTTCTTGTGAGGGTTCGGTGCCCCCTCCTTAAGGGGAGGGTACTGTTGTGTATCCGCTTTTTGGGCTCCCCTGGTGGTTGCTGGTGGTACTGGTGACTTGTTTGCACTTTGCTTCTTCTGTTCACCTGCTTCCATCAGTGTTTGGGAGTTTCCTATTTAGCCTTGCTCTCCAGTCATTTCCTTGCCGGTCATCATTGTAACCAGAGCCTTCGGTTGCATGTTCCTGCTACCAGTCTGCTGATCAGCTAAGTGGACTTTGTCCTTTTGTTTTGTACCTTTTGTCCAGTTTGCAGTTTTTGTGATTCTCTGTAGCTGGAAGCTCTTGCGGGCTGAAATTGCCACTCCTGTGTCATGAGTTGACACAGGAGTCTTAAAGTAATTTCAGGATGGTTTTTTGAAAGGGTTTTCAGTTGACCGTGAAGTCCTCTTTTGTATCCTTCTGCTATCTAGAAAGTGGACCTCTCTTTGCTAAATCTACTTTCATACTGTGTATGTCTTTTCCTCTTAATTCACCGTTATTACATGTGGGGGGTTGCTATCATCTTTTGGGGTATTTCCCTAGAGGTAAGCCAGGTCTGTTTCTTCCTCTACCAGGCGTAGTTAGTCCTCCGGCTGGCGCGTGGCATATAGGAAGCCGTAGGTATGCTCCCTGGCTACTGTTAGTTGTGTGGTAGATTTAGCTCACGGTCAACTCGAGTTTCCATCACCCGAGAGCTCGTTCGTTACTTATGTGTTTTTTACGTTCCCTTGCCATTGGGAACCATGACAGATGGCACACCGGAACTTATAGATATTGTTAACCCTAAAGGTATCCTTCTCTGCTTCCTCCTCTTCCCCCAGGACCACTACCACCACCTGCTCACCCACAATATTTAAGGTGTTCTCCAACATGTAGATGACAGTAATAGGGATGCTGATAATGGTATCATGACTGCTAACCATATTAGTAGCCATTAGGAAAACATACAGAAGGGTGCAAAGGTCCTGCATCTGTATCTGGTACGCAAGTGTGAATTGCACCATGTCCGTTGTGCCAGACTATGAAAAATGTCATCCTTCACTAGGTCTCGGCTCTGCTGCCACAGTCGCAGCAACATGTGCAAAGTTTAATTCCACGGTGTGGTCATATTGTATATCAACCGGTTAACCAGTAGTCTAAAAGATCTCTATACCAAGTGAAGTGGAATGGTGGAAGTCAGCACAACAGTGGTTTTTGCAGCAGCGCAGCCAGGCTGGGAGAGTGGCTGAGGAATTGCTGTACCATCAGGTTAAGGATGCGAGCCATGCAAGGCACGTCTGTAAGGTTGGCCTGGTGTAGGGCCACCACCAGGTTTGTACCTTTATCACACACTGCCTTCCCTGGCTCCAGGTTGAGTGTAGACAGCCATTGCTCAAACTCGGCATGGATAGCTGTACACAACTGTTGATCTATTAAACACAGTCTTAGAACAAGATTTTTTTGCAAACAACGTCAAAATACAATAAATACACACTACTCCTTCAATAAAGAGTAGAAAGACGAAAAGGCAAAAATAATTATTAAAATATTATAAATTTATTAGAACATGATTAAAAACATATAAAATGCCAAAACAAGCTATAGAGACCACATATATCAGAGCACACAGATGGAGACTTCAAGAAAAAAATCAATACAAGTAAATATATCAAACCAAGTATGTTTTAAAGAATTAATGCTTTTTTATATAAAAAGATGCATTCATGAAAATAATTAGCTTGTGCTACAATTTATAAATACTGCATAATAATATGTGCAAAAAATGCTACATAAAGTGCAAACTCCAAAAAAGTTGTTGAATATATGTGCAGCACAAAAAATTTTTTTTATAAAAGTGTGCAGAATATACACTTGCCAAAAAAAATAATAATAATAAAGTGTCCTAGTGCAAACTATATGTGCATATAACTAGCTGTTAATAATAAAGTGCTGAATGTTGAATATAAATGCATAATGCACAAGTGTGCCATATAGTAGCAGCATAGGTCCGGTATAAAGTACTAAATGTTCAGTATAAGGGCATAATGTGCACAAATGCAGCATAAAGTGCTAAATATTCAGTGCAGCCACATAATACACACGTATATTACCACCGAGTCACCACAATATGGATCCAACACAAGGTACTGAAATGTTAAATAAATGCTTAGTGCAGCTAATGACAAAATACCCCTTGAGGGGTGAGAGCACACACTTAATTTGGGACCGTGTTATTTTATAACCAGGTATGTTTACAGATTTTGGTTACGATTTGACTCCTTTTATGGAGTAAACTGGATCCTTGCGGGTGTAATGTGTATTTTGTCATTAGCTGCACTAAGCATTTATTTAACATTTCAGTACCTTGTGTTGGATCCATATTGTGGTGACTCGGTGGTAATATACGTGTGTATTATGTGGCTGCACTGAATATTTAGCACTTTATGCTGCATTTGTGCACATTATGCCCTTATACTGAACATTTAGTACTTTATACCGGACCTATGCTGCTACTATATGGCACACTTGTGCATTATGCATTTATATTCAACATTCAGCACTTTATTATTAACAGCTAGTTATATGCACATATAGTTTGCACTAGGACACTTTATTATTATTATTTTTTTTGGCAAGTGTATATTCTGCACACTTTTATAAAAAAAATTTTTTGTGCTGCACATATATTCAACAACTTTTTTGGAGTTTGCACTTTATGTAGCATTTTTTGCACATATTATTATGCAGTATTTATAAATTTTAGCACAAGCTAATTATTTTCATGAATGCATCTTTTTATATAAAAAAGCATTAATTCTTTAAAACATACTTGGTTTGATATATTTACTTGTATTGATTTTTTTCTTGAAGTCTCCATCTGTGTGCTCTGATATATGTGGTCTCTATAGCTTGTTTTGGCATTTTATATGTTTTTAATCATGTTCTAATAAATTTATAATATTTTAATAATTATTTTTGCCTTTTCGTCTTTCTACTCTTTATTGAAGGAGTAGTGTGTATTTATTACAACTGTTGATCTGTATGATTGCGATCATATTGGCATATTATTGTAAACACTGCCTGATTATGGTGAGCCCTGGCTGTGCAGTACAGAGGTGGGGGAGTGCAGTGTTCAAACGTGTGTTTAATTAGGGCAGAGGTTGAGGGCACAGGTGGAGGTCCTAGAGGAGGTGGAGGAAGCAGAAGCACTGAAGGAACTGTTACATACAGAGGTTTGTTCCGCAAGCCCTGGGGATTCCAAGACTTGGTGTCTAGTGACACCTTGGTTCGTACTGCTTTAGTTCTCCATCCCCTGGTGTATACTAGTTTAGTTCTCCAACCCAAGCTGTTTAATAGTTTAGCTGATGTATGGATGAAGCAGGCAGGAAGCTCCCTTATGGGTACTAGCCCCATGAGACAATAGCTCCTATGTGGATACCAAATAAACCTGTGGCAAAGGTTATACCATTTGCAAAAGGGTGAAATTTATAAAGAAGGGTTAATGTTTTTCTTCTCTGTTCTACATTTTGTTTAGTATTAACTAATCTTTTAGTCGTATAGTCAAGGTTTCATACTTGATCTAATACTTTCTTATCTCATTTGCAATGTTTTGGGGTTCTGCGAAAACTGTGTTATGGGTACATGATAAATAAAAGTTATCATTACATATTTACAGAAGGGGCAATGATTGGAGCTTTCTAATTGAGAATGACATTGTCTATAAATGGTAAAAGAACTATTCACAGAGAAATAAACAGAATGGTTTTGCTCACAAGTGTGCTTTCTTTTCTCCGAGCGCTCGTTATTTGTTGTACCTGATCTCCCAATTCGGCCTCACTGGTGATCGTGTATTCCGACTTTGGGTCAGAATAAAACCCAGCTACAACAGCCCCACAGTATCCCCCCCACCCACACTGCATGACTACCCCCAGTGCCTTACAATAATGCTCCTGAGCAGGAACAAACATACAAATCATAGGACCACTTTTCAAAAGTCCTATCATTTCCAACTTTAAGACAAGGACAGCGATATGTATTGTGGCACTTAATTTTACCCCTACTGAAGCCTTAGTGTTCTCACTCACAATAATATGCATTTTCTGACTCCCATAGAGTATGATGCCCCAAAAAATTCCGCAACGCAGAATGATGTTTGCACATTTCTCCATCTGCAAAGTATGATGGCCACACAAATCCCACACAGTAAGATGGGCTTACCCCAGCCCCGCTCTCCAACACAGTGGTTACAACAGTCCCCCCACACAGTATAATGTCCACCGCAGCCTCCTCACACATTTTAATGGTCACCACTGATAGTCTCTACACAGTGTGATGGTTTTCACAGATCTCACATAGTATGATGGTTCCCACACACAGTATAATGGTCACCCACAGTCCTGCTCATGGTATGATGATCTCCAACAGCTCTAATACAGTATGATGGTTCACTACACAGTATGCCAGTCCCCCACACAGTATAATGGTCCTCCACACAGTATGATAGTCCCCCACAGCCCTAATACAGTGTATGATGGTGGAGCGCCCCCAGTAGGGCAGTGGGGTACTCGGCCCTTCGGTTCTCAAGGGGGATGTCACAGTGGCTGACCCAGGCCGTGGCCCTAGGGACGTCCATTGTAAATGGGGGAAAGGTCTTTAAAGGGATATGTTCATGACACCACCTGTGGTGTTCGGTCAGGGTGACCGACGCTGCTTAGGGGTCCGCTGGGGTGATGTAATGGCAGCTAGATTGTATACCTTCACACAGGTGAAGTATATCCCCAGGGCTTCCCAGAGTGTAGATGGTGGATGGTGTGAGGCGCAGTGAAGAATGAGGATACAAGGTTGCAGTCTCTTTACCTTTACTGAAGGCTTCAGCATCCACAGTCCAGGGTACAGACCACAGGGTAGGCAGAGTCCAGCCGGTCTGAAGGCAAATCCTGAGTCCCCTTATCCAGGTGGAAATCAGTAGCCTTCCTCTAGCACCTGGATGTTGTAGTACCTCCCTGCTGAGCATCTTGGCAAGGTCCTCACAACTGATGTTGGTGTTCTAGATGTTGTGTCTCTTTCTCTGTCCCCCTGATGGTAAGGATAGGACAAACCCATATGACTGGTGGCCTGAGGCTTTTTACAGGGACTCTAGCATGCCCCAGCCCCCACAAGTTGCCACCGTGCCTCCTGGGTATGGGTCGGGCAGGTAACGTGGAATTACCTGTCCTGCCAGTCTCTGAAGTAAAGCGTAGAGATCTTTACTCCCTCGGTATTCTGGCTACTGGATTCCTGCGCCTCAGAAAGGAGGCAGACTTTTGCAGGGCAGAACTCCTTCTGGTTTCCTCTCCTTGTGCTGTGACTTCGCTTCTCACCCTCTGCAACACAATTTGCTGTTCTTGTCTCTTTCTTAGGATGCTGCCGCACGTGGGGCAGGCGCAGCTCTGTGGCCTTCCGTCTAGGCCTCTGAAAGGATCCCATCTCTGTCAGGGACCTCTCTGTCTGCAGCTTTAGATGTTCCTCCTTCCCCTCTCGCTGCCTGACAGGTGCTGCCTGGGTGAAGTCCAGTCAGCTTCTGCCTAACTTCCTATCCAGACCACCAGTTTTACCTAATTGTGAAGAGTGCCCTAATAAATAGGAGCATAGCTCCCCCTGGTGGCCTGGAGTGTGAAGTGTGGTGTGTGGTTTGTGATACTTGGGAAGAAGATTTCCTTTATTGCCTTCAGACGTAACATCACTCCCCCCTAGAGGAAAATAATATTACTGCAACGACCAGGACCCTGGGGCACTGCAATGGTTCCCCACAAACCCCCATCTATATATATAATTGTCTAAGGGTTTTTCCGTCTGTCTGTCTGTCTGTCTGTCTGTCTGTCTGTCTGTCTGTCTGTCTGTCCTGGAAATCACTCCATATAAGGTATGGTCTACAAACAGGATACCTTATATGGAGTGGTCGGCGGTTTGTAGACCATACCTTATATGGAGTGGTCGGCGGTTTGTAGACCATACCTTATATGGAGTGGTCGGCGGTTTGTAGACCATACCTTATATGGAGTGGTTGGCGGTTTGTAGACCATACCTTATATGGAGTGGTCGACGGTTTGTCGGGCGGCCTCGACCAATCAGAGATGGGCACAGCATGGCGACGATGATGTCATAATGGTTGCCATGGCGACGATGATGTCATAAAGGTTGCCTCGACCAATCAGCGACGGGCACAGTCTGCCGCGAATCACATACTACGGGGACATGCATATTCTAGAATACCCGATGCCAGGCCTCGACCAATCAGCGACGGGCACAGTATCAACATAGATGTCATAATGGTTGCCATGGCGACGATGATGTCATAAAGGTTGCCTCGACCAATCAGCGACGGGCACAGTCTGCCGCGAATTCTGGAATCATCATTGTCCATATACTACGGGGACATGATGCATATTCTAGAATACCCGATGCGTTAGAATCGGGCCACAGTCTAGTCTATATATATAATTGTCTAAGGGTTTTTCCGTCTGTCTGTCTGTCTGTCTGTCTTTCTGTCTGTCTGTCTTTCTGTCTGTCTGTCTGTCTGTCCTGGAAATCCCGCGTCTCTGATTGGTCGAGGCCGCCAGGCCTCGACCAATCAGAGACAGGCACAGCATGGCGACGATGATGTCATAATGGAAATCCCACGTCTCTGATTGGTCGAGGCCGCCAGGCCTCGACCAATCAGCGACGGGCACAGTATCGACATAGATGTCATAATGGTTGCCATGGCGACGATGATGTCATAAAGGTTGCCTCGATCAATCAGCGACGGGCACAGTCTGCCGCGAATTCTGGAATCATCATTGTCCATATACTACGGGGACATGCATATTCTAGAATACCCGATGCGTTAGAATCGGGCCACAGTCTAGTATAATATAATGGTCCTCCGACAGGCCACTATATAGTATGATGGTCCCCATAGCCTCTCAAATAGTATTATGGTCACCTCACACAGTATAATGGTCTTCCACAGCATCTACTTAGTATGATGGTCCCCCTCAGCCTCAATACAGCATGATGGTTCCCCATAGCCCCCTATAAAATATGATGATCCCCCTACAGGCCCCTATTATCATAATCCAGACCGGGTTTTGAGTCCTGTCTTCCCTTTTTCCGGTCTGATCATTTCAGGGGTTAACTTTTCTCAGCCTCAGTCTGGTCTCAGGTTTGCTATTTATCTCTGCTGCATCCTGCAGGCAGTGTCAGTTATTGCTTCTGCCTATGGCTGAGTAGCTGTCTCTGGTTATATCCTGATTTGTCCTGCTGCGATTCCTGACTATTCCCGTGTCTGTTCATTCCCCTTCCCCTGTTCTGACTCAGTGTTTTCCCTTTGTGTTTGGACTCTCTGGTACTTGACTCGGCTTTGTCTCTGACCTGACTCTGTCTTTTGCTCCTGGTACTTCTGCTTCCATCTGGTATTGACCCTCTGGTGCATCTCTGACTCTGAGTTGATTTTCCCCTTTGTACTACGTTACTCTCCTGGTTTTGATGTGGCTTGCTTGACCACCCTGTTGTCACCTGGTGGTGGCATCGCTGCAGTGCTGCAGGTCTGCTTTGGCAAGTGTTGCAGTCTTCCCTCCACTCTACTGCCATCTAGTGGAGCATGCATCTACCTGCATAGCTGCGGCATGACATTATAACTGACCACTGGTTTTTTTTCTTTGCTCTGCTCCTTATGGATCTGCTGCACACTCTTGGGGGTCAGATGTCAAATCTGACCCAAATGATGCAGGATTTGTCAGTGGAACATAGGGCTCTTGCTTCCTCTCACAACCAACTCCAGCGGGAGCTTACTGAAACTGTAAAATCTTTTCAGGGTTCCATGACAAAATCAGCTGCTAAGCAATCTAACCTCATTGGGATGACTCTGCTTTGAGATGCCAGTTCAGGAGAGGACTTTTGGATAATCTCTAGGATGCTCTGGCCCTCCATCCGCCACCCAGTTCCCTGGAGGAGGCCATGACCCAGGCCATTCATATGGACCAGAGATTATGGGAAAGAGGAATTATCCAGCAAGAGATTTATGTGTTGCCTGCTAAGCCTGAGGTGATGCCATTTACAGAGACCATGGAGGTTGGTGCCCCCAACTTCAATGAGAAGGAGAGGAAGCGACGACATGATGGAAATTATGCTTTTTTTGTGGAGATCCGTGACAGTGGAAGAAAGACTGCCCCTCTTTTCCATCACTTACCATTTTCATAATTTCAAAAAATGTTGTTAGTGGTGGAATTGTGTTATGGAGGTGGTTACGCATCTACTTCAGCTTTTGTGGACTGTGGATCTTCCATGAACTTTATTGACTTTAGTCTGGTGTCCAAGTTAAAGTTAGGGACAGTTAGGCTAGAGACTCCCATCCATATCATTGCCATTGATAAGACACCATCATTTGTCATTTGTACCTGCCTCTGCTGGGTCTCCTTCCCCTCCGCCTCCTGTCTCTGTGGATGGTCTGTTAAATATTAATTACACTGGTCAACAGCATTTTTGGTGCCAAAGATATTTCATCGAATTTAGGGTATTTTTGGGGTGCTGATTCTGAATATGTCATCAGTTTTGCCAGATTGGCTCAAGTTTTTGAGATTTTTGGTATCTTATTTATAGCACTTGTTGGTAAATGCGACGCATCATCTCATTAATTTCTTTGGATTAGTACTTGAACTGAGCAGTTCTCAATATAGTTTTGTGTTAATTAGTGTTCTAAAAGTTTGTTCATAGCTTGATTTTTGCACTAACTTTATGTTGTTGTCTGTTTTCCAGTGAAAAGCATGAACTCATCAAGAAGAAGTTGTCTTAACGATCCAGACTCATTCTGTTACATTTGTGGTGAATACACACTGCCAAAACATAGAAGAAACATAACAGACTTCGTAAAAAAAGTGTATTTTGCCTATTTTGGGGTTATGCTTGGGGACCAAGACAAGTTTTGGGCACCACACATAGTGTGCAAAGCATGTATCGAATTATTACGAAAATGGAGCAAAGGACAAAGAAAAAGCTTCAAATTTGGTGTTCCAATGGTGTGGAGAGAGCCAAAAAATCATCATGATGACTGTTATTTATGGTAAACACAGGTACAGGCACATCTTCACAATGAGGGACAGGCCTTCTTGCAGATTCCATGTTACTCCCATTTTCGTTTCTTATGCTTATTGAATCCTTGCACTTGCACTGCACAGAAATAACAGTCATCATGATGATTTTTTGGCTCTCTCCACACCATTGGAACACCAAATTTGAAGCTTTTTCTTTGTCCTTTGCTCCATTTTCGTAATAATTCGATACATGCTTTGCACACTATGTGTGGTGCCCAAAACTTGTCTTGGTCCCCAAGCATAACCCCAAAATAGGCAAAATACACTTTTTTTATGAAGTCTGTTATGTTTCTTCTATGTTTTGGCAGTGTGTATTCACCACAAATGTAACAGAATGAGTCTGGATCGTTAAGACAACTTCTTCTTGATGAGTTCATGCTTTTCACTGGAAAACAGACAACAACATAAAGTTAGTGCAAAAATCAAGCTATGAACAAACTTTTAGAACACTAATTAACACAAAACTATATTGAGAACTGCTCAGTTCAAGTACTAATCCAAAGAAATTAATGAGATGATGCGTCGCATTTACCAACAAGTGCTATAAATAAGATACCAAAAATGTCAAAAACTTGAGCCAATCTGGCAAAACTGATAGCATATTCAGAATCAGCACCCCAAAAATACCCCAAATTCATTAAAATATTTTGGACACCAGAAAAAAAATTTTTTTGTTGTTGACCTGTGTTATTAATTAGTTAATTATTATTACACTCAATTCTGTACCGAGCCTCATGGAAGGTTTCGCTGACATTACATTTGATAGTTCTGTATATTTAGCTCAGAGTAAAAGTTAACACCATATAGAGAGAACACGTGCTCTATAGGACATATATAACCCACAACTCACAGGAGGGAGGTGCTGTCATTTGGGACTTCTCCTTCACTCTCTATGGACTACAGACTCCACACAGATGGAATAAACAGCTGGTAGCCATGTGTTTCTTGATGACTTCTACTCCATGACAGAGACAGACACCATTTACCATTCAGAATCTGAGGAAAGATGGGGAACAAACTTTGATATGGACAAATGGACAATCTCTTTGTAACTATTTCACCTATTTTATGTTTTTCTGCAATGATACTTTTTGGTGGACAATCCATAAAAACACTGCATTTTCTTTAGAGTATCGCATCTGGTAAAGAGTCCTGATTAAATAAATATTTGAAATAAGTATATTTACTGTAACATGGTCAGACTGAGTATGAAGTGGAACGGATTGTGGATTCTCGCATGGTCCGCAGTTCATTTCAGTATTTCGTCCACTGGAGGGGTTACGATCCTGAGGATCGATCATGGGTCTTGGCGTGATCCATCCTTGCTGAACGTTTGGTTCGGGTGTTTCATGCACATTATCTGGGGAGACCTGGGGATCCGGTGGCCCCCCTGGAGAGGAGGGTACTGTCATGATCCATATTGGGCTTTGAGTACTGTCTTCCCTTTTCCCGGTCTGATCATGTCAGGGGTTAACTTTTCTCAGCCTCAGTTTGGTCTCAGGTTTGCTATTTATCTCTGCCGCATCCTGCAGGCGGTGTCAGTTATAGCTTCTGCCTACGGAGTGAGTAGCTGACTCTGGTTATATCCTGATTTGTGCTGCTGCGATTGCAGAATGTTCCTGTGTCTGTTCATTCCCCTTCCCCCATTCCGACTCAGTGTTTGGACTCTCTGGTACTTGACTCGGCTTTGTCTCTGACCTGACTCTGTCTTTTGCTCCTGGTACTTCTGCTTCCATCTGGTATTGACCCTCTGGCGCGTCTCCGACTCTAAGTTGATTTTCTCCTTTGTACTACGTCACTCTCCTGGTTTTGACTTGGCTTATTTGACTACCTTGTTGCCACCTGGTGGTGGCTTCCCTTCAGCGCTGCAGGTCTGCTCTGTCAAGTGTTGCAGTCGTCCCTCCACTCTACTGCCATCTAGTGGAGCATGCATCTACCTGCATAGCTGCGGCATGACACCTATAAGTATGATGATCTCCACACAGCCTCCCATATAGTATGTTGGTCCCCCCATACAGTATAATGGTCCCCCATAGCCCTCCACATAGATTAGTGGTCACTTACAGCCCTAATACAGAAAAATGGTCTCCCACACAGTTTGATGGTCACCCACAGCTCCAATACAGTATGATGGTTACTCACAGCACACCATATAGTATAATGGTCCCCTCACAAGCCCCTATATAGTATGATGGTTCCCATACAGGCCTCTATATAGTATGATAGTTCCCCCATAGGCCCGATACAGGAGGTCCCCCACACAGTATGATGGTCACTTATAGCCACAATATAGAATGATGATCCCCTCACAGCCTTCCATATAGTATGATGGTCCCTCCACAGCCCCCATGTAGTGATATGGTCCTCCCCAAACAGTATGATGGACCCCCACAGTCCCAATATATTATGATGGTCCCCACAGCACCTATATAGTATGATAGTCACCCTCAGGTCTATATACAGTATGATGGTCCCCCCATAGATCCCTTTATTGCATGATGTGAAGAAAGAATCTTGCTCTCATCGACTTGCAGAAAAATAACATCATATTTATTTGCAAAGTAATCCCAAAACAGTGATGTTTCGGTCAAAAGGACCTTCTTCAGAAAGATTGCATATGATACACAACAGCATCCGGCATACAACAGCGCTGTGGGGACTAGGGATTCAATGTCCATAGGATTTGTGCAAATGCAAGTAAGGGCAGACGTCGGTTTTGAGGCCCATGGCAACTTTAAGGATTTACCAACCCATGCTGGTGAAGGCTGGATTTGGCATAAGAAACCATCTATGAGTCAACAGACAGAAATGCGATTCCTAGCAAAAGCATTATGGAGCTCTAAAAGGATGCAGTGAGGCACATATAAGACACTGCTGGACATCCATTGCATTCTGACCTATCTCTAGTCGTCTCGACTAGATATTTCCACTGGGCCTTGAAAGGCACAGATGCAAGAGTGAGGCTTGTGCAACTGTTCCTCATTTTAATCCAAGTCAAGTGCAAGTCATGACTTTAATCACCTCTTTTTAAAGTCCTGTGGTGATGGGGGAGCAGCAAAGCAGCAGGTGGTGCATAACTAGAAGCTGTATTCACGAACCCGCACACAGGTCGAACAGGGCCTAGGATTGCTCCCCACTGGACCAAAGCAGCAGTCGAGTTCCGCAGCCCCGTGGTTGTCTGAGCAGCCCTCTTTAGGATCACTCTGCTCACCTCAGTTGAGGAAGGGGCTAGAAAAGGTGCCTCAAACATACTCTACGTCACCTTGACCTGGCCTGCCTATCGCAGCTGGCAAGTATCCCTCATAGCGGTCTACACACAAAGAAGAAAATGATGGTGCTCAACCATGGCACATAAAATGTGAAAACTTTGCTACACAATATCAAGGAAGATAGGAAGGAAGAATGGCACTGGTTGCTGAAGAGCTAGCTCCCTAAAACGTGGACATAGCAGCATTCAGTGAAATGCGCTTAGCAGATAAAGGGGAAATTGACAGAGCGTATTGGAGGTTACACTTTTTTCTGGAGTGGTCAAGGCAGTATTAAACGACGAAAGCAGGCTTGGGATTTGCTATCAAATCTCACCTTGTTTGTAAACTTGCCCAGCTTCTGGAGCAATAGCCAATCACCTTAACCAGATACATGGAGGAAACATTAGGAAAATGGGATAGACAGAATCACCCCACATCCCAACATCCCAGAGGAGGCGACTGGGATAAAAATTTATTACGGAAAGAAACTCAATGGATTTTTTGTTTAAAAAATGTCAAACCTATGGGTTTGAATGAACAGCTATCTTTTTCTTCTTTCCTTTTATAGGGCACACTAGGGAGTCTATTTAGGGTGAGCTGCCGTCGAGAGGGGCCCGATTGCGCAGGACTCCTAGGGTGCAAACCTCCGCGTTAGGTAGGGATGAGTTTTTAGGCTTAGGGAGATTTTAGGGATTTTTCTTCCCCCTCCCTTCATTTTACACATCAACCCCCCTCTTTTTTTGTCAGTGGGGATCCGCTGTGTTCCACGTCTAACTTTAATGTTATATAAAAGGGTTCGCTTTGTTCTGCGTGATTCTTTTCAATTCCTCTTATCTTGGTGGCTACTTACAAGATATCACCATTTGTAGAGACGGCACTAAACCTTATAGGTAACTGAACAGACTGTAGGGTGTTTAAAGTTTATTAAATTTCTACCCATTAAATAAGCAGATTAATATTAACCAAAATGGCTAGCGCATTGTGCGTCTAATCGTTTCTGTGGTAACTGCTGGGGGGTGAGTAACCATTGTAGCTATGGGCGCATGTCCCAGAAGTGAAGCGTGTGTGTCATCAATGCGGATATACGTTCCAGCAACCGGAAGTAATAGCTTGACCCCGGCTATATGCTCCATTCACCGGAAGTTGACGACATGCTTCCTCTAAAGGCGCACATTTATAAGTGGTAACAACCATACACAGCTCTTTCAGCAGCCCTGCATACACTAGCCTTCTGTGTGGCTCCCTTGATGAGTCAAAGCTGACAAAATGCGTCGAGAGAACATGACTGGGATTTCCACCGTAAGCGGATAGAGGAACAATGTGGTGACGCTAACCCTACCTCTCCCCGTGAGAACGTTCCTTTTTCTACTAATTTGACTGGAGAAAATATGGGTCATTATTGGTAGACTATATGAAGATGGAGCGCCCCCACGTGTAAGGGCAATGGGGTACTCGGTAGCGGGTCTATCTCTCTCGGTTCTGGGAATGTCACGGTGGCCCGACCTGGTCCGTGGCCCTTCTGAGGGGCGTCCACTTAAAGGGGTAGTTGTTTGTACGGTGTTCGTGACGCCACCTGTGTTATTCGGTCAGGGTGACCGACGCTGCAAGGGGTCCGCTGGGGTGATGGAATGGCAGCTAGATGGTGTACCTTCCCACAGGTGAAGTATGTCCCCAGGGCTTCCCAGATGTGTAAGTGGTGATGGTGGACGTCGATAGGCGCGGTGAATAATGAGGACACAAAGGTTGCAGTCTCTTTACCTTTTACTGAAGACTTCAGAGTCCACAGTCCAGAGTACCGTTCACAGGGCAGGCTGAGTCTGGCCGGTCCGAAGGCACATCCAGAGTTCCCTTATCCAGGTGGAAATCAGTAGCCTTCCTACTAGTGCCTGTGTGTTGTAGTACCTCCCTGCTGAGCACCACGGGATAGTCCTCACAACTTTCGTGGATGTTTCTGATGTTCTCTCTCTGTCCCCCAGATGATATGGATAGGACAACCCGTATGACGGGGTAGGCCTGGAGCTATTTTATAGGGACCCTAGAGACGCCCCTCTCCCACAATTTGCCTCCGTGTCTTCATAGGTATTAAGGTCGGGCAGCCAACTTGGAATCAACTGTCCTGCCGGTCTCTGAAGTAATGTGTAGAGCCTATTACTCCCTCGGTGTTCTGGCCACCGGCTACACGCCTCAGAAGGAGGCTGCCGATCTTGAGGCAGAACTCCTCCCGGTATTATCTCCTTGTGCTGTGACTTCGTTTCTCACTCTCCACAATATACTTCGCTTCGTGTCCTTTCTTAGGATGCTGCCGCAATGAAGTGCAGGCGCAGCTCCGTAACGTTCTATCTCGTGCTTGGCCTCTGTCAGGATCCCACCCCTGACAGAGACCCTCTGTCTGCAGCTCAGATGTTCCTCTTTCTCCCCCTGTCTGCCTGACAGGTCCTCTCTGGGTCAAACCCAGGCAGCTTCTGACTAACTTCCTATCCAACCCACCAGTTTTACCCTTTTGTGAGGAGTGGCCTAGTAAATAGAACCTTTGCTCCCCCTGGTGGACTGGAGTGTGAAGTGTAGTGTGTGACTGTGATACCTGGTCAGGTGAACTCCTTTAGTACCATCAGATGTAACATCACTCCCCCTGGTGGAAGAGCGACATTACTGCAACGACCAGGACTCTGGGGCGCTGCACATTATTCTGCTGCATTTATGTGCTGGGATACCAGTTGAATGAATATTCTGGATGCCCCATTGTTGGTGTTATTATGGTTTCCAGTACTATGATGATTGCAATGACCTGATGTTGAATACTTTTTCATTGCACTCTTTCTGGAGCTGCAGTGATATGACCTTAATTTAAGTGTGTTTAAGGTGACGCTAGGTCAAATTTCTCTCAGCAGGATTTTCCATGTAAAAACACCTGAATTAATGTATATGAGAAACTATTGGTTCTGATTATATCTTGGCTACGGATATCTGAATAGTATATTTGATCTATCTGTGCCACGTACTCATATATTATTTAAGGTCGTGTTCATTTATTGCACTACACATGTTTTTTGCACTTTAGCATTTTTAAAAATAGGCATAGTAACCTTTTTATTGCTATAGTTTAATAAAAGTTATATTTTACCATAGTTGCTACTTTCTATAATAATTTTTTTGTAAAATCTCCTATCTCTACCAGCTTCTGGAGGGCATCAACGATCGCCTGATGACACTTCAGCTCCCACTTACAAACAACAAGCGTGCCACGCTGATTAGTGCCTATGGTCCCACCATGACCAATCCACATGACATTAAGTACAAGTCCTATTATGAACTAGGAACACTTATATCAGTAACTCCACAGTCAGACAAGCTCATTACACTCAGCAACTTTAATGCCAAAGTGGGAACACATTATCAAAACTGGGAAGGAGTCATTTGGAGACACGGCATTGGCAAGTGTAACAGTAATGGCCTTGTCATCACCCACACTCTGTTCCATCTATCCACTTGCAAGAAGGCATCATAGATGCACCCACGCTTGAGGCACTGGAATCTCATTGACAACGTCATTGCCAGGAAGAGGGATAGAATGGTTTTAGGGTAACAAGAGCCATATGTGGTGCTGACTGCTGGACCGACCGCCGTTTCATTGTGTCTAAGTGCAGGCTTCACATTCTGCCATCGATGAGACTCGTAGGGCAGAAGACTACAAAAGGGCTGAATGTCTCCAAGCTGCAAAGCAGAAGAGATGCAAAGGAATTTGCTAATGACCTTAATGGCTGACGGTCAGACACAAAGACCTGTAGACGAGACGTGCGTTGAAGAACAGTGGACGATTCTTTAAGATGCTATTTATAATAGTGCCCTTAAGCATCTCGAACCAGCATCCTGAAGTAACCAACTTTGGTTCAATGAAAACAACAAAGAAATAAAGGCACTCCCAGAAGAGAAATATCAGTAGTATAAATTGCATCAAAATGACCTCACATCATTGGCCAAGAAGGATGCATTTATAAGCACAAAAAGAAAGGTACAGATAAAGTTACGCGAGATGCAGGACAGCTGATTTAGCAAGAAGGCTGATTAAATCTAGGGCTATGCATAAAGCCATGACCTCAAGTACTTCAATCATGCTCTAAAGGCTGTATATGGACCCCAATCATCCAACTCATCATCTCTCATTAAGTTGGACGGAACTAAGTTGCTGACAAAAAAGAAACCGGAATGAGAATGGGAAAAATTCGGGAACGGTGGGCTGAGCACTTCAACAGTGTCTTTAATTGCTCTATCATTATCAATGATGAAGCCATTGCTAGCCTACCCCAGGTAGAAATCACCAAGGATGTTGATTTTATTCCCAGTGAAAACAAAGCCAGGAAAGCAGTAAAACAACTCTACTATGATAAAGCAACAAGTAGCGATGCTATACCTGCTGAGGTATACAAAGCAGGAGGCCTTGTCCTGATACCAATGATGACTAAACTATTCCAGTACTCGTGGAAAAAGGAACAGGTTCCACAACAGCTGAAAGATGCCAGCATACAAGAAAAAACACATCTACAAGAAAAAAGGCACCCACTGATTTTGCTACAACCACCAAGGCATCTCCTTTCTGTCCACTGCTGGGATGATTCTGGCTCGCCTCTTGCTCAACCGCCTCCTCCACCACCTTGAGCCACTGCAGCTTCGGTGCTGAACGCAGGACTGCAGATATGGTCTTTGCAGCACTTTAACCCTGGGAGAAGTGCCAAGAGCAATGTAGTGACCTTTTGTAACCTTTGTTGACTTGACCAAGGCTTTGGACACTAGTTGTCAGAGATGGAAAGTGGAAAATCCTGGCAAAGTTTGGCTGCCCGAGCAAGTTCATCACATGGTATGATGGTGGAGGTCCTGAATGATGGAGACAAATCGGAGGCCTCTCCAGCTACAAACAGCGTAAAAGAAGGCTGTGTATTTGCCCCAACCTTGTTTAGTATGTCATTTTCTGCCACGTTTAGCGATGCCTTTAGTGACTACAAAGATGGAATCCATGTCAGGTACAGGACTGACTTCAAGCTGTTCATCCCCAAACACCTGAAGGCTGTTACAAAGGTGCATGAGACAGATATCTGTATCTTCTTGTTTGCTGATGACTGTGCACTCAACACCAGTAAAGAGTAGCAGATGCTGTATGAGTGGACCATATTTCACAACTTGCGACAACTTCACTTTCATTATCAATATTAGAAATATGAGAGATATGCTCCAGGAAAACCATACCAGCATTAAGGTGAAGGAGCACAACCTCAAAGCAGTTGACAACTTTGCCTACCTGGACAGCACACTCTACCATATTGTGATCATAGATGTTGAGGTCAAAAACAGAATTGCCAAAGCCAGTACAACGTTTGTAAGACTGCATAAGAACGTCTGGGAATGAAGGACACTTAGCCTTACCACTAAGCTGAAGGCTTAATGCGCAGTGGTCCTTACCACACTTCTTTATGCCAGCGAGATTTGGACTGTCTACAACTGGCATGTCAAAACGACTTGTGCGCATGTTCCATCTTTTGTAAATAAAAAAAAAGACCTCAGTAGCAAGACCTCTGCAAAAATGATAAAAGTGACGACAAAGAAGATGCTGCAGAAAAAATCACGCCTGGCATTTTCCTTAAAAAAACAAGACGGGTCCATCAGTGTCTAAAAACGCCATGCGCAGATACGCTTGAAGGAGTTTTCTGACCTTATGGAAAATGTACAGAAGGAAAGGATAAAAACTAAATAAAAGATTGTATACTAACTTTATCTGACATCCATGACTACTGTGCAAGGTGCTGCAGTGGTCACTGGTGGGATAGAAAGGTATGACTTACTGTTACAATCACCTGACAGCAGACAATCTCAGCTGTAAGCAGACTAAAGAATTAAGAAATGAAAATGGTCCATGGGTTAGAGGATTCAAAATATTTGTCCTGGCACTGGCAAACCCATACTATGTCTCTGTGTGGGTCCATAATGAGGTTTACTATGGGGCACAATGAGTTCTCTCTAAACCCCAAAAGATATATTATGGCATTAAAGGGTAATTCCCACCTTATTAGGTGAAAGCAATGACAATGATATTCCATCACATTAACATTATGGCCATCTGAGTCTTGAGACCCCTACAGACCCTAAGAATCAAGGAGTTACAGCAATGGTTTAGTACGATGTCCCCATGTAAGTTTTATCACCAACTGGAACTCTACTGCCAGCGTGTGTATTTAGAAGCAGTCAGATGGCCGTATAACACGGACAACTATCTCATTGCAATGGCCGGACTGGCCGGCAGCTCTCCTGACCTGAGAGTGACAGCCTGTATTTCTATTCAGCTGTCACTCCTGGGTCATCAGAGCCGATGGCCAGTCCAAGCATAGCGATGCGATTGTCAGGCTTGTAATATGGCCGTCCGACTGCGCCCTTATACTGAAAATGCAGCTTTTTTAAAGCTTCAATCAAAGTGGGACATAGATTTAGGAACCGTATTCATACACCAATTAAAACATCACTGAGGTAAGATGCTATAAATATTTTAGGAGGCGCACTTGCAGCGCCCCAGAGTCCTGGTCGTTGCAGTACTGTGGCTCCGCCACTAAGGGGAGCTATGGTACGTCTGATGGCACTGAAGGAGTTCATCTAATCAGGTATCACTGACACCAATACATTTCACAGTCGGGCCTCCGGGGGGAGCTAAGGGTTCTATTCACTAGGCCACTCCCCACCATAGTGGGTAAACTGGGGGTCAGGCAGGAAGTTAGATCAGAAAGCTGACTGGGTTGGAACCAGGCAACACCTTGTGGCAGAGGGTGTTGTGGGGGAAGATACAGTAGGGTCTCTGTCAGGGGTGGGATCCTGACAGAGGCTTGGCAACTTGGACGAACGTAACGGGACCGCGCCTGCTCCGGGTAGCGGCGGTGCCCAAGGAAGGATTAGAAGCGAGATAGATTGTGCTGAGTGAGAAACGAGATCACGCAAAGGAGAAATACCAGTAGGAGTCGTGCTGTAAGACCGAAGCAACATCCTACTGAGGCGCACTACCGGTGGCCGGAACACCGAGGGAGTATCATAACATTCAGCTTCAAGCAATACTCCAAACAGCGGCAGGACAGTCAGTTTAAGGCGGGCTGTCTAACCTAAATCACCTATGCAGTCTTGGGGGGCAACTTGTGGAGAGGGGCGACTCTAGGGTCCCGGAAGAGCTCCGAGCCTACCCGTCAAACGGGTGCCGTCCCAACCAGAACATCAGGGAGGGACGGAGGATTAGCAGAACATCATCTAATCGAGTTGTGAGGGAACTTAAGAAACAGACACAACAGTTGTGGGGGACTTTCCGTAAGCACAGCAGGGAAGGACCACAACACATAGCGCTAGAAGGAAGGCACCGATTTCCACCTGTGAAGAGAACTCTGGAGGTGCCATTGGACCGGCCGGACTTGCGCAGCCTGGTGAACCGTGTTCCGGACTGAGGACCCAGAGATCTTCAGTAAAGAGGTAAAGAGACTGCAACCTGGTGTCCTCGTTATTTACTGCACTGCACCACTACAGCCTCACCATCATCTACATCATACCTATCACTGTACGCCCCTCGGCAGGGTCACGGACCGGGCCTAGCCACCGTGATAACCCCAGAGCAGAGACTCAGAGGCCCGGTACCGGGTAGTCCCTACGGCCCTGCGGCGGTGGGGGCGCTACAACTTGGCGTCACGAACAGGATCTACTTAAGCCTGAAGAGTCAGGTCATGTGTGCCTTGGAACTGTGATTAGTAGTGCTTGGACTGTACTTTATTGTAAAGACTGCGCTGTGCCATTTACCACCAAAATCCGCTGCCATTACAGCGCTGAGGAGAGCGCAGGAAGAGAAGAGGGGCGTGGAATAGGCGTAGACAAACTAAAGAGCGCGAAGGGCAATGGCCGCCCAGTCTAAATATTGCTGCATCCTAAGGGCGGGCCCGTCGATGGGAGAGATCCGCCTCTTAATCTTCTATGGCGGGCGGAGACCGAAGAAACGAAACTATGACTCAGATGAGGTGGAACTGGAGACCAGGAAAGGCCTGCAGAAAAGAATGGCCCCGCACCGACCCCCGTCACCAGCGGATTACTCCGATATGCCCCCGCTGGAGGATTTGGATCCTTGGGAGCTGCCGATGGAGCATCCCATGCCTGGACGGTCCCCGATTCATACGCCTTCCACAGGGGAGGGAAGCGGCGCAGGAGGGGCTACCGCAAGCGAAGGTACCCAGTGCCGCGATCCCCGGGGAGGCCACCTCACTTCTGCACACGACCCGGTCACTGCTGCGACCGGTGGCGCCCCGATGTCCCCGCCGTCTGGCACCAATGCACCGGGGGGGCATGACCTAGGACCCTTCCCCTGGGGGGAATATCGGAACCACCTGATCGCAGAGTTCCAGCGAGAAGTGGAGCGGGAGGCGCAGGGTGAGCTGCTGGAGGGCTCCCTGCCGAAGTGGGGCGTTGTGGTTGTGTACCTGCCCCAGACGGGAAAGGGCTTCGTGCAGGAGATCGGGACAGCCCTGAGGGTCCGCATCACCCGGGAGGAAGTGGAGCCCTGCCTGTGTGGAGACGGCGCCAAATCCTTCCTGAAGCCGGGGGACGTGGTTACATACCGCCGGCACCTAAAGGGGAGCGGCTGGTGGGCTCGGGATATGCAGCGCTGCACCGCTGTTCTGGCGGTATCCCGCACCGAGGGGGAGGAGCTCGCCGCTGAAGCCGCTGCTGCCGCCGCTGCTGCTGCCAGCATTATTCAACGGCCCACACAGACCCTCATTGCAGCGCACGACCTCGTCGTGCAGAAGACCCGAACCCACGGGGTGCACCTGGCCGCAGGAGTGAACTTGGAGACCGACCTGCCTGGGCCACAGAGGGCCACCTGCCAGGTGAAGCCTCGGTGGGGGCTACCGAAAGATGAATAAGATACTACTACTACTACTGCAATCCATGTAAATAGTTACTGTTCTCTTATGTTGCTGCTAAAACCCGTCCAGGGTTAACTCTTAAGGGGATCCTTCTGTTGACCTGGGATCCCTATGGTTTGTTTTTGTTTGTTTTTCCAAAGTTTTGCACAAGTTTCTAGTTGAAAAGAACTGCTGAAATCATGAACAGTGCATGATCCGAACTTCTTGTACATAGTTTGCACCTTATTAAAGGCGCTCCCTACTGGTTTTACTTAAAGAAGGACTCTTTGTGAAGATACCACACTGGAACCTTTGCTGAGTATGGACTGGTAGCTTGAGAAGACACGCTACCTCATAGAGACTTGGTCCTCTCTTAAAGGGGATGTTCATTTGTTGCACGTAAATGATGATATTGCTTTAAGACAGATAGCAATAATGTTTGACGAACGAAAGTGATGATAATGTTTACATGAGTAAGTTACATGTATTTAACTAGTTAATTGTGAAGAAATGTTGATGATGTTCTCCGAAAGAAAGTGAGAGATGGAAGAAGGATGCAGTGGGCCCGTAGGGATAGACGTGGTGTCCAGCATGCATGATAGTGAGAAGGCTTAATGTTTAATAGAAAATGTTTTTGATAATGTTGATAGATAATTAGGATAGAAGGTAAACCCTGAGTCCTCCTAGGAGTCATGTAGAGATGGCTCAGTGCTCTTAACTGAAAGTAATGTTATGTTCTATACTGTGTATAGTAGTGGAAAAGGCAGTAGGCCCGGGCTGAACGGGGCGGTCCTGCATAGAAAGGAGAGGCAGTAGGTCTGGTGCCGTTAGGACAGGCGGTCCTGCAGATTTAAAGAAGGAGAATGGAAAAGTTAAATTACCTTATAATGTGATTATAGGAAGGTCTTTAGTGGATTTAGAGTGTATGTCCTTAAAGGCAATGTTAAATTATTGTTCAACAATTTTGCACTTAGAATACCCGGTTGGGTAAGAAAAGTTATTTATAGCACGTTGCTATGATATTTAACCACGTTTGTAACGTTCAAGTGTCCTTACCTCCCATAAAGGGAAGCCTGTTTAAATATGCTTATTGTTATTACACTCAACAAAACTGTATGTCTTTTTGCTAACTTGTATTGTTGTTTTCTTCCCAGTCCCGGAGTACTGTGTTTAACCAGGGGGGAGTGCAGCGCCCCAGAGTCCTGGTCGTTGCAGTACTGTGGCTCCGCCACTAAGGGGAGCTATAGTACGTCTGATGGCACTGAAGGAGTTCATCTGATCAGGTATCACAGACACCAATACATTTCACAGTCGGGCCTCCGGGGGGAGCTAAGGGTTCTATTCACTAGGCCACTCCCCACCATAGTGGGTAAACTGGGGGTCAGGCAGGAAGTTAGATCAGAAAGCTGACTGGGTTGGAACCAGGCAACACCTTGTGGCAGAGGGTGTTGTGGGGGAAGATACAGTAGGGTCTCTGTCAGGGGTGGGATCCTGACAGAGGCTTGGCAACTTGAACGAACGTAACGGGACCGCGCCTGCTCCGGGTAGCGGCGGTGCCCAAGGAAGGATTAGAAGCGAGATAGATTGTGCTGAGTGAGAAACGAGATCACGCAAAGGAGAAATACCAGTAGGAGTCGTGCTGTAAGACCGAAGCAACATCCTACTGAGGCGCACTACCGGTGGCCGGAACGCCGAGGGAGTATCATAACATTCAGCTTCAAGCAATACTCCAAACAGCGGCAGGACAGTCAGTTTAAGGCGGGCTGTCTAACCTAAATCACCTATGCAGTCTTGGGGGGCAACTTGTGGAGAGTGGCGACTCTAGGGTCCCGGAAGAGCTCCGAGCCTACCCGTCAAACGGGTGCCGTCCCAACCAGAACATCATGGAGGGACGGAGGATTAGCAGAACATCATCTAATTGAGTTGTGCGGGAACTTAAGAAACAGACACAACAGTTGTGGGGGACTTTCCGTAAGCACAGCAGGGAAGGACCACAACACATAGCGCTAGAAGGAAGGCACCGATTTCCACCTGTGAAGAGAACTCTGGAGGTGCCATTGGACCGGCCGGACTTGCGCAGCCTGGTGAACCGTGTTCCGGACTGAGGACCCAGAGATCTTCAATAAAGAGGTAAAGAGACTGCAACCTGGTGTCCTCGTTATTTACTGCACTGCACCACTACAGCCTCACCATCATCTACATCATACCTATCACTGTACGCCCCTCGGCAGGGTCACGGACCGGGCCTAGCCACCGTGACAACCCCAGAGCAGAGACCCAGAGGCCCGGTACCGGGTAGTCCCTACGGCCCTGCGGCGGTGGGGGCGCTACACACTCCTCTTAATAAATATGGTAAGTCTTCAAAACCAGTGTGTTAAAAACTTAATTCTACACCCGCGATGTGTAATGTAGATTTCTATCCTCACTCATACCAAGTTGCAACTCAATTTATAAAAAATCAGTCTGGCCACAGTTTCCTTCCTTTAAGCCTGTCTGCTTTTTAGAAAGTGGCGAGGGTGGCACAAATTAAGCAAAAAGTCATAAATATGTGGATTTTTAATGTCATAATACTGGTATGGTCTACATAACAGTCCCCCATAGAGTTTACTTTATAAGACTTCTTAAACTTAAGCCATAGGCCATGTCCACATATGACATATATTTTTGATCTCTAACAGGAATTTTGCATTCGAATGAGGATTTTAAATGAGAAAACAATACTGACATGCAGTGGAAGAAAGTCATTGCTAATTAGAAAAGATGACTTTACTATGAACAGCATAACTAAGAATATAAGCCATGCAGGACAAAACTATTTTGTAATTTTCCTTTTTACATAGTCATATTAATGGTACAACTAGAGTCAATATAATGTTTGACAGATTGAGGACCACAATCCTAAATAAGAAAGGATATGGCTTTCAGCGACCAGAATTTCATTTTTTTATGGTTATTTCTGATTACATCTAATGAAGAAAGAAGATGGTAATTGGTGACATGCATTTTGTGTTATTTCATTATTCCCAGTGGATTACATCTGATGATGAAAGGAGATTACTTTTATTGACAGGTATTTTGCCCTTTCTCTGTTCCCTGTTGCTTGCATCTGATGAAGAAAAAGATGTTTTTTATTAACGGGTATTTTCTACTTTTTTCATTTTCCCCATGGATTACATCTCATGAAGGAAGAAGATAGCTTTTAATGTCGGGTATTTTGAACTTTTTCATGTTTTCTGTGGATTACATCTGATGAAGAAAAGAGATTTTTTTATCAATGGGAATTTTCCAATTTTTCGTGTTCCTATGAACAGGGCCATTTTAAACAAAGTGGGCCCTGGGCAAAAGTTTACAGTGGGGCCCCAAATGCCCACATATTGCACTGTCACAAAGAAACATTTCAGTTGCATTTACATGCGCTGAGTTCAGGCCACTAAACAAATGCGATTGACAATATTGAAGTATAATGAATGTCCCATGTAGTACATATAGTAGAATGCACTCCCAATGGTCATTGATAAGAGTATAATTCAGCCCCCCTAATGGAGTATAATGCTGCCCCCTCAGAGTATAATGTAGCCCCATCAGAGTATAATGCAGCCCCCTCAGAGTATAATATAACCCCCTCAGAGTATAATGCAGCCCCCTCAGAGTAAAATGTAGCCCCCTCAGAGCATAGTGCAGCCCCCTGAGTACAATGCAGCCCCTTGAGTATAATGCAGCCCCTTCAGAGTATAATGCAGCCCCACACACAGCATAATACAGCCCCCAGAGTATAAAGCAGCCCTCTCAGAGTATAATACAGCTCCACACACAGTGTAATACAGCCCCCTCACACACACAGTACAGTGCAGCCCCACACATGCAGTATAATGCAGAACCCCCACTCACAGCATAATGCAGCCCCACACACACACAGTACAGTGCAGCCGCCACACACAGTATAGTGCAGCCCCCACACACAGTATAATACAGCCCCCACATACACAGTATAGTGCAGCCCCCACACAGTATAATACAGCCCCCCACACAGTATAATGCAACCCTCACTCACAGTAAAATGCAGCCCCCACTCACAGTATAATGCAGCCCCCCACACACACAGTATAGTGCAGCCCTCACACACAGTATAATGCAGCCTCCCACATATACAATATAGTGTAGTCCCCCCACATACAGTATAATGCAGCCCCCCACACTAACAGTATATTGCAGCCTCCCCACACACACACACAGTATAGTGCTGTCCCCACACACAATATAGTGCAGCCCCCCATTATAATAAAACCTACAAGAAACAAAATGAGCAAAAAACCCTGCTATAACTAAATAAGTAAAAAGCAAGTGCATTTAAAAAACTCAGGGTTCTTAGCACTGTTTTTGTTCAAGGTAGGGTATTTTCCACTTTTTCGTGTCCTCTGTGGATGACATCTCATAAAGAAAGAAGATGATATACGGTTTGTTTCCTGAGGAAGAAGTATGGAATCACTTTGAAACACATTGACTTTTAAACCAGTTTTGAATAAAACTTTTTAAAGAAACCATCAGTATCCTGGATTCTTCAGCTGTGCAGATTTAGACACTTCACCTTTTTTCAAGTACATCACTTTGGTCTGCTGACCTGTCTGTGTCCTGTTGCAGCTGATTCATGTGTGTAATTTGTTGCTAATGTGCAACTTTATAAGATGATTTCACACCCTTGTTTTAATTCTACCTTGCTTCCAGTGAAGACCCTATTTGCTCCCCAGTTTCTATGATCTTAAAGAAAGAAGATGGTTTTCACTGATGGGTATTTTCTAGTTTTTTGTGTTTCCTATGGATTATATCTGATGAAGAAAGAACATATCTTTTAGTGTCGGGTATTGTCCACTTTTTTGAGCCCTCTGTGCATTGCATCCACTTTATCCTGTTCCTTATGGATTACATCTTGTGAAAAAATAAGATAGCTTTTAAGCTGTGTGCACACATTGCTGATTTTTTGCGTTTTTTTCGCAGTTTTTCCCAATAAAAATGCTATAAAACCGCAAAAAAACAGCATACAATATGCATCCCATCATTTAGAATGAATTCTGCAACTTTTGTGCACATGATGCGTTTTTTTCCATGAAAAAAACGCATCGCGGTAAAAAACGCAGCATGTTCATTAATTTTGCGGGGTTTTTTACGGATTTCCCACTATAAAATGCATTGGGAAATGTCTGGAAAAAAACGCACCAAAAACGCGGCAAAAACGCGGCAAAACCGTGGCAAAAACGCATGCAGATTTCTTGCAGATTTCTTGCAGAAAATTTTAGGTTTTTCTCAGGAATTTTCTGCAAGAAATCCTGACGTGTGCACATAGCCTAAGGCCATGTGCACACGTTCAGGATTTTTCACGTTTTTTTCGCATTTTTTCGCGATAAAAACGTGATAAAAACGCGAAAAAAAACACTAACCTATGCCTCCTAGTATTTACAATGTATTCCGCATTTTTTGTGCAAATGTTGCGATTTTTTCCGCAAAAAAATCGCATCGCGGAAAAAAAAGCAACATGTTCATTAAAAATGCAGAATTGCGGGGATTCCGCACACCTAGGAGTGCATTGATCTGCTTACTTCCCGCATGGGGCTATGCCCACCATGCGGGAAGTAAGCAGATTATGTGCGCTTGGTACCCAGGGTGGAGGATAGGAGACTCTCCTCCACGGACTGGGCACCATATAATTGGTCAAAAAAAAGAATTAAAATAAAAAATAGTCATATACTCACCTTCGATGTCCCCGGAGTGTTCCCGCCTCTCACCGCTGCATGCTGCCGCTTCTGTTCCTATAGATGGTGTGGTTCAGGACCTGCGGTGACGTCACTGTCTTGTGATTGGTCGCGTGACCGCTCATGTGACCGCTCACGACCAATCACAAGCCGTGACGTCACCGAAGGCCCTGAACCACACCGGCATCTATAGGAACGGAGGCTGCAGAGGGTGAGTATAACCATTTTTTTATTTTTTTTATTATTTTTAAACATTCTATCTTTTACTATAGATGCTGCATAAGCAGCATCTATAGTAAAAAGTTGGTCACACTTGTCAAACAGTATGTTTGACAAGTGTGACCAACCTGTCAGTCAGTTTTCCAAGCGATGCTACAGATCGCTTGGAAAACTTTAGCATTCTGCAAGCTAATTACACTTGCAAAATGCTAAAAAACCGCGAAAAAAACGGAAAAAAAACGCAAAAAAAAAAATGCGGATTTCTTGCAGAAAATTTCCGGTTTTCTTCAGGAAATTTCTGCAAGAAATCCGGACGTGTGCACATACCCTTAGTGTTCAGTATTTTTGATTCTTTGTGTTCCCTGTGGATTACATCTAATGATGTACAAAGATAGATTTCATAGATAGATATTTTCCACTTTTGTGTTCCCTATGGATTACATCCCGTTTTTTGCTTTCTCTGTGGATTGCATCTGATGAAGAAAGAAAATGTTCTTTAGATACTGGTATTTTCCACTTTTTTGGGTTCCCTATGGATTACATCTGGTGAAGAATGATGAGAGCTTTTAGAGTCAGGTATTTTCTACTTTTTCATTTTTTCTACAGAAAATAGCTTTTAGTAACAGTTATTTTCCACTTTTTGTTTCCCCTGTGAATTGTATCTGATAAAGAAGATGGTTTTTATCGACAGCCATTTTCCACTTTTTGCATTTTACATCTGAAAACAGGGAAGAAGATGTGTTAGGCTGCCGTCACACTAGCAGTATTTGGTCAGTATTTTACATCAGTGTTTGTAAGCCAAAACCAGGAGTGGGTGGTAAATGCAGAAGTGGTGCATATGTTTCTATTATACAGTACTTTTCCTCTATTTGTTCCACTCCTGGCTTTGGCTTACAAATACTGAGGTAAAATACTGACCAAATACTGCTAGTGTGACGGCCATGAAATTTCATGGCCATTATGGCCGTATGAAAATACGGTCCGTTTTTTACGGCCATAATACGAAGAAATTGTCCCAAAACACTGTTCTGTATTCAATGCGAGGATGCGTTTTTTACGCACAAATTTATCCGTGTGTCATCCGTATGGCATCCGTATGGCTTCCGTACGGCGTTTTTTTCACGCAGGCTTGCAAAATGGACATATCATGGATCAATCGGCTCAAATATTCTTAAAAACATATATACAGTCTATATATATATATATATATATATATATATGTATATATATATATATATATATATATATATATCGTAGCATAGCGCCTACTACGTGTCTTGGGGAACACTCGCTTGGCAGCAGAATCAAAGCACTCGGGCACGGTTTTCTATCAAAAACACAGTCTTTTCGGTTTATTTCCCACAATGTAAACCACATTCACAGGAACCTGGTAACAATTTGAACACAGTCTGCATATATTCATCTTTACCACAGTTCGTCTCTTACCCCGGTCAGCATTATACACGGTTTTCAGACCGTTACCCGTTGGCAACCTTTACGGGTTCCTGGACACCCCTTGGCCTCCGAGGTGCCCATACACAACGTCTATCACTCTGACCCCGGTCAGTGTCACACGGTTCCTTCCCGTTACCTGTTGGTGCCGCACAGGTTTCCCGGATCCCTCTTCTCCACAGAGGTATCCATCAGACGTTTCTCACTCACACTGACTTCAGGTCAGTCCCAGGTCCTCAACACAGACCTCCCAGGTCTACGGTCTCCAGGTGCTTCCAGGACGACTCCACTCGCCGGAGCCTCCAACACCAACCGTCCGTGCTATGTCCAGCACGCAGGCTCTCCAGCCTGGAATGGTCACTGTGTGCTTCCAGGACGTCTGTCCCCACCTGGGACCGTCCAGCACACAGGCCACTTTACAGTGCCCTGCCAAGACACACGGAAGTGTGTCCACCCTGACGGACACTTACCCACTAACACTCACATTCCACCATGTGCTCCACACACCTCCTTTACATAGGTGTAACCACACCCAGGTACCTGTCACATGGCTAGTCAGGTGAGCGTGACATCACCACAGGTCCTTGCACACCATATATATGCCTCAATGCATATCTCAAGGAGCACACACAGCGCCCCCTAGCTGCCACAGGGGTCGCTATACCACAATATATATATACACTCACTGGCCACTTTATTAGGTACACCTGTCCAACTTCTTGTTAACACTTAATTTCTAATCAGCCAATCACATGGCGGCAACTCAGTGCATTTAGGCATGTAGACATGGTCAAGACAATCTCCTGCAGTTCAAACCGAGCATCAGTATGGGGAAGAAAGGTGATTTGAGTGCCTTTGAACGTGGCATGGTTGTTGGTGCCAGAAGGGCTGGTCTGAGAATTTCAGAAACTGCTGATCTACTGGGATTTTCACGCACAACCATCTCTAGGGTTTACAGAGAATGGTCCGAAAAAGAAAAAAAATCCAGTGAGCGGCAGTTCTGTGGGCGGAAATGCCTTGTTGATGCCAGAGGTCAGAGGAGAATGGGCAGACTGGTTCGAGCTGATAGAAAGGCAACAGTGACTCAAATCGCCACCCGTTACAACCAAGGTAGGCCTAAGAGCATCTCTGAATGCACAGTGCGTCGAACTTTGAGGCAGATGGGCTACAGCAGCAGAAGACCACACCGGGTACCACTCCTTTCAGCTAAGAACAGGAAACTGAGGCTACAATTTGTACAAGCTCATCGAAATTGGACAGTAGAAGATTGGAAAAACGTTGCTTGGTCTGATGAGTCTCGATTTCTGCTGCGACATTCGGATGGTAGGGTCAGAATTTGGCGTAAACAACATGAAAGCATGGATCCATCCTGCCTTGTATGGAGCATCTTTGGGATGTGCAGCCGACAAATCTGCGGCAACTGTGTGATGCCATCATGTCAATATGGACCAAAATCTCTGAGGAATGCTTCCAGCACCTTGTTGAATCTATGCCACGAAGAATTGAGGCAGTTCTGAAGGCAAAAGGGGGTCCAACCCGTTACTAGCATGGTGTACCTAATAAAGTGGCCGGTGAGTGTATATGTCAGTGAGACACATATATATATATATTTATATTTAATTCAGCGCTAGATAGCAGAAAAGCCGGTAATTCAATTGCCGGCTTTTGCTATCTCCTTCACAAACCCGACATGATATGAGACATGGTTTACATACAGTAAACCATCTCATATCCCTTCTTTTATTACATATTGCTCTTTACTAATGTAACAAGTGTCTCTGTGTAAAATTTGGGGTCTCTAGCTATGAAATTGAAGGGTTAAATCCCGGAAAAATTGGCGTGGGCTCCTGCGCAATTTTCTCTGCCAGAGTGGGAAAGCCAGTGACTGAGGGCAGATATTAATAGCCTAGGGAGGTACCATGGTTATAGGACCCCCCCTGGCTAAAAACATCTGCCCCCAGCCACCCCAGAAAAGGCACATCTGTAAGATGCGCCTATTCTGGCACTTAGCCTCTCTCTTCCCACTCCCGTGTAGCGGTGGGATATGGGGTAATGAAGGGTTAATGTCACCTTGCTATTGTAAGGTGACATTAAGCCAGGTTAATAATGGAGAGGCATCAATTATGACACCTATCTATTATTAATCCAATAGTACGAAATGGTTAATAAAACACACACACATTATTAAAAAGTATTTTAATGAAATAAAGACACATGGTGTTTTAATATTTTATTATACTCTTAATCCACCTGAAGACCCTTGTCACCTGAAATAAAGTGAAAAAAACCAACCAAACAAACAACAATATTCCATACCTTCCGTTGTTCAGTCTTGTCCCATGCTGTAAATCCATCTGAAGGGGTTAAATCATTTTACACCCAGGAGCTCTGCTAATGCAGCTGTGCTCCTGTCTGTAAAACTTGGTGAAAGAATGGAATGCAGGGGAATGTCCTGTAGTTACCTCGAGCCGTAATGATGCGCCCTCTGCTGGATGAACTCATATGAACTCGAGCCTGGGAAAATATTCTGAAAAGTTCCCAGGCTCGAGTTCATATGAGTTCATCCAGCAGAGGGCGCATCACCACGGCTCGAGGTAACTACAGGACATTCCCCTGCATTCCATTCATTCACCAAGTTTTACAGACAGGAGCACAGCTGCATTAGCAGAGCTCCTGGGTGTAAAATGATTTAACCCCTTCAGATGGATTTACAGTGTGGGACAAGACTGAACGACAGAAGGTATGGAATATTGTTGTTTGGTTTTTTTTCACTTTATTTCAGGTGACAAGGGTCTTCAGGTGGATTAAGAGTATAATCAAATATTAAAACACCATGTGTCATTATTTCATTAAAATACTTTTTAATAATGTGTGTGTGTTTTATTAACGATTTCGTACTATTAGATTAATAATGGATATGTGTCATAATTGACGCCTCTCCATTATTAACCTGGCTTAATGTCACCTTACAATAGCAAGGTGACATTAACCCTTCATTACCCCATATCACACCGCTACACGGGAGTGGGAAGAGAGAGGCTAAGTGCCAGAATAGGCACATCTTACAGATGTGCCTTTTCTGGGGTGGCTGGGGGCAGATGTTTTTAGCCAGGGGGGTCCTATAACCATGGTACCTCCCTAGGCTATTAATATCTGCCCTCTGTCACTGGCTTTCCCACTCTGGCGGAGAAAATTGCGCGAGAGCCCACGCCAATTTTTCCGGGATTTAACCCTTTAATTTAATAGCTAAAGACCACAAATTTTACACAGAGACACTTGTTACATTAGTAAAGAGGAATATGTAATAAAAGAAGGGATATGAGATGGTTTACTGTATGTAAACCATGTCTCATATCATGTCGGGTTTGTTGCTCCCTGTGGATTACATCTCAAGAACAAAGATGTTTTTTATCAACAGGTATTTTCCTTTTGTTCCGTGTTCCCTATGGATTACATCTGACGAAGAAAGAAGATGGTTTTTAGTTTTTGGTATTTTCCATTTTTTTGTGTTCCCTGTGAATTTCAGCTATCGAAAAATGGGATTTATTGACAGATTTTTTCCACTTTTTTTGTGTTCCTTGTGGATTACATCTGATGAAGAAAGAAGATAAATATTTAGAATTGAGAGTCCTCAGTGATTGATACCTTTTAATGGCTAACTGAAAGATGGTAACAAATTTGTTACCATCTTTTCAGTTAGCCATTAAAAGGTATCAACCACTGAGGACTCTCAATTCTAAATATTTTTCTATCTACTGGTTAACACGGTACCAAGATATATATCTTTCCTGGAAGAAAATAGATGGTATTCATCGACGAGTATTTTTCACTTTACACATTCCCTGTGGATTACATCTGATGAAGAAAAAAATGGTTTTTATTGATGGATATGATCCATTTTTTTGCTCCATGTGAATTTCATCTGATGAAGAAAGATCATGGTTTTAATTAAGGGGTTAATTTTTATTTTAGTTGTGTTTTCTGTGGATTACATCTGATGAAGAAATAATATTGTTTTTAGTGTCATGGATTTTCCACTTCTTTGTGTTCCCTGTGGATTTTGTCTGATGAAGAAAGAAAATGTTTTTTATTGACGTGTATTTTCCACTTTTTCATGTTCACTATTGATTCCATCTGGTGAAGAAAGAGAATGGTTTTAAGTGTTCATTTTTTTTAGAGTGGCAACTATTTATTAATTACAAGCCTTTGACATATGTTTTGTTTCTCACCGTTTATACGGTCTCAAACTGATATGTGGATGGTTATTGATACTATGTACTGAATTAGCCAATTTGTCAATATGTTTTGTCATTAACACCCCTTTCCCATTTTCTTTTTTCTGTATACCCTTCTTTCTTTCATGCAGTTCTGATGAAGGTCCCTAGTAGGACTGAAAACGTTCAACAATAATGAATGCAAAATAAAATAAAAAGGAACTTAATTCTCACAAAAAAATTTTTTTTTTTCATCTGAGTGCCAAGTTTATTTGAAGATAGAAGATAGTTTTCAGTGTCTGGTAATTTCCCCTTTTTCATTTTTTGTGATGATTACATCTGATGAAGAAAAGAGATTGTTTTTAGTGTCTAGTATTTTACACTATTTCATTTTTCCTTTCGATTACATCTGATGAAAGAATAAAATTGCTTTTATTGATGGGTATTTTTCTTTTTTTCACATTCCTTGTGGATTACATCTGATTTAAACAAAATATGGATTTTAGTTTGGGGTATTTTCCATGTTTTTTGTTCCCTGTGGATTACATCCAGTGTTGAAAAAAGATGTTTTTTATTGATGGGTATTTTCCGTTATTTGGAGGTTTTTTTTCGATCCCTATGGATTACATCTGACGAAAAAAGAAAATGGTTTTATTGTTGGTTAATTTTGATTTTCTTTCATTCCCTGTGATTTACACCTAATGAAGAAAGAAGATGGATTTTATTGATGGATATTTTCCATGTTTTTGTTTTCCCGGTGGATTACATCTGATGAAGAAAGAAGATTGTTTTTACAGACGAATACTTTCCAATTTCACTAACCCTTTGGATTACGCCTGATGAAGATAGAACATGTTTTTTTTTCAATTGGCAATTTAGACTTTTTCACGTTTCCTATGAATTATTTCCGATTACTATAGAAGATAGTTTTTAGTATCTGGTATTTTCCACTCGTTTTTACTGAGGATTACATCAGATGAAGAATAAAGATGGCTTTTATGGACAGATTTTTTTTACCCTCTTTGTGTTCACTGTGAATTGCATTTAACGAAGAAAAAAAATGTTTTTTTATCCATGGGTATTTTCTACTTTTTCATGTTTTCTATGGATTACATCTGAAAGAAATACAGCCTGCAGCCTACATCCTGCAGTGATCCTCAACCTATTGAACCGCCGCACAACCAGCTCTACCCTCTCCTAGTGTATCCTCCCCCATCCCCTGCAGACTGTGGGCCCTCGTGGGCAGGGTCCTCCCTCCTTCTGTACCTGTTGGTGCCTTGTTTTTTGCTCCTGTTTATTGTATTCGGCTATATTTTATATTTATTTATATGTAAAGCGCTATAAAAAATGTATAATAATAATAATTAATAATATGGTTTTCAGTGTTGGGTAGTTTCCAATTTTTTGTGTTCCCTCTGCAGTACATCTGATGAAGAAAGGAGATAGATATTGAAAATATATAGAAGAAGATGGATATTTCCCACTTTTTCGTATTAGAATATGGTTTTCCGTGTTCGGCATTTTCCATTTTTTTGTGTTCCCTGTGGATTGCATCTGATGATTTTATTTCCAGGTATCTTCCACATTTTCGTCTTTCCTGTGGATTACGTCTGATGAATAAAGAATATGATTTTTATCAATGGATATTTTCTTTGTCTCTTTTTGTGTACCCTCTGGATTAAATCTCATGAAGAAAGATGATTTTATTTTTATTGAGGGGTGTTTTAAAAATGTTTGTCTTTCCTGCATGCATATTATTGATGGTCTTCTCCACTTTCTTCATTTTCCTTATGGATTACATCTGATGAAGGAAATAGATGGCTTTTAGTGTCAGTTATTTTCCACTTATTCGCATTGTTTGTAGCTACATCTGATGGAGAAAGAAGTTTTTTTTTTCGATTTTTGCATTCACCTAATGAAGAAAGAACATGGATTTTACTGAAAGTTATTTTAGAAAGGGTGGATTTTATAGATGATTTTTTTTTACTTTTTTGTTTTTCCTGGGGATCACAACATTTTTTTTTAAATCTATGGATTACATCTGATGAATAAAACATACTTTTTTTGTGTCTGCTATTTTCTATTCTTTTTGTTGTCCCTGTGGATTACATCTGAAGAACAAAGAAGATGGATTTTATCAACGGGTATTTTCCACTTTTTTGTGTTACTTATGAATTACATCTGATAAAAAAGCATAAGCAGGAATTAAAACATAACTTGTAATGTATAACCAAATAAAGGAATATATTAAATAAACTCTCACCCCCCCCCCAAAAAAAAAAAGTGTATCAATAAAAAAGTACTACTGGGTATACCCTGTCAGGGGATGTGCCATACAAAATTTAGTACTTATTAAGGATTTTTGTGCAGACGCTGGCAGTGGTCCAGTGTCCTATCACTCAACCCAAGGTACCTGATTAAATCGAGATAATGCCTATAGAGGAAGCATTTATCAAATGCCAATACAGATAAACAGATAACCTTGGTTGCATTAGTATTAGCAGTTATCACAAAGCAAAGGGAGGGGTAAGATCAATTGGAAAAGATATGTACACAAATGTAATATTGGAACAATCTCACCAGTTGCTGAGGATAGGTAACGTGGAGCCCCAATTCGCTTAGGTGGAGAAATCCTTCAAGCCACAACATCAGGAGACAATTCCCTGTCAGTCCCTGGGGGGCTATCAATAAATCTCAATCCCCGAGCTCCTGCCCTTACAAGGACAGTCCACATCTACCCCTAAAGGTACCTTCACACGAAGCGACGCTGCAGCGATAGCGACAACGATGCCGATCGCTGCAGCGTCGCTGTTTGGTCGCTGGAGAGCTGTCACACAGACCGCTCTCCAGCGACCAATGATGCCGAGGTCCCCGGGTAACCAGGGTAAACATCGGGTTGCTAAGCGCAGGGCCGCGCTTAGTAACCCGATGTTTACCCTGGTTACCAGTGTAAAAGTAAAAATAACAAACAGTACATGCTCACCTGCGCGTCCCCCGGCGTCCGCTTCCTGTACTGTGTGAGCGCCGGCCCTAACAGCAGAGCGGTGACGTCACCGCTGTGCTTTTACTTTCACTTTAGGGCCGGCGATCAGTCAGAGCAGGAAGCGGACGGCAGGGGACGCGCAGGTGAGTATGTACTGTTTGTTATTTTTACTTTTACGCTGGTAACCAGGGTAAACATCGGGTTACTAAGCGCGGCCCTGCGCTTAGTAACCCGATATTTACCCTGGTTACCAGCGTAAAACATCGCTGGTATCGTTGCTTTTGGTGTCAAACCTGACGATACACGCCGGTCTGACGACCAAATAAAGTTCTGAACTTTATTCAACGACCAGCGATATCACAGCAGGATCCAGATCGCTGCTGCGTGTCAAACACAACGATATCGCTATCCAGGACGCTGCAACGTCACGGATCGTTGTCGTTCTCGTTGTAAAGTCGTTTCATGTGAAGGTACCTTTGGGTACAACATGCCCTGCACTCTCCCTATTTCCAGGTCCCAACGCGTTTCTTTGCAAGCAGGATCATCAGGGGACTAGCTTGCATGGGAGATAAGGTGCTTCAGTGCTACAGATAGAGCTGCCACCCTCCAACAATTGCACTGGCTGCATTATCAGTATTATTGCACCTGTGTATTTGCCATCTTAACTTGGGTCCGCTGTACCTTGGTTAGTGCAATTGTTGGAGGCCTTGAACAGGTAAGCATCTCTGCCTGTATACTGGTGTTTTTTTATTTAGAATAGTGGAGGTTTTTCCTCTTATGGTGTTTTTTTTAGATTAGGACTGCCAATATGTAAGGACCCTTGACGTGGGTTGGCAGCTTAAATATTGTGGCCATAATATCGACCAATACCTTGCATACATTGTTATGTTTTTGGTGCACTGTATATTTTTCCAGGGTGCGGCTGGGCCCTAGATGGCTCTGTACACTGTGGCCTCTGTTCACACAGGATGCATCATGGTGAGCCCGCTACATGGCGTCATTAATAGGCTTAGAGCCATATACTTTGCATTCCTGTGTGAACACGCCACATACAGACTATTTGTTTGCACAGGTGCACCAAGCAGTCATTTCCTAATTGTAGGCTGGCTGCATTATCGGTATTATTGCACCTGTGTATTTGCCATCTTAACTTGGGTCCGCTGTACCTTGGTTAGTGCAATTGTTGGAGGCCTTGAACAGGTAAGCATCTCTGCCTGTATACTGGTGTTTTTTTATTTAGAATAGTGGAGGTTTTTACGCATTCCAACAGTGCAGATAGAATCTCCCCCACCTCCCTACTGCGCAGCCACGGCTCACCACAATCAGGCAGTGTTTAAGTTAATATTCCTTGGAGATCGCAGTCACATAGATCAAAAGTTGTGGAGCGGTATCCAGGCCGAGTTAGAGCAATGGCTGTCTCCACTAAGCCTGGAGCCAGGAAAGGATGTGTGCGATAGTGGTGCAAACCTGGTGGCGGCCCTACACCATCACAACCACTTTGCATCAACCCCGAGGTATGCAGTTGAGTAGCTCAGCACAGGAGGTGGAGGAGGAAAATGAGGCGGTTACGTTGTGGCTTCCCACACAGACACTAAATAATGCAACAATGACAAGCACTGCATTCACAGCCCCAACTGTGGCTGTGGCCAGCACCGGTCATGAGTGTGCAGTTTGCAAGGGCGGCAAGGGTAACCTAGCCTGGGCATTTTTTAAGACTGCAAAGGATGACCCAGCACACGTTATCTGTCAAATTTGCAAATAAATAATTCAATAGAGGCAAAAATCACAATAATATGACATAATTTTGACAGCATCAACTTGCTGCAGATGGTGTCACTGTGCATTGGTCAACTATACAACACACTTTGCAAAAGGAGAAGCTGTATGGGAGAGTGATGCGAAAGAAGCCGTTTCTGCAAGCACGCCACAAACAGAGTCGGCTGAGGTATGCAAAAGCACATTTGGAGAAGCCAATTTCTTTTTGGAAGAAGGTCCTGTGGACTCATGAAACCAAGATTGAGTTATTTGGTAATACAAAAAGGCGTTATGCATGGTGGCAAAAAAACACAGTGCGTTGTATAGTTGACCGATGCACAGTGACACCATCTACAGCAAGTCGATGCTGCAGCTCTCTGGAGGTGGTCTGAGGATTGTCCTTGACTGATCTCACCATTCTTCTCTGCCTTTCTGATGTTTTTCTTGGCCTGCCACTTCTGGCCTTAACAAGAACTGTACCTGTGTTCTTCCATTTCCTTACTATGTTCCTCACAGTGGAAATTGAAAGGTTAAACCTCTGAGACAGCTTTTTGTATCCTTCCCCTGAACAACTATGTTGAATAATCTTTGTTTTCAGATCATTTGACAGTTGTTTTGAGGAGCCCATGATGCCACTCTTCGGAGGAGATTCAAACAGGAGAACAACTTGCAAGTGGCCACTTTAAGTAGCTTTTCTCATAATTGCATACACCTGGCTATGAAGTTCAAAGCTCAATGAGGTTACAAAACCAAAAAAAGTGCTTTAGTAAGTCAGTAAAAAGTAGGTAGGAGTATATAAAACAAGACAATTATAAGGGTGCCCATACTTATGCACCTGTCAACTTTTGTTTGAATGCAGATTGCACATTTTCTGTTAGTACAATAAACCTCATTTCAAGGCAGAAACATTACTGTGTCCAACAGTTATTAGATATATGAAACTGAAATAGCTGTTGCAAAAAAAACAATTTTTATAAAACATTAACCTTAAGATTAATAGGGGTGCCCAAACTTTTTCATATGACTGTACATATACCATGGCGATGTTTGCAGGGGGTGTGACCAAAGATTACGGATTCACTGGGAACTTTATGGCTAAACTGCTGTACGCATCTTTTGACCCACAATAAATGTATATATACCGTAACGATGTATACAGGGGGCGTGGCCAAAACCCAATCTCACTAGGAGATATATATTAGCGGAATAGATGAAAAAGAGGGAGGGCACTATAAAAAGATAATATGTGCAAATATATCTATGGCATAGTGTAATGCCTATATATTATGGGAAAAATAACCTGCAGTAAATATAATAATGTGTGTAGGGGGTGCGGCCAAACTCCGGTCTCATTAAAGAATGTGTATAGAGAAAGAAAAAATATATAATCATATGGGCAAATGTTAAAAAAATGTCTGTGACATAGTGCCTCTACCATACGTAGAACCTAAGTATAGAACAATAATATATTACAGTGAAAAAAATAATAAATAAAAATAAATCATGTATACTAATGGCTAACATATACATAGACATAATATATGAATCCACTACTAGTCCCTGTGAAAAACTGAGATATATAAGTGCAATTAAATACATAAAGAAAAGTGACATACATATAACAATATCAATTATGATGTGAACATCATTAAATGGTGATATTAAAGTCATTTTATAGTCTCTAATCCCAAATAGTCATTCTCTCTCTCCTTGATTCTTCAATGTTCTTGTATAGGACATTCCATCCGAACCCATCGGACCAACATAAAAGAAAGAACTCCAATGATAGCTGAACCCCATAAGGCAGCACCAACCAGATAGACAACTAGAAAAACTGCAAACAAAATAAATTAAGAACAATACACAATAAAATGCATAAAATCACAATCACTAAAACATGATTGGAAAGGAAATGAAAGAAAATTAGAGAAAAGCACTGAAACCCAGATTTTCATTCAAGCCTTGAGGTGCTAGGGTGCCCAGTCTATAGTGTAAATCCAGTTACTCTCAGTCTTAGCAAGAATTTTCCCCAAATCCCCACCCCGCACTCGCAAGTCTATCTGGTCAATAGCCTTAATTTAAGGCCTGATGGATTACTCCCCTGATAAAACTTAAAGTGTTTTGGCAAAGTCTTTAAACTACTCACATCAGTGATGGAAAGAGATTTTTCAATGTCTCTTATGTGTTCACGTGTTCGAATTTTGAGTTCCCTTGTTGTTAGTCCTATGTAGTCCTTTCCACAAGGGCATTCAGCATGGTAAATAACCCCTTTTGAGGAGCATTTCATAGTTTTGCGGATATCAAAAATTCTTGTCCCATCATAATTTTTAAAGGTTTTACTCTTCACCAAATTGCGGCATGCTTTACACATTCCACATGGAAAAAAGCCATATTCTGAATTTTTTAGATAGGGACGAGAACGGGATGGGTCATAGTGACTATGTACCAGGGAATCTCTCAAATTAGTTGCTCGTCTTGCGACAATAAAAGGTGTCACAGGTAGAATTTTCTTTAAGATACAGTCCATCAACAATATATTCCATTGCTTATTGATTATTTGAGTAAGATCATTCCATTGTTTGTTATAGTCTGTTATAAATCGCACTTGTCCAGGTTATTCTCGGTCTGCCTGTGTCTTTTTCTTACCATATAATAATTGCACCCTAGGAGTGTTAAATTCCTTCCAAAAGCCTTTTTTGATCTGCCTCCTACTGTATCCATGATCAAGGAAGCGTCTGGACATATCTTGGGCCTGTTCTATGAAGGCATCATCTCCTGAGCATATTTTTCTAATTCTCATAAACTGACCTACTGGAATCCCATCTATCGTGGGTTTATGGTGAGAAGAAGTCGCATGTAACAAAGTATTAGTGGAGGTAGGTTTTCGATATACATTAGCTGTTATATTACCAACTGGAAGAGTTGAGATATGTAAATCAAGAAATTCCAAGCTCCGCCCATATTTGAAAGTCAATTTTATGTTCAAGTCATTCTGATTGAGATAGTCCATGAAAGTATTGAGTTCTTCTATAGATCCCTCCCACAAAAACCACACATCTTCTATATATCTCATCCATTCCTGGACCAATTGTTCTCCTGCCCTATTGCCCCGATCATTATGGAAGATGTCACGTTCCCAAGTCCCCATAAAGAGGTTCACATAACTGGGGGCACATGCAGCCCCCATTGCAGTCACCTGTAATTGTAAAAAAATAATCATTTTTGAAAATGAACACATTGCGTTCTAATACAAATCTTAACAGAATCATGAGCAATTCTATCACTGATCTTTCTAGATTGCTCTCCTGTAGAAAGAGGAAAACTGCGCAGAGGCCATCTTCATATTTAATAGAGGAGTATAGAGCCTCAACGTCAGCTGTGACCAATATCATGTCCTCTGTCAGTTGTATCTGACTGATCCATTGTAGTGCTGCTGATGTGTCCTGGATATATGAGGGTAAACTATGGACTAGAGGTTTTAAATAGAAATCAATTGTAGCGCAAATCATCTCACATAAGCCCCCATTCCCTGAGACTATAGGTCTCCCCGGTGGATTCATAGAATTTTTGTGCAATTTAGGCACACCGGGGAGACCTATAGTCTCAGGGAATAGGGGCTTCTGTGAGATGATTTTCGCTACCATTGATTTCTATTTAAAACCTCTATGACGCATTCCGTTTTCGTCCCTATCTAAAAAATTCTGAATATGGCTTTTTTCCATGTGGAATGTGTAAAGCATGCCGCTATTTGGTGAAGAGTAAAATCTTTAAAAATTATGATGGGACAAGAATTTTTGATATCCGCAAAACTTTGAACTGCTCCTCAAAAGGGGTTATTTACCATGCTGAATGCCCTTGTGGAAAGGTCTACATAGGACTAACAACAAGAGAACTCAAAATTCGAATACATAAGAGACATTGAAAAATCTCTTTCCATCACTGACGTGAGTAGTTTAAAGACTTTGCCCAAATACTTTAAGTTTTTTCACGGGAGTAATCCATCAGGCCTTAAAATTAAGGCTATTGACCAGATTGACTTGGGAGTGTGGGGTGGGGATTTGGGGAAAATTCTTGCTAAGACTGAGAGTAAATGGATTTATAGACTGGGCACCCTAGCACCTCAAGGCTTGAATGAAAATCTGGGTTTCAGTACTTTTCTCTAATTTTCTTTAATTTCCTTTCCAATCATGTTTTAGTGATGGTGATTTTATGCATTTTATTGTGTATTGTTCTTAATTTATTTTGTTTGCAGTTTTTCTAGTTGTCTATCTGGTTGGTGCTGCCTTATGGGGTTCGGCTATCATTGGAGATCTTTCTTTTATGTTCGTCCGATCGTTTCGGATGGAATGTCCTATACAAGAACATTGAAGAAGCAAGGAGAGAGAGAATGACTATTTGGGATTAGAGACTATAAAATGACTTTAATATCACCATTTAATGATGTTCACATCATAATTGATATTGTTATATGTATGTCACTTTTTTTATGTATTTAATTGCACTTATATATCCCAGTTTTTCACAGGGACTAGTAGTGGATTCATATATTATGTCTATGTATATGTTAGCCATTAGTATACATGATTTATTTTTATTTAGAAGTTTTTTCACTGTAATATATTTTTGTTCTATACTTAGGTTCTATGTATGGTAGAGGCACTATGTCACAGACTTTTTTTAACATTTGCACATATGATTATATATTTTTTCTTTCCCTATGCACATTCTTTAATGAGACCGGAGTTTGGCCACACCCCTACACACATTATTATATTTAGTGCGGGTTATGTTTCCCATAATATATAGGCATTACACTATGCCATAGATATATTTGCACATATTATCTTTTTATAGTGCCCTCCCTCTTTTTCATCTATTCCGCTAATATATATCTCCTAGTGAGATTGCGTTTTGGCCACACCCCCTGTATACATCGTTACGGTATATATACATTTATTGTGGGTCAAAAGATGCGTACAGCAGTTTAGCCATAAAGTTCCCAGTGAATCCGTAATCTTTGGCCACACCCCACTGCAAACATCGCCACGGTAAATGTATAAGTACATTCATTGTGGGTCAGATGGTGCGCATGTCAGTTTAGCTGTTCCGGAGACTTCTGGTCCTGTGCACTATGGTCTGCTTTCGTTCCACGCTGCGCTCCAGCGTGGCTTGACTAGGAAGTCTTTTTAATAAGGGATGCAGCGTCTAACGGACATGCGCGGAATAAACATTGACCACCAATGAGATCTATCATCGGTCTATAAAATGAAGGCAGCCCTGCTAGTTAGTATCGCCCCCTTTTTGAAGAAGCATATGGCGAAACGGCGTCGTCGGGGTGGTGACATTTAATCAAGTCTTTTGCACACCAAGCTCATAGGCACTTTATGTAAGTATATATAAGTACTCTATTTTCACTTCTGTGTTAGCAGAGAATGCATTCTCTTTATTTTAACATATTGTTCCAGCACTACAAATCTCGTTATTGTTTGGCACATGCACTTTACAGCGATTACTGTTGAGCCTATATATATTGAAATAGACTACAAAATGATATAGTTTTTACTATGTTTATGAGCTTAAAATCCACTTGGAGCAATGATATCTGATATATTGACTTGAACGTGTCACTTTTTGTGAATCCTGCTTGAATTTTTAATATTTTAAATATTATTGGAAATAAAACTTTGGTTATTTTTTAACAAAATCTATTTGGAATGGATCCTCTTTTGCCCTAAACAATTCATTTTTAGGGAGGTGTAGATGTTATATATTCGAGGTTTTATTCCTCTACTATATTGGACTGTGCTTATAAACCCTTAACCCAATGTGTAGTAAAACAGTCAGTATAAATGGTTATGCAAAAAAGAGTGGCAAAACAGGCAGTAGAAATTGCAGTGTCACAGAGACTATGTTATGTGACCAACACCCACAAACAGTATAGTTCAAATGATAGGTATCAGATGGAATGATATCCCTTCCTACCTCCTAACGGTGAGTGTTATACAGTTGGGGAAAAAAGTATTTAGTCAGCCACCAATTGTGCAATTTCTCCCACTTTAAAAGATGAGAGAGGCCTGTAATTGACATCATAGGTAGAGCACAACTATTAGAGTCAAAATGAGAAAACAAATCCATTGAATCAACGTGTCTGATTTGGCAAGATTTATTTTGTAAATTATGGTGGAAAATAAGTATTTGGTCACCTAAAAACATGCAAGATTTATGGCTCTCACAGACCTGTAACTTCTTCGTTAAGTGGCTCCTCTGTCCTCCACTCATTACCTGTAGTAATGGCACCTGTTTGAACTTGTTATCAGTATAAAAGACACCTGACCACAACCTCAAACAGTTCCACTCCAAACTCCACTATGGTGAAGACCAAAGAGCTATTGAAGGACACCACAAACAAAATTATAGCCTTGCACCAGGCTGGGAAGACTGCATCTGCAATATGCAAGCAGCTTTGTGTGAGGAAATCAACTGTGGGAGCAATAATAAGAAAATGGAAGACATACAAGACCACTGATAATCTTCCTCGATCTGGGGCTACACGCAAGATCTCACCCCAAGGGGTCAAAATGATCACAATAAGGGTGAGCAAAAATCCCAGAACCACACGGGGAGACCTAGTGAATGATCTGCGTAGAGCTGGGACCACCGTAACAAAGGCTACCAACGGTAACACACTACGCCGCCAGGGACTCAGATCCTTCAATGCCAGATGTGTCCCCCTGCTTAAGCCAGTACATGTCTGGGCCCATCTGCAGTATGCTAGAGAGCATTTGAATTATCCAGAAGAGTATTGGGAGAATGTCATATGGTCTGATGAAGCCAAAGTAGAACTGTTTGGTAGAAACAAAACTTGTCGTGTTTGGAGGAGACAAAATGCTGAGTTGCATCCAAAGAACACCATACCTAATGTAAAACATGGGGATGGCAACATCATGCTTTGGGGCTGTTTCTCTGCAAAGGGACTAGGACGACTGATCAATGTACATGAAAGAATGAATGGGGCCATGTATCGTGATATTTTGAGTGCAAACCACCTTCCATCAGCAAGGGAATTGAAGATGAAACGTGGATGGATCTTTCAGCATGATAATGATCCCAAGCACACTGCCAGGGCAAAGGAGGAGTGGCATCATAAGAAGCATATGAAGGTCCTGGAGTGACCTAACCAGTCTCCGGATCTCAACCCCATAGAAAACTTTTGGAGGGAGTTGAAATTCCGTGTTGCCCAGCGACAGGTCCAAAACATCACTGCTCTAGAGGAGATCTGCATGGAGGAAAGGGCCAACATACCACCAACAGTGTGTGCCAACCTTGTGAAGACTTATAGAAAACGTTTGACCTCTGTCATTGCCAACAAAGGATAAATAACAAAATATTGAGATGAACTTTTGTTAATGACCAAATACTTATTTTCCATCATAATTTGAAAAATAAATCTTGCCAAATCAGACAAGGTGATTTTCTGGATTTGTTTTCTTAATTTTGACTCTCATAGTTGTGGTCTACCTATGATGCCAATTACAGGCCTCTCTCATCTTTTTAAATGGGAGAACTTGCACAATTGGTGGCTGACTAAATACTTTTTTCCCCACTATATATTGGCCACTGGTCACCTATTTGAAGCGGAGGGTATTGACACCAAAAAGAACAGTCACATACCCTCATTCCATATAGTTCAAAATTGTGAGATTACAATAGGAAACAGAGAAGCAATTTCAAATGATGCTCTTAGAAAATAATATAAAAAATTCAACATAACCAAATGCTAACATGTAAGCCTCTCAATAGACGCCTGAATGTTCAATACTCATCTATGTGGAAACTTAGGGTTACAACCTCCACTGGTAAGTAGGGCATCCATTAGGGATTTATAGGGCATATTAACCCACATATTGTAATCATTTTTTACTTTTCTCTTGTGCTCCCTTGGCGGCTTCCGCTCCCCTATTGCTCAATCTTTTCTTTTTTTTTCTTTTTTTTTCTTTTTTCAGTGTTTTCATTGTATCACTTTTTGCACATTTTTTTCATTTTTTTTTATTATTGCATCTTTGTATAGTCTTTCGTTTGATAGTGTTTGTGCTGTATCCTTGACCAATACATGTAATACAGTACCTTTTTAAAACTTTCTTAATAAAAGTTACATGTAATGGAGTCTTTTTTTCACTTTTTGTTTTCTATTTAAGAGTGTTTTTTCCCCAACACAGCAGTGAGGTACACAGTGCGCAGTTGTATACATCCAACCCTGGAACATCAAGGCATTATTGCCAAAACATTAGCAGAAGCAGTGAAAGTGGCATAAGCAATTTCTGTCGTTTAACACATTTTTTAGACCAGCCCTGGCACCAGCAGAACAGAGTACAAGTCTGAAAGGTAAACAACTGGAGACGATGGTGCAGAAGTTTTATCAATGCCATCAGGTGGGGTTTGGACCCTTTTACATTTTGGTCTTAACAAATGGAGTTGTGGCCTCAGCTAGCCAGTCACGAATTGGAGGTTTTGTCAAACCTGGCAGCCAGTGTTCTCTCAGAATGTGTCTTCAGCACTCCTGATGGTGTCTGCATCCACATCCAGCTGCCCCCTCAAAGTGTAGAGCACCTAACTTTCATCAAAATGAACAAGTCATGGATCTCCGACGACTTTTGCACTCCAGTTGCAGATTGGGCAGACTAGGCAATGGTGTAGTTTCTAGTTTCATGTATTGATCCCGCGTTGTTGCAGTCTGTGTCATCTCTGTGGTGTCTTCTATGACTGCTATTGCTACTGCTGCTGATGTTACAAACAATTTTTTGAAATGTGGAGACTCCAAGTTTGGTCTCCATCTGGTGGGTTGCCTGTAGTAGAAAGTGTGTCAGAGGCCTATTATCCTGTTTCTACTCTGGGGAAATTGATGCCATTTTAATGATAGGTGACAATTAGTAGAAAGTGTGTCAGAGGCCTATTATCCTGTTTCTACTCTGGGGAAATTGATGCCATTTTAATGATAGGTGACAATTATTTTTTGAAATGTGGAGACTCCAAGTTGGGTCTCCATCTGGTGGGCTGCCTGTAGTAGAAGTTGTGTGAGAGGCCTATTATACTGTTTCTACTCTGGAGAAACTGAGGCACGTTTAGTTGTGTGTGACAATTATTTTTTGAAATGTGGAGACTCAAAGTTGGGTCTCCATCTGGTTGGTTGCCCGTGTAAGTAGGGATCACAGACAGGCAGGTCTGCACTTACTTTCAGTCAACTCCCTGTGTTATTATCCTTATATTTTTCTATCAACAGTAATCCATGAAACAGATGTTTGTGCCACCTGAGTGTGGTTGGAATAAAACAGAAAAATTTGAGGTGTTGCATGAGGTGTGATGTCATCCAGCTAAGAAGGCTTACACCACTCCCTTAAGCACCAGGTCCTCATTGAAACTTCAATTTCAAGCTGTAAATGCTGGGCAAGGCCCCTATACCTCATGCATGGCTCATGGCTGACTGATGCTGTGCCATTTGCAAATTTCTACTGTGGGTCAATTGATGCCGCTTTTTATGGTGTATGCCCCTAATTTTAGCTTTTGGGAAGCTTTTTGTCACCCCTTGAGGTGCTGTCAGCGAACTGTTCAGCAAACGGTGGTCCATTCGGCGAATCTGAACCAAACCGAACCTTGAAAGGTTCAATCATCTTTATTTGGCATTGTCCTCTTTTTTGTGTTCTCTGTGGATTAAATCTGATGAAGAAATAAGATGGTTTTGATTGATGAATATTTTCCACCTTTTTGTGTCCTCTATAGACTCCTTCTCATGGTTCAGAAGTCACTGTAGCTCATTTGCTGGCTGGGAACGCAACCTTAGTGACCAGCAGTAACCTTGATGACGTCACTGACGCTGCACTCGCAGCAGCTTATTCACCAGTGTTTCTCAGCATGGAATGGACGATTGCATCTTGGCACCATCCAGGTTGAAAACTGTTAAACTGTTGAATATACCGATCAGCTGCTCCTGCTCTCACTGTTATTAGCGGCCTCACGCGTCCTCTGGTGAAACCAGTAGTCCCATCAGCCAACACCTATGACTGGAGGTAATCTTTATACCTCCAATCACAGCTGCATCAGAGGCATAGCTAGGGGTTCAGCTCATGGGGGGTGGAACATGTGAGTGGGCCCCTAACATGCAGATATATCATTAGTGCAACCTGTGTGGCAGCACATGGGCCCAAGAGATAAGGGGGCCCATTTCTACCTCTAAAGAAGGTGCAATTTTGCATTTTTTAGGAGCTCTTGGGATGCATAGGGCCCATATATTTTTCTTGCACATGGGTCCTTTTCTGTCTGTGTCCGCCTGTGGCCCCTAACCAGGTAACCATGATTATAACTATGGTGGGTATAGGGGAACCTCAGGAGATGACCACACTGTTATTGAAAATAAATCTCTATACAAGACCAGCACTGATATCACCGCCATATGGTGACATATAGTGGTAGATACCAGTCCTGCAAGACATACAGAGATCACAGTACAGTTGCAGATGGTGACTTACAGGTGACATTCTTTCTGGTGGAGTTGTTCACTTTTCCCGTCTTTTCCATCTGGCCCAGACAGACATATCTATTTCTCGAGCCAGGACTTATCTGCAGAGATTACAAAAAGACACATTTGACTTCACACATTTCCAGCACTGTTCACATCTATTCTCAACCTGCACAAACTCCTCATCCTGCTGATACCCCAATCCTGAGCTGCTGTCACCGTATGAGTCCCTATTTCTGCACCTACTGTGTGGTACAATAATGGCTCCTCTTAGTGCCCCACATAGTAATGCCACCACTGTGCCCTTACATACTAATAATGCCGCTTCAGTGCTATCTAGATGGTAAAATTGCCCCCTAGAAAATATTAATTTCCTATGCATGTGACCTCTGCATTTTGTCCCTAGAAAGTAATAATACTCCATGTGCAACTTTGATGGTCACAATACTGAGAGCCCCTCTTTATAATAATAACATTTAATAATGTCCCCTGAGTTCCCCATGTACAACTCCCCTATACACAGTATGGTGGGGCCACAGATCGCCCATACACCGTATTCTGATCCCACAGCTCCCCTGTACACAGTATAATTCTGACAGAGCTCCACTATACACATTATAATGAGCCAACTGCTCCCCTTTACACAGTATGATGGGCCCACAGCTCACCTACATATAGTATGATGTCCCCCAGAGTTCCTCTATACATAAAATTATGTCCCCACTGCTGTCCCAAACCACAGTAGAAAGACTCCCACAGTAGTCCTCACACTTTGTAATGTCCCCCACACAGTTTATTCACCCCCACAGTAGCTTCGACAATGTTTATTGGTCCTCACAGTAGCCTCCATACTGTATAATGTCCCTCAGACTTCATAATAGCTGCCACGGTAATCCCCACATATTATAAGGGCCATGCACCATAATCCACACTGTATAATGGCCCTCCTATTAGCTCCCACACTGTATAATGGTCCCCACACTTTATGATGGCCCCCCACAGTGCTCCCCACGCTGTATCTGGGCTCCCACATTATATGATGGCCCCCAAACTGTATAGTGACCCTCTCATTAGCTCGCATTCTGATATTCTGTGCATGCGCTGGTGACTCAGCCAATGCATCACCCTGCCATTCTGTGGACGCAGGCTTAAAGCGACCTGTGGTCTACAAAACAGAGAGCAGTAGTGCAGGGTGATCGTGTCACCCTGCTCTACTGCAGAGCTTATAAGGGAATCTGTCTTGTAAAGTAATGCTATTAACCTGCAGATATGGAGTTAATCTTCAGGTTAATAGCGTTCTGACACCGTGCGGTGCCCGAACTGAGAGCCTCGCTGCTGGGAATAAATTAACTTTATTCCTCCCAGCAGCCTTGCTCTTCCAGTCACAGGATATATTGATACACTGCACACTCTCTTGATATTTGTATGCAAAAAATTATAAAGTTTTATTCACATAACATCAGTATGGGAGCAAAATAACATATGTACAATGAGCGACCAAATTATGTTTTTGACGTTTCGACCCTCCCGAGTCTTACTCATAAAGTCGCTTCAAAATGTTTTTGTGGAATTAGGATAAATCCCTAAATCGATAAAGGGGTTGCTGCTGGTGTACAGTAGTATAGATAGACAATGTTTATCTATAGGACATATCTATAGGACAATGTCCAAATAGGTATAGGACCTTGTTTATGTTGTTGCTAAACAGAACTCCCGCGCCTTGCTGCTGTCTATTTATACTACTGTACACCCTGTCCCCCCTCTCCCACCCCAAACACCCATCTTCTCTCATTCACCCCCCCAGTGCCCTGACCCCTCCCCCCCACAATACCCCCATCGTCTCACATTCACCCAACAGTGACCATGATATGCATAAATTGAATTAATCTAATAAATTCAATCCATCCACCCTTACCGATGAAGTTTGCAGGCAGTGAGACAGGACCAGGAAGTGTCCAGATAAATGCAAGGAGGGCACTAGGACCCAGTGTGCCTTAGCCAATCAGAGCCTGCACAGCGAGAAACTAACTGCAGCTGCTGCCAGCCCAGCCCTGAAGAAGCTCCTTGGGTGAGACAGCATCGCATACTGCAAGTACTGAGGCTTTGCAGCTTGCCACTGTACAGAGTCTATCATACAGGGGAGCCGGCATTGTGCTGCTCTCTCCCTGATACCTCAGAATTGGCTCCTGGTGGGCCCCTTGTGATGGGGCCCAGGGCAATGCCCCCCTTTGCCCCCCAGTACCTACGCTACTGAGCTGCGGGCTGTGGGAACCGCGGCTCTCTGACCTCTGCACTGTGAGAAAAAGTCTCACTTTGCAGAGTCGAGTTTACCGCAGTTCACCAAGAGAATTTCACTGCGGTGAATTCTCCTCTGCACTGTGAGAGTTTTTCTCATGGTGCAGAGGTCACCGCAGTTCATTTGCCAGCTTGGAATGCAGCTTCAGTGACTGGCAGTAACCTTGATGTGGTCACCACTAGTCTCTGATGCTACTGCAGCGCCCCAGAGTCTGGTCGTTGCAGTAACGTCACTCTTCCACCAGGGGGAGTGATGGTACGTCTGATTGTACTAAAAGAGTTCACCTTGCCAGGTATCACAGTCACACATTACACTTCACACTCCGGCCGCCAGGGGGAGCAAAAGGTCCTATCTACTAGGCCACTCCTCACACATGGGTAAAACTGGGGGTTGGATAGGAAGTTAGAGAGAAAGGAGCTGGGGAGAGTTTGCGAGAGGACCTGTCGGGTGGGATCCTGACAGCGGCCTAGCACAGACAGATGTTACGGAGCCGTGCCAGTAACTTATAGCAGCAGTCTCCTAAAAAAGGACATGAAGTGAAGTATATTGTGGAGAAGAGAAAAACGAGATCACAGCACAAAGGAGATAGAACCAGGAGGAGTCGTGCCCCAAGATCGGCAACATCCTTCTGAGGCGCGTAGCCGGTGGCCGGAGCACCGAGGAAGTAATAGGCTCTACGCATTACTTTGAACTACGGCAGGGCAGTTAACTCTAGGTTGGCTGTCTCACCTTTTCGCCTAATGAAGACAACGGAGGCAATTGTGGGAGAGGGGCATCTCTAGGGTCCCTATAAAATAACTCCAGGCCTACCCCGTCATATGGGTGCGTTCTATCCATATCATCTGGGGGACGGAGAGAGAGAACAGAAACATAAACGACAGTTGTGAGGACTATCCCGTGGTGCTCAGCAGGGAGGTACTACAACACACAGGCGCTGGTAGGAAGGCCACTGATTTCCACCTGCAAAGGGAACTCTGGATTTGCCTTTGGACCGGCCTGTCTCAGCCAGCCCTGTTAGCAGTGCTCTGGATTGCGGATGCTGAAGCCTTCAGTAAAAAGGTAAAGAGACTGCAACCCTGTGTCCCCGTTATTTACTGCGACCTACACCATCACCTACATCTTTAATTGGGCGCCCCTTAGCAGGGCCACGGACCGGGTCAGGCCACCGTGACATCCCCAGAACCGAGAGACCCGGTACCGAGTACCCCGCTGCCCTGCGTCTGGGGGCCGTTCCAACTTGGCGTCATGAACAGGATCTACTTAAGCCTGAAGATCAGGTCATGTGTGCCTTGGAACTGTGACTGAATTGTGCTTGAATCGTGATTTATTGCATAGACTGTGTATTGCTATTTGCCGCCAAAATCCGCCATTGCCGCACCGTGTGGAGCACGAGGGGAGGAGCCATAGCTTCGTGGGCGGAGCCGGACGAAAAGAGCGTGAGGCAAGAAGACGTGGTGAGGTGCCGATTCCGGAAGAGGAACCCCGACTTCCACCAGGTTAGGAGAGGGGAGGAGCAGCCATGTCTGATCCGGGAGGAGAGGTGGCGGTGGTCGCGGCCGCAGACTCAGAGGCACCTCCGGGCCCCGCAGTAGGTGCAGCCGTGGGCCTTGTACCACCGCCGGGTTCCACAGAGCTTGCCGCCCCCATCAGCCAGCCGGATACTGCCGCGGCTACAACAGCCATAATGCCCTTCTCCATGCCGTACCTACCTGGAGCAGCCTGGCTCCCGCGATACTCTGGAGAATCACATACATTAACTGACTTTAAAGAGGGGATCTGCAGCCTGCTTGAGTTTTATCCCCTGACAGAAAGTTCACATGGTAACGCGCCAACTGTTTGGAGCAGCTCTGAGGGAAGTGAAGTCCTGGCCCGCTGCGGATTAGAGAACTGCGCAGCAGGTCTTCGCAAAGCTTAAGGCCACCTTTGACACCCACACCGCCACAGAAATTAAATTGACGTTCTATGGGTGCAAGCATAGGCCGCAGGATAGCTTATGGGACTATGCCCTTAATCTCCAGGAGGCATTGCGGGCCATCAAGCAGAATGACCCAAACAGCATGCAAGATGAGGATAAACTCCTAAAGGAGCGGTTCGTTGAGGGGCTCCTATGCAGTCACCAAAGGGCCCAACTGCACTTCCTGGCCATGCAGAATCCAGACCTGACTTTCGCGCAATTTAAAGATAAAGCCATCCAGGTGCTACAGGAGCGACAGCCCCGCCGTGCAGTACTTCCCAGGCGTCAAGCTCTCACGTACCACCAGGAGGTGGCGCCAGATGCCCCAGTTGCTGCCGAGGCCGATGCCCAGATCCTGGAAGACGATTCCCCTGCAGGACTACGCCTCCAGATGCAGGAGCTGACCAAGAGCGTTGCTGCCCTAGCCCGGACCATACAGTCCCTACAGGAGGCTCCCAAGGAGAAGATCCAGCTGGCTTCCAGACCGGAGGATGTCCCCTGGCAGCGACAGAGGAGGATTCCGCCGACCATAGGCAGAGACGACGATCGCTTTCATCGGGACGGACGACCTATCTGCTGCCGCTGCCGCCAGGTGGGCCATCTTGCAAAGTACTGTCATTTAAACGAGCAACCCCTGGGGCAGAGGGCCAACCCCCAGGAGTAGGACGACCAGGCCCGCAAAATTGGAGAGCCAAATACATTGGAGGGTGACCAGTTCTTCCCATCGTGATCGATGGTATCCCCACGAATGCTTTGCTGGACACCGGTTCTCAGGTGACGACTATGCCTTACATCCTTTATAAACGTTATTGGGAGGACACCGATATTACTCGTGGCCCCAATGATGATTTCACCATAATAGCCAGTAATGGTCAGTCATGGCCACAAGTGGGGTACAAAGAGGTCACCATTAAAGTGGGGCGGGTAGAATTGGAGGCCCAAGGGATTGTAATTGTTGTTATTGACCGACGCGAATGTAACCCCATGATGACCATTGGTAATAATGTCATAGAAAATTGTCTTGCAGAAGTTATTGTCTTGTTACAGCAGGTAGCGGAAACAGCTGGCTACAGTGAACAACGTGCCCTGCAGAAAGAAATCAGAGCTCTGATGCAGAAATAACAGGTAGAGCTGACTGGTGGTGAAATTGGCCGTGTCACAGTGAGTGATTCAAACCCCATTGCGATACCCCCCAGGAGTGAAATGCTAATATGGTGTTGGGCAGCAATAGGCCTCAGGGGCAAGGACTACCAGGCCCTGGTAGAACCTGTATATTCAGATAATAGGCCTACCCTCCTGACAGCCAGAGGGGTGGTTGAAGTCCGCAAGGGGAGGGTGCCAGTACGTGTTCTTAACTGTGGGGAGGAAGAAGTCCACCTAACCAAGTATGCCACACTTGCCAAACTGTTTACTGTTAATAATAGTGTGATACAGGCACCCGGACCCTTGGTCCTGTCCAATCCGGCGGAGAACAACGGCTCTGCAGGGCAACTGGAAGCTTGGTGTCGGGAATTGCACGTGGGCACTGACTCTACCCCATCTCACCAGAAACAGGGGGCCTACAGGGTGGTTCATGAGTATGAGCGGGTATTCAGCAAGCACCCCCTAGATTTTGGGCAGGTAAAAGGGATTCAACATCATATCCCCACAGGAGATCATCCACCCATAAAAGAGAGATACCGTCCTGTACCCCCAGCTCATTATCAGTGTGCCAAAGACATGTTGCGAGAGATGAAGGAGGCTGGGGTAGTGAGAGACAGTTGTAGCCCCTGGGCAGCTCCATTAGTCCTCGTCAGGAAGAAGGATGGCACAATGAGGATGTGTGTTGATTATAGGCAGCTAAATCGCATTACGCACAAGGATGCATACCCACTGCCCAGGATAGAGGAGTCCTTGGCTGCTTTAAAATCTCCTAACTACTTCTCTACTTTGGATCTCACCAGTGGGTACTGGCAGGTTCCCGTGGCAGAGGCGGACAAGGAAAAGACGGCCTTCACGAAGCTGATGGGTCTCTGTGAATTCAACTACATGCCCTTCGGATTGTGCAATGCCCCAGGAACGTTCCAGAGGATGATGGGGCACAAGAACTTTGAAACCGTGCTGCTATATCTGGACGACGTCATTGTCTTTTCCAAGACTTATGAGGACCATCTGAAGCACCTGGCCGAGGTGTTCGAAGCCCTGTCCAACTTTGGCCTAAAGGTAAAACTGTCCAAATGCCATCTGCTAAAACCCAAGGTGCAGTACCTAGGCCATGTAGTGAGTGCCGAAGGGGTGGCCCCAGACCCTAACAAGGTCACTGTGATCAAAGACTGGCCAAAGCCCGGCAACCTCCATGAAGTCCGGCAGTTCCTCGGGTTGGTAGGCTACTACAGGAGGTTTATCAAGGACTTCACCAAGAAGGCCGCGCCATTGCAAGACCTGTTGGTGGGCCAATCCAAGAAAACCAAGGGTAAGAATACCCCATTTGATTGGAACGATGGACTGGAGAGATCCTTCACTTGTTTAAAGTTGGCGCTGACGGGAGAAGAGGTACTGGCCTACCCTGAATATGACCAACCGTTTGTGCTGTATACGGATGCCAGCAACGTGGGACTGGGAGCCGTGTTGTCCCAGGTCCAGAAAGGCAAGGAGAGGGTAATCGCTTACACCAGCAGGAAACTTCGTCCCACTGAAAGGAACCCTGACAACTACAGTTCCTTTAAGCTGGAATTCCTCGCCATCGTTTGGGCAGTCACGGAGACGTTCAAGCACTACCTGGCCTCAGCAAAATTCACCGTCTTCACGGATAATAATCCACTAACACATTTGGACACAGCAAAACTAGGTGCCTTGGAACAGCGGTGGATGGCCCGGCTGTCCAATTACGACTTCACCATCAAGTGCCGGGCAGGGCACAAGAATGCGAATGCCGATGCATTGTCCCGGATGCCCAACTTGCCAGAAACGGGAGAAGACCCGGAGTGTTATGATCCCAATGGCAAGGGATCTCAGAGATTAAAGCAAAGTCTGCAAACATAAATACCAGCTCATAGGGAAGTGGAAACTAGGCTGACCATATAGCTGATCCTAGCACAAACACTAACAGTAGCCGGGGAACGTGCCTACGTTGATCCTAGACGTCTCGCGCCAGCCGGAGAACTAACTAACCCTATCAGGGAAAATAAGACCTCTCTTGCCTCCAGAGAAAAGACCCCAAAGAAATACAAGCCCCCAACAAATAATAACGGTGAGGCAAGAAGAAAAGACAAACGTAAGAATGAACTAGATTTTAGCAAAGAGAGGCCCACTGACTAAATAGCAGAAGATAGTAAGATGACTTATATGGTCAGCAAAAAACCCTGCAAAATATCCACGCTGAATATCCAAGAACCCCCAAACCGACTAACGGTGAGGGGGGAGAATATCAGCCCCCTAGAGCTTCCAGCGATATCAGGAATCACATTTTGTACAAGCTGGACAAAAATAAGAACAATGCAAATAAACAAAAGTAAGAAAGCAGGACTTAGCTTATCTTGCAAAGAACCAGGACCTGAAGACAGGAGCAAACAGAAATGAACTGATTACAACGATGCCAGGCACTGGACTGAGAATCCAGGAAGTTTAAATAGCAACACCCCAGGCCTAACGAAGCAGGTGAGTACCAACCTGGGAAAAGACAATCCAAGTGCCAAACCACAAGAGACCACAAGAGGGAGCCAAAAAGTATAGTTCACAACAGTACCCCCCCTTTAAGGAGGGGTCACCGAACCCTCACCAAGACCACCAGGGCGATCAGGATGAGCAGCGTGGAAGGCACGAACCAAATCGGCCGCATGAACATCCGAGGCGACCACCCAGGAATTATCCTCCTGACCATAGCCCTTCCATTTGACCAAATACTGAAGCCTCCGTCTAGAGAGACGAGAATCCAAGATCTTTTCCACCACGTACTCCAACTCGCCCTCAACCAACACCGGAGCAGGAGGCTCAACAGCAGGAACCACAGGCACAACGTACCACCGCAACAAAGACCTATGGAACACGTTGTGAATGGCAAACGACACAGGAAGATCCAAATGAAAAGAAACCGGGTTAAGAACCTCCAAAATTTTATAAGGACCAATAAAGCGAGGCTTAAACTTAGGAGAGGAGACCTTCAGAGGGACATACCGAGAAGACAACCAAACCAATTCCCCAACACGAAGTCGGGGACCCACACCGCGGCGGCGGTTGGCAAAACGCTGAGCCTTCTCCTGTGACAACTTCAAGTTGTCCACCACATGACTCCAAATTCGCTGCAACCTATCCACCACGGAATCCACCCCAGGGCAGTCTGAAGACTCAACATGACCCGAGGAGAAACGAGGATGAAAACCAGAGTTGCAGAAGAATGGCGAAACCAAAGTAGCGGAACTAGCCCGATTATTAAGAGCAAACTCAGCCAATGGCAAGAAGGTCACCCAATCATCCTGGTCCGCAGAAACAAAACATCTCAAATAAGCCTCCAGTGTCTGATTAGTTCGCTCCGTTTGACCATTAGTCTGAGGATGAAAGGCAGATGAAAACGACAAATCAATGCCCATTTTAGCACAAAAAGATCGCCAGAATCTGGACACAAACTGGGATCCTCTGTCGGACACGATATTCTCCGGAATGCCGTGTAAACGAACCACATTCTGAAAAAACAAAGGAACCAGATCGGAAGAGGAAGGCAACTTAGGCAAGGGTACCAAATGGACCATCTTGGAAAAACGATCACACACCACCCAGATGACAGACATTCCTTGAGACACCGGCAGATCAGAAATGAAATCCATGGAAATATGTGTCCAAGGCCTCTTCGGGACGGGCAAGGGCAAAAGCAACCCGCTAGCACGAGAACAATAAGGCTTAGCCCGAGCACAAGTCCCACAGGACTGCACAAATGACCGCACATCCCGTGACAAGGAAGGCCACCAAAAGGACCTAGCCACCAAATCTCGGGTACCAAAAATTCCCGGATGCCCTGCCAACACCGAGGAATGAACCTCGGAAATGACTCTGCTGGTCCATTTATCAGGAACAAACAGTCTGTCGGGTGGACAAGAGTCAGGTCTACCAGCCTGAAATCTCTGCAACACACGTCGCAAATCAGGAGATATGGCCGACACGATTACTCCCTCTTTAAGAATACCAGCCGGCTCCGAGACTCCAGGAGAGTCAGGCACAAAGCTCCTAGAAAGAGCATCAGCCTTAACATTCTTCAAACCAGGCAGGTACGAGACCACAAAGTCAAAACGAGAGAAAAACAATGACCAACGAGCCTGTCTAGGATTCAGGCGCTTAGCAGACTCGAGATACATCAGATTTTTGTGATCAGTCAAGACCACCACACGATGCTTAGCACCCTCGAGCCAATGACGCCACTCCTCAAATGCCCACTTCATGGCCAACAACTCCCGATTACCAACATCATAGTTCCGCTCAGCAGGCGAAAACTTCCTAGAGAAAAAGGCACATGGTCTCATCACAGAGCAACCAGAGCCTCTCTGCGACAAAACAGCCCCAGCACCGATCACAGAAGCATCCACTTCAACCTGAAAGGGAAGGGCGACATCAGGCTGGCACAAAACAGGCGCCGAAGTGAACCGGCGCTTCAGCTCCTGGAAGGCCTCCACGGCTGCAGGAGCCCAATTAGCCACATCAGAACCTTTCTTGGTCATATCCGTCAAAGGTTTAACAACACTAGAAAAGTTAGCGATAAAGCGACGGTAGAAATTAGCAAACCCCAAGAACTTCTGAAGACTCTTAACAGACGTGGGTTGAGTCCAATCATGAATAGCTCGGACCTTGACTGGGTCCATCTCCACAGCAGAAGGGGAGAAAATAAAACCCAAAAAGGAAACCTTCTGCACTCCAAAGAGACACTTTGAGCCCTTCACAAACAAAGCATTATCACGCAAAACCTGAAACACAATCCTGTCCTGCTTTACATGAGAATCCCAATCATCAGAAAAAAACAGAATATCATCCAGATAAACGATCATAAATTTATCCAGATACTTCCGGAAGATATCATGCATAAAGGACTGAAACACTGAAGGGGCATTAGAGAGCCCAAAGGGCATCACCAAGTATTCAAAATTACCTTTGGGCGTATTGAATGCAGTTTTCCATTCATCTCCCTGCCTAATGCGCACAAGGTTGTACGCACCACGAAGATCTATCTTGGTGAACCACTTGGCACCCTTAATCCGAGCAAACAAGTCTGACAATAGTGGCAAAGGATACTGAAACTTAACAGTGATTTTATTCAGAAGCCGATAGTCTATACAAGGTCTCAAAGACCCGTCTTTCTTGGCCACAAAAAAGAACCCCGCACCAAGAGGGGAAGAGGATGGACGAATATGCCCCTTCTCCAAAGACTCCTTGACATAAGAACGCATCGCGGCATGCTCGGGTACTGACAAATTAAATAATCGTCCCTTAGGAAATTTACTGCCAGGAATCAAATCTATAGCGCAGTCGCAGTCCCTATGAGGAGGAAGAGCACTGGACCTGGACTCACTGAATACATCCTGATAGTCACACAAATACTCAGGAACTTCTGATGGAGTAGAAGTAGCAATAGACAACGAGAAAGCCCATTCCTGAGGGTCGCCACGTAAGAAGGAAATAACAATTTTAACTTGCTGAGCTGAATCTCCAGACGAACGAGGTTTCAAAGATAGAAACAATTTACAATTATTCCTAAAATTCCTAAATTTAAATCGATCTCCAGAGAACAGCTCAGGAATAGGTATCTTAGGCTCTGACATAGGACTGCTAACAACAAAATCCTGAATGCCCTGCACTCGTGCAGCAAGCTGATCCACACTAGTAATCAAGGTCTGAACATTCATGTCTGCAGTAAAGCTTAAGCCACTCAGAGATAAAGGGGAGGAAGAAAGGAAGAAAAAAAAAAAAAACTCAGAACTTCTTTTCTTTTAATCCCACTTCAGCAATGCATTAACTATTAAGGGCCTGGCATACTGTTATGATCCCAATGGCAATGGATCTCAGAGATTAAAGCAAAGTCTGCAAACATAAATACCAGCTCATAGGGAAGTGGAAACTAGGCTGACCATATAGCTGATCCTAGCACAAACACTAACAGTAGCCGGGGAACGTGCCTACGTTGATCCTAGACGTCTCGCGCCAGCCGGAGAACTAACTAACCCTATCAGGGAAAATAAGACCTCTCTTGCCTCCAGAGAAAAGACCCCAAAGAAATACAAGCCCCCAACAAATAATAACGGTGAGGCAAGAAGAAAAGACAAACGTAAGAATGAACTAGATTTTAGCAAAGAGAGGCCCACTGACTAAATAGCAGAAGATAGTAAGATGACTTATATGGTCAGCAAAAAACCCTGCAAAATATCCACGCTGAATATCCAAGAACCCCCAAACCGACTAACGGTAAGGGGGGAGAATATCAGCCCCCTAGAGCTTCCAGCGATATCAGGAATCACATTTTGTACAATCTGGACAAAAATAAGAACAATGCAAATAAACAAAAGTAAGAAAGCAGGACTTAGCTTATCTTGCAAAGAACCAGGACCTGAAGGCAGGAGCAAACAGAAATGAACTGATTACAATAATGCCAGGCACTGGACTGAGAATCCAGGAAGTTTAAATAGCAACACCCCAGGCCTAACGAAGCAGGTGAGTACCAACCTGGGAAAAGACAATCCAAGTGCCAAACCACAAGAGACCACAAGAGGGAGCCAAAAAGTATAGTTCACAACACCGGAGGCACTTAAAGAGGTAGAGCTGCCCACTTTCCATCGCCCCAAGGCCACCCAGTGTTCCCATCATGTGGAGAACAGGCGCAAGAACAAGCAGGATGCCACGCTGAATCCCCTGCCCCACCACGGATGGGCAGAGACCCAGGATGGTGACCCCGCGGTCTGTCGGGTGAAAGAGCTCCTGACGCAGGCAGGTTTGCATCCCGGCCCGGATGATCCACAAGAGACACAACAGCTGTGGAAGGGGAGAGGCAAACTGTTTATTCACGATGGTAAGCTGTGCTGAAGAAGCATCGACCCACGCACTCATGAATTGGTATGGTAGATAGTGGTCCCAAGGCAAGATGCGCCAATGGTTCTGGGAGCGTACCACAATGGGGCAGGACACTTCGGATGGAGGAAGTTGGAGAGGCTACTCCGTGGGAAGTTCTACTGGATCGGCATGAAGAAAGCCATTGAAAAGTGGTGTCGAGAGTGTGGCCCATGTAGCCTACGCAGGAAGGACCGTGACAGCCAACGGGCTCCCTTGCAGCCTACCATCACCAAACGGCCGCTCGAACTGGTCGCGCTAGATCATGTGAAGTTAACACCTAGCCGGTCAGGCTATGTCTACGCTCTTACCATCGTGGATCACTACTCTAGATTCCTGGTAGTTGTGCCTGTCAAAGATCTAACGGCCAGGACGGCCGCCAAAACCTTCCAGCAGTACTTCTGTAGACCACATGGGTACCCGGAGAAGGTACTGACCGATCAAGGGCCAGCATTTGAAGCGGAGGTGTTCCAGGAGTTCTGAAATCTGGAAATCTGTACGGGTGTGAGAAGATCAGAACCACACCGTACCATCCACAAACCAACGGGATGTGCGAGAAGATGAACCAAGTGGTAATCGATTTACTGAAAACCTTGCCTGTGGAGGAACGGAACTTGTGGCCAACAAAGTTGCCTGACTTGGTAGACATGTACAACCACATCCCAGTGAATTCCACTAACTGCACTCCAGCATATCTGATGCGAGGAAGATCTAGCAAGTTACCTGTTGATCTAGACATGGGGGTCGTAACCCCCAAAGATACCTCGCCAGATGCAGATTGGGATACAGAAAGGCAGCAAAGGTACCGCCAAATACAGGAATGCGTGGAAAGAAGTCTAACCCAAGCCAGACAAAAACAAGAAAGGGACTACAACCAGCATGCTCCTGCGATTCCCTTGTCACCCGGTGAGCAAGTACTCAAACGAAAGAGGAGATTACACAAGCTTGACGACCTATGGGAAGCGGAACCGTATACCATCCTGCCATCCGATTTTGACAATACGAAGGTCTGTCTCATCAGCAAAGATTGGGGAGAAACCTCAACAGCAATATCCAGAGATCACCTTAAAATATGCCCTGATAAGTTGAGAGAGAGGGAAACAGATCCAGGAACCTCTCCATCTGTAGAAGAGGAGAAGATGATACACACTGTTCTTGGCGATTTTCCCCAATCTTGGACTCAAATAAACCAAGCCATTGTGGTACCTGTTTTAACGTTTCGCCAGCTGAAACCGCCAGAACCAAATGTGATGCCAGATCATCCTGAACCGCAATCACAGCAGACCCCACCAGAGGATGCTATGACAACAGTTGAACCGGCAAGTCCTCCCTCTGCTATCGGTGAATCTGCCATGCCCACAATTAGTAGCAGCAGCCCTGAGAGCTCCAGCATATCAGCGCTACCCAGACTCACTAGAAGTGTAGCTAGAAGATAGTGCACTACACCAGCGATAGCAAGCGCAGCGGGCCCTGTTAGGTCAATAGCAACCCCTGCACTGCGGAGGTCTACACGTACCACTGAGAATCAAACCCCAATTCGCTACAAAACTTGGAAATATTAACGATAGCAGCTATTTGGTTAAAAATGTTTGTGTATATATCTTTGTTACAGATTTAAAATGGACTATGGAGTAATAGACAGTGAATTGCTCCAAAGCATTCAAATGGGATCCCTTTGTTTACCCGGGATCCCTGTTTCAGGTTTGCACCCACTGAACTGGGAGTCATGAACTGTGCATGACCAAAACTTTTGCAACGTTCAAGTGTCCTCACCTCCCATAAAGGGAAGCACTGTTATATTTACTTGTTCATAGCATTTCAAAAATTTGTATGTCTTTTACTAACATGTATTGTTGTTCTTCTTTTCCCAGTCCGGGAGTACTGGATTTAACGGGGTGGAGTGCAGTGCCCCAGAGTCTGGTCATTGCAGTAACGTCGCTCTTCCACCAGGGGGCAGTGATGGTATGTCTGATTGTACTAAAAGAGTTCACCTTGCCAGGTATCACAGTCACACATTACACTTCACACTCCGGCCGCCAGGGGGAGCAAAAGGTCCTATCAACTAGGCCACTCCTCACACATGGGTAAAACTGGGGGTTGGATAGGAAGTTAGAGAGAAAGGAGCTGGGGAGAGTTTGAGAGAGGACCTGTCAGGGGTGGGATCCTGACAGCGGCCTAGCACAGACAGATGTTACGGAGCCGTGCCAGTACCTTATAGCAGCAGTCTCCTAAGAAAGGACATGAAGTGAAGTATATTGTGGAGAAGAGAAAAACGAGATCACAGCACAAAGGAGATAGAACCAGGAGGAGTCATGCCCCAAGATCGGCAACATCCTTCTGAGGCGCGTAGCCGGTGGCCGGAGCACCGAGGAAGTAATAGGCTCTACGCATTACTTTGAACTACGGCAGGGCAGTTAACTCTAGGTTGGCTGTCTCACCTTTTCGCCTAATGAAGACAACGGAGGCAATTGTGGGAGAGGGGCATCTCTAGGGTCCCTATAAAATAACTCCAGGCCTACCCCGTCATACGGGTGCGTTCTATCCATATCATCTGGGGGACGGAGAGAGAGAGAGAACAGAAACATAAACGACAGTTGTGAGGACTATCCCGTGGCGCTCAGCAGGGAGGTACTACAACACACAGGCGCTGGTAGGAAGGCCACTGATTTCCACCTGCAAAGGGAACTCTGGATTTGCCTTTGGACCGGCCTGTCTCAGCCAGCCCTGTTAGCAGTGCTCTGGATTGCGGATGCTGAAGCCTTCAGTAAAATGGTAAAGAGACTGCAACCCTGTGTCCCCGTTATTTACTGCGACCTACACCGTCACCTACATCTTTAATTGGGCGCCCCTTAGCAGGGCCACGGACTGGGTCAGGCCACCGTGACATCCCCAGAACCGAGAGACCCGGTACCGAGTACCCCGCTGCCCTGCGTCGGGGGGCCGCTCCACTACACTCACAGCAGCTCATTCACCAGTGGTTCTAAGCCTGGACAGCCACATCTTGGCACCATCCAGGTTGAAAACTATTTATCCCCAGACATAGATTATGGCATGGGACAGAACAATGAACAGGTGAGGGATATTGTTTTTTTTTATTTTTGTTTTATTACAGGAGATGGGAGATTCAGTGGAATTAGGTGCTATGTAAGTATAACTGTGTTTGTTAGTTTTAAATAAAAATGAAAAAGTGTGTTTTGTTTTAATTCAAATAAAAGACTTTATTCTGGGTGTGTGTTTATTTACAATATAACTATAAGATTAGTAATGGAAAGGCATCTTCCAGACACCTCTCATTTAGTAAGCTGTGGACTTGATGTCACCTGACAATACAAAGGTGACATCAACCCCATAAATATGGCAAGTGGGAAGAGCCGGCCAAAGCACCAGAATTGGCGCATCTATTAGATGTGCCTTTTCTGCGTGGCTGCAGGCTGCTATTTTTAGGCTGGGGGGCAATATCCATGGCCCCTTACCAGCCTGAGAATACCAGCCCCCAGCTGTCTGCTTTAGCTTGGCTTGTTGTCAAAAGTCGGGGGACTTTTTTTAATTATTTTTTATTATTTTATATTTTTTATATTTTTTTAAATTATTTTATTATTTATTTAAATAAATGATAAAATAATACGGCATGGGGACCCCTGTATTCTTGATAACCAGCCTTGCTGAAGCTGACAGCTGAGAGTTGCAGCCCAAGCTGACAGCTGAGGGTTGCAGCTCACAGCTGTGAGTTTTGCCATGCTGGTTATCAAAAGTACAAGGGAACCAAAGTCATTTTTTTTAAATTATTTATATACAGCGCAGGAGCTGGCTGATGAATACTATCATCATCCGCTCCAGCTCTCACTGTTATTAGCAGTGGAGCTGTATTCCCATCAACTGACACCAGTAACCGGAGGTAAACTTTATACCTCCGATCACAGCTGCACACTCATGCTGTCTTTTGACAGCTTGGAAACCGTGGCTGTCTAACCAGCATTGATGATTTTACCATCGATCACAAGCGGTGATTGCCGTGTTGTCATTCACATGACATTATGGCAAAGTCTGGATGTTCGGGTCTCCCATTCTAATGAATGGGGTTCGGGTTCGGGTCCGGGTACTGTTCTGGTACCCAAACCCAAACTTTTTGTAACTGTTCGGCTGAACCCGTTGGACCCAAACATCAAGGAGTCCGCCCATGTCTAATTGTTAGGTAACATCAAGCGAGCAATTTAGTAATGGAGAGGCATCTATAAGACGCTTATACATTGCTATCCTCATTATGATATTGCAAAAAAACCACAGCCAGAATAAAATCCTTTATTTGAAATAAAAATACTCACCATTTTACTTTTCATTTAAAAATTAAAATCAAAGTTATACCTACAATATCATTCAAAAGTTTAGGGTCACCCAGACAATTTTGTGTTTTCCATGAAAACTCATACTTTTATTAATCAAATGACTTGCCAAATGAACTGAAAATCTAGTCCAGACATTGACAAGGTTCGAAAAAAAGATTTTTTTTTTTTAAATAATAATTTTCTCCTTCAAACTTTGCTTTCGTCAAAGAATGCTCCCTTTGCAGCAATTACAACATTGCAGACCATTGGCATTCTAGCAGTTAATTTGCTGAGGTAATCTGGAGAAATTTCACCCATGCTTCCAGAAGCCCCTCCCACAAGTTGGTTTGGCTTGATGGGCACTTTTTGCGTACCATATGGTCAAGCTGCTCCCACAACAGCTCAATGTGTTTGAGATCTGGTGACTGCCCTGGCCACTCCATTACAGATAGAATACCAGCTGCCTGCTTCATCCCTAAATAGTTCTTGCATAATTTGGAGGTGTGTTTTGGGTCATTGTCCTGTTGTAGGATGAAATTGGCTCCAATCAAGCGCTGTCCACAGGGTATGGCATGGCATTGCAAAATAGAGTGATAGCCTTCCTTATTCAAAATCCCTTTTAACTTGTACAAATCTCCCACTTTACCAGCACCAAAGCAACCCCAGACCATCACATTACCTCCACCATGCTTGACAGATGGGTCAGGCACTCTTCCAGCATCTTTTCAGTTGTTCTGCATCTCACAAATGTTCTTCTGTGTGATCCAAACACCTCAAACTTGGATTTGTCTGTCCATAAAACTTTTTTCAAAATCTTCCTCTGTCCAATCTCTGTGTTCTTTTGCCCATATTAATCTTTTCCTTTTATTAGACAGTCTCAGATATGGCTTTTTCTTTGTCACTCTGCCCTGAAGGCCACCATCCCGGAGTCGCCTCTTCACTGTAGACATTGACACTGGCATTTTGCATGTACTATTTAATGAAACTGCCAGTTGAGGACCTGTGAGTCATCAATTTCTCATGTAATCTAATGTACTTGTCTTATTGCTCAGTTGTGCAGCGGGGTCTCCCACCACTTCAGTTTCTACTCTGGTTAGAGCCTGCTTATGCTCTCCTCTGAAGGGAGTAGTACAAACCGTTGTAGGAAATCTTCAGTTTCTTGGCAATTTTTTCACTTGGAATGGCCTTCATTTCTAAGAATAAGAATAGACTGTCGAATTTTACATGAAAGTTCTTTTTTTCTGGCCATTTTGAGAGTTTAATAGAAACAACAAATGTAGCGTTTCAGATTCTCAACTAGCTCAAAGGAAGGTCAGGTTTATAGGTTCTCTAATCAGCCAAACTGTTTTCAGCTGTGCTAACATACTTGCACAAGGGTTTTCAAGGATATTCTAACCATCCATTAGCCTTCCTTCACAGTTAGCAAACACAAAGTATCATAAGAACACTGGAGTGATGGTTGTTGGAAATGGGCCTCTATACACCTATGAAGATATTGCATTACAAACCAGACGTTTGCAGCTAGAATAGTCATTTACCACATTAACAATGTATAGAGTGCATTTCTGAATCATTTAATGTTAGCTTCATTGGAAAAAAAACTGTGCTTTTCTCTCAAAAATAAGGACATTTGTAAGTGACCCTAAACTTTTGAATGGTAGTGTACCTTATATTCATTCCATGGAAGCCATCATCCCCTGTAAAAAATAGAAAATAAAGATAATACCCACCTAACACCCATTCAATTAAGCAATGGTCTTCTGTAAAAAAAAAAATAAAAAAATAAAAAAAACAACCATATCCCTTACCTGTTCGACCTACTGTCCCACGCCCTAATACATGTCTGTGATAAGTGGTTTTCAACCTGGACGGTACCAAGATGCAACCCTCCAGGCTAAAAACCAAGGGAGAATGAGCTTCTGCCAGCGCAGCATCAGCGACTAGCAATGACGTTGAGGTTACCGCAGATCACTAAGGCTGCGTTACCATGCTCATTTCACTGCGAGCCGAGCCAATGAACTGTGGTGACCTCAGTGAGAAAAAAATTATACCCACCTAACCCTGAATCCTACACAGGTGGAGTAGGTAAGATCCTGCTATAATTAAAACCGCCACGGGCTGATCGGTGGAGTGCTTGGTCAGAGATCATATGCAAACAAATATCTAAAGACTGACTATCACTTCCAAACATAATATTGATCTGAACAGGTGCATACTAAGAGTAGCCATCTCCATATGTAACTAGCAAATAAATTTGCAATTTGTAACAACATGAAGACAGGGTGGGCAAGGTTTATAGAATGCCGCTATTTAAATCCTGAATAATATGTGGATATTGGTGCAGTGTTGAAAAATATACAATACATTGTACATAATACACCTCAGCTGCTGCAGAACTTCAAAATACGTGCCTAAGCTGCTAATGAACTTCATAGTACACACCTCAGCTAATGCAGAAGCTCATAATACACACCTCAGCTGCTGCAGGACCTCATTATGCACACCTCTGGTACTGCATAACCTCATAATACACATCTCAGCTACCGCAAAACCTCATAACACATACCTCAGCTGTTGCAGAACCTCATAATACATAAATGAATGAATGAATAATTGAATGAACATTAAATGTTTCTGTTATATAAGCTATGTAAGAAAATGTTAGGATTTTTTAATGGCTAGATGAATCTCTTGGTTTGTGTCCTGGGTTGCAGTTAAGAGCCAGGTTTGTAAAAAATGTGAATTACTTCAGGCAGAAATTGAAGAGGATATGACAGGAAACTGATGAGAAAGTTTGATTCATCCATTGTCATTACAGGTATTTACTGGAAGAACAGGTAACAGCAGTGTAGGTGGAAACACTCATCGCTTTCCATGCTTGTCTCCTTTTAAATCCTTGCTTCCCTGCTGGGCTTGCCTTAGGGATTTTGTCATAAAAGAGTAAAACTCTTTGTGAGCTAATAAATGAATGGGTCCCGGGGCAATCTACCCTCTGAACATTCAAGGTAGAGTACTATTGCTGTCAATCCCTTGCTGCTGCCAAAATGAAGTAATATCTATGTCTCTGCATTAAAAAAAAAGAATAATTTAGATAATAATTAAGACTCAGATGAAAGAAAATCACATGAGGTCTAAGGAGGTTAAGTATTACCCTGCCAGGAATTTCACACTGTCATGTTGTTAGAATTTGCTCTGGTTTCAGTTTTTACTCGCTTCAGATTTAAGAAAGCTGATAATTACATTTTTGTATTAGACTCAAAACTATCAAGCCCTTAGAGGGGCAGTAATGCATAAAAATATTTCACTGCATGGTGTTTGATTCTTTAATTGTCTAATACTGTGACATTTTCCAATATATGCCATATGTAACATCACAAAGATGCTTAGTATGATAGTAAGAGGAATACGTTTTCTACAAGATCCCTTCTTATATATCCAATCATGACATATGTAATTAATACAAAGGGTTAAGTGCTCTGTCTCTCTCTCCCCACGAGAACAGCACATGGTATTGGGAGATACGTTGGCATCTACTGGAAACAATAGAAGTCAATGATTTTCAATGGGATCCATGTTAAATGTTGTTTTCCCTGTGGCAGCACAGTAGGGTAAATGATCATTTCTATTATGTCTCCCTGGAGGACAACAGTTGACTACGACGTCTTCTTGAAAGGAAATCACCGGTAACTAGTTACTAACATGGGACACTCATTGTCCGAAGGCTTGTCTAAACCACATCAGTCCTACTCCAATGATATCAAAGAAATTGCAGAAACTTCCTTTATCATGTATGTAAAGCTAATATAGTGCTAATATGTAGCAATATGGCAGAAGGTGACTTCAAATATGTGTCATTGATCCTTGCAGCAATTTGGTTTGAATGAAACTTAAAGAATTACATGTCAGGTTAGACTTTTTCAGAAAATGGGACTACGGTATATGCGCTGACCTCCGCTTCTGTGCAAAACTTTATATTCCAGTAAGAGTAAAAAAAAACATCAGCAATCTGTTTCTAATGCCTGCCGATAGCAATGTGGCAGAAATAACCACACTACTTTTATGTGTACACTCAAGAATCATGTTGGAACAACGCACTGGTCTATTAACCATAAAGGTATTTTAATTACGAGAGAAGAGGAGGCAAAGGAAGTGAAACACGACTTCCGTGATCTACTGCGTCTGTACATTTAGTCAATAATAACACATTTCTGGTTTTCATGTAAAAACAAGTAACCTATTTTTCAGACGTCACCCAAACTAGAATTATTTTATTCATTATATTTAACCATACAAGCCTGTTTCCTTTTGGTCTAGCAAAAATTGGGCTGAGAGTATTTGGCCATGGAAAGGATATGCTGTCATATTAAATTAGGACCAAAGAAGGTCCACACTATGGATGAAGCAAGTTCAGTTGTTATGTGGCTGATGTAGCAAGATGTTCTTTTCCACACTACGTTATTTCATGCGTGGTATAAGCCAATGCTTTATTCTTTCTCTATGCAAATAACATTTTCAGAGAAGAAGAGGTCTTTTACTCTAGCACCACCTATTTGTTGTAGTAACTCTGAGTCAATATCTACCTTTTAATGTGCCTTTCCACATGACTTAAGGTAAGAAAGCAAACCAGACACTCCATTTTCAGACACATGTTTCGGGGTTTGTGCCTTTCATCAGTGCAAAGCATGAGATCCAATTTGGTAGGTAAGAGGCTTCTGACAGTGGGGCTGAGGGGAATTTTTATCCTTGTGAAGACTGCCAAGCAATTTGACAAGGCTTCTTAGAGGGTCGATATTGACTTTAGGACTGCTGCATCCAATTGGGGGTGCTAGAGTTCAAGTCCTCTTCCTTTTTGAAGAAGCAATTTGCATATAAAAATTCCCAGAGGAGCATTCCATTGCCTATAAATCTCCATAGAAACATTCCCCCTTAGATACCGTGTTTTTATAATAATAATAATCTTTATTTATGTAGCGCCAACATATTACGCAGCGCTTTACAGTTTAACAGTTTCAAACACAACAGTCATAAGCAACAACGTTAACAATACAATAATTAAAGCAAAATAAGACGACCCTGCTCGTGAGAGCTTACAATCTACAAGCTCCCAGATGTCTGTATGTGCTTTAAGAGTTATGCCAATATTTTCGTTAATAGGGGATGGAAAGTGATGGTAAAGAATTTTGGTTTTACTTTATATTGATGGTGGAGAAAACTTCTTGCATGAGCCAGTAAAAAAGGAATAAAACTATTGGTCCACCTCTCCTCTATGAATACTCCTGATTTTAAACAACTATACAGTAGGATTGACAATAATTTGTATATCTGACATGATTGATTTTAAATTGTGGCAGTCCAAAAGTCATTCTTGATGCTGCCCCTGTATCAATGCAACATGCACTAATCGGGTGAATTTGAAGTACATGAATGAATCAGATTGTGTAAAAGTTGTTATAAATTCTGCTGTATTTTATGTTGAATTTTCTATGATATTAAATTTCTTTAAAATATCATTAAAATAACCAGATAATTGTCACTTTAAAATATTCTGGATTATTAAATTACTGGTTCTCGCTTCTTAATGTTAATATTTTTTAGAGAATGTACAAATAAATAAAATGTAATAATAACTTGTGACTGTGAGCATACACATGGTAGATGACATGTCCAACACTGCGATTAAGATGATATATACAGTATAATTAGTGCTCATCACATACAAAGAAAATTATTATAATTAAAGAGGATTGTTAATTTACAATTAAAATTATACCGTCTGAGTATACCAGGACAAATGGGCGTGATTGTTTAATAAGTGTAATTCTACAAATTTAAAGAAAACATGTAATGGAATAAAAGAAAAAACATATTTTAGCTTATTTTAATATTTTAAAATCACACTTTTTATATAAAAAGAAAAGCCTAAAACTCTATTCTAAAAAAACAAATTGTAATTTCCCTACGGAGAAAAAGAAGAATGTTTATTAAGTCATCTTTTCTTTGTTATCTTTCTCACTAAAAATGAAATAAATGTAAAACTAAAGACGGCTTTTTCATATTTTAGTTCTACCGTGCTTTATTTGATTGTTAAAAAGTCAAGTATTCTGCAGAATTTTGTGTGCCATTGTACGTACATGCACATTTCACAATCTCGGTCAAAGTCTGAACCAATTTTAAACTTGTTTAACAAGGTATTAATACGTGTAATATTGCTGTTTAATTTATCCACTAGGTATAATCAATAATTGGTCATCAAACGATAAGAAACAGAAATGTCATGCCTGCTGAGAGGGTTAATTCATTGGCAATTTCCTTCAATTATAAGACAATTGTCCTTTAAAGTCCCCGTTACAGGATTAGCACAGCAGGTTCATTTTCACTGGATTTACTATGAGTGACAAGGAGGGAGAGACATACTCTCCCGCTGGATAATGGGTCATAGAGCAATACCTTCTGTGAACCATTTGCAGCTTTTGGCTCTGTTGACCATGTCACCTCTTTTCAAGTGGTCCAGGTGGAGGGCGCCTCTTGCTGTGATCCTTAGTGCTTTCCCCCTCCCTACAATCTCCTTATGCTTCTGATTCATTACTCTCCTTCCTTGTCCATTGTCTACTTATTTCTAGGGTGTGTAAGAGAACATATTCAGTGGATGACCCCGATTCTTTCTCCTGATGGGATCATCTCGTGAGTTATGTTAGCCCACTAATCCAGTAACATCTCCAACAGCTTGGAGGTGATTTCCTGAACTCCTAGGTGCTCCCTGAGGCAAGCATTTCCCATTTATCCAAATAAGTTTCTGGTACAAAGAAAACAAAAACTGAAAACATGTTATGTATAAATATATCCTTAGTCACTTTTTTATTACTGAATTGTCTCAGACTATTTCATTTTATAAAATTTATAAGAGATGAAAAAATCTAAACAGATCTAAACCACACAAAAAATACTACATTTCTCAAGGAATACGTGTGAAAAAGTAAATATAAATTTTGCCCCGTTCACATGTAAAGCGTTATAGAAAAAATGGCGCTATAAAAATGTATAATGATAATAATAATAATAATAAAAAATCTCCTTAGTAAATACAGTAAAATACAATAAAAAAATATAAAGCTTATATATTTAGCAAAATATTACTCCACCTAAATCACAGCCCCCAACCCAAATACCGTAAGCTAAATCTACTAAATAATAAAAAAATAGCTATGAGAAAATTATTATCATGGACTGATACAATATGCTATCATATATTCCTTTCTTCCCGTTAGAGCATCAGAGTTTTAGAGCTTTGTGGAAGACAGAGAGTACCACCTAGTGGTAAAAATCCTAAATTAATGGCTACTTAAGCAAATAAAACTTCATAAACGATATTTAGGTATACCAGCCTCCTTGCAGTTCTGGACAATTTACCGAAAAATCATGAATACGAAATTACTCGAAATTTGGAAAATCAGAATTTAATAAAGATGATATGTCTATAGCTCAGAATACTGTTACGAACACAGTAACGTCATTTACTGTGAACGGCACAATAATGGTAACTACAACCACAGTACAAACTCATTCAGCTTTAAAAATGCTCACAGAGTAATATCTTTTTATTACACAGATTGGTCAAAAGTTTTCTATTTTGATGGGCTATTAGTACATTTACAGATGACTAACAAGCCTGAAATTATAGTAGTACATTATTTGGAAAGACATTTCATTTCCACTGTCTGAGGTGTCCCCAAATGCACAAGATGGGCATGTTTACTTATTGGGGATATCACTAATACAAAAATTACTATTTTCACATATGCACTGAAATATGATCATGCTAAGCTTAATTTCTACTAAATATGCAGTCGTTTAAGCTTTGTTTACTATAGGCGGTAATTGAAATCAGACAATCGAGGGTGGCTTGGTCAGTTTGACTCACCGAAAAATATTTTACTAGTGATTTTATTGTGTCAATTTTAGGTAGCAATGATTTGCCAAGACTTATTCATACAAAGTTGTTTGGTGGCTTTTTTAAAATAAACAAACTGTTGTTGCGTTAATTTAGGCATTTTAAAGTGCAATAAAGACACCTGAGGGCAAATGATTAAAAAAAGGCCGCACCTAAAGCAGGCTGCATTTAAATAAATATCAACCTAACACATGAAAAGTGAAAAATAAAAATGCCAGGAACAAAAAATAAACATTGGAAAAAATACTGATGATTCCTCATGTGTACCAAATTCTATTTATTAACAAAACATGTATAAACCTACAGCAAATAAAGGGGTAAACCAAAAACGGTTACAAATGCTAAAATCTATATTTATTGTTCAATGAAACATTACACATTAAATATCAAGAAATAGGAAAACAGAGACAGACCAAAATTTGGGTCTCTAGTGACACAGAGGATGATACTTCGAAAATACCCCGACAAATATAGAGTCAATACTAGAGCTTTATTAGAATGGATCCCAAACAGAAAGGAAGGAATGATCCAGTGGTTGTGAACGCGTCAAAGTAATGTTGCCGTGACGCAGTGGGGACAGTGTTCAGCGCTTGAGTCACAGGTCACGGGACCATGTCGTTAAGTCAAATGGCCAGTTGCCCAAGAGGCATCGCATCATCAGCGCCTCTGCATTGCACCGAAGCAGCGCATGCTTTGTGCATTCTCCCACTCAGTTGTACAGGATGAACATGTTCGGAAATGACTTAACCACCCTTGTGTCCGCAGTATGCTAACGCAATATGCTAACTGCTACATGCCTTAATACAGATAAGTAATAAAATGATTATTCATTGCAAAAATGTATAAGCAAAACCATTATTTGAAATAAGGTGCAATGAGTGGACTAATATTGTACATACACAGAACACATACAGTGGGGAAAAAAGTATTTAGCGAGCCACCAATTGTGCAAGTTCTCCCACTTAAAAAGATGAGAGAGGCCTGTAACTGACATCATAGGTAGACCACAACTATGAGAGTCAAAATGAGAAAACAAATCCAGAAAATCACCTTGTCTGGTTTGGCAAAATTTATTTTGCACATTATGGTGGAAAATAAGTATTTGGTCATTAACAAAAGTTAATCTCAATATTTTGTTATTTATCCTTTGTTGGCAATGACAGAGGTCAAATGTTTTCTGTAAGTCTTCACAAGGTTGGCACACACTGTTGTTGGTATGTTGACCCATTCCTCCATGCAGATCTCCTCTAGAGCAGTGATGTTTTGGGCCTGTCCCTCGGCAACACGGAATTTAAACTCCCTCCAAAGGTTTTCTATGGGGTTGAGATCCAGAGACTGGCTAAGCCACTCCAGGACCTTCATATGCTTCTTATGAAGCCAGTCTTTTGTTGCCCTGGCAGTGTGCTTGGGATCATTATCATGCTGAAAGACCCATCCACATTTCAACTTTAATGCTCTTGCTGATGGAAGGAGGTTTGCACTCAAAATCTCACGATACATGGCCCCATTCATTCTTTCATGTACACGGATCAGTCATTCTGGTCTCTTTGCAGAGAAACAGCCCCAAAGCATGATGTTGCCACCCCCATTCTTCACAGTAGGTATGGTGTTCTTTGGATGCAACTCAGCATTCTGTCTCCTCCAAACACGATGAGTTTTGTTTCTACCAAACAGTTCTACTTTGGTTCCATCAGACCATATGACGTTCTCCCAATACTCTTATGGATAATCCAAATGCTCTCTAGCAAACTTCAGATGAGCCCAGTCATGTACTGGCTTAAGCAGGGGGACATGTCTGGCACTGCAGGATCTGAGTCCCTGGTGGCGTAGTGTGTTATTGATGGTAGCCTTTGTTATGGTGGTTCCAGCTGTATGCAGGTCATTCATTAGGTCCCCCCGTGTGGTTCTGGGATTTTTGCTCACCTTTCTTGTGATCATTTTAACCCCATGGGGTGAGATCTTGTGTGGAGCCCCAGATCGAGGGAGATTATCAGTGGTCTTGTATGTCTTCCATTTTCCTATTATTGCTACCCACATATTCAGCCTTCTCAGCCTGGTGCAGGGCTACAATTTTGTTTCTGGTGTCCTTTAACAGCTCTTTGGTCTTGACCATAGTGTTGTTTGGAGTGTGACTGTTTGAGGTTGTGGACAGGTGTCTTTTATACTGATAACAAGTTCAAACAGGTGCCATTACTACAGGTAATGAGTGGAGGACAGATGTTATGGCTGGACCTGGTGGTTAGGAGCACCGGGAATGACCTGATAGTTAAAACTGCAAAATAGAGCGAGCTCTGGGAAGTGGGAGCTCTGCTGACCGCAGCCCTAATCTATTATCACACACACTAGAATTAGCCGTGGATCGTACCTGACTCTGCCTAGACGACTCTTCACAGCCTGAGAGGTAACTACTCCTAAAGAGAAATATAGCCTCACCTTGCCTCAGAGAAATTCCCCAAAGGAAAAGAGCAGCCCCCCACATATATTGACTGTGAGTTAAGAGGAAGGCACAAACACAGGAATGAGACAGGTTTCAGCAAAGGAGGCCCGACTTACTAAATAGACAGAAGATAGATAAAGGGATCTTTGCGGTCAGCACAAAAAACTACAAAAAGCCACGCAGAGTGAGCAAGAAACCGACTCACGGCACGGTAGGTGCCACTCTGCAACCCAGAGCTTCCAGCTAGCGAGACAATATCATGATAGCCAGCTGGACAAAACTTAGCAGGTACTCAGAAATATATTCAGCACACAAATGAACAACAAATGAGCTTAACAGGGACTTAGCTTCTGCTGAAGTAGACAGGTCATCAGGAGATCCAAGTGAGATCTGAACCAGTACAGATACATTGACAACAGGCATCAGGTAACGATCTGAGCAGAGTTAAATAGAGGAACCAGCCCAGTCTTAAACGATGCAGCTGAGGAAGCCACCTCCAGACCAGCAGCTCCACTTTCAGCCACCAGAGGGAACCCACGGACAGAACTCACAGAAATACCATTCCTGACCACAGGAGGGAGCTCGAGAACAGAGTTCACAACAGAGGAGCCTCTTAAAGAAGAAGTTACAGGTCTGTGAGAGCCAGAAATCCTGCATATTTTTAGATGACCAAATACTTATTTTCCACCATGATTTGCAAAATAAATCTTGTCAAATCAGACAAGGTGATTCAATGGATTTGTTTTCTCATTTTGACTCTCATAGTTGTAGTCTACCTTTGATGTCAATTACAGGCCTCTCACCTTTTAAAGTGGGAGAACTTGCACAATTGGTAGCTGACTAAATACTTTTTTCCTCACTGTACTAGATTCATTATGAAATGTATTTGTTTACATAAATGTAGACAAAGCATTACTGATAAATAAGATGAATCCAGCAGGACTCTGCTCAACCTTTCCGTGCAGGAACAGATCAGGAATAACCGACACTCAGGTGAGCTGACTATTTGTGTGTGGTTTTTTAAAGCATTACTGATAGTATGATCAGAGTAGTGTATGGGATATATAATGACATATACACTTGATAGAGGAAAATGGTGAAAAAATAATAACAATAAAATATTTTAAAGTGCAATAAGTGCAAAAAAATCAATACAGTATATGTGTACGATAAAAAGCATGTAGATTGTGTACTAGCGCATACTGAAAAAGGAAAAAATGTGTATGGACAACCCACAATTACTTGAATTAAACAGAAAAAAATGTATACATTGACTGACGAGCAAAAGGGTAACAATGTTTTGAACTTTTGACTTTCAGGCTCCATATCTCACCCTAGTGAAGAGCAAATTTGTTTGAAAAACGATCGCCAAACACAAAATCGGCATGCATATGGCACATTCGGATTTGTGATCAGAAACACGAGCAAAATTGTAAAAAATCAGTAACATTTGGTAAAAAGTGCGGGAAAACATTTGTGTTGCCAAAATAGTATTTTGAGCACTCTGACTACGATACTAGTGTTGTATAGTGATGAGCGAACGTGCTCGCCACTACTCGGTACTTGCCCGAGTATCACTGTGCACTCTGAGAGCACCGAGTATTTCCGGGATTATTCAATGGGAGCTCGGGGCTCTGCCCTGCAATTTTGGTGCTCTTTAGAGCGCCAATGACAATGCAGAGATTGGCTGCCGTGCACTGTAATGCCGCAGCCATCGTTGTTGTGGTATTACAGTGATTGGCTGGCAGCACAGCATCATCAGGTCTATAAGAGACCTGGCGCCGCTCTACTCGCCGCATTCTGCTCCAGACTTAGGCAGTGTAGGGAGAGCTGCTGCCGAGATAGGGTCAGAATCGTCCTTTTAGTAGTTACTGTGGGTCTGCTAGTGTGCAGTCGACAAATCCTGAGAAACCAACAGTCCTTTTTAGGGCTAACTTGGGGGTCCTAAGATTGCAGCACTTGGTAGGCAGGGGAGTCTATGTGCACATATCCACATCAGTGCAAGGCCTGCAGGCACTGTATGTGAGTACATAGATCTCACTGCATACCTCAAAAAGCTCCATTCCTGTCTGCTGCTGCTTATTTTCTATATATCTACAGTAGCTGCAGCTATCCGTGGCAATTTTTTTTCTGCTTATACCTGCTCATTTTATGGGCAGCACGGTGGCGCAGTGGATAGCACAGCAGCCTTGCAGCGCTGGAGTCCTGGGTTCAAGCCCCACTAAGGACAACATCTGCAAAGAGTTTGTATGTTCTCTCCGTGTTTGTGTGGGTTTCCTCTGGGTACTCCTGTTTCCTCCCACATTCCAAAGACATACTGATAGGGAATTTAGATTGTGAGCCCCATCAGGGACAGCGACGATAATGTGTGCAACCTGTAAAGCGCTGCAGAATATGTTAGCGCTGTATAAAAATAAAGATTATTATTTTATTCTAAAGGAATCCATAGCCCCTTTTTTCTACATTTATTTTCTTGGTCACGCTGCAGACTACAGATACGGCAGCCTTGCAGCGCTGGAGTCCTGGGTTCTAATCCCACCCAGGACAACATCTGCAAAGAGTTTGTATATTCTCTCCGTGTTTGCGTGGGTTTCCTCCGGGTTCTCCGGTTTCCTCCCACATTTCAAAGACATACTGATAGGGAATTTAGATTGTGAGCCCCATCGGGGACAGCGTTGATAATGTGTGCACACTGTAAAGCGCTGCAGAATATGTTACCGCTATATAAAAATAAAGATTATTATTATTGTAATAGAAGAACATGCAAATCTTAGAATTTTTTATTTTTTTTTGTCCCGGGCATCAGATGTGAGTGCGACAAAAAATCTGTCCTTTTTTTTGGTGGTATCTAATATTTTGTAGTGTCTTACAACATTTTTTGGGTCACCATTTTGCTGCCCCAAAAATCTGTAGCTGGCTCAAAAATATTTAGCTACAGTTCTTAGATTTATCAATGTGGGTTATACGCCATACACATCGCCTATCATTGCACAAAATATATTTAAATTTTAGTACTCCTTTTTTGTGTCATAGCCAACTTATTGACACAATTTTGGTGTGCCCAAAAAAATCAAGGCCACATTTAGATCAGTCTGTTGTCTCAGGCTGACGGCTGGTGTGTCTGTGGTGAAAAAATATTTTATTCGCAGGCATACGTTGCATAGTTCTGTCTGATAGCCTTGTTCTACTTATTTTTTATTGTTTTCAAAAAATTACAAAAAACATAAACAAAAAAATATACAGTCTGTTATCTCAGGTTCAACACGGTTGTATCTGTGGTTGAAAAATCTTTTATTGGCAGGCATACGTTGCATAGCTCTGTCTGCTAGCCTTGTTCTTCTCATTTCTTTTCTCAAAAATTACCAATAAACATAAAAAAATACAGTCTATCTGAGGCTGAGGCACGGTGTATCTGTGCCTTGTTCTACTCATTTTTTATTGTTTTCAAAAAATCAGAAAAAACATAAAAAAAATAGTCTGTTATCTCAGGCAGAGGCCTAGTGTATCTGTGGTTGAAAAATATTTTATTGGCAGGCATACGTTGCATTGTTCTGTCTGCTAGCCTTGTTGTACTCATTTTTTATCGTTTTCCAAAAATCACAAAAAACATTAAAAAAATATAGTCTTATCTCAGACTGAGGCCTGGTGTATCTGTGGTGGAAAAATCTTTTATTGGCAGGCATACGCTGCATAGTTCTGTCTGCTAGTCTTGTTCTACTCATTTGTTATTTTTTTCTAAAATTACCAACAAACATAAAAAAATACAGTCTTATGTCAGGCTGAGGCCTGGTGTATCTGTGGTTGAAAAATATTTTATTGGCAGGCATACGTTGCATGGTTCTGTTTGCTAGCCTTGTTCTACTCATTTTTATTGTTTTCAAAAAATCACAAAAAACATGAAAAAAAATACAGTCTGTTATTTCAGGCTGAGGCCTGGTGTATCTGTGGTGGAAACATCTTTATTGGCAGGCATATGTTGCATTGTTCTGTCTGCTAGCCTTGTTCTACTCTTTTGTTATGTCTAAAAAAAATCACAAAAAACAAAAAAATATACAGTCTGTTATCTCAGGCTGAGGCCTGGTGCATGTGTGGTGGAAAAATCTTTGCTTAGCAGGCATACTGACCACATATAATGTTTCTACAAATAAATCCATTTGTATTGAGGTTTTCACATATTTCAGTACTCCATTTAAAATTGCCAAGGCAAGGGGCAAGGGACAGGGAAGTGGAGGTGATGCTGATGGTGCATGCAGAGGACGAGGCCGTGGCCAAGCTGAAAGTGGTCCACAGCAAATACCCACATCTTCGCGCTCGACCTTCCTGTCCCAGTTTCTAGGGGACCGCAGCACACCACTATTGGAGCCAGAGCAGTGTGAAACGGTTGTTGATTGGATAACGGATAATGCTTCCAGTCACTTAGCCACCACCACCACCACTGTGTCTTCCACACGGTCAAGTCTGAGTAGCCGTGATTGTGGACCGGATATTCCTCACCCTGATCCTCCTTCCTCCCACCATGTCGAGTGCCCTGAGACAACTTATCCCACATTTGGACATTCCAAGGAGCTGTTCAGTTTTCCCTTTAAAGATTCTGAACTCTCGGCCTGTCAACTTGAAGTGGGGCCAGATGAGATCGCATGTAGCGATGCCCAAACATTTGAACAGCCACGGTCACATGAAGGCGATGGTGGGAAAGTGTCACAAGAGGAGGACGATGATGAGACACAATTGCCAGAAAGTCAGGAGGAGGAGCAGGGTGCGGATGTGGAAGATGAGGTGGTGGATGACATAGTGACTGACCCAACCTGGCAGGAGGACATGCAGAGCGAGGACAGCAGCACACATGAGGAAGGATGCGTATCACTCCAACAGGCAGGAAGAAGCAGTGTGGTGGATGCAGACAGAAGGCGTGCATCGGTTCCCCATAACACCAACATGACGGAAGTTGCCAATCCAACTGTTAAATGGCCAAACAGGCCATTTGCAGCACTTGCCATGCCTGCATCAGCAGGGGTAGCAAAACTACCAGCCTGACCACCACCAGCATGATTAGGCACATGGCAGCAAAGCACCTGAGTTTGTGGGCCGAACTCCAGGCTCCAGGGACACTGTCTGCAGGTGACAACACTGCTTCTTCCACTGTTTTGCATAGAAGCCAAATACCCAGTTCACCATGCCTCATGCCTGTGAAGATGTCTCGGGCCCTACACCTGTTGTTGCCCACAGTCAACCAGCACCATAATCAAGCCTGTCCACGTCCTGGTCCCAGCCCAGTCTTCAGTTGTCTATACCCCAGTCATTGGAACACAAGCGGAAATACCCAGCCAATGCCCCACAGTCCACAGTACGTAATTCCAACATTTCTCGTCTGCTTGCGCTCGAAATGTTGCCTTTTCGGCTCATTGAGACGGAAGCTTTCCGCAACCTGATGGCGGTGGCAGTCCCAAGGTACTCGTTCCCCAGTCACCACTATTTCTCCCGGTGTGCCATACCGGCATTACACCAGCATGTGTCCAACAACATTACCCATGCCCTCTACAATGCTGTTACTGGGAAAGTTCACCTAACCACGTGGACAAGTGGTGTGGACACTTACTGCACACTGGGTTAACATAGAGGAAGCCTGTATCCAGTCAGACCTTGGGATGGAACACATCCTCCCCAATGCCAAGGATTGCGGGCCCTATGTCAATCAGGGTTGCCCCCACAGTCTACAGCTGCTGCACCTCAGCCTCCATCTCTGAAATGAACACATCAGTCAGAAGCTGGAAGCACTGCAGCACTGCCTCAGCCAATCGGCAACAGGCTGTGCTGAAGCTAATCTGCATAGGTGACAAACTGCACAATGCAGAAGAGTTGTGGACAGCGCTGAAAGAGCAGTCAGATATTTGGATGACACCACTGAACCTACAGCCAGGCATGGTCATGTGTAACAATGGCCAGAACCTGGTGGTGGCTCTGAGGCAAGGTAAGCTCATGCACGTACCTTGCCTGGCCCATGTGCTTAACCTCGTGGTTCAACGTTTTCTGAAAAGCTACCCATAGCTGCCGGATCTGCCAGTGAAAGTACGCTGTCTGTCTGCCCATTTTAGAAAGTCAGCTACAGCTTCAGCCACCCTTGCCGTGCTTCAGCAGGGTTTGCAGCTTTTGGCTCACCGACTGGTGTGTGATGTCCCCACGAACTGGAACTCTACACTGCATGTGTTGGAAAGGATTTGTGAGTAGAATAGGGCAATTGTTGACTACCAGCATCAACAAGGCCATCGATATTCAGTTCAGACTCCACACATAAGATCTCAGAAGTGAACATGGATGTCAGACTTATGTACCATACCATCAGAACTTTGAGGACTGCACCAAGATGGTGAGCGGCGATGATGCTATAATTAGAGTCACCATCCTGCTTTGCAGCATTCTGACTACCTCTCTGCTCACAATTAAAGAGAATGCATTGCAGGCAGAGCAAGAGGACATGCAGCAAGAAACCACACAGGGTGATTACACTCAGCCCAGCCTCATGTCGTCGCAACGTGGATTGGTAGGCAATGAGGAGGAGGAGGAAGAACAGGAGCTACTTTCATGCGCTATAGATGGTACTACAAGCACAGCTGTCATACCGTCTGTTCAGCGAGGATGGCCTGAGGACAGGGAGGAGGAGGACAGCATGGTCAGTCGTCCTGTTGGTGAGGACACTGAAGTGTTGCCTGTTAGCAGTCTGGCATGCATGGCTGACTTTATGTTGCGCTGCGTTTCCCGTGACCCTCACATTATTAAAATTTTCAGTGACACTCATTACTGGTTGGTAACACTTTTGAACTGACAATACAAGGAGAACTTTCAATATCTTCTTCCAGAGGCAGATAGTAGTACAAAAATGTTGCTGTACCAGAGGGCCCTTGTAGCGGAATTACTGAAAAAATTCCCATGTGAGAACGCTCGCAGCAGACGTCAGAGTTTGTTGTACATCCAAGGGGTCCAAGCGAGAGAGACAGAAGTACAATACAGCTCAGGCAGGGGAACAATGGCAAAGTTCTGGGACAGTTTTCTCAGACCCTCCCATCGTGCCGCCACAGAGGCAAGGGGTGCTGGCACAAGAAGTGTAACGTTTGGGAAGATGCTGAGGGAGTACCTCGCAGATCGTACAAATGTCCTCCGTGATTCCTCTGTGCCTTTCAATTATTGGTTATCCAAGCTGGACACGTGGCATGAACTGGCTCTCTAGTCCTTGAAGGTCCTGGACTGCCCTGCTGCTAGCATCCTGTCTGAGTGGGTTTTTAGTGTCACTGGTGGAATTATAACAGATAAGCGTATCCGACTGTCAACTGGCAATGCTTACAGGCTGACTCTTATAAAAATTAATAAGGGCTGGATTGGGCAAGACTTCTGTACACCACCGAATTAAAACAGCGAAACATAACCTCAAATACATCTTTGTCTTTTTTTTGGGAGATATCTTGTCATGCACCTCCTCCCAACCACACATGGGTATCCGTTTCCTGATTTGGTCTGTTTGGTGTTATCCTCCTCCTTAGGCCGGGGACACACTTAACGTATAAAAAAACGGTCCATTTTTCACGGCCGAGAATTGCACAAATGTTTCAAAAACAGTGATCCGTGTGCAGTGCGAGGATGCGATTTCCTCGCATCAAATGATCCGTGTGACATCCGTGTGACATCCGTATGGCATCCGTATGCCGAGATTTTCTCGCAAGCTTGCAAAACCGACATCTAATGGATTTATGTGCTCAAATGTTCGGGAAAACATATATACAGTATATATATATATATATATATATATATATATGTCATTGAGACACATATATATATATTCTGTATTTATATTTCATTCAGCGCGATATCTGTGAAAAGCCGGTAATTCAATTGCCGGCTTTGCATTTCTCCTTCACAAACCCGACAGGATATGAGACATGGTTTACATACAGTAAACCATCTCATATCCCCCTTTTTTTTGCATATTCCACACTACTAATGTTAGTAGTGTGTATGTGCAAAATTTGGCCGCTGTAGCTGCTAAAATAAAGGGTTAAATGGTGGAAAAAATTGGCGTGGGCTCCCGCGCAATTTTCTCCGCCAGAATGGTAAAGCCAGTGACTGAGGGCAGATATTAATAGCCAGGAGAGGGTCCATGGTTATTGGCCCCCCCGTGGCTACAAACATCTGCCCCCAGCCACCCCAGAAAAGGCACATCTGGAAGATGCGCCTATTCTGGCACTTGGCCACTCTCTTCCCACTCCCGTGTAGTGGTGGGATATGGGGTAATGAAGGGTTAATGCCACCTTGCTATTGGAAGGTGACATTAAGCCAGGTTAATAATGGAGAGGCGTCAATTATGACACCTATCCATTATTAATCCAATTGTCTGAAAGGGTTAAAAAACACACACACACATGATTTAACCCCTTAACGACCGCCGATACGCCTTTTAACGGCGGCCGCTGAGGGTACTTAAACCACAGCGCCGTTAATTAACGGCGCTGTGGAAAAAGTGAATAGCGCCCCCCAGAGTCGGATTTTCTCTGGGGTCTCGGTTGCCGAGGGTAGCCGAGACCCCAGAGAACATGATTCGGGGGGTTTTTACCGACCCCCGAGTTGCGATCGCCGGTAATTAACCGTTTACCGGCGGTCGCAACAAAAAAAAAAAAAACGCGATTTGCCGTTTAATTTCTCTGTCCTCCGATGTGATCGCACATCGGAGGACAGAGAAATGTGGTCCCCGATGGCCCCCAATAGCCCCCCAATACTTACCTACCTCCCCCGGTGCTCCTCGTGTCTCCCCATGGGCGCCGCCATCTTTTTTCCGGGAAAAAATGGCGGGCGCACGCGCAGTGTGCCCGCCGCCCGGCACCCGGATGTTCTTTGGGGTCTCGGCTGCCGGGGGTAGCCGAGACCCCAAAGAACATGATCGGGGTCAGTTTGCACCGACCCCTGCTTTGCGATCGCCGGTAATTAACAGTTTACCGGCGACCGCAAAAAAAAAAAAAAAAAAGCGATCAGTTATTTCTCTGTCCTCTGATGTGATCGCACATCAGAGGACAGAGAAATAGGGGGATTCGGGGACCCTATCATACTCACCCGGGGTCCCTGGGTCCTCTTCTGTCTTCTCCTGCCAGCCGGCTTTTTCATCATGGCGGGCGCATGCGCAGTGCGCCCGCCATCTGCTGCCATCTGCCGGCCGGCAGGAGAAGACAAGTTGGGGCTAAAATTAGGGTTAGGGTTAGGGTTAGGGTTAGAGTTAGGGTTAGGGTTAGGGTTAGGGTTAGAGTTAGGGTTAGAGTTAGGGTTAGAGTTAGGGTTAGGGTTAGGGTTAGGGTTAGAGTTAGGGTTAGGGTTAGAGTTAGGGTTAGGGTTGGGGCTAAATTTAGGGTTAGGGTTAGGGCTAGGGTTAGGGTTAGGCTACTTTCACACTAGCGTTTTTTGGCTTCCGTCGCAATGCGTCGTTGGAGAAAAAACGCATCCTGCAAAAGTGCTTGCAGGATGCGTTTTTTCTCCATTGGCTTGCATTAGTGACGCATTGCGACGGATTGCCACATGTCGCATCCATCGTGCGACGGATGCGTCGTGCTTCGGCGGACCGTCGACACAAAAAAAACTACATGTAACTTTTTTGTGCGACGTGTCCGCCATTTCCGACCGCGCATGCGTGGCCGGAACTCCGCCCCCGCCTCCCCGCACCTCACAATGGGGCAGCGGATGCGTTGAAAAAACAGCATCCGCTGCACCCGTTGTGCGGCGCTTACAACGCTAGCCTCGGTACGTCGGCCCGACACACTGCGATGGGCCGAGTACGACGCTAGTGTGAAAGTAGCCTTAGGCTTCTTTCACACTTGCGTCGGTACGGGGCGGTCGCAATGCGTCGGCCCGATGTACCGACGCACGTTGTGAAAATTGTGCACAACGTGGGCAGCGGATGCAGTTTTTCAACGCATCCGCTGCCCAGTCTATGTCCTGGGGAGGAGGGGGCAGAGTTACGGCCACGCATCCGCGGAAATGGCGGACGCGACGTACAAAAAAAAGGTTACATTGAACTTTTTTTGTGACGACGGGGGCTAAAGTTATGGTTAGGGTTGGGGCTAAAGTTAGGGTTGGGGCTAAAGTTAGGGTTAGAGTTGGGATTAGGGTTAGGGTTTGGATTAGGGTTGGGATTAGTGTTACATTTGGGATTAGGGTTGGGATTAGGGTTAGGGTTGGTATTAGGGTTAGGGGTGTGTTGGATTTAGGGTTTTGATTAGGGTTATGGTTAGGGTTGAGATTAGGGCTGTTTTGGGGTTAGGGTTGTGATTATCGTTAGGGTTGTGATTAGGATTATGGATCGGGTTGAGATTAGGGTTAGGGCTGTGTTGGGGTTAGGGTTGGAGTTAGAATTGGGGGGTTTCCACTGTTTAGGTACATCAGGGGGTCTCCAAACACGACAGCCAATTTTGCGCTAAAAAAGTCAAATGGTACTCCCTCCCTTCTGAGCTCTGCCGTGCGCCCAAACAGTGGTTTACCCCCACATATGGGGCATCAGCGTACTCGGGATAAATTGGACAACAACTTTTGGGGTCCAATTTCTCCTGTTACCCTTGTGAAAATAAAAACTTGGGGGCTAAAAATCTTTTTTGTTGGAAAAAAATATATTTTTTTATTTTCACTACTCTGCATTATAAATTTCTGTGAAGCACTTGAGCTTTCAAAGTTCTCACCACATATCTAGATAAGTTCCTTAGGGGGTCTAGTTTCCAAAATTTGGTCACTTGTGGGGGTTTCTACTGTTTAGGTACATTAGGGGTCTGCAAACGCAACATAACGCCCGCAGACAATTCTATCAAAGTCTGCATTCCAAAATGGCGCTCCTTCCCTTCCGAGCTCTGCCGTGCGCCCAAACAGTGGTTTACCCCCACATATGGGGTACCAGCATACTCAGGACAAATTGGACAACAACTTTTGGGGTCCAATTTCTCTTGTTACCCTTGTGAAAATAAAAACTTGGGGGCTAAAAATCTTTATTGTTAAAAAATATATATTTTTTATTTTCACGACTCTGCATTATAAACTTCTGTGATGCACTTGGGCATTCAAAGTTCTCACTACACATCTAGATAAGTTCCATGGGGGGTCTAGTTTCCAAAATGGGGTCACTTTTGGGGGGTTTCTGCTGTTTAGGCACATCAGGGGCTCTCCAAACGCGACATGGCGTCCGATCTCAATTCCAGTCAATTTTGCATTGAAAAGTCAAATGGCGCTCCTTTGCTTCCGAGCTCAGCCATGCGCCCAAACAGTGGTTTACCCCCACATATGGGGTGTCAGCATACTCAAGACAAATTGTACAACAGCTTCTGGAGTCCATTTTCTCCTGTTACCCTTGGTAAAATAAAAATTTGGAGGCAAAAAGATCATTTTTGTAGAAAAAATTCGATTTTTTTTATTTTCACGGCTCTACGTTATAAACTTCTGTGAAGCACCTGGGGGTTTAAAGTGCTCACCACACATCTAGATAAGTTCCTTAAGGGCTCTAGTTTCCAAAATGGTGTCATATGTGGGGGGTCTCTACTGTTTAGGCACATCAGCGGCTCTCCAAACGTGACATGGCGTCCGATCTCAATTCCAGCCAATTCTACATTGAAAAAGTAAAACGACACTCCTTCTCTTCCAAGCTCTGCGGTGCGCCCAAACAGTGGTTTACCCCCATATATGGGGTATCGACGTACTCAGGAGAAATTGTACAACAACTTTTGTGGTCTAATGTCTCCTGTTACCCTTGTTAAAATAAAAATTTGGGGGCAAAAAGATTATTTTTGTAGAAAAAATGAGATTTTTTATTTTCACGGCTCTACGTTATAAACTTCTGTGAAGCACTTGGGGGTTCAAAGTGCTCACCACACATCTAGATAAGTTCCTTAAGGGGTCTAGTTTCCAAAATGGTATCACTTGTGGGGGGTTTCCACTGTTTAGGCACATCAGGGACTCTCCAAACGCGACATGGCATCCGATCTCAATTCCAGCCAATTCTGCATTGAAAAAGTCAAACGGTGCTCCTTCACTTCCAAGCTCTGCGGTGCGCCCAAACAGTGGTTTACCTCCACATATGGGGTATCGACGTACTCAGGAGAAATTGCACAACAACTTTTGTGGTCTAATTTCTCCTGTTACCCTTGTGAAAATAAGAATTTGTGGGCGAAAAAATCATTTTTGTGAAAACAAATGCGATTTTTTATTTTCACGGCTCTACGTTATAAACTTCTGTGAAGCACTTGGGGGTTCAAAGTGCTCACCACACATCTAGATAAGTTCCTTGGGGGGTCTAGTTTCCAAAATGGTGTCACTTGTGGGGGGTTTCCACTGTTTAGGCACATTAGGGGCTCTCCAAACGCGACATGGCGTCCGATCTCAATTCCAGCCAATTCTGCATTGAAACAGTCAAACGGTGCTCCTTCACTTCCAAGCTCTGCGGTGCGCCCAAACAGTGGTTTACCTCCACATATGGGGTATCGGCGTACTCAGGAAAAATTGCACAACAAAATTTGTGGTTAAATTTCTGTTTTTACACTTGTGAAAATTAAAAAAAATGGTTCTGAAGTAAAATGTTTGCAAAAAAAAGTAAAATGTTCATTTTTTTCTTCCACATTGTTTTAGTTCCTGTGAAGTACGTAAAGGGTTAATAAACTTCTTGAATGTGGTTTTGAGCAGCTTGAGGGGTGCAGTTTTTAGAATGGTGTCACACTTGGTTATTTTCTATCATATAGACCCCTCAAAATCACTTCAAAGGTGATGTGGTCCCTAAAAAAAACATGGTGTTGTAAAAATGAGAAATTGCTGGTCAACTTTTAACCCTTATAACTCCCTAACAAAAAAAAAAATTGTTTCCAAAATTGTGCTGATGTAAAGTAGACATGTGAGAAATGTTATTTATTAACTATTTTTTGTGACATATCTCTCTGATTTAAGGGCATAAAAATACAAAGTTTGAAAATTGCAAAATTTTAAAAATTTTCGCCATATTTCCATTTTTTTCATAAATAATCGCAAGTAATATCGAAGAAATGTTACCACTATCTTGAAGTACAACATGTCACGAAAAAACAATCTCAGAATCAGCGGGATCCGATAAAGCGTTCCAGAGTTATAACCTCATAAAGTGACACTGGTCAGAATTGTAAAAATTGGCTCGGTCATTAAGTACCAAATTGGCTCTGTCACTAAGGGGTTAAAAGTATTTTAATGAAATAAACACAGCGGTTGTTTTAATATTTTATTGCTCTCTCAATCCATTTCCAGGCCCTCGCTTGGCAAAATAATAAACACACAATATACATACCTTCTGATGTCAGATCACGTCCAACGATGTAATCCATCTGAAGGGGTTAACTAATATTACAGGCAGAGCTGCGATAAACCACTCGCTCGTGCCTGTAATCCCCGGGTGCTGAAAGGAAAGCAGTGATCTATACTTACATTGACTTGTGGTGATGCGCCCCTGCTGGATGTTCTCATGAACTGCAGCCTGGGAACTTTTTCCCACGCTCCAGGTCATATGAGGACATCCACCAGGGGGCGCATCACCGCGACTGAAGGAAATGTAGGTCAATGACCTATAGTTACCTTCAGTCGCGGTGATGCGCCCCCTGGTGGATGTCCTCATATGACCTGGAGCGTGGGAAAAAGTTCCCAGGCTGCAGTTCATGAGAACATCCAGCAGGGGCGCATCACCGCGACTGAATGTAAGTATAGATCACTGCTTTCCTTTCAGCACCCGGGGATTACAGGCACGAGCGAGTGGTTTATCGCAGCTCTGCCTGTAATATTAGTTAACCCCTTCAGATGGATTACTTCGTGGGACGTGACAGTTCATCAGAGAGGGTATGTATCTTGTGTGTTTATTGTTTTGCCAAGCGAGGGTCTGAAAATGGATTGAGAGAGCAATAAAATATTACAACAACCGCTGTGTTTATTTCATTAAAATACTTTTTAATCATGTGTGTGTGTGTTTTTTAACCCTTTCAGACAATTGGATTAATAATGGATAGGTGTCATAATTGACGCCTCTCCATTATTAACCTGGCTTAATGTCACCTTCCAATAGCAAGGTGGCATTAACCCTTCATTACCCCACATCCCACCGCTACACGGGAGTGGGAAGAGAGTGGCCAAGTGCCAGAATAGGCACATCTTCCAGATGTGCCTTTTCTGGAGTGGCTGGGGGCAGATGTTTTTAGCCATGGGGGGGCCAATAACCATGGACCCTCTCCTGGCTATTAATATCTGCCCTCAGTCACTGGCTTTACCATTCTGGCGGAGAAAATTGCGCGGGAGCCCACGCCAATTTTTTCCGCCATTTAACCCTTTATTTGAGCAGCTACAGTGGCCAAATTTTGCACATACACACTACTAACATTAGTAGTGTGGAATATGCAAAAAAAATGGGGATATGAGATGGTTTACTGTATGTAAACCATGTCTCATATCCTGTCGGGTTTGTGAAGGAGAAATGCAAAGCCGGCAATTGAATTACCGGCTTTTCTATAGAACACCGCTGCGTATTTCTCGCAATGCACACGCATGGTCCGTGTGTAATCCGATTTTTTCTCGCCCCCATAGGCTTTCATTGGCGAGTCTCGGCCGAGATACGCTGACAATCGCAGCCTGCTGCGAGTTCCCTCGGATCCGAAATACGGTGGAGAAAATATCGGATGATGGGAGCTGCACCATAGATTAACATTGGGCCGAGTGCTATGCGATTTTTTATCGCATAGCACTCGTCCGTATTACGGTCTAGTGTGACCCCGGCCTTATCCACATCTTCATCATCCACAACCAGTACAACACCAGGGTGAACGTATTCCATGATGCAAAAGTCACTCAATTTTTGTGCAAGGGTGTTTTTATGATGGCCGTTACTAAATAGAAACAAAAAAAATGTTACCCCCTCAAGGGAAACTGTCATCAAAATGAGATGTAAGTATATTCTTCCCATTTATTCTTATATTTTCCAGTTTTACTATCTCTGGACCATCCTCTTATGACCTAGTGTATACCTCTCCAATATAAAAATATTGAAATACTATTATATTATATTTTTATTTATACCCCTGTCTCTGAGCTGTTGCTAGGGACCAACATATCTCGTTTGACACATTCTGGCTTCATATCTATGAACCTGTGTTCACCCCTCCCTTTTTTCTTATTTAGTTTCATAGGTGGATTCACATGCTTTATTTAGTTGTTTGATTTCAGTATGATTTATCTTTATGTCTCCTCGTTCTCCACCACTAGATCACCAGGGTTAACGTGTTCTGTGCTGCTACAGGCAGTCCAATTTTTGGCAAGGGTGTCTATGATGCCTGTAGTATATTTCTAAAAAATGTACCCCCCATGGGGGAAATGTTTGTCAGCCCATGCACTTAGTGTATCAGCATTACGAGTCTAGGAGACCAGCTCCTTTGTAATGAGAAAAAAATTTTATGAGGCCGTCCTCCATGATCCTTCCAAGGGGGATTGTGTTGCGTGCAAATTGGGGTCAAGGCGGCCCTTGCATTCAATGCATAAGGAAACAGTATGGCAGGACCAACTGAAGAATGTGAAGTGGGTTTTCCTGTGGCTACCCAGCACCTGGGTTCAAAGGATTATTGGGGTGCATATGACTTGGTAGCAGGGCAGGCCTTGCAGTTAATACATAAGAAAACAGTATGGGATAACAAAATGAATAATGTGAAGTGTAGGGTTGAGCGAAACGGGTCGTTCATTTTCAAAAGTCGCCGACTTTTGGCTAAGTCGGCGTCTCATGAAACCCGATCCGACCCCTGTGCTTGTCGGCCATGCGGTACGCGACTTTCGCGCCAAAGTCGCGTTTCAATGACACGAAAAGCGCCATTTCTCAGCCAATGAAGGTGAACGCAGAGTGTGGGCAGCGTGATGACATAGGTCCTGGTCCCCACCATCTTAGAGAAGGGCATTGCAGTGATTGGCTTGCTGTCTGCGGCGTCACAGGGGCTATAAAGGGGCGTTCCCGCCGACCGCCATCTCACTGCTGCTGATCTGAGCTTAGGGAGAGGTTGCTGCCGCTTCGTCAGAAGCAGGGATAGCGTTAGGCAGGGTCCACTAACCACCAAACCGCTTGTGCTGTAGCGATTTCCACTGTCCAACACCACCTTCGGTGTGCAGGGACAGTGGAAGCTACATTTTTTTTTTTTTCTCTCAGCGCTGTAGCTCATTGGGCTGCCCTAGAAGGCTCCGTGATAGCTGTATTGCTGTGTGTACGCCACTGTGGAAACCAACTGCTTTTTTCAAAGCACATATCCTCTTGTTCCTTCCTTTCTGCACAGCTATCTTTTTTGTTTGTCCACACTTTTTATTTAATTTGTGCATCAGTCCACTCCTATTGCTGCCTGCCATACCTGGCTGAGATTACTGCAGGGAGATAGTAATTGTAGGACAGTCCCTGTTTTTTTTTTTGTTTTTTTTTTGTGGGAGATTAAGATTTGCATTTCTGCTAGAGTGCCATCCGTGTGTGTGCCATCCCTGTGTGCGCCATCTCTCACTCAGTGGGCCATAGAAAGCCTATTTATTTTTTTGCTTGATTTGGGTTCTAAAATCTACCTGAAAAAAAAAACACTACATCAATCAGTGGGAGATTAATATTGTCCTCAGGGCTTGTGTGCCACTCCTGATCCTGACTCCTGTGAGCGCCATCTCTCACTCAGTGGGCCATAGAAAGCCTATTTATTTTTTTGCTTGATTTGGGTTCTAAAATCTAACTGAAAAAAAAATCACTACATCCATCAGTGGGAGATTAATACTGCCCTCAGGGCTTGTGTGCCACTCCTGATCCTGACTCCTGTGAGCGCCATCTCTCACTCAGTGGGCCATAGAAAGCCTATTTATTTTTTTGCTTGATTTGGGTTCTAAAATCTACCTGAAAAAAAAAACACTACATCCATCAGTGGGAGATTAATACTGTCCTCAGGGCTTGTGTGCCACTCCTGATCCTGACTCCTGTGAGCGCCATCTCTCACTCTGTGGGCCATAGAAAGCCTATTTATTTTTTTGCTTGATTTGGGTTCTAAAATCTAACTGAAAAAAAAATCACTACATCCATCAGTGGGAGATTAATACTGTCCTCAGGGCTTGTGTGCCACTCCTGATCCTGACTCCTGTGAGCGCCATCTCTCACTCAGTGGGCCATAGAAAGCCTATTTATTTTTTTGCTTCATTTGGGTTCTAAAATCTACCTGAAAAAAAAACACTACATCCATCAGTGGGAGATTAATACTGTCCTCAGGGCTTGTGTGCCACTGCTGATCCTGACTCCTGTGCGCGCCATCTCTCACTCAGTGGGCCATAGAAAGCCTATTTATTTTTTTGCTTGATTTGGGTTCTAAAATCTACCTGAAAAAAAAAACACTACATCCATCAGTGGGAGATTAATACTGTCCTCAGGGCTTGTGTGCCACTCCTGATCCTGACTCCTGTGAGCGCCATCTCTCACTCAGTGGGCCATAGAAAGCCTATTTATTTTTTTGCTTGATTTGGGTTCTAAAGTCTACCTGAAAAAAAAACACTACATCCATCAGTGGGAGATTAATACTGTCCTCAGGGCTTGTGTGCCACTCCTGATCCTGACTCCTGTGCGTGCCATCTCTCACTCAGTGGGCCATAGAAAGCCTATTTATTTTTTTGCTTGATTTGGGTTCTAAAATCTATCTGAAAAAAAAACACTACATCCATCAGTAGGAGATTAATACTGCCCTCAGGGCTTGTGTGCCACTCCTGATCCTGACTCCTGTGAGCGCCATCTCTCACTCAGTGGGCCATAGAAAGCCTATTTATTTTTTTGCTTGATTTGGGTTCTAAAATCTACCTGAAAAAAAAAACACTACATCCATCAGTGGGAGATTAATACTGTCCTCAGGGCTTGTGTGCCACTCCTGATCCTGACTCCTGTGAGCGCCATCTTTCACTCTGTGGGCCATAGAAAGCCTATTTATTTTTTTGCTTGATTTGGGTTCTAAAATCTAACTGAAAAAAAAATCACTACATCCATCAGTGGGAGATTAATACTGTCCTCAGGGCTTGTGTGCCACTCCTGATCCTGACTCCTGTGAGCGCCATCTCTCACTCAGTGGGCCATAGAAAGCCTATTTATTTTTTTGCTTGATTTGGGTTCTAAAATCTACCTGAAAAAAAAAAACACTACATCCATCAGTGGGAGATTAATACTGTCCTCAGGGCTTGTGTGCCACTGCTGATCCTGACTCCTGTGCGCGCCATCTCTCACTCAGTGGGCCATAGAAAGCCTATTTATTTTTTTGCTTGATTTGGGTTCTAAAATCTACCTGAAAAAAAAAACACTACATCCATCAGTGGGAGATTAATACTGTCCTCAGGGCTTGTGTGCCACTCCTGATCCTGACTCCTGTGAGCGCCATCTCTCACTCAGTGGGCCATAGAAAGCCTATTTATTTTTTTGCTTGATTTGGGTTCTAAAATCTACCTGAAAAAAAAAACACTACATCCATCAGTGGGAGATTAATACGGTCCTCAGGGCTTGTGTGCCACTCCTGATCCTGACTCCTGTGAGCGCCATCTCTCACTCAGTGGGCCATAGAAAGCCTATTTATTTTTTTGCTTGATTTGGGTTCTAAAATCTAACTGAAAAAAAAATCACTACATCCATCAGTGGGAGATTAATACTGTCCTCAGGGCTTGTGTGCCACTCCTGATCCTGACTCCTGTGAGCGCCATCTCTCACTCAGTGGGCCATAGAAAGCCTATTTATTTTTTTGCTTGATTTGGGTTCTAAAATCTACCTGAAAAAAAAAACACTACATCCATCAGTGGGAGATTAATACTGTCCTCAGGGCTTGTGTGCCACTCCTGATCCTGACTCCTGTGAGCGCCATCTCTCACTCAGTGGGCCATAGAAAGCCTATTTATTTTTTTGCTTGATTTGGGTTCTAAAATCTAACTGAAAAAAAAATCACTACATCCATCAGTGGGAGATTAATACTGTCCTCAGGGCTTGTGTGCCACTCCTGATCCTGACTCCTGTGCGCGCCATCTCTCACTCAGTGGGCCATAGAAAGCCTATTTATTTTTTTGCTTGATTTGGGTTCTAAAATCTACCTGAAAAAAAAAACACTACATCCATCAGTGGGAGATTAATACGGTCCTCAGGGCTTGTGTGCCACTCCTGATCCTGACTCCTGTGAGCGCCATCTCTCACTCAGTGGGCCATAGAAAGCCTATTTATTTTTTTGCTTGATTTGGGTTCTAAAATCTAACTGAAAAAAAAATCACTACATCCATCAGTGGGAGATTAATACTGTCCTCAGGGCTTGTGTGCCACTCCTGATCCTGACTCCTGTGAGCGCCATCTCTCACTCAGTGGGCCATAGAAAGCCTATTTATTTTTTTGCTTGATTTGGGTTCTAAAATCTACCTGAAAAAAAAAACACTACATCCATCAGTGGGAGATTAATACTGTCCTCAGGGCTTGTGTGCCACTCCTGATCCTGACTCCTGTGAGCGCCATCTCTCACTCAGTGGGCCATAGAAAGCCTATTTATTTTTTTGCTTGATTTGGGTTCTAAAATCTAACTGAAAAAAAAATCACTACATCCATCAGTGGGAGATTAATACTGTCCTCAGGGCTTGTGTGCCACTCCTGATCCTGACTCCTGTGAGCGCCATCTCTCACTCAGTGGGCCATAGAAAGCCTATTTATTTTTTTGCTTGATTTGGGTTCTAAAATCTACCTGAAAAAAAAAACACTACATCCATCAGTGGGAGATTAATACTGTCCTCAGGGCTTGTGTGCCACTCCTGATCCTGACTCCTGTGAGCGCCATCTCTCACTCAGTGGGCCATAGAAAGCCTATTTATTTTTTTGCTTGATTTGGGTTCTAAAATCTAACTGAAAAAAAAATCACTACATCCATCAGTGGGAGATTAATACTGTCCTCAGGGCTTGTGTGCCACTCCTGATCCTGACTCCTGTGCGCGCCATCTCTCACTCAGTGGGCCATAGAAAGCCTATTTATTTTTTTGCTTGATTTGGGTTCTAAAATCTACCTGAAAAAAAAAACACTACATCCATCAGTGGGAGATGAATACTGTCCTCAGGGCTTGTGTGCCACTCCTGATCCTGACTCCTGTGCGTGCCATCTCTCACTCAGTGGGCCATAGAAAGCCTATTTATTTTTTTGCTTGATTTGGGTTCTAAAATCTACCTGAAAAAAAAATCACTACATCCATCAGTGGGAGATTAATGCTGTCCTCAGGGCTTGTGTGCCACTCCTGATCCTGACTCCTGTGCGCGCCATCTCTCACTCAGTGGGCCATAGAAAGCCTATTTATTTTTTTGCTTCATTTGGGTTCTAAAATCTACCTGAAAAAAAAACACTACATCCATCAGTGGGAGATTAATACTGTCCTCAGGGCTTGTGTGCCACTCCTGATCCTGACTCCTGTGCGCGCCATCTCTCACTCAGTGGGCCATAGAAAGCCTATTTATTTTTTTGCTTGATTTGGGTTCTAAAATCTACCTGAAAAAAAAAAACACTACATCCATCAGTGGGAGATTAATACTGTCCTCAGGGCTTGTGTGCCACTCCTGATCCTGACTCCTGTGAGCGCCATCTCTCACTCAGTGGGCCATAGAAAGCCTATTTATTTTTTTGCTTGATTTGGGTTCTAAAATCTACCTGAAAAAAAAACCACTACATCCATCAGTGGGAGATTAATACTGTCCTCAGGGCTTGTGTGCCACTCCTGATCCTGACTCCTGTGAGCGCCATCTCTCACTCAGTGGGCCATAGAAAGCCTATTTATTTTTTTGCTTGATTTGGGTTCTAAAATCTACCTGAAAAAAAAAACACTACATCCATCAGTGGGAGATTAATACTGTCCTCAGGGCTTGTGTGCCACTCCTGATCCTGACTCCTGTGAGCGCCATTTCTCACTCAGTGGGCCATAGAAAGCCTATTTATTTTTTGCTTGATTTGGGTTCTAAAATCTACCTGAAAAAAAAAACACTACATCCATCAGTGGGAGATTAATACTGTCCTCAGGGCTTGTGTGCCACTCCTGATCCTGACTCCTGTGCGTGCCATCTCTCACTCAGTGGGCCATAGAAAGCCTATTTATTTTTTTGCTTGATTTGGGTTCTAAAATCTAACTGAAAAAAAAATCACTACATCCATCAGTGGGAGATTAATACTGCCCTCAGGGCTTGTGTGCCACTCCTGATCCTGACTCCTGTGAGCGCCATCTCTCACTCAGTGGGCCATAGAAAGCCTATTTATTTTTTTGCTTGATTTGGGTTCTAAAATCTACCTGAAAAAAAAAAACACTACATCCATCAGTGGGAGATTAATACTGTCCTCAGGGCTTGTGTGCCACTCCTGATCCTGACTCCTGTGAGCGCCATCTCTCACTCTGTGGGCCATAGAAAGCCTATTTATTTTTTTGCTTGATTTGGGTTCTAAAATCTAACTGAAAAAAAAATCACTACATCCATCAGTGGGAGATTAATACTGTCCTCAGGGCTTGTGTGCCACTCCTGATCCTGACTCCTGTGAGCGCCATCTCTCACTCAGTGGGCCATAGAAAGCCTATTTATTTTTTTGCTTGATTTGGGTTCTAAAATCTACCTGAAAAAAAAAACACTACATCCATCAGTGGGAGATTAATACTGTCCTCAGGGCTTGTGTGCCACTGCTGATCCTGACTCCTGTGCGCGCCATCTCTCACTCAGTGGGCCATAGAAAGCCTATTTATTTTTTTGCTTGATTTGGGTTCTAAAATCTACCTGAAAAAAAAAACACTACATCCATCAGTGGGAGATTAATACGGTCCTCAGGGCTTGTGTGCCACTCCTGATCCTGACTCCTGTGAGCGCCATCTCTCACTCAGTGGGCCATAGAAAGCCTATTTATTTTTTTGCTTGATTTGGGTTCTAAAATCTAACTGAAAAAAAAATCACTACATCCATCAGTGGGAGATTAATACTGTCCTCAGGGCTTGTGTGCCACTCCTGATCCTGACTCCTGTGCGCGCCATCTCTCACTCAGTGGGCCATAGAAAGCCTATTTATTTTTTTGCTTGATTTGGGTTCTAAAATCTACCTGAAAAAAAACACTACATCCATCAGTGGGAGATTAATACTGTCCTCAGGGCTTGTGTGCCACTCCTGATCCTGACTCCTGTGCGTGCCATCTCTCACTCAGTGGGCCATAGAAAGCCTATTTATTTTTTTGCTTGATTTGGGTTCTAAAATCTACCTGAAAAAAAAAACACTACATCCATCAGTGGGAGATTAATACTGTCCTCAGGGCTTGTGTGCCACTCCTGATCCTGACTCCTGTGCGTGCCATCTCTCACTCAGTGGGCCATAGAAAGCCTATTTATTTTTTTGCTTGATTTGGGTTCTAAAATCTAACTGAAAAAAAAATCACTACATCCATCAGTGGGAGATTAATACTGCCCTCAGGGCTTGTGTGCCACTCCTGATCCTGACTCCTGTGAGCGCCATCTCTCACTCAGTGGGCCATAGAAAGCCTATTTATTTTTTTGCTTGATTTGGGTTCTAAAATCTACCTGAAAAAAAAAAACACTACATCCATCAGTGGGAGATTAATACTGTCCTCAGGGCTTGTGTGCCACTCCTGATCCTGACTCCTGTGAGCGCCATCTCTCACTCTGTGGGCCATAGAAAGCCTATTTATTTTTTTGCTTGATTTGGGTTCTAAAATCTAACTGAAAAAAAAATCACTACATCCATCAGTGGGAGATTAATACTGTCCTCAGGGCTTGTGTGCCACTCCTGATCCTGACTCCTGTGAGCGCCATCTCTCACTCAGTGGGCCATAGAAAGCCTATTTATTTTTTTGCTTGATTTGGGTTCTAAAATCTACCTGAAAAAAAAAACACTACATCCATCAGTGGGAGATTAATACTGTCCTCAGGGCTTGTGTGCCACTGCTGATCCTGACTCCTGTGCGCGCCATCTCTCACTCAGTGGGCCATAGAAAGCCTATTTATTTTTTTGCTTGATTTGGGTTCTAAAATCTACCTGAAAAAAAAAACACTACATCCATCAGTGGGAGATTAATACTGTCCTCAGGGCTTGTGTGCCACTCCTGATCCTGACTCCTGTGAGCGCCATCTCTCACTCAGTGGGCCATAGAAAGCCTATTTATTTTTTTGCTTGATTTGGGTTCTAAAATCTACCTGAAAAAAAAAACACTACATCCATCAGTGGGAGATTAATACTGTCCTCAGGGCTTGTGTGCCACTCCTGATCCTGACTCCTGTGCGTGCCATCTCTCACTCAGTGGGCCATAGAAAGCCTATTTATTTTTTTGCTTGATTTGGGTTCTAAAATCTATCTGAAAAAAAAATCACTACATCCATCAGTGGGAGATTAATACTGCCCTCAGGGCTTGTGTGCCACTCCTGATCCTGACTCCTGTGAGCGCCATCTCTCACTCAGTGGGCCATAGAAAGCCTATTTATTTTTTTGCTTGATTTGGGTTCTAAAATCTACCTGAAAAAAAAAAACACTACATCCATCAGTGGGAGATTAATACTGTCCTCAGGGCTTGTGTGCCACTCCTGATCCTGACTCCTGTGAGCGCCATCTCTCACTCTGTGGGCCATAGAAAGCCTATTTATTTTTTTGCTTGATTTGGGTTCTAAAATCTAACTGAAAAAAAATCACTACATCCATCAGTGGGAGATTAATACTGTCCTCAGGGCTTGTGTGCCACTCCTGATCCTGACTCCTGTGAGCGCCATCTCTCACTCAGTGGGCCATAGAAAGCCTATTTATTTTTTTGCTTGATTTGGGTTCTAAAATCTACCTGAAAAAAAAAAACACTACATCCATCAGTGGGAGATTAATACTGTCCTCAGGGCTTGTGTGCCACTCCTGATCCTGACTCCTGTGAGCGCCATCTCTCACTCAGTGGGCCATAGAAAGCCTATTTATTTTTTTGCTTGATTTGGGTTCTAAAATCTACCTGAAAAAAAAAACACTACATCCATCAGTGGGAGATTAATACTGTCCTCAGGGCTTGTGTGCCACTCCTGATCCTGACTCCTGTGAGCGCCATCTCTCACTCAGTGGGCCATAGAAAGCCTATTTATTTTTTTGCTTGATTTGGGTTCTAAAATCTAACTGAAAAAAAAATCACTACATCCATCAGTGGGAGATTAATACTGTCCTCAGGGCTTGTGTGCCACTCCTGATCCTGACTCCTGTGCGCGCCATCTCTCACTCAGTGGGCCATAGAAAGCCTATTTATTTTTTTGCTTGATTTGGGTTCTAAAATCTACCTGAAAAAAAAACACTACATCCATCAGTGGGAGATTAATACTGTCCTCAGGGCTTGTGTGCCACTCCTGATCCTGACTCCTGTGCGTGCCATCTCTCACTCAGTGGGCCATAGAAAGCCTATTTATTTTTTTGCTTGATTTGGGTTCTAAAATCTACCTGAAAAAAAAAACACTACATCCATCAGTGGGAGATTAATGCTGTCCTCAGGGCTTGTGTGCCACTCCTGACTTCTGTGTGTGCCATCTCTCACTCAGTGGGCCATAGAAAGCCTATTTATTTTTTTGCTTGATTTGGGTTCTAAAATCTAACTGAAAAAAAAATCACTACATCCATCAGTGGGAGATTAATACTGTCCTCAGGGCTTGTGTGCCACTCCTGATCCTGACTCCTGTGCGCGCCATCTCTCACTCAGTGGGCCATAGAAAGCCTATTTATTTTTTTGCTTGATTTGGGTTCTAAAATCTACCTGAAAAAAAAAACACTACATCCATCAGTGGGAGATTAATACTGTCCTCAGGGCTTGTGTGCCACTCCTGATCCTGACTCCTGTGCGCGCCATCTCTCACTCAGTGGGCCATAGAAAGCCTATTTATTTTTTTGCTTGATTTGGGTTCTAAAATCTACCTGGAAAAAAAACACTACATCCATCAGTGGGAGATTAATACTGCCCTCAGGGCTTGTGTGCCACTCCTGATCCTGACTCCTGTGAGCGCCATCTCTCACTCAGTGGGCCATAGAAAGCCTATTTATTTTTTTGCTTGATTTGGGTTCTAAAATCTAACTGAAAAAAAAATCACTACATCCATCAGTGGGAGATTAATACTGTCCTCAGGGCTTGTGTGCCACTCCTGATCCTGACTCCTGTGAGCGCCATCTCTCACTCAGTGGGCCATAGAAAGCCTATTTATTTTTTTGCTTGATTTCGGTTCTAAAATCTACCTGAAAAAAAAAAACACTACATCCATCAGTGGGAGATTAATACTGTCCTCAGGGCTTGTGTGCCACTGCTGATCCTGACTCCTGTGCGCGCCATCTCTCACTCAGTGGGCCATAGAAAGCCTATTTATTTTTTTGCTTGATTTGGGTTCTAAAATCTACCTGAAAAAAAAAACACTACATCCATCAGTGGGAGATTAATACTGTCCTCAGGGCTTGTGTGCCACTCCTGATCCTGACTCCTGTGAGCGCCATCTCTCACTCAGTGGGCCATAGAAAGCCTATTTATTTTTTTGCTTGATTTGGGTTCTAAAATCTAACTGAAAAAAAAATCACTACATCCATCAGTGGGAGATTAATACTGTCCTCAGGGCTTGTGTGCCACTCCTGATCCTGACTCCTGTGCGCGCCATCTCTCACTCAGTGGGCCATAGAAAGCCTATTTATTTTTTTGCTTGATTTGGGTTCTAAAATCTACCTGAAAAAAAAACACTACATCCATCAGTGGGAGATTAATACTGTCCTCAGGGCTTGTGTGCCACTCCTGATCCTGACTCCTGTGCGTGCCATCTCTCACTCAGTGGGCCATAGAAAGCCTATTTATTTTTTTGCTTGATTTGGGTTCTAAAATCTACCTGAAAAAAAAAACACTACATCCATCAGTGGGAGATTAATACTGTCCTCAGGGCTTGTGTGCCACTCCTGATCCTGACTCCTGTGCGCGCCATCTCTCACTCAGTGGGCCATAGAAAGCCTATTTATTTTTTTGCTTGATTTGGGTTCTAAAATCTACCTGAAAAAAAAACCACTACATCCATCAGTGGGAGATTAATACTGTCCTCAGGGCTTGTGTGCCACTCCTGATCCTGACTCCTGTGCGCGCCATCTCTCACTCAGTGGGCCATAGAAAGCCTATTTATTTTTTTGCTTGATTTGGGTTCTAAAATCTAACTGAAAAAAAAATCACTACATCCATCAGTGGGAGATTAATACTGTCCTCAGGGCTTGTGTGCCACTCCTGATCCTGACTCCTGTGCGCGCCATCTCTCACTCAGTGGGCCATAGAAAGCCTATTTATTTTTTTGCTTGATTTGGGTTCTAAAATCTACCTGAAAAAAAAACACTACATCCATCAGTGGGAGATTAATGCTGTCCTCAGGGCTTGTGTGCCACTCCTGACTCCTGTGTGTGCCATCTCTCACTCAGTGGGCCATAGAAAGCCTATTTATTTTTTTGCTTGATTTGGGTTCTAAAATCTAACTGAAAAAAAAATCACTACATCCATCAGTGGGAGATTAATACTGTCCTCAGGGCTTGTGTGCCACTCCTGATCCTGACTCCTGTGCGCGCCATCTCTCACTCAGTGGGCCATAGAAAGCCTATTTATTTTTTTGCTTGATTTGGGTTCTAAAATCTACCTGAAAAAAAAAAACACTACATCCATCAGTGGGAGATTAATACTGTCCTCAGGGCTTGTGTGCCACTCCTGATCCTGACTCCTGTGCGCGCCATCTCTCACTCAGTGGGCCATAGAAAGCCTATTTATTTTTTTGCTTGATTTGGGTTCTAAAATCTACCTGAAAAAAAAACACTACATCCATCAGTGGGAGATTAATACTGTCCTCAGGGCTTGTGTGCCACTCCTGATCCTGACTCCTGTGAGCGCCATCTCTCACTCAGTGGGCCATAGAAAGCCTATTTATTTTTTTGCTTGATTTGGGTTCTAAAATCTAACTGAAAAAAAAATCACTACATCCATCAGTGGGAGATTATTACTGTCCTCAGGGCTTGTGTGCCACTCCTGATCCTGACTCCTGTGCGCGCCATCTCTCACTCAGTGGGCCATAGAAAGCCTATTTATTTTTTTGCTTGATTTGGGTTCTAAAATCTACCTGAAAAAAAAACACTACATCCATCAGTGGGAGATTAATACTGTCCTCAGGGCTTGTGTGCCACTCCTGACTCCTGTGTGTGCCATCTCTCACTCAGTGGGCCATAGAACGCCTATTTATTTTTTTGCTTGATTTGGGTTCTAAAATCTAACTGAAAAAAAAATCACTACATCCATCAGTGGGAGATTAATACTGTCCTCAGGGCTTGTGTGCCACTCCTGATCCTGACTCCTGTGCGCGCCATCTCTCACTCAGTGGGCCATAGAAAGCCTATTTATTTTTTTGCTTGATTTGGGTTCTAAAATCTACCTGAAAAAAAAACAGTACATCCATCAGTGGGAGATTAATATTGTCCTCAGGGCTTGTGTGCCACTCCTGATCCTGACTCCTGTGCGCGCCATCTCTCACTCAGTGGGCCATAGAAAGCCTATTTATTTTTTTGCTTGATTTGGGTTCTAAAATCTATCTTAAAAAAAAACACTACATCCATCAGTGGGAGATTAATACTGTCCTCAGGGCTTGTGTGCCACTCCTGACTCCTGTGTGTGCCATCTCTCACTCAGTGGGCCATAGAAAGCCTATTTATTTTTTTGCTTGATTTGGGTTCTAAAATCTACCTGAAAAAAAAAACACTACATCCATCAGTGGGAGATTAATATTGTCCTCAGGGCTTGTGTGCCACTCCTGATCCTGACTCCTGTGAGCGCCATCTTTCACTCAGTGGGCCATAGAAAGCCTATTTATTTTTTTGCTTGATTTGGGTTCTAAAATCTAACTGAAAAAAAATCACTACATCCATCAGTGGGAGATTAATACTGTCCTCAGGGCTTGTGTGCCACTCCTTATCCTGACTCCTGTGTGTGCCATCTCTCACTCAGTGGGCACTGGGCCATAGAAAGCTTTTTTTTATTATTATTATTATTTGGTTTCTAAATTGTCCCTGAAAAAAACAATTTATCTTATTTGGTTTCTAAAGTCTCCCTGAGGAAAAAAAAAAAAAAAAGGTGGGAGATTAATATTGACATTTGTGCTTGAGTGACAGTCCTGCGTGTGTGGCATCTCTGTGATTTTGTGCCACAGAAAACAGAGTGTGTAACATTGTGCCTGATTTTCCTTGTGGTCTCACCAACCTGTTAAGGGATATTGAAATCATACTGAAGTTATAGCTTACCGTGTAAGTTGTTTGACAGCAACAAATAAAGTTACTTTGGTTAAGTTTTTAAAACAATGAGGAAGTCTGGTGCAAGAGGTCATGGCCGTGGGCGTTCATTGTCAGCTGGTAATGATGGTAGTGGTAGTGGAGCATCAGGTGGTCGTGGGGATAAAAATATTCCACGTAAGTCTGGAGCTGTGGAGCCAGTTTCGTCGTCTGGCTACACAAGGCCTCGAACGCTCTCTTTTCTGGGAGTAGGAAAACCGCTTTTAAAGGCGGAGCAGCAACAGCAAGTTTTGGCTTACATTGCAGACTCAGCCTCTAGCTCTTTTGCCTCCTCTTCTGAAACTGGTAAATGTAAAAGCAGCGCGTCGCTTGTGGATGTCCACGGTCAGGGACAAGTCGCTTCCTTGTCCTCTTCAGCAAAAACTACAACAAGAGAGAAGGATGCAGCAGGCGACACAACGGGTTACTCCATGGAGCTCTTTACACATACCGTCCCTGGCTTACAAAGTGAAACACTTAACAGGCCATGCCCATTACAAGTTGATTCTGACATGGAGTGCACTGATGCACAGCCACAGCCAGAGTACTATGCTGCTCCTTTGACTCAGACCACCACATTGCCCTCTCAGGGTACTGATCCACAATCAGACCCTGATGAGACTATGTTGCCCCGCCACGAACGCTATACCACCGACCGACACAGTGACACAGATGAAGTTGCACACGAGCTCGAAGAGGAGTTAATAGATGACCCAGTTATTGACCCCGATTGGCAGCCATTGGGGGAACAGGGTGCAGGCGGCAGTAGTGCAGAAGCGGAGGTGGAGGAGGGGCCGCAGCAGGCATCAACATCGCAACAGGTTCCATCTGCCGGGCCCGTATGTGGCCCAAAACGCGTGTCAAAGCCAAAACCTGTTGGAGGACAGCGTGGCCATCCGGTTAAAGCTCAGTCTGCAATCCCTGAAAAGGGATCCGATGCTAGGAAGAGTGCAGTCTGGCATTTTTTTAAACAACATCCAATTGATCAGCGCAAAGTCATCTGTCAAAAATGTTCAACTAGCTTAAGCAGAGGTCAGAATCTGAAATGTCTCAATACTAGTTGCATGCATAGACACTTAACCACCATGCATTTTCAAGCCTGGACTAACTACCAAACGTCCCTTAAGGTTGTAGCACCCTCGGCCAATGAAGCTAGTCAGCAACGCAACATCCCTTCCGTCACTGTAAGGCCACCATTTTCCGCACCACCGGCAGTATCTGTGCAGGTTTCTTTGCCAGCCAAAAGCACTCAGGGTCAGGGAATCACCAGTTTTGTAGGAGGAAATATTGCATCTAGGTCACCGGCGGTAACAATACCATCTCCAACCGTCTCGCAGTCTGCCATGTCCACCGGCACACCCGCAAGTTCCACGATCTCCATCTCTCCAGTTCAGCTCACACTACATGAGACTCTGGTTAGAAAAAGGAAGTACTTATCCTCGCATCCGCGTACACAGGGTTTTAACGCCCACATAGCTAGACTAATATCGTTAGAGATGATGCCCTACCGGTTAGTTGAAAGCGAAGCTTTCAAAGCCCTGATGGAGTACGCTGAACCACGATACGAGCTACCCAGTCGACACTTTTTTTCCAGAAAAGCCATCCCGGCCCTGCACCAGCATGTTAAACAGCGCATCGTCCATGCACTCAGGCAATCTGTGAGTACAAAGGTGCACCTGACTACAGATGCATGGACCAGTAGGCATGGCCAGGGACGTTATGTGTCCATCACGGCACACTGGGTGAATGTGGTGGATGCAGGGTCCTCAGGGGACATCAATTTCGGGACAGTTGTGCCTAGCCCACGGTCTAGGAAACAGTTGGCTGTAGGCGTTCGCACCACCTCCTCCTCCTCCTCCTCGTCCTCCTGCAGAAGCTACAGCTCTTCCACAGACCACAGTCGGCCAACCATTCCATCGGCAGATGACACTGTTGCACACCAGTTGTCCCATTATGGGCCAGCTACTGCCAAGCGTCAGCAGGCTGTATTGGCTATGAAGTGTTTGGGCGACAACAGACACACCGCGGAAGTTCTGTCCGAGTTCTTGCAACAAGAAACGCAGTCGTGGCTGGGCACAGTAGATCTTGAGGCAGGCAAGGTAGTGAGTGATAACGGAAGGAATTTCATGGCGGCCATCTCCCTTTCCCAACTGAAACACATTCCTTGCCTGGCTCACACCTTAAACCTGGTGGTGCAGTGCTTATTGAAAACTTATCCTGGGTTCTCCGACCTGCTCCTCAAAGTGCGTGGACTTTGCTCACATATCCGACGTTCGCCTGTACACTCCAGCCGTATGCAGACCTATCAGCGGTCTTTGAACCTTCCCCAGCATCGCCTAATCATAGACGTTGCAACAAGGTGGAACTCAACACTGCACATGCTTCAGAGACTGTGCCAACAGAGGCGGGCTGTTATGTTTTTGTGGGAGGATACACATACACGGGCAGGCAGTAGGATGGCAGACATGGAGTTGTCTGGTGTGCAGTGGTCCAAGATACAAGACATGTGTCAAGTCCTTCAGTGTTTTGAGGAATGCACACGGCTGGTTAGTGCAGACAACGCCGTAATAAGCATGAGCATCCCCCTAATGCGTCTGCTGATGCAAAGTTTGACGCACATAAAGGAGCAGGCGTCTGCACCAGAGGAAGAGGAAAGCCTTGATGACAGTCAGCCATTGTCTGGTCAGGCCAGTGTACAGGACGAGGTAGCGGGCGAAGAGGAGGTGGAGGACGAGGAGGATGATGGGGATGAGTATATTTTTAATGCGGAAGCTTTCCCGGGGGCACTGGAAATTGGTTGCGTGGCAAGGCCGGGTTCTGGTTTTTTGAGGGACACAAGTGACGTAGATTTGCCTGAAAATGCCCCTCAACCAATCACAACCGGAGATTTGACAACTGGAACTTTGGCCCACATGGCGGATTATGCCTTACGTATCCTAAAAAGGGACACACGCATAACGAAAATGATGAACGATGACGATTACTGGTTGGCCTGCCTCCTTGATCCACGCTATAAAGGCAAATTGCTAAATATTATGCCACATGAGAACTTGGAACTAATATTAGCAACCAAACAATCAACTCTTGTTGACCGTTTGCTTCAGGCATTCCCAGCACACAGCGCACGTGATCGTTATCACACGAGCTCCAGGGGGCAGCAGATTAGTAGTGTTAGGGGTGCACACATCAGAAGTGGTGTTGGACAAAGGGGTTTTCTGACCAGGTTGTGGAGTGATTTTGCTATGACCGCAGACAGGACAGGTACTGCTGCATCAATTGAAAGTGACAGGAGACAACATTTGTCCAGTATGGTTACTAACTATTTTTCATCCCTTATCGATGTTCTCCCTCAACCGTCATTCCCATTTGATTACTGGGCCTCAAAATTAGACACCTGGCCAGAATTGGCAGAATATGCATTGCAGGAGCTTGCTTGCCCGGCAGCAAGTGTCCTATCAGAAAGAGTATTCAGTGCTGCAGGTTCAATATTAACCAAAAAAAGGACTCGTCTGGCTACCCAAAATGTTGACGATCTAACATTCATTAAAATGAACCACAACTGGATTTCAAAATCTTTTGCCCCACCTTGCCCGGCCAACACCTAGCTTTCCTATGAAAAGCTCTTGCCTGTGGACTACTGTGAATTACTTTTCTAATGTCTAATTTTCTGCAGCTGATTGTCCAGCATACGACATGTTTACACCTCCCTAAATGGCCAAACTCCCCACACGGGGCCGTGGTATCGCGACTTGGCGCAAGCACCCGTGAGACTGCTGTTTGTCTGAAGAGGTGGGTGTGCTCGCTTTTGGTCGACGGCATTGCTACTGGGTCCCTCATAGTACAATAAAGTGACTCTGGCGGTGGTGGTGCGCACCCAACGTCAGACACACTGTTGTAACATGAGGGGCCCTGGGCCTGTACCTGTTGTGGATTCTGTTTGTGGGCTCCCTCTGGTGGTTACTGCTGGTACTGGGTGACTTTGGTGGGTTGCGGCCTTTGGTTTCCACCTGTCCATCAGAGGCTGGGTGTTTCCTATTTTACCTGGCCTTTCTGTCATTCCCTTGCCGGCTATCAATGTATTCAGATGTGCTCTGTTTGGTTCCTGCCTACCTGCTCCCAGATCTTTCAGGATAAGCTAAGTGCTGATTTTCAGTTGTTTGGTTTTTTGTCCAGCTTGCTTATTATGTCTCTGTGCTAGCTGGTAGCTCTAGTGGACTGAGGTTCTCCCCATGTGCCATGAGTTGGCACATGGGTTCTTGTAATCTCAGGATGGTTTTTTTGATTAGGGTTTTTTGCTGACCGCTCAGTCCCCTTTTGTATCGTTCTGCTTTCTAGTTTACAGCGGGCCTCAATTTGCTAAATCTATATATATCATCTCTATGTGTGTGCCTTCCTCTCATTTCACCGTCAATACATGTGAGGGGGCAACTATATCTTTTGGGGTTCATTCCTCTGGAGGCAAGTGAGGTCTTTATTTTCTCTGCAGTACTAGTTAGCTCTTAGGCTGGTGCGTGGCGTCTAGAACCAACGTAGGCACGCTCCCTGGCTATCTCTAGTTGCGTTTGTCAGGCGTAGGGCAGCGGTCAGCCCAGGTTCCATCACCATAGAGCTCGTCCGTTATTTATTTGTACTTTGCTTGTCCTGTGCTATCCCTAGCCATTGGGGATTCATGACAGTATAGCCGGCCCACAAAGTGTTAATTGTTTGGGCTGAAGCAGGAGAAAAAGAAGTGTTTAAGGGAAATTTTTTTTTTTTTTTTCCCTTCAGAGTTTTGCTGCCTAGCCCTTAATTGCTGTCTAGCTGCTTCTTACCTCCTCTTAACCCTTGAATGGCTCTGATCTTAGCTGTTTAACATGGATGTCCAGAGTTTGGCTTCCAGCCTGAGTAATCTCGCGGCAAAAGTTCAAAACATACAGGATTTTGTTGTTCACACTCCCATGTCTGAACCTAGAATTCCTATTCCAGAGTTCTCCTCTGGAGACCCTGCTCAACAGGTCAGGATTGTAATATCTTTCCTGCGGGGCGACCCTCAGAATTGGGCATTTGCATTGGCACCAGGGGATCCTGCATTGCTCAGTGTGGATGCGTTTTTTCTGGCATTGGGATTGCTCTATGAGGAACCCAACCTGGAGATTCAGGCTGAAAAGGCTTTATTAGCCCTCTCTCAGGGGCATGATGAAGCGGAAATATATTGTCAAAAATTTCGGAAATGGTCGGTGCTTACTCAGTGGAATGAGTGCGCCCTGGCTGCAAACTTCAGAAATGGTCTTTCTGAGGCCATTAAGGATATTATGGTGGGGTTCCCTACGCCTACAGGTCTGAATGAGTCTATGGCTATGGCCATTCAGATTGATCGGCGTTTGCGGGAGCGCAAACCCGTGCACCAGTTGGCGGTGTCTTCTGAACAGGCACCTGAGACTATGCAATGTGATAGAATTCAGTCCAGAAGTGAACGGCAAAATTATAGGCGGAAAAATGGATTGTGTTTTTATTGTGGTGATTCAGCTCATGTTATATCAGCATGCTCTAAACGCACAAAAAAGCTTGATAAATCTTTTGCCATTGGTACTCTGCAGCCTAAGTTCATTTTGTCTGTGACTCTGATTTTTTCACTGTCTTCCATTTCCGTTGATGCCTATGTGGATTCGGGCGCTGCCCTGAGTCTTATGGATTGGTCATTTGCTAAACGCTGCGGTTTTAGTCTGGAGCCTCTGGAAGTCCCTATTCCTCTGAAGGGAATTGACTCTACACCATTGGCTATGAATAAACCGCATTATTGGACACAAGTGACCATGCGCATGACTCCCGTTCATCAGGAGGTGATTCGCTTCCTTGTACTGTATAATTTACATGATGTACTAGTGCTGGGTCTGCCATGGTTACAAACTCATAATCCTGTCCTGGACTGGAAAACAATGTCTGTGTTAAGCTGGGGATGTCAGGGGGTTCATGATGATGCACCTCCGATTTCTATCGCTTCATCTACTCCTTCTGAGATCCCTGAGTTTTTGTCTGACTATAGGGATGTTTTTGAGGAGCCTAAGCTCAATTCGCTCCCTCCTCATAGAGATTGTGACTGTGCTATAGAACTGATTCCTGGCAGTAAGTTCCCTAAGGGTCGTTTATTTAATCTGTCACTGCCAGAGCATACTGCTATGCGGAATTATATTAAGGAGTCCTTGGAAAAGGGACATATTCGTCCATCTTCGTCCCCTCTGGGAGCAGGTTTTTTTTTCGTGGCAAAAAAAAATGGTTCCCTGAGGCCTTGTATAGATTATCGCCTTCTGAATAAGATTACAGTCAAATATCAGTATCCATTGCCATTATTGACTGACTTGTTTGCTCGCATTAAGGGGGCTAGGTGGTTCACTAAGATAGATCTTCGCGGTGCGTATAATCTGGTGCGGATAAAACAAGGTGATGAGTGGAAAACCGCATTTAATACGCCTGAGGGCCATTTTGAGTATTTGGTAATGCCTTTTGGACTCTCCAATGCTCCGTCAGTCTTTCAGTCCTTTATGCACAATATTTTCCGTGAATATCTGGATAAGTTTATGATTGTGTATTTGGATGATATTTTGGTGTTTTCTGATGACTGGGAGTCTCATGTTCTACAGGTCAGGAAGGTGTTTCAGGTTCTGCGGGCCAATTCTCTGTTTGTGAAGGGCTCAAAGTGTCTCTTCGGAGTCCAGAAGATTTCTTTTTTGGGGTACATTTTTTCTCCTTCTACTATTGAGATGGATCCCGTTAAGGTTCAGGCAATTTGTGACTGGACACAACCTACATCTGTTAAGAGCCTACAGAAGTTCTTGGGGTTTGCTAATTTTTATCGTCGGTTCATTGCAAATTTTTCCAGTATTGTTAAACCTTTGACTGATTTAACTAAAAAGGGTGCTGATGTTGCTAATTGGTCTCCTGCGGCTGTGGGGGCCTTTCAGGAACTTAAGCGCCGGTTTTCTTCTGCTCCTGTGTTGTGTCAACCAGATGTTTCACTTCCTTTTCAGGTTGAGGTTGATGCTTCCGAGATTGGAGCGGGGGCGGTTTTGTCACAGAGAAGTTCTGATGGCTCGGTGATGAAGCCATGTGCATTCTTCTCTAGAAAATTCTCGCCCGCCGAGCGCAATTATGATGTGGGTAATCGGGAGCTTTTGGCCATGAAGTGGGCATTTGAGGAGTGGCGTCATTGGCTTGAGGGTGCTAAACATCGTGTGGTGGTCTTGACTGATCACAAGCGGATGATTGGACCAGTAGAGTCATCTCCGAGGTCCATTCTTCTGTGTTGGCTGGTCATCCTGGAATATTTGGTACTAGAGACTTGGTGGCCAGGTCTTTTTGGTGGCCTTCCTTGTCTAGGGATGTGCGTACCTTTGTGCAGTCTTGTGAAGTGTGTGCTCGAGCTAAGCCTTGCTGTTCTCGGGCCAGTGGGTTGTTGTTATCCTTGCCCATCCCGAAGAGGCCTTGGACGCACATTTCCATGGATTTTATTTCTGATCTCCCGGTTTCACAGAAAATGTCCGTTATCTGGGTTGTGTGTGACCGCTTTTCTAAGATGGTTCATTTGGTGCCCTTGCCTAAGTTGCCTTCCTCCTCTGAGTTGGTCCCTTTATTTTTTCAGAACGTGGTTCGTTTGCATGGGATTCCGGAGAATATCGTTTCTGACAGGGGATCCCAGTTTGTGTCTAGATTTTGGCGGACGTTTTGTGCCAAGATGGGCATTGATTTGTCTTTCTCGTCTGCATTCCATCCTCAGACGAATGGCCAGACGGAGCGAACTAATCAGACCTTGGAAACTTATTTGAGGTGTTTTGTTTCTGCTGATCAAGATGACTGGGTTGCTTTTTTGCCACTGGCCGAATTTGCTCTTAATAATCGGGCTAGTTCGGCCACGTTGGTCTCTCCTTTTTTTTGTAATTCGGGGTTTCATCCTCGTTTTTCCTCTGGTCAGGTGGAGCCTTCGGATTGTCCTGGAGTGGACGTGGTGGTGGACAGGCTACATCAGATTTGGAATCTGGTGGTGGACAATTTGAAGTTATCTCAGGAGAAGACTCAGCAGTTTGCTAATCGCCGTCGCCGCGTGGGTCCCCGACTTCTTGTTGGGGATTTGGTGTGGTTGTCTTCTCGTTTTGTCCCTATGAAGGTCTCTTCTCCTAAGTTCAAGCCTCGGTTCATCGGTCCTTATAGGATCTCGGAGATTCTTAACCCTGTATCTTTTCGTTTGGATCTCCCAGCATCGTTTGCTATTCATAATGTGTTCCATCGGTCGTTGTTGCGGAGGTATGAGGTGCCCGTTGTTCCTTCGGTTGAGCCTCCTGCTCCGGTGCTGGTGGAGGGAGAATTGGAGTATGTTGTTGAGAAGATCTTGGATTCTCGTGTTTCCAGACGCAAACTCTAGTATTTGGTTAAGTGGAAGGGTTATGGTCAGGAGGATAATTCCTGGGTGGTCGCCTCCGATGTTCATGCGACTGATTTGGTCCGCGCCTTCCATAGAGCTCACCCTGATCGCCCTGGGGGTTCTCGTGAGGGTTCGGTGACCCCTCCTCAAGGGGGGGGTACTGTTGTGGATTCTGTTTGTGGGCTCCCTCTGGTGGTTACTGCTGGTACTGGGTGACTTTGGTGGGTTGCGGCCTTTGGTTTCCACCTGTCCATCAGAGGCTGGGTGTTTCCTATTTTACCTGGCCTTTCTGACATTCCCTTGCCGGCTATCAATGTATTCAGATGTGCTCTGTTTGGTTCCTGCCTACCTGCTCCCAGATCTTTCAGGATAAGCTAAGTGCTGATTTTCAGTTGTTTGGTTTTTTGTCCAGCTTGCTTATTATGTCTCTATGCTAGCTGGTAGCTCTAGTGGACTGAGGTTCTCCCCATGTGCCATGAGTTGGCACATGGGTTCTTGTAATCTCAGGATGGTTTTTTTGATTAGGGTTTTTTGCTGACCGCTCAGTCCCCTTTTGTATCGTTCTGCTTTCTAGTTTACAGCGGGCCTCAATTTGCTAAATCTATATATATCATCTCTATGTGTGTGCCTTCCTCTCATTTCACCGTCAATACATGTGAGGGGGCAACTATATCTTTTGGGGTTCATTCCTCTGGAGGCAAGTGAGGTCTTTATTTTCTCTGCAGTACTAGTTAGCTCTTAGGCTGGTGCGTGGCATCTAGAACCAACGTAGGCACGCTCCCTGGCTATCTCTAGTTGCGTTTGTCAGGCGTAGGGCAGCGGTCAGCCCAGGTTCCATCACCCTAGAGCTCGTCCGTTATTTATTTGTACTTTGCTTGTCCTGTGCTATCCCTAGCCATTGGGGATTCATGACAGTACCGCCGGCCACAAGAGAGTTCACCCACCCCCAGGTCAAACATTGCTCTACCACTTCCACAGTTATCTCTCACACTTCCACCAATGTTTAGTCTATGCGCTGACATCCTTCCATACCTGCCACTGACAATACCATTGTGTTGACATGTATGATGGTACTTAACATAGTCAGGGGCAGTGTCCTCTATTTACCACAGTAAATACTTTGCGATAAATTAGTAGGTCTGAAACAACGCAGAGGATCCCACCCCTGAACCTAATGATTGCACCCTTTAGTGTCTTTGTTTTAATGCGAGACATTCACATTTATTTGTTGTTTTTTGACTACTAACTGGCAGACACTCATTACAATCGGCCTCCGTTGACCACACCACTGCTGCCCGTGTACCCCTGGAACCTATTTTACAGTGCCTACAGCCAGCCCATTTTATTATGTTAGGACTTCGAAGCCTGTCTGCGGTCCCTCCTTCCACTAGGCCTCCACTGACCAGACCACTGCTGCCCGTGTACCCCTGGAACCAATTTTAAAGTGCCTACAGCCAGCCCATTTTATTGTGTTAGGCCTCCGAAGCCTGTCTGCGGTCCCTCCTTCCACTAGGCCTCCACTGACCAGACCACTGCTGCCCGTGTACCCCTGGAACCAATTTTAAAGTGCCTACAGCCAGCCCATTTTATTGTGTTAGGCCTCCGAAGCCTGTCTGCGGTCCCTCCTTCCACTAGGCCTCCGTTGACCAGACCACTGCTGCCCGTGTACCCCTGGAACCTATTTTACAGTGCCTACAGCCAGCCCATTTTATTATGTTAGGCCTTCGAAGCCTGTCTGCGGTCCCTCCTTCCACTAGGCCTCCACTGACCAGACCACTGCTGCCCGTGTACCCCTGGAACCAATTTTAAAGTGCCTACAGCCAGCCTATTTTATTGTGTTAGGCCTCCGAAGCCTGTCTGCGGTCCCTCCTTCCACTAGGCCTCCGTTGACCACACCACTGCTGCCCGTGTACCCCTGGAACCTATTTTACAGTGCCTACAGCCAGCCCATTTTATTATGTTAGGCCTTCGAAGCCTGTCTGCGGTCCCTCCTTCCACTAGGCCTCCACTGACCAGACCACTGCTGCCCGTGTACCCCTGGAACCTATTTTACAGTGCCTACAGCCAGCCCATTTTATTATGTTAGGCCTTCGAAGCCTGTCTGCGGTCCCTCCTTCCACTAGGCCTCCACTGACCAGACCACTGCTGCCCGTGTACCCCTGGAACCAATTATAAAGTGCCTACAGCCAGCCCATTTTATCATGTTAGGCCTTCGAAGCCTGTCTGCGGTCCTTCCTTCCATTAGGCCTCCACTGACCAGACCACTGCTGCCCGTGTACCCCTGGAACCTATTTTAAAGTGCCTACAGCCAGCCCATTTTATTGTGTTAGGCCTTCGAAGCCTGTCTGCGGTCCCTCCTTCCACTAGGCCTCCACTGACCAGACCACTGCTGCCCGTGTACCCCTGGAACCAATTTTAAAGTGCCTACAGCCAGCCCATTTTATTGTGTTAGGCCTCCGAAGCCTGTCTGCGGTCCCTCCTTCCACTAGGCCTCCGTTGACCACACCGCTGCTGCCCGTGTACCCCTGGAACCTATTTTACAGTGCCTACAGCCAGCCCATTTTATTATGTTAGGCCTTCGAAGCCTGTCTGCGGTCCCTCCTTCCACTAGGCCTCCACTGACCAGACCACTGCTGCCCGTGTACCCCTGGAACCTATTTTACAGTGCCTACAGCCAGCCCATTTTATTATGTTAGGCCTTCGAAGCCTGTCTGTGGTCCCTCCTTCCACTAGGCCTCCACTGACCAGACCACTGCTGCCCGTGTACCCCTGGAACCAATTATAAAGTGCCTACAGCCAGCCCATTTTATCATGTTAGGCCTTCGAAGCCTGTCTGCGGTCCTTCCTTCCACTAGGCCTCCACTGACCAGACCACTGCTGCCCGTGTACCCCTGGAACCTATTTTAAAGTGCCTACAGCCAGCCCATTTTATTATGTTAGGCCTTCGAAGCCTGTCTGCGGTCCCTCCTTCCACTAGGCCTCCACTGACCAGACCACTGCTGCCCGTGTACCCCTGGAACCAATTTTAAAGTGCCTACAGCCAGCCCATTTTATTGTGTTAGGCCTCCGAAGCCTGTCTGCGGTCCCTCCTTCCACTAGGCCTCCACTGACCAGACCACTGCTGCCCGTGTACCCCTGGAACCAATTTTAAAGTGCCTACAGCCAGCCCATTTTATTGTGTTAGGCCTCCGAAGCCTGTCTGCGGTCCCTCCTTCCACTAGGCCTCCACTGACCAGATCACTGCTGCCCGTGTACCCCTGGAACCAATTATCAAGTTTATAAGCGTGTCCCGAGGAACACTCCGGTATAAAACATCAGAAAATATAAAAATAAGTATTTTGCTTATAATAAAGAAAATACTGGAGAGATATCAAATGCATACATTTTAACATTAAAAACAAAAACACATACAACCAAAAACTGGTACAGTACCAAAATTGGCCACCAGCTACAAAAACTTTCTCCTGCAAGTAGTTAACTGAAAGGTTTTTTTCCATTGAAAACACAGATATGGCATCCACCGAGTGTTGTCCTGTTGCGTCTTCTTTATATTATTGCAAAGAAGCTGCAACTGAATAAAGCTGTGCTTCAACCTTCTGGCTTTCGGCCTATAGTATCAGATATTAAACTGCATTTGGCCTTCAACTTTGGTTACGGCCTACTAACGGTGTCTGCCCCTCCCTGGTGTTGCCCTCAACTGAATAAAGCTGTGCTTCAACCTTCTGGCTCTCATTAAGTGCTGTGTTTTTAAAAATTGGTGGTTAGGGCCTACTAACGGTGTCTGCCCCTCCCTGGTGTTGCCCTCAACTGAATAAAGCTGAGCTTCAACCTTCTGGCTCTCATTAAGTGCTGTGTTTTTAAAAAATGGTGGTTAGGGCCTACTAACGGTGTCTGCCCCTGCCTGGTGTTGTCCTCCACTGAATACAGCTGAGCTTCAACCTTCTGGCTCTCATTAAGTGTTTTTTAAAAAACAAAATGGTGGTTAGGGCCTACTAACGGTGTCTGCCCCTCCCTGGTGTTGCCCTCAACTGAATAAAGCTGAGCTTCAACCTTCTGGCTCTCATTAAGTGCTGTGTTTTTAAAAATTGGTGGTTAGGGCCTACTAACGGTGTCTGCCCCTCCCTGGTGTTGCCCTCAACTGAATAAAGCTGTGCTTCAACCTTCTGGCTTTCGGCCTATAGTATCAGATATTAAACTGCATTTGGCCTTCAACTTTGGTTACGGCCTACTAACGGTGTCTGCCCCTCCCTGGTGTTGCCCTCAACTGAATAAAGCTGTGCTTCAACCTTGTGGCTTTCGGCCTATAGTATCAGATATTAAACTGCATTTGGCCTTCAACTTTGGTTACGGCCTACTAACGGTGTCTGCCCCTCCCTGGTGTTGTCCTCAACTGAATACAGCTAAGCTTCAACCTTCTGGCTCTCATTAAGTGTTTTTTAAAAAACAAATTGGTGGTTAGGGCCTACTAACGGTGTCTGCCCCTCCCTGGTGTTGCCCTCAACTGAATAAAGCTGTGCTTCAACCTTCTGGCTTTCGGCCTATAGTATCAGATATTAAACTGCATTTGGCCTTCAACTTTGGTAACGGCCTACTAACGGTGTCTGCCCCTCCCTGGTGTTGTCCTCAACTGAATACAGCTGAGCTTCAACCTTCTGGCTCTCATTAAGTGCTGTGTTTTTAAAAAATGGTGGTTAGGGCCTACTAACGGTGTCTGCCCCTGCCTGGTGTTGTCCTCCACTGAACAAAGCTGAGTTTCCACCTTCTGGCTCTTTTTTTTTTTTTTTAAATTGCTGGATGGGGCCTAATAGCTCTGTTTGCTCCTCCCTGGTGTTTGTCCCTAACTAAAAAAAGCTGAGCTTCAACCTTATGGCTTTCGGCCTATAGTATCAGATATTAAACTGCATTTGGCCTATTAGTGTGTTTGGGCCCTTAAAACAGTGTCTGCTGCTCCTGGGTTTGCTACTCCACTCAACAAAGCAATGCCGCCTGTTTAGTCCTGTTACCAATTTTGAACTGCATTTAGCCTACTTTATTCTTTGGCCCTATATCTGTTTCCTCCTCATCCTGCCCACTGCCCAGCCACTGCTACATGAGTCTGCTGGTACATTGACCTAGACCACTACATTCCCCTTGCACTCTACACAGCCAGAATCTGACCCTGCTGAAAGTCAGGTTCCCCTTCCCGCATGTTATACCACCTTACACAGGGACAAAGAGGAAGGTGCAGATGAAAGTGCAGGTTCCTTCATCAGGTGGGGGGGCATACTCGTTGGCGATGTCACTGGCACATGGCCCCTCAGAGTACGCAAAAGTGTCGCTGCTGGTGGGAGGCGCCCCCGCCGTGCAAACACACCGCTGTACTTTGAGGGGCCCTGTGCCAGTGCCAATGCCAACGAGTGGGCCCCCCTGCTTGCTTAGGATCACAGCACTTGCAAACTTGACATACTTACCTCTCACTGCTCCACCGCCGTGACGTAGTCCATGTTTCCTGTGCCCACTAAAACCTTGAACCAGCCCTACCCCCCACAACTTTTGCCAAATCACCCCCAATTTCCAGTGCCCAACTATTATTATAAAGTTAATTTAGATTGACAAGCTTCAGAAAACAAGAATGGATGTTTATGGCATTAAAATGGGCACTGTAGGTGTTTTCCTGGCCTCCACTCACTGCCGGCTATGCTTCCCCATTGACTTGCATTGGGTTTCGTGTTTCGGTCGATCCCCGACTTTTAGCGATAATCGGCCGACTTCACTCGACTCGACTCTGGACTAAGTCGGGTTTCACAAAACCCGACTCGATCTTAAAAAAATTAAAGTCGCTCAACCCTAGTGAAGTGTATTTTCCTGTGTCCATCCAGTACCTGGGTTCAAAGGCTTATTGGGGTGCATACGACTTGATAGCAGGGCAGGCCTTGTTTTCAATGCAACGTTTTTTCAGGAGGCCCTCCTGTACCTCTCATGAAAAGGGTATTGGGGTGCGTTGTAATTCTTGGCAGCCCAGCCACTCACTGCATAGGCAATAACAGCATAGGAGACCCAATGTTTAATAATGGCCCTTTAAGAATATTAATGCTGCCTGATGCCCCTCTAAAAAAAGGCTTTGTGACTTTAAGAGTCCCTCCTTCAGAGATGAAACAAGATGTGTCTCCTTATGTGTCACACACCACATGGCCAGCTAGGGTTGTTAAATGTTACAATGACATTTCTCAGTGAATGCATTTGTATTGGCTGAAAGCAATGTTAAAGTTGAAAAATGCATCAAAAATGCTGCGTGTAAACATAGCAAAATTGGTGGAGGAACATTTCGGTCTGCGGTTAATTATTTTGCCTTATATACAAGTCATTACCCTGGAAAGGATGTACTGTATTTTTCGGACTATAAGACGCACTTTTGTTCCCCAAAATTTTTGGGGAAAGTGGGGGGTGCGTCTTATAATCTGAATCTGTGTGCTGTGCTGTGCTGTAGAGGAGGGGGGCGGCTCTGGAGTGGTGTCAGGGGGCTGGAGTGGGCTGGCTGCAGGCTGCAGAGACAGCAGGAGGTCTGTTGTGATTCGGTTCGTGGGCTCCCCCGGTGGTCTCTTGTGGTACTGGTGTCCTGCAAGCTTTGCCTTCTCAGTTCACCTGTTCCTATCAGGATGTGTGAGTATCCTATTTAACCTTGCTCCTCAGTCATTCTAATGCTGGCCATCAATGTATCCAGAGTGATTCTGTTGCATGTTCCTGCTCCCAGTTTTCTGCTCAGCTAAGTTGGACACTTTAGTCCTTAAGTCTATTTTTGTATGTTTTGTCCAGTTTGCACTTATGTGAATCTCTGCAGCTGGAAGCTCTTGTTGGGCTGAAATTACCACTCCAGTGGCATGAGTTGTCACATGAGTTAAGGTAATTTCAGGATGGTGTTTTGAAGGGTTTTGCAGCTGACCGCGAAGTCCTCTGTTGTATCTTTCTGCTATTTAGTTAGCGGGCCTCTCTGTGCTAAATCTGCTTTCATACTATGTGTGTCTTTTCATCTGCTCTCACCGTTATTATATGTGGGGGGCTGCTATCTCCTGTGGGGACATTCTCTGGAGGCAAGCCAGGACTGTGTTTTCTTCTACCAGGGGTAGTTAGTTCTCCGGCTGGCGCGCGGCATCTAGAGACAATGCAGGAATGCCCCCTGGCTACTTCTAGTGTGGTGTGTAGGTTTAGCATCGCGGTCAGCTCTAGTTTCCATCACCCGAGAGCTTGTCCGTTTATTCTATGCTTCTGATGTTTCCTTGCCATTGGAAACCATAACAGAGGTCCTGTGCTCCTGCTCATTAGCCTCATGTAATATTCCCTGCACCTGCTGTCCATCACCTCGGTGCTGAACCTGTGCCGAGTTGATTCACAGGGGAGCAGCGAATATTACATGAGCCTGCATCTTTCCCTCACTCCCATCATGGATATGGCCCCCGGTCACTCTTATATACCCCCCTCTGCTGCTGGCAGGCACATGCTTCCCCCTCCCTGTGCTGCTGGCAGGCACATGATAAAATAACCAACACTTAACTCACCTTCCCCTGATGGCTCCATGCTCACAGCTTCTCGGTTGCTTCCTGTGTCTGTGCTGACATCCGATCATGTGATCGGCACAGCACAGTGATGACATCACTGTGTGTCCAGGTCACATGATCCGATGCCTGGGAAACAGGAAGCACAACCGAGGAGCTGTGAGCACGGAGCCATCAGGGAAAGGTGAGTTAAGTGTTTGTTATTTTATCATGTGCCTGCCACCAGCACGGGGGGCATCTGCCTGCCAGCAGCACAGGGGGGGCATGTGTCTGCCAGCAGCACAGGGGGGGCATGTGTCTGCCAGCAGCACAGGGGTGGGCATGTGTCTGCCCGCAGCACAGGGAGGGCATGTGCCTGCCAGCAGCAGGGAGGGTAGCATGTGCCTGCCAGCAGCAGGGGGGTGGCATGTGTCTGCCAGCAGCACAGGGGGGGCACGTGTGTGCCAGCAGCACAGGGGGGCATGTGCCTGCCAGCAGCACAGGGAGGGCATGTGTCTGCCAGCAGTACAGGGGGCATGTGCCTGCCAGCAGCACAGGGAGGGCATGTGTCTGCCAGCAGCAGAGGGAGGGCATGTGTCTGTGTAGCGCCCCCACTGCCGCAGGGCCGAGGGGTACCCGGTACTGGGCCTCTGAGACTCTGCTCTGGGGTTGTCACGGTGGCTAGACCCGGTCCGTGACCCAATGAAAGGTGTGGGTGGTGATGCTGTAGTGGTGCGGGCCGCAGTAAATAACGAGGACACCAGGTTGCAGTCTCTTTACCTCTTTACTGAAGGCTTCAGGATCCTCAGTCCGGAATACGGTTAACCAGGCTGCGCAAGTCCGGCCGGTCCAATGGCACCTCCAGAGTTCCCTTTGCAGGTGGAAATCTGTGCCTACCTTCTAGCGCTTGTGTGTTGTGGTCCTCCCCTGCTGTGCTTACGGGATAGTCCCCACAACTGTTGTGTCTGTTTCTGAAGTTCCCTCACAACTCGATTATGATGTTCTTCTTCGTCCCCCAGATGATATGGCTAGGATGCACCCGTATGACGGGTAGGCTCGGAGCTCTTCCTGGACCCTAGTGTCGCCCCTCTCCTGTTGTTGCCCCCTATGTCTTCTTAGGTGATTTGGGTGAGACAGCCCACCTATAACTGACTGTCCTGCCGTAGGTTTGAAGTTAGGCCTGGAGCTCTATACTTCCTCGGCGTTCCGGCCACCGGCTGCGCGCCTCAGTAGGATGTTGCCTCGTCTTACAGCACGACTCCTACTGGTGTTTCTCCTTGTTGCGTTGATCTCGTTATTCACTCAGCACAATAAGCCTCACTTCTTGTCCTTTCTTAGGGTACCGCCGCGATCAGGTGCAGGCGCGGTCCCGTAACGTTCTCTCAGTTCGCTAGGCCTCTGTCAGGATCCCACCCCTGACAGGGACCCCCCTGAATCTTCCCCTGCAACACCCTCTGCCACAGGATGTTGCCTGGTTCCAACCCAGTCAGCTTTTCTCTAACTTCCTATCCAACCCCCAGTTTTACCAGATTGTGAGGAGTGGCCTAATACATAGCACCCTTAGCTCCCCCTGGAGGCCAGACTGTGAAGTGTATTGGTGTCTGTGATACCTGGTCAGGTGAACTCCTTCAGTGCCATCAGACGTACCATAGCCCCCCTTAGCGGCGGAGCATCAGTACTGCAACGACCAGGACTCTGGGGAGCTGCACTCCCCCCCGGTTAAATCCAGTACTCCTGGACTGGGAAGAAAACAACAATACATGTCAGCAAAAAGACATACAATTTTGAAATACAGTAACAATAAGCAAATTTGAACAGAGCTTCCCTTTATGGGAGGTGAGGACACTTGAACGTTACAAACATGGTTAAATACTTTAAATAACATACTATAAATAACTTTTTCTTACCCAACCGGGTATTCTACTAAGTGCAAATTTTTGAACAATAATTTAACGTTGCCTTTAAGAACGTACACACTGAATCCACTAAAGACCTTCTTATAAAACACTATAAGGCTAATCAACTTTTCCTTCATTTTCCATCCTTACATCTGCAGGACCGCCTGTCTATCTGCCCCAGGCCTACTGCCTCTCGTTCTGTTGCAGGACCGCCCCTTTCCGCCGGGGCCTACTGCCTTTCTGCTACTATACACAGTATAGAACGTATCATCCATCTCTCAGTTCAAGATCACTGAGCCATCTCTGTATGGCTCCTAAGAGGACTCACCGACTAACCCCGTACGGGTCCACTTCCTGTCCTCATTCTCTGACACATCATTAAACATTTCTTACTATCAACTGTCTGACTACATATAACTTTACATGTAAACATTATCACTATTTCTCTTAAGGCTTCATTATACTTTAAGTGCTATGGGTGAACGTTCCCTTTAAGAGGGGACCAAGTCTCTATGAGGTAGTGCAACTTCTCAAGCTGCAAGTCCGTATGCAGTAAGGACTCTGGTGCTGTTTCCAGGAACAGTTTCTTCGCAAAGAGTCCTTTCTTTTGTAAAACCAGTAGAGGGCACCTTTAAGAAAAACAGTTTGTGAATCATTCACCGTCCATGATTCGGTAGTCTTTATAACATGGGTGAACAGGGAGCAAAAAGGAAAATAAAAGCAAAAATAAAAGCAATAGGGATCCCGGGTAAACGAAGGGATCCCTTTAAGAATAACCCTAGTCGGGCTTAAAGCAGCAAAAAGCAGGGAAACAAGCAGTTAACTATTTACATATCCATGGCATCGAGGTTTACTCTCGCTCTGGCGGCCGTAGCTCCGCATAGACCTCGCTCGGCAAGGTGATCGGCGAGATCGGGGCCTTTAAAGGAAAGGTGCCGCATTTTATTTTTTGTATTAAAAATGATTGTTTATATAAACAATTATTTTTAATACAAATTTACATTTTTTAACTTTAACATTTTTTTTATTATTAATTTTTTTTTCAGCCACTGGGCGCCGCCATTTTGCTTTGCAGGAGTGTAAGTGTAGCTGCACGGCACTTTCACTCTGCATTTACGGCAGCCCAGGGCATAGAGATCTGCGGTCGGCAGCCGACTCTATACCTACCATTATAAGCTGCTTTCTGCTGTGTCTGGCCACGCCCCCTGAGCCGTCCACAGCACGGCAGAGGCAGGAGACCAGCGCCATCTTCCTGGAGCTCACACTGCCTCTGTGGGCTCCAGGCCAGCTTTCCAGGATGATCGCAGGAGCCCTGCAGTCATAGGAGGAGGAGGAGACCATGGACGGGAGGGAGAAGGACTCAGCAGGCAGCCGTGAGTATCAGTGGGGAGGGGGAGAGGGAATCTAATCCTCTCCTTTGTGGTGCTGACTCTGAGCAGTTATCTCCTCCCATGTATGTTACTGAGCTGTGTATCTACTCCTCTCCTGTGTGATACTGTCTGCTTAGCCATGCATCTAATCATCTCCTGTGTGATACTAACTGAGCTGTGTACCTAATCCTCTACTGTGTGCTGAGCCATGCATCTAATCCGATACTGTGTGATACTTTGCTGAGCCATGCATCTAATCCTATACTGTGTGATACTATGCTGAGCCATGCATCTAATCCTATACTGTGTGATACTTTGCTGAGCTGTGTACCTAATCCTATCCTGTGTGATACTGTGTGTTGAGCCATGTATCTAATCCTATACTGTGTGATACTGTATGCTGACCTGTGTATCTAATCCTATCCTGTGTGATACTATGTTGAGCTGTATATCTAATCCTATACTGTGTGATACTGTCTGCTGAGCCGTGTATCTAATCCTATCCTGTGTGATACTGTCTGCTGCGCCGTGTATCTAATCCTGTGTGATACTGTGTTGAGCCATGCATCTAATCCTATACTGTGTGATACTATGCTGAGCCGTGTATCTAATCCTATCCTGTGTGATACTATGTTGAGCCGTGTATCTAATCCTCTCCTGTGTCATACTGTCTGCTGAGCCGTGTATCTAATCCTATCCTGTGTGATACTATGTTGAGCCGTGTATCTAATCCTATCCTGTATGATACTGTTTGCTGAGCTGTGTATCTAATCCTGTCCTGTGTGATACTGACTGCTGAGCTGTGTATCTAATCCTCTCCTGTGTGATACTGTGCTGAGCCGTGTATCTAATCCTATACTGTGTGATACTGTATGCTGACCTGTGTATCTAATCCTCCTGTGGAATACTGACTGCTGAGCCGTGTATCTAATCTGCTCCTGTGTGATACTGTCTGCTGAGATGTGTATCTAATAATCCTCTCCTCTGTGATACTGACTGCTGAGCTGTGTATCTAATCCTCTCCTGTGTGACACTCTCTGCTGAGCCGTGTATCTTATCCTATCCTGTGTGATACTATTACAGAGCCGTGTATCTAATCCTATCCTGTATGATACTGGCTGCTGAGCTGTATATCTAATCCTATCCTGTGTGATACTGTCTGGTGAACAGTGTATCTAATCCTCTCCTATGCATTCCTTTCCCCCCTGCATGTCTTTCCCCATTGCACACACAACTCTATGCGTGCGATAACAGGAGCTGCAGGGGTCATGCTGTATTATGGCATTATGTGAGATCTATATGACGGTATTATGTGATCTGTATGGTGGTATTATGCTTGATCAGAATTGTGAGAATTATATGGTGGTATTGTGTGTGATCTATATGGCGGTATTATGTGAGATCTATATGGCGGCATTGTGAGAAGTATGTGGCGGTATTGTGTGATCTATATGGCGGTATGCGAGAACACTGGCGGTATGTGTGATCTATATGGTGGTATTATGTGAACTGTATGACAGTATTGTGTGATCTATTTGATAGTATTGTGTGTGATCTATATGGCGGTATTATGTGTGATCTATATGGCGGTATTATGTGAGAACACTATGGCAGTATTATCTTCAGAAAGCGGACCCATTCTATGGTGGTTCTGGCTGAGCAGATGCACGCGGGTCTGGGGTAATAGAGGGGGGCAGCATGACCTCCAGTTAGGTGCAGTCAGGGCTGGTGAGGCAGCTTTAGAGAGGGGTCTCATTTTTATCGTTACTATATGGCTACATTTCCCCCCAGCGTCACCCCAGACTGCGCCTGTCTCACTTTCACACATCGCCAAGACAGGATCTGAGGAGCCCGACGTACCGACGCATGCTGTGAAAGAAATGCCCGACGTGGGCAGCAGAAGCAGTCTTACAACGCTTCCGCTGCCCCATTGTAAGGTCTGGGTAGGAGGGGGCGGAGTTTCGGCCGTGCATGCGCGGTCGAAAATGGTGGGACTCGACAAACAAAAAAAGTTACATGTAACTTTTTTTGGGGCGGCGGTCGCACGACGGTTGCGACGTGTGGCAATACATCGCAATGCGTCGGTAATGTTAGTCTATGGGGAAAAAACGCATCCTGCAGACAACTTTGCAGGATGCGTTTTTTCTCCTAAACGACGCATTGCGACGTATTGCAAACAACGCTAGTGTGAAAGTAGCCTAAGGCTGCGGTCACACTATCAGTATTTGGTCAGTATTTTACCTCAGTATTTGTAAGCCAAAACCAGGAGTGGGTGATAAATGCAGAAGTGGAGCATATGTTTCTATTATACTTCTCTAAGTGTTCCACTCCTGGTTTTGGCTTACAAATACTGATGTAAAATAGTGACCAAATACTGCTAGTGTGACGGCAGCCTTACTCTGCAGTCACCAACAAAATGGCTGCTCACTGGGTTCCTGAATATCATCCTCATCCCTTAGCAGACACCCAGAAGGGAAGGAGAGGAGTGACATCACACACGTCAGCAGACTCCGCCCATAATTACTGCAGTGCTGTAATGTGAGCTAGTTGTACACTAGGTTTTTCTGAAATTTCAGCAGCTGCTCCCCCTAGTGTTTAAAAGTGGAAATTCCAAAACTTTTAAAATTATTTTTCATATTTTACTAAATTATAAACAAATGATAATATTTTTTAAGAAAATGTAAACATTAATTCTTTACATTTTTACAATTGCTGTAAAAAAAAATTTTTTGATGGCACCTTCCCTTTAAGAAGTGCTCCATACCCGTGACCCGATCCCAGGGTGTAAGGCGCCGGAGTCTATAGGTCCCAGGGAGAGGGGGTACCGCGCGGGGCCTGTCAGCAAGTCCTCTGCTGGTGAGGCAGGGTCGTTCTTCATACCTGCTTCAGACGCGGTCCCTCCGGTGCCGATCTGCTCCATCTCCGCTGGGGTCTGGAATGCTAGTTGCAGGGCCTTGCGCTGCGGCGTTGTCATCTCCGTTTGCAGCATCTCGCTTTCCGGCAGGGCCTTGCTTTCTGGCTTCGGAGCGCTGGAACTTGTTTCTTGCTCCGGACCAGACGAGGCTGCTGACAGACGTCTGATGAGGCTCCCGATGAAGGTCTTCTTCCACCCGGCCTCAGTGCTCAGCTGCGTCCACCGGAGTTGGTCGCTGAGCTCATCCACTCCGGCCTGCAGGAAGTCAATATCAGCGGTGGAGGCCTGGTTGCGGTGCCCCTCCGGGTAGCTGGGGGAGTCCTCTGCTCCTACCCCATGCTCCGGCTCCAGGTGGCTGGCCATGGCGTCCTCCATGTCGCTGACTACTTCTTCCTGGTCCTTTTCCCGCTCTCTCCTTCGTGGGCGGTTCCGTTTTCGTTGTCTCCGCCCTCCATTGAGGATTAGGAGGCGGATCTCGGCTGCTGACGGACACGTCCTCAAAGGGCCGAAATATTTAAACTGGGCGGCCATTGTCTTTCGCGCTCTTCAGCTTGTCTACGCCCACTCCACGCCCCTCTTCTTCTCCTGCGCTCTCCTCAGCGCTGTAATGGCGGCGGTTTTGGCGGGAACTTCTGGCGGCAAGTGGCAATACACAGTCTTTGCAATAAGTCACAGTCCAAGCACAATAAATCACAGTTCCAAGGCACACATGACCTGATTCTTCAGGCTTAAGTAGATCCTGTTCGTGACGCCAAGTTGTAGCGCCCCCACTGCCGCAGGGCCGAGGGGTACCCGGTACCGGGCCTCTGAGTCTCTGCTCTGGGGTTGTCACGGTGGCTAGACCCGGTCCGTGACCCTGCTGAGGGGCGCCCAATGAAAGGTGTGGGTGGTGATGCTGTAGTGGTGCGGGCCGCAGTAAATAACGAGGACACCAGGTTGCAGTCTCTTTACCTCTTTACTGAAGGCTTCAGGATCCTCAGTCCGGAATACGGTTAACCAGGCTTCGCAAGTCCGGCCGGTCCAATGGCACCTCCAGAGTTCCCTTTGCAGGTGGAAATCTGTGCCTACCTTCTAGCGCTTGTGTGTTGTGGTCCTCCCCTGCTGTGCTTACGGGATAGTCCCCACAACTGTTGTGTCTGTTTCTGAAGTTCCCTCACAACTCGATTATGATGTTCTTCTTCGTCCCCCAGATGATATGGCTAGGACGCACCCGTATGACGGGTAGGCTCGGAGCTCTTCCTGGACCCTAGTGTCGCCCCTCTCCTGTTGTTGCCCCCTATGTCTTCTTAGGTGATTTGGGTGAGACAGCCCGCCTATAACTCACTGTCCTGCCGTAGGTTTGAAGTTAGGCCTGGAGCTCTATACTTCCTCGGCGTTCCGGCCACCGGCTGCGCGCCTCAGTAGGATGTTGCCTCGTCTTATAGCATGACTCCTACTGGTGTTTCTCCTTGTTGCGTTGATCTCGTTTCTCACTCAGCACAATAAACCTCGCTGCTTGTCCTTTCTTAGGGTACCGCCGCGATCAGGTGCAGGCGCGGTCCCGTAACGTTCTCTCAGTTTGCTAGGCCTCTGTCAGGATCCCACCCCTGACAGGGACCCCCCTGAATCTTCCCCTGCAACACCCTCTGCCACAGGATGTTGCCTGGTTCCAACCCAGTCAGCTTTTCTCTAACTTCCTATCCAACCCCCAGTTTTACCAGATTGTGAGGAGTGGCCTAATACATAGCACCCTTAGCTCCCCCTGGAGGCCAGACTGTGAAGTGTATTGGTGTCTGTGATACCTGGTCAGGTGAACTCCTTCAGTGCCATCAGACGTACCATAGCCCCCCTTAGCGGAGGAGCATCAGTACTGCAACAACCAGGACTCTGGGGCGCTGCATCTGCCAGCAGCAGAGGGGGTGGCATGTGCCTGCCAGCAGCAGGGGGTTGGCATGTGCCTGCCAGCAGCACAAGGGGGGGCATGTGTCTGCCAGCATCACAGGGGGGGCATGTGTCTGCCAGCATCACAGGGGGGCATGTTTCTGCCAGCAGCACAGCGGGGCATGTGTCTGCCAGCAGCACAGGGGGGGCATGTGTCTGCCAGCAGCACAGGGGGGGTGTCTGCCAGCAGCACAGGGGGGCATGTGTCTGCCAGCAGCACAGGGGGGGCATGTGTCTGCCAGCAGCACAGGGGGGCATGTGTCTGCCAGCAGCACAGGGGGGCATGTGTCTGCCAGCAGCACAGGGGGATGTGCCTGCCAGCAGCACAGGGGGGCATGTGTCTGCCAGCAGCACAGGGGGGCATGTGTCTGCCAGCAGCACAGGGGGCATATAGTGACCGGGGGGCTGTACCTGCCAACAGAACTGGGGGGCATATAGTGACCGGGGGGCTGTACCTGTCAGCAGCACAGGGGGGCATATTTTGACTGGGGGGGACATGTGCCTGCCAGCAGCACAGGGGGGCATGTCCCTGCCAGCACCAGTGGGCATATTGTGACCGGGGGGCATGTGCCTGCCAGCACAGGGGGGCATATAGTGACCCAGGGGCATGTGCCTGCCAGCTGCAAAGGGGGGCATATAGTGACCCAGGGGGGGCATGTGTCTGCCAGCAGTACAGGGGGGCATATAGTGACCAGGGGGGCATGTGCCTGACAGCAGCACAGGGGGCCATGTGCCAGCACAAGGATGGGGGTTATATAGATACCAGGATGAGGTACGTATAATTTGTAAGACGGACACTGGCATTATAAGACAGACCCCCATTTAACATAAAAAATTATTTCTTATAATCAGATGCGTCTTATAGTCTGAAAAATACGGTACCTTAACATATTTCCCAGCAAAATCCATTTTGGTTTAGTTTTTGGATGTTTTTTGATGCACCTGTAAAAATGGCGTGAAACTCTGATAGCATTGCTTACAGCTGTGACCTAGGAGTCAGAAATGCTTCCAGGGGCAATCCCTATGATTTTCCTGTGTCATTTCTGCAGTGTTTCCATCATTTTCAGACGTTTTTAACATTAAATTAAGCCCCAGGGGGGATCGCAGTAAAAATACTCTGGTTTCCCATAGACTTACATTGGGCTCGTTGCACGGGTTGAGTATTCCAATTTGCTCGACCCGAGCAACGAGCACCCGAGCATTTTAGTGCTCGCCCATCACTAATCTCTGACTCCCAGATCACTGCTGAGAACAATGTTGTCACACTTTACTCCACTTTACGGAGTGACAATAAAACATTCCAAACCGATGAGAAAATGCATTTTACAGGAAAAAAATGTTAAGAAACATTTTTTCCTGTATAATGTCTTCTATATCAGGCAAAATTTAAAAAGGATTAAAAATACAGGGTGGGCCATTTATATGGATACACCTAAATAAAATGGGAATGGTTGGTGACATCAACTTCCTGTTTGTGGCACATTGGTATATGGGAGGGGGAAAACCTTTCAAGATGAGTGGTGACCATGGTGCACCATCTTGGGTGTCAGGTCAAAGCATTCCTACATGAACAGTTTCCTGTAAAGTGGATTGGTCGTCGTGGGCCAGTTGAATGGCCACCAAGGTCTCCTGATCTGACCCCCTTAGAATTTTATCTTTGAGGTCATCTGAAGGCAATTATCTATGCTGTGAAGATATGAGATGTGCAGTATTTGAAACAATGGATACTGGAAGCCTGTGCTAGCATTTCTTCTGCTGTGTTGCTATCAGTGTGTCAACAGTGGGAGAACAGGGTTGCATTGACAATCCAACACAATAGGCAGCACTTTGAACACATTTTATTAGTGGTAAATAACTCATGAAAGAATAAAGTTGCATTAAAACCAATTGTTTTTCTTGTGAAATTCTCAATAAGTTTGATGTGTCACATGACCCTCTTCCCATTGGAAAAAATAGTTGGATCCAAAATGGCCGACTTCAAAATGGCCTCCATGGTCACCACCATTTTGAAAAGTTTTCCCTCTCCCATATACTAATGTGCCAAAAACAGGAAGTTGATATCACAAATAATGTTGAGCGATACCGTCCGATACTTGAAAGTATCGGTATCGGAAAGTATCGGCCGATACCGGCAAAGTATCGGATCCAATCCGATACCGATACCCGATACCAATACAAGTCAATGGGACTCAGGTATCGGACGGTATTCCTGATGGTTCCCAGGGTCTGAAGGAGAGGAAACTCTCCTTCAGGCCCTGGGAACCATATTAATGTGTAAAAGAAAGAATTAAAATAAAAAATATTGCTATACTCACCTGTCCGACGCAGCCGGGACCTCAGCGAGGGAACCGGCAGCGTTGTTTGTTTAAAATTCGCGCTTTTACTTGGTTACGTGAGGTCCCGGCTTGTGATTGGTCAGGGCGGCCATGTTGCCGGGACGCGGACCAATCACAGCAAGCCGTGACGAAATTACGTCACGGCTTGCTGTGATTGGTCCGCGTCCCGGCAACATGGCCGCCATTAACCAATCACAAGCCGTGACGTCACGGGAGGCTGGACATGCGCGTATTTTGAAAAGCGCGCGTGTCCAGCCTCCAGTGACGTCCCGGCTTATGATTGGTCACGGCGCCATGTTGCCGGGACGCGGACCAATCACAGCAAGCCGTGACGAAATTACGTCACGGCTTGCTGTGATTGGTCCGCGTCCCGGCAACATGGCCGCCATTAACCAATCACAAGCCGTGACGTCACGGGAGGCTGGACACGCGCGCTTTTCAAAATACGCGCATGTCCAGCCTCCCGTGACGTCCCGGCTTGTGATTGGTTAATGGCGGCCATGTTGCCGGGACGTCACTGGAGGCTGGACACGCGCGCTTTTCAAAATACGCGCATGTCCAGCCTCCCGTGACGTCACGGCTTGTGATTGGTTAATGGCGGCCATGTTGCCGGGACGCGGACCAATCACAGCAAGCCGTGACGTAATTTCGTCACGGCTTGCTGTGATTGGTCCGCGTCCCGGCAACATGGCCGCCCTGACCAATCACAAGCCGGGACTTCACGTAACCAAGTAAAAGCGCGAAATTTAAACAAACAACGCTGCCGGTTCCCTCGCTGAGGTCCCGGCTGCGTCGGACAGGTGAGTATAGCGATATTTTTTATTTTAATTCTCTTTTTTACACATTATTACATTAATGTTGTTGCGATACCCGATACCCGATACCACAAAAGTATCGGATCTCGGTATCGGAAATTCCGATACAGCAAGTATCGGCCGATACCCGATACTTGCAGTATCGGAATGCTCAACACTAATCACAAACCATTCCCATTTTATTTAGGTGTATCCATATAAATGGCCCACCCTGTATATAAAATTTAAGTAGACCAAAATTGATTTTTTAAAATTAAAAAATAGTAAATTTCAGCTTGAAAATAAGGGACTCAGATACATCCTGTATTAGACATAAAGTAGGGCCTCATACACATTCTGTTCAAATTGTCATATATTGGTACTCCTAGACCCATAAAGGCTATGCATTTTGAGGGTTATATACCAAAGAAATGTACTCCAACCCATGGAATAGTATATGGGTGAGCAATATAATACCGATAAGGGTATGTGCACACCTTGAATAAAATTTCTGCACCATTTCTGCATTTCTTGGTAGGAATTGAGCTGCAAAAACTTACGTTTTCCTGTGTTTATGCAATGCATTTCAGTGGTAAAAAACTCAGGGCAAAAATGCACAGAGAATTGACATGCAGCAGAATATTTTCTGCACCAAATCTGCTAGTCAAAAATACTCAATGCGTGCATGACACATCAGGTTTCTCATTCACTTTGCTGGTAACAGGTTTTGCTTCAGGTTATGTCACAAATCCGTGCAGAAATAGTGTGACAAAGTGCACCAAATCTGAAAATCCACTCAGACAAGACGCTAGTGTCAGGGCAGCACAACACCTCCAAGGGATAGAGGGACAGCTCATGCCAGGTGTCTAGCTTTGAGACCCAATAGTTGAACGTCGCGGAGGAACTGGGGAGTAAGCTGATTTGGTCAGCCAGGTATTGCTTCACCATCTTTAAAAACAATTCCTATCTTGTCAGAAATGCCCAGTCATCTGACCCTGGGCTCTAGGCTGGTGTCATGAAATTGGCCCACACCTTTGAAAGTCTAACCCTGTCTCTGCGATGTGTCTCTTTGGCCTCTCCTCCTTTGTTGGGCAAGGAAGCTTGACCCCTGCTGCTAGCATTGTCTGATGGGAATTTCCTCAACATATTTTCCACAATTACCTTCTGGTATAGCACCTTTTTAGAGGACCTAGTCACCTTAGGAAGAAGAGTTGCAAAGTTCTCTTTGTAGCGTGGATCTAGCATGGTGAACAACCAGTACTCTTTTTTGGCCAAGATGAATGTAACGAGAGGATCACAGGAAAGGCAGTGGTACATAAAGTTGGCCATATGCTATCTTCCATACAGGCAACACTTTCCTGTTTCCACCATGACAACTACTCTCCATCTCCTCCTCCTCCCCCTCTTTCTCCTCATTCCCTTCCTCAGCCCATCCATGTAGGAGAGACGGTACAAAGGTTGTGTGGCTACTAACCTCTGTTGTGCCACCAGCTCCTGTTCCTCCTGCTCCTCAACGTCCACCTCATCATTGATACCCCATCTGCGTTGAGCAAATGAGATGAAAGTGGTAAATACACGTGTGCACAACAGCTAGGAGGTGCTCGGGTAGGTTCGCAAACCGTAATCACATGTAAAGCAGAACCCAGCACTCAACTTTGCGGTAAGATTAAGGTGATTTTATTAAATCCCAGTGTGTTTCAAAAACATTTCGGTCCAACCGGAAGACCTTCATCAATTACTGTAAAGATGTACATACAGTAGATATATAGTATATCTGTCATGTCGGACGCTGTTCAGACTAGGTCGTTCGACAGACAGCGGTAATTCCGCTTTTGACCACTATGTGCTCATTGGCGTTGGCTAGATTTTATCTAGCTGTTCCGGGGTTAATTTATCTGATCCTCGGATTGGAGGCTGGGCCATGCCCATTGCCTTTAAATAGTTCTCCTGATCATTGGGCGTCGCCGATTATAGCTTCTGTCTTGTGCGTTGTTATCTCGGTCTGGAGTGGAGAGCTGGTTGTTGGACATTCGTTGCTGGTGGTGTATTTTCCTTGGTCTTATTTACTCCTTCCTATATTTTTATTTATTTTGCCCTGCACATTTATAGTGTATTCCTGAGTGACTGCGGCGTGGTGTATATTTTCCTTTATCCCTGTATGTGCTTACTGTGGGTATTGGTGTATCACATCTTCACTGGGTGGTGGGTGGAGGTTTTCAGCCTAGGGTTGAAACAGGAGACAGGGGGAGGTTCAAGGCCTGGACATGCACACCATCAGTGTAAACTCCAGGTAGAGGGTCAGTCAGGATTTCCCTAGTCTGAGGGAAATTGCAGGGGCCCGGGTTATTAGCTCTCGCTCACCAAGTCTCCCCGTGACATTATAATAGGCCCAACAAAAAAAAAAAAGGGGTTTCCTTTTTTTTTTGTGTTTTGTCATGGATCCCATGACTTCCATAACCCGCCAGTTGGAGGCGCTGTCCCTATAGGTCACTGAGTTGAGGGTGGCAGTACAGCAACAGGGACTAGCAGTATCTAATGTGCAAGCTGGAGTGACAGGAAGAGTTGCTGAGCCTAAATTTCCTTTGCCTGAAAAATTTGCTGGGGAACGCAGTAAATTTGTTTCTTTTCGTGAAGCTTGCAAACTATATTTCCGTATGCGCCCGATCTCCTCGGGTAATGAGGCTCAGCGTGTGGGCCTGGTGTTGTCATTGTTAAGCGGGGATCCCCAAGCATGGGCGTTTTCTTTGTCATCTGATTCTGCTGCATTTGACTCTGTGGAGAGTTTTTTTTCCTCTCTTGGGAAAATCTACGATGAACCTGACAGAATGGCTCTGGCAGAATCTAAGATACACTCTATTCGCCAGGGGGAGCGAGTTGCAGAGGATTACTGTTCTGAATTTCATCGCTGGGCGATCGATACACAATGGAATGATCCAGCATTGCGGAGTCAGTTTATTCATGGGGTTTCTGGAAGGGTTAAAAAAAGCCCTTCTGATGTACGAGACTCCTGCTTCTCTAGATTCTGCTATGAGTCTGGTTGTCCGCATTGATCGCCGTTTGCGTCAGGGGGAGCGTGAGAAACCGCCTATGGGAGAAGGTTTAGGTTCACGTGAGGTTGCTGCAGGTGAGCCCACGGAGCCTATGCAAATCGCAGGGGTGTCACATGTGAAGCGTCGAGTCCCTGAGCTCAGGAAGCAGGGAGCCTGTTTTTACTGTGGTAAAACTGGTCATTTTATTAACATCTGTCCTCTGCTGTCTAAGAAAAACGCAAAGGCGGAAAACTTCTAAGCTCAGAGGGTGTGGAGGAGACCAATCTGAGCTTATGTATATCCTCCATGGTGGTTTCTCAATGCATGCTCCCTGCTAAGGTTTTTATCGCTGGCAGTGAGCTGCCAATTACTGTGTTTGTGGATAGTGGTTCAGCCACAAATCTCATTGATGAGGAGTTTGCACGCACAGCAGGTTTTCGGATTGAAAAACTGTCTCATCCTATCCGCGTTGTCACCATCAATTCTGCTTCTCTGTCTCAGGGGGAGATTACTGAATTTGTGGCTGAGGTGAAACTCCACATTGGGGTTCTACATTCCGAGCGGGTTCCATCTAAGGTTCTCAGGAATCTTCCTGCTCAGGTGGTTTTGGGTTTTCCTTGGTTGTCTATGCACAACCCGGTAATTGACTGGAAAACTCAGGACATAATTCAGTGGAGTGAGTTCTGCCAGGAGAATTGCCTGGCCACATGTGTGGCTGCAGTGATTTCAAGCGTTCCGGATTCACTTCTGGATTTTGTGGATGTGTTCTCTGAGAAGGGTTGTTCAGAGTTGCCGCCACATCGCCCCTATGACTGTTCTATCAGGTTTAAACCAGGGGCCAAATTGCCTAAAGCAAGGATGTTTAACATCTCCGGTCCGGAGAGACAAGCATTAAAAGATTATATTGCTGAAAGCTTGAGCAAAGGGCACATCAGGCCATCATCCTCGCCGGTGGCAGCAGGATTCTTCTTCGTGAAGAAGAAAGATGGGTGATTACGCCCGTGTTTGGATTTCAGGGAGTTGAACCAGATTATGGTTCGTGATCCATACCCTATGCCACTGATACCAGATTTGTTCAACCAGGTGGCAGGTGCTAAGTGGTTTACCAAGCTTGACCTCAGGGGGGCGTACAACCTCATAAGAGTCCGTCAAGGTGATGAGTGGAAGACGGCTTTTAACACCCCTGAGGGTCATTTTGAAAATTTGGTGATGCCATTTGGGTTGACTAACGCACCTGCAGTGTTCCAACATTTCATCAATGACGTGTTCTCGCATGTTTTGGGGAAATTCGTTATCGTGTACCTAGATGACATTCTCATATATTCTTGCGACCGTGATGCTCATTTAGATCATGTCAGGCAGGTGTTACAGCTTCTCAGAGAGAATAAGCTGTATGCTTAACTTGAGAAATGTGTATTTTTTGTTCAAGAGTTGCCGTTCTTGGGTTATGTTGTGTCTGCTTCTGGTTTTAAAATGGACGCCGCTAAGGTGCAAGCGGTACTGCATTGGGAACGTCCTGATAACCTGAAAGCACTTCAGTGGTTCCTTGGGTTTTCTAACTACTATAGGAAATTTATCAAGGATTTTTCCATCATTGCTAAACCGCTAACTGACATGACTAAAAAGGGTACCAATTTCTCTGTTTGGCCTGAGGCTGCTGTGCGCGCATTTGAATTTCTTAAGAACAGTTTAGTTTCAGCCCCCATTCTTGTGCAGCCAGACGTATCAAAACCCTTTGTGGTGGAAGTTGATGCGTCTGAGGTTGGTGTGGGGGCGGTACTATCTCAAGGCTCATCTTTGAGTGGTTTGCGTCCGTGCGCCTATTTCTCCAAGAAACTGTCGTCCGCCGAACGTAACTACGATATCGGCAACAGGGAGCTGTTGGCTATTAAGTTGGCCTTTGAGGAATGGCGACACTTCTTGGAGGGGTCGGTACATCAGGTAACTGTTATTACCGATCATAAGAATCTGCTGTATTTGGAGTCAGCCAAGCGTCTGTCCCCCAGGCATTGTTTTTCACGCGGTTCAATTTTGTTGTCACTTACAGACCGGGGTCTAAAAACACTAAGGCGGATGCTCTGTCCAGGTGTTTTCCGGGGGGAGAACCTCGGGAGGATCCAGTACCCATGCTCCAAAAGGGTGTTGTGGTTTCGGCTCTCACTACCGAGGTTGAGGCTGAGATTGCCGAGGCTCAGGAGGAGGTACCATCTGAGCTTCCCATCAACAAATCTTTTGTACCACTTCATCTCCGCTTAAAAGTTTTGGCGGAGCATCATGATGCTGTCCTGGCTGGCCACCCAGGGGTTAGAGGTACCTTGGAGTTGGTGTCACGTCGGTTTTGGTGGCCCAAGATCTGACAAGACGTGGTCTCATACGTGTCAGCTTGTACCATGTGCGCTAGGGGTAAGACGCCCTTCTCCCTTCCTGTTGGCACACTACTTCCTCTGGAGGTACCTAGTAAGCCATGGACGGAAATCTCCATGGATTTCATCACTGATTTGCCCTCATCAGCTGGGAACACAGTCATCTTGGTGATTGTTGATCGGTTTTCAAAAATGTCGCACTTTGTGTCTTTGCCTTCATTGCCTAATGCAAAGACTCTGGCTCAGGTATTTGTGCAGGAGGTGGTCAGACTTCATGGGGTTCCGTCTGACATCGTGTCTGATAGGGGGTCTCAGTTTGTGGCAAAATTTTGGAAAGCAGTTTGCTCACGGCTGGGGATCAAGTTGTCTCATTCTTCGGCGTTTCATCCTCAGTCAAATGGTCAGACTGAGCGTATGAACCAAAATTTGGAACAGTACCTACACTGCTTTGTCTCTGATAACCAGGAGGAGTGGTCTACCTTTCTTCCTTTGGCTGAGTTTACCATCAATAATCACCGCCAGGAGTCATCTGGGGAGTCTGTTATGATCCTTAGAGGCTGAGGATCACGAATAGACCAGCAAGTGAATAAACTAAGGACAAGCTCTAGGGAGATGGTAACTGGACTGATCGCAAATCTGAACCTATCCAACAAAACTAGAGGTAGCCAGTGAACGTGCCTAAAAAATTCCTAGACGTCTCGAGCCAGCCTGAGGAACTAGCTACCCCTAAAGAGAAAGAAAGACCTCGCTTGCCTCCAGAGAAATAATCCCCAAAGATATAGAAGCCCCCAACAAATATTAACGGTGAAGTAAGAAGAAGGCACATACGTAGGGATGAAATCAGATTCAGCAAAAGAGGCCCACTAGTACTAGAAAGCAGAAAATAGAGCAGGGGTCTATGCGATCAATAAAAACCCTTACAAAATATCCATCCTGAGATTTCAAGAACCCACACACCAACTAATGGTGTGTGGGGAGAAACTCAGTCCACTAGAGCATCCAGCAAGCGAGGGAATCACATTTTAGCAAGCTGGACAAGAAAACATGATAAACACTGCTGATCAAAAAATGAGCAAACAAAACTTAGCTTGTCCTGGATGGACTGGGAGCAAGGTAGTCAGAAGGAATCTGAGTAGCACTGATTACATCGACAGCCGGCAACAAGTGGAAGTAAAACAGAGCTATATAGGAACCTCCCAGAGGATAACGAACCAGCTGATAGCCAGAGACCAGCAGGATAACAAACAAAGCCACCAGGGGGAGCCCAAAGCAAAAGTCACACCATACCACCAGTGACCACAAGAGGGAGCCCGAAAACAGAGTTCACAACAGTACCCCCCCCGTAAGGAGGGGTCACCGAACCCTCATGAAAAGCCCCAGGGCGATCAGGATGAGCCACATGGAAGGCACGAACCAAATCGACCGCATGAACATCAGAGGCGACAACCCAAGAATTATCCTCCTGACCATAGCCCTTCCACTTGACCAAATACTGGAGCCTACGTCTAGAAACACGAGAATCCAAGATCTTCTCCACCACGTATTCCAATTCTCCCTCAACCAGCACCGGGGCAGGAGGTTCAACCAGAGGAACCACAGGTACCACATACCTCCGCAACAACGAGCGATGGAACACATTATGAATAGCAAATGATGCCGGGAGGTCCAGACGGAATGACACAGGGCCAAGGACTTCCAGAATCTTATAAGGACCGATAAACCGAGGCTTGAACTTAGGAGAGGAGACCTTCATAGGAACGAAGCGAGAAGACAACCACACCAAGTCCCCAACGCGAAGTCGGGGACCCACACAGCGACGGCGGTTGGCAAAGAGCTGAGCCTTCTCTTGTGACAACTTCAAATTGTCCACCACATGATTCCAAATCTGATGCAACCTATCCACCACAACATCCACTCCAGGACAGTCAGAAGGCTCCACCTGACCCGAGGAAAAACGAGGATGAAACCCCAAATTGCAAAAAAAAGGAGAAACCAAAGTAGCAGAACTAGCCCGATTATTAAGGGCAAACTCGGCCAACGGCAAAAAAGTAACCCAGTCGTCCTGGTCAGCAGAAACAAAACATCTTAAATAAGTCTCCAAGGTCTGATTAGTTCGCTCGGTTTGGCCATTCGTCTGAGGATGGAAGACCGACGAAAAAGACAATTCAATGCCCAACTTAGCACAAAAGGTCCGCCAAAATCTAGACACAAACTGGGATCCTCTGTCAGAAACAATGTTCTCAGGAATCCCGTGCAAACGAACCACATTTTGAAAAAATAGTGGAACCAACTCGGAGGAGGAAGGCAACTTAGGCAAGGGCACCAAATGGACCATCTTAGAAAAATGATCACACACCACCCAGATGACAGACATTCTCTGAGAGACAGGGAGATCTGAAATAAAATCCATGGAAATGTGCGTCCAAGGCCTCTTCGGGACAGGCAAAGGTAACAGCAAACCACTGGCACGAGAACAGCAAGGCTTAGCCCGAGCACAAATTCCACAAGACTGCACAAAGGAACGCACATCCCGCGACAAGGAAGGCCACCAAAAAGACCTGGCCACCAAGTCTCTGGTACCAAATATTCCAGGATGGCCCGCCAACACCAAAGAATGAACCTCGGAGATGACTCTGTTGGTCCATCTATCTGGGACAAACAGTCTCTCTGGTGGACAGCGGTCAGGTCTATCCGCCTGAAACTCCTGCAGCACACGTCGCAAATCTGGGGAGATGGCAGACAAAATCACCCCTTCTCTAAGGATACCAGCCGGCTCTGAATCTCCAGGAGAGTCAGGCACAAAACTCCTAGAAAGAGCATCAGCCTTCACATTCTTCGAACCCGGCAGGTACGAGACCATGAAATCAAAACGAGAGAAAAACAACGACCAACGAGCCTGTCTGGGATTCAGCCGCTTGGCCGACTCGAGATAAATCAAATTCTTGTGATCAGTCAAGACCACCACACGATGTCTAGCTCCCTCGAGCCAATGTCGCCACTCCTCAAATGCCCACTTCATAGCCAACAGCTCCCGATTACCGACATCATAATTCCGCTCGGCAGGCGAAAACTTTCTTGAAAAGAAAGCACATGGCTTCATCACAGAGCCATCGGGGCTTCTCTGCGACAAAACAGCCCCCGCTCCAATCTCGGAAGCATCAACCTCCACCTGGAAGGGAAGTGAGACATCTGGCTGACATAAGACCGGAGCCGAAGAAAACCGACGCTTCAGCTCCTGAAAGGCCTCCACAGCCGCAGAAGACCAATTAGTCACATCAGAACCCTTCTTGGTCAAATCCGTCAAAGGCTTAACAACGCCAGAAAAATTAGCTATGAAGCGACGGTAAAAATTAGCAAAACCCAAGAACTTCTGAAGACTCTTAACAGATGTAGGCTGCGTCCATTCATGAATAGCCTGAACCTTGACTGGGTCCATCTCAATAGTAGAAGGAGAAAAAATGAAACCCAAAAAAGAAATCTTCTGGACTCCAAAAAGACATTTTGAGCCCTTCACAAATAAAGCATTGTCACGCAGGACCTGAAAGACCATCCTGACCTGCTTAACATGAGACTCCCAATCATCCGAAAAAACCAGAATATCATCCAGATACACAATCATAAACTTATCCAGATATTCACGGAAGATGTCATGCATAAAGGACTGAAAGACTGAAGGAGCATTAGAAAGTCCAAAAGGCATCACCAAGTACTCAAAATGGCCTTCAGGCGTATTAAATGCAGTTTTCCATTCATCACCCTGTTTTATACGCACAAGGTTATATGCACCACGAAGATCTATCTTGGTGAACCAACTAGACCCCCTAATGCGAGCAATCAAATCAGTTAACAATGGCAAAGGATACTGAAATTTGACCGTGATTTTATTCAAAAGGTGATAATCAATACAGGGTCTCAGGGAACCATCCTTTTTAGCCACAAAAAAGAATCCTGCACCAAGAGGGGATGAGGACGGGTGAATATGTCCCTTCTCTAAAGACTCCTTTATATAACTCCGCATGGCAGCATGCTCCGGCACAGATAAATTGAAAAGTCGTCCCTTAGGAAACTTACTACCAGGAATCAAATTTATAGCACAATCACAGTCCCTATGAGGAGGTAGAGAATTGAGTTTGGGCTCCTCAAATACATCCTGGTAGTCTGACAAAAACGTAGGGACTTCAGAAGGAGTGGACGAAGCAATTGACACCACAGGAGCGTCACCATGAATTCCCTGACAACCCCAACTTGACACCGACATAGCTTTCCAATCCAGGACTGGATTATGAGTCTCCAACCATGGTAGACCCAACACGACGACATCATGCAAATTATGCAGTACAAGAAAGCGAATCACCTCCTGATGAACAGGAGTCATGCACATGGTCACTTGTGTCCAGTACTGAGGTCTATTCGTAGCCAATGGTGTAGAATCAATTCCCCTTAGTGGAATAGGGAATTTTAAAGGCTCCAAATCAAAACCACAGCGCCTGGCAAATGACCAATCCATCAGACTCAGGGCGGCACCTGAATCTACAAAAGCATTAACTGGGTAAGATGACAGGGAACAAATCAGGGTAACAGACAAAATGAACTTAGGCTGTAAAGTACCAATGGTGACAGATTTATCAACCTTTTTTTTTGCGCTTAGAGCATGCTGAGATAACATGAGCTGCGTCACCACAGTAAAAGCACAACCCATTTTGCCGTCTATAATTTTGCCGTTCGCTTCTGGTCAGAATTCTGTCACATTGCATAGATTCAGGTGTCTGTTCAGAAGACACCGCCAAATGGTGCACAGGTTTGCGCTCCCGCAAACGCCGATCAATCTGAATGGCCAGAGTCATTGACTCATTCAGACCTGCAGGCGTAGGGAACCCCACCATGACATTCTTAATGGCTTCAGAAAGACCTTCTCTGAAATTTGCAGCCAGGGCACACTCATTCCACTGAGTAAGCACCGACCATTTCCGAAATTTCTGGCAGTACACCTCTGCTTCATCTTGCCCCTGCGAGAGGGCCAATAACGTTTTTTCAGCCTGGTTCTCAAGATTAGGTTCCTCATAGAGCAATCCAAGGGCTAGAAAAAACGCATCTACACTAAGCAATGCAGGATCCCCTGGCGCCAATGCGAAGGCCCAATCTTGAGGGTCACCACGCAAAAAGGAAATGATAATCTTAACTTGCTGAACGGCATCACCAGAGGAACGAGGTTTCAAAGAAAGAAACAACTTACAATTGTTCCTAAAATTCAGGAACCTAGATCTATCTCCAGAAAACAACTCCGGAATAGGTATTCTAGGCTCTGACATAGGACTGTGCACAACAAAATCCTGAATACTTTGAACCCTAACAGCAAGATGATCCAGACTGGAAGCCAAGCTCTGGACATCCATGTCAGCAGCTGAACTCAGAGCCACACCAAGATTAAGAGGAGGAGAGAAGCTAGCCACAGCAGCTAGACACACGGCAACAAAAAAAAAAAAAAAAATTCTCAAGGCTTCTTTTCTCCTGCTTCTGCCATGCAATTAACACTTTTGTGGCCGGCTGTACTGTTATGATCCTTAGTGGCTGAGGATCACGAATAGACCAGCAAGTGAATAAACTAAGGACAAGCTCTAGGGAGATGGTAACTGGACAGATCGCAAATCTGAACCTATCCAACACAACTAGAGGTAGCCAGTGAACGTGCCTAAAAAATTCCTAGACGTCTCGAGCCAGCCTGAGGAACTAGCTACCCCTAAAGAGAAAGAAAGACCTCGCTTGCCTCCAGAGAAATAATCCCCAAAGATATAGAAGCCCCCAACAAATATTAACGGTGAAGTAAGAAGAAGGCACATACGTAGGGATGAAATCAGATTCAGCAAAAGAGGCCCACTAGTACTAGAAAGCAGAAAATAGAGCAGGGGTCTATGCGATCAATAAAAACCCTTACAAAATATCCATCCTGAGATTTCAAGAACCCACGCACCAACTAATGGTGTGTGGGGAGAAACTCAGTCCACTAGAGCATCCAGCAAGCGAGGGAATCACATTTTAGCAAGCTGGACAAGAAAACATGATAAACACTGCTGATCAAAAAATGAGCAAACAAAACTTAGCTTGTCCTGGATGGACTGGGAGCAAGGTAGTCAGAAGGAATCTGAGTAGCACTGATTACATCGACAGCCGGCAACAAGTTGAAGTAAAACAGAGCTATATAGGAACCTCCCAGAGGATAACGAACCAGCTGATAGCCAGAGACCAGCAGGATAACAAACAAAGACACCAGGGGGAGCCCAAAGCAAAAGTCACACCATACCACCAGTGACCACAAGAGGGAGCCCGAAAACAGAGTTCACAACAGGAGTCTCCGTTTTTTTGTGTTTACGGGCTACATCCTCAATTTTGTACTTTGAGTCAGAGGGGCTCTTCCGGCGTTCCGGAGGAGGACCAGTTAGGAGCACAATTGTCGTCAGTCTGGAGGAGAGTTAAACAGCGCCTGTTGAGTGTGGGTGCTAGGTACAAACGTGTGGCTGACAGTAGGCGTGTGCCAGGTCCGGACCTGAGTGTGGATGACTGGGTGTGGTTATCCACAAAAAACATAAGACTCAAAATACCGTCCCTTAAATTGGGTCCACGGTTTATTGGTCCATTTAGGGTCACCGCCGTCATTAACCCAGTAGCGTACTGATTGGAGCTCCCTACGGTGTATAAGATGCACAACGTGTTCCACAGGTCTCTTCTAAAGAAGGTGGTGGGTTCTGTGGACACGGCGCCTATGCCACCTCCAGTCTTGGTGGATGGTAACCTGGAATTTGAAGTCTCCAAGGTGGATGTTGCTGAGTGAAAATTGCAAACTGCCTTGTAGTGACCAGTACGCTGTAGTGACCTGTATACAGGGCCGGCTCCAGGTTTTTGAGGGCCCCAGGCGAAAGAGTCTCACTGGGCCCCCCCTTTAACACAGCCCACGCAGTATATAACACAGCCCGCGCAGTATATAACACAGCCCACGCAGTATATAACACAGAAACACAGCCCACGTAGTATACAGCACAGCGCACGTAGTATAGCACAGCCCCGTGATAAGGTTCACAAACTCTGAATGAAGCAATACAGCTTGGCAGGATGCACGCAGCAGGCCCAGGCAGGCAGGCAGTCAGCAGGCTGCATCCCATTCCCCCCCCGCCCCCACAATGCGCAGCATTGGGACCGTCATCGAAGACGAGTCACTCACTCACTGCTTCACTCGGCGCCGTCCGTCGCCCTTGTTGTGGACACAGGGAGAGGGTGCACCGTGCACCGACCGTGCACCTGACTGCAGCTGCTGGCTGCTGCTCTTCTTCTCCTGCTTGGCGCTGCCGCTGCTGGACCTGTGGCTGTGGTGGACTTGGAATGGAACTAAACGAATGCAGGAAGATCTTCTGCTGTGACTGTGTGAGGAGCTCTTCTTGCCGACTCTTAGGATGACGAGGGCGGCGACCGGAAGTGACAGGACAGATGACCCGGCGTCGCACGGAAGTGACTCTCTGTATTGTATATCCATTGTGACGGGCCGGCGGAGGTGACTGGTGAGTATTGCAGGCAGCTGCGCAGCGCCAGCGAAACCCCAGTTGTAGCTCTGTGCTGTCTGCTGCCGAGGCGCCGCCGCCCGCTGGGCGCCGGCATGAGGGATTTGATTGACTGAGTCTGAGTCAGTCACACACAGCAGGGTCCAGGATGTAGTTACACTACCATAAATGGGCCCCCCCCATCTCGCCAGGGCCCCGGCACTTGCCCGGGTGCACCAGGTGCTGACGCTGGCCCTGCCTGTATATTATGCGAAGCCCAGGCTTCTGGAGACATGAGCCCATAAATTAGGCGGGTTCTCATTGCTACAGAAATGCCAAACATGTGGATGCTAAATTTGGATTAAACACACTGGGACTCAGTAGGGAGGGGGCATTTGAATTTGGGAGTGCAGAATTTGATGAATTTCTTTTAGGGGGGTGAGGAGCAATAGCGCTTTTCCAGAGCCTTTGTGCTACCAGTACTAGTGTGCTACCCACTATATTTCCATTAACAGGTGACGGACCGGAGTGAGGACTTTCTTTTTTTGTGGAATGAGTTGAAGACTTTATGGGGAACATTTTACATTACTTTTGGGATCACATTAATCTGGCGCTCTACACTGAGCACTTACTTTGGGGTTTCCATATAAATCTCTGAGTAACGTGATTCAGATGAAACCCCCAAGCAAGGGATCCATTCACTATAATGATGTAGCAGAGTTACTCTGGACTTCATCTGGTCTCTGTTTTAGGTGTCCTTTTCAGAGGTGCACAAAACTGGCGGACCGCGCTTTTATGTATGACTAAAAAGACGGACACCGCCGGATCACAGGTCAGATGGCGTATACGGTGCCTCCATCTGCCTCCTTGTAGGAATATTTTCTCCGGGGGTTCCGTCTGAATCACGTATTTCAGAGATTTACACGGAAACCTCGGTGGAAGAGCTCAGCGCAGGGTGCAGGATAAATGTACACAGAGCCTTACTGTGATCTTTGTGACGCAAAATGAACAAATCAACAGCAAGTTAAGAAATGGTTTATTTATTTTTTACACCGTTCCTCATGCAGTAAAAGTGATTAGGCGACTTTATTCTTTGCGTTGGTGCGATTACAACTATACCAGATTTATATCAGGGTTTTATGTTTAGCTGCTGCTACACACTAAGGCTATGTGCACACGTCAGGAATTCTTGCAGATATTTCCTGAACAAAACCGGACATTTTCTGTAAGAAATTCGCATGCGGATTTTTCACGTTTTTTTCGCATATTTCTCATGTTTTTTGCACGTTTTTTTTGCAGATTTTTTGCTTTTTTTTCCCGGAGGGATGCAATAATATAGTGGGAAATCCGCAAAAAATCTGCAAAATTAATGAACATGCTGCCTTTTTTTCCGCGATGTGTTTTTTTCACGGAAAAAAACACAACATATGTACAAAAATTGCGGAATGCATTCTAAATGATGGGATGCATATGTATGCATATTTTAAATGTTTTTATAGCGAAAAAATGCGAAAAAAACACGAAAAATCCAGAACATGTGCACACAGCCTAAAAGACGCTTTTTATTGCAAAAACAAGTTTTTGCATCACGGTATTTTGAGACCTATAATTTTTTCGGGCTCAGAGAAGGACAAGAGCACTCTCCCCTCCTCCTTGGCCCCTTTTTTAGGACAATGACGTCGCTTCCCAAGAAGAAAACCAGACGGAGCCACAGAAAGAAGGAACACTCCGGACCAGATGAGAATCACGAGATCCAAGGTACAGAATCATTAGTGGTCAATATCTCCTCAAGGTCCTTGGGTATTGCTGAACTATATGTACTTCAGAAGGGGCTTTCCTTCTGTACTTCTTATCAGTGCAAAACATTTGAACTTGAGATGGACTTACAATGCTTCTTTCGTCTTCTTAGATTTAAAGCCCATTTTGCTATATCGTCCATCCCAAACATTGTCCCCCCTCCACTACCAATTCTATGTCTGTTACTAATTTAGGCCTCCACAATAAAAGCACCTTCCGACCACCTCAGGGATCACATGCGGTAGAGACTTTTATTGGCTTCATTCAGGATTCCTTTCACATGATACATGAGGATATAGAGAAAAACAGACTTTTTTACCCCTCTATCCTTTCTCCCATTGAACACTAAGCATTGGCATCACTCCAAAAAGATGACAACTTGATCATTAAACCAGCCGAAAAGGGTGGTGCTCTTGTCGTGATGGACAAGACATCATATACATCTGAAATTTACAGACAATTAGGGGATACATCAGTCTACAAGAAACTCACGAAGGGCCCCACTCCTGAGATCCGTTCTAAAATTGAGTCCACCTTAAGCAAGTATTCCCAGTTGGGAATCCTTGTCTCAAAAACTCATGACTACCTTAGAAAGAAAAACCCAATTACACTGGTATTTTATACCCTACCCAAAATCCATAAGGATTTATATAACCCTCCTGGTAGGCCAATAGTTGCATCAACCGACTCTATCCTTTCCCCTTTATCCATTTACTTGGAAAGAATCCTAACACCAATCACTCAAACCTCGCCTTCATGCCTCCTGGATACAGGAGAATTCTTACAATGTATCACACAACTCAACAGGGTACCTCCTAGCACACTACTGGTCACACTAGACGTAAAAGACCTCTATACCTCTATTCCCCACATTAACGGTATCAACTCCGTTCATCATTCGCTCACCACTGCTGGTCTCAATACTGACCAAATCGACCTGTGTGTTGACCTCCTCACGGTGGTCCTGTATAATAACTTTTTTCTGTTCCAAGATACCTTTTTCTTACAGACCTGGGGGACCGCAATGGGCTCCAATGTAGCACCCCCTTATGCAAATACATACATGTCAGATTTTGAAACAACCATCATTTATGAGCATCCGCTTTACATCAATAACGTTTCCCTTTGGAAACGCTACATTGATTATATTTTCTGCATTTGGGGTGGCTCATTGGAGTCATTACAGGATTTCTTTGCCTTTCTTAACAACGCATGGCCGGGTATCAAGTTCACCATAAAATTATGACTTACACGCTATTAACTTCTTGGACACCATGGTCCTTAAGGACTCTGAAGGTTTTCTGACGACCGATCTCTACATTAAACCTACTGACAGGAACAGCATACTGCATTATCAAAGTTTCCATCCCCCTCAGTCAAGCGCTCTATCCCTAAATCTCAATTTCAACGAGTTAAAAGCATTGTCTCTGATAGCTCTCTAAGAATGAGACATCTTCATGTCATGACCACCAAATTTGAAAAGAGGGGCTATCCTTCATCTGTCCTGGAGAAATCCAAGGACCCTTTGCCTATTACTCAGAAAAGGGACACCAGTAAACGTATCCCCTTTGTCCATTTTTATCACTCCTTCTCTTTTATCCTACATAAATCAATAGGGAAACATTGGCATTTACTAGCCACAGCACACCCTAACGTACCGGAATTCAGAGAACCCTTTCTACCTTGCTTCAGAAGACCACCCAATCTGAGGGACAATCTGGTTAGAGCCGACTTAGGCCCTGTGAGCTCACATAAACAACGCTTCTTATCCAGACCTAAAACTGGCACTTTTCCATGTTTACATTGTGCCCAATGTAATAATGTACAGAAAGGCAGCACTTTTCAACACCCGAGTTCAGGCAAATCTTTCATATTAAGGACTTTTTTTACCTGCGAATCATCTTTCATAGTCTATATGATTAAATGCCCTTGTGGGTTACTCTACATTGGTGAAACCACTCAGCCTGTTAGAGATAGGATCTCTAAGGCTAGGTGCAGATTGCGTTAGGGCAATCCATTTAGCGCTAAGCGCTAGCGGATTGCGCTAACGCAATGTCTTTTTAGGGGTCGCGTTAAACGTCCCCGCTAGCGCAGATCCCCGAGCAAGCAGTGTCCGAGGCGCGCCACAAAAGAACTGCACATCGCTAGCGCATGCCGAAAATGGCACGCGCTAGCAAGGCGCTTTAACATTGCTGGCAATGGGAGCGCTAACGGATGCATTGCACGGCGTTAATTTCGCCGTGCAACGCTGTCCGTTAGCGCTCACACAAAAACGAAATGAGAACCTAGCGTAAGCATAAGTCCACCATTCGCTGCAAGAATTTACTTTTGCCTATTCCTAATAATTTTCATTCTCAGGGTCATTCAGTGTCACAGCTCAGATATCAGGTAATAGATTTTGTACCACCACCCAGATGAGGTAGTGACAGGATTTCTCTATTGAAAAAACGTGAAGCATTCATATGGATTCATATATTAGAGACACTTTCTCCCAAAGGACTCAACAGGGATTATGACCTTATGGCATTTTTTATGAATTTATGTATATATTTACATCTATGGTTTCTAATACTATTTTCTCTATCCCTCCAGAGTCGCCTTTATTGACCTCCGGACACCGCTGAGCACGAGCACCTATAGATCCTCACGTTAAGTACACCACCACCCGGCCTTGGATAGTTCTACTTGCTGATATAATTCATCTCTGCACTACCTTCATATCCGCTATCCCTACTATCTTCTGCTACAGTGATTGTGCCTCATAATTATATGGATATATGAAGACCATTACTATTTATCAGTACATATAAGTTAAGAGTAAGCTGCCTCCCCCCTCTTTAATTACATCCTTAGAGGTGGGACACATAGGATATTTTCAATCCCCAGCAACACCTATGACTCTATTTGCGTTTTCCACTCTCCACCCACTCGCTCTTACGCTAGGTGGAACGCATATCTACGATCATCCAGACACTTCCGCTTTACAGGTGGAACGCACACCCATTATCTTAATGTCAGTTCTGCTCTAGCGGTGGAACGCACAAACCCTAGGTGAAACGCGCGTCCATTTTCTCCGCGTCACTTCCGCTCCAGCGGTACGACACGATGTACAGCCCCACACACAGGAGACTGGATTCACCAGCCAGCTGGGTTACTTAGTACCCACCCCCATTGGTCTCTTATATGGACACACTTCCACAGGGCCCCAGTACAGCGGTGGATGCCGCGGCAGCAGCTACTACACAAGTAAATTCCCGCCCTTCTGCACGCTGTGGATCAGCTGTTCTTACCAAGTCTTGCCTCTTACCCACTGCATATAATTTTATTTAGGCTGCATCCACCCTACTTAGACGACTCCTATGAAACTGCATAATTGGTAGGTCTTCAGTTATCTTATCCACCTAGCTCACCCGCTAGACTCACTCACTAATTATCAGCACACTGTTTTTCCTGCAGGTTTGAGCTGCCATATAATTCTACTCTCTCAGTACAGTCTCTAGTTTACCGCATCCCTCTGTGTGGTATGTCATTTCCATATATTCTATGTGACTATGCCTCGATATGTTTATCCCCTCCATACCAGCATTATCGCTATATATATATACAGTGGGGCAAAAAAGTATTTAGTCAGTCAGCAATAGTGCAAGTTCCACCACTTAAAAAGATGAGAGGCGTCTGTAATTTACATCATAGGTAGACCTCAACTATGGGAGACAAACTGAGAAAAAAAAAAACAGAAAATCACATTGTCTGTTTTTTTATCATTTTATTTGCATATTATGGTGGAAAATAAGTATTTGGTCAGAAACAAACAATCAAGATTTCTGGCTCTCACAGACCCGTAACTTCTTCTTTAAGAGTCTCCTCTTTCCTCCACTCATTACCTGTAGTAATGGCACCTGTTTAAACTTGTTATCAGTATAAAAAGACACCTGTGCACACCCTCAAACAGTCTGACTCCAAACTCCACTATGGTGAAGACCAAAGAGCTGTCAAAGGACACCAGAAACAAAATTGTAGCCCTGCTCCAGGCTGGGAAGACTGAATCTGCAATAGCCAACCAGCCTCTCATCTTTTTAAGTGGTGGAACTTGCACTATTGCTGACTGACTAAATGCTTTTTTGCCCCACTGTATATATATATATATATATATATATATATATATATATATATATATATGTATGCAATTGCCACTATGAAAATATGTGAGATTATTTATATATTTTCTTGTACATACTTTCTTTTTTGTCTTATTTTTGTAATTCTTGTCCCGCCTATATACTTGATATTGTCACGGGGAGACTTGGTGAGCGAGAGCTAATAACCCGGGCCCCTGCAATTTCCCTCAGACTAGGGAAATCCTGACTGACCCTCTACCTGGAGTTTACACTGATGGTGTGCATGTCCAGGCCTCGAACCTCCCCCTGTCTCCTGTTTCAACCCTAGGCTGAAAACCTCCGCCCACCACCCAGTGAAGATGTGATGCACCAATACCCACAGTAAGCACAGACAAGGATAAATGAAAATATACACCACGCCGCAGTCACTCAGGAATACACTATAAATGTGCAGGGCAAAATAAATAAAAATATAGGAAGGAGTAAATAAGACCAAGGAAAATACACCACCAGCAACGAATCTCCAACAACCAGCTCTCCACTCCAGACCGAGATAACAACGCACAAGACAGAAGCTATAATCGGCGATGCCCAATGATCAGGAGAACTATTTAAAGGCAATGGGTATGGCCCAGCCTCCAATCCGAGGATCAGATAAATTAACCCCGGAACAGCTAGATAAAATCTAGCCGACGCCAATGAGCACATAGTGGTCAAAAGCGGAATTACCGCTGTCTGTCAAACGACCTAGTCTGAACAGCGTCCGACATGACAGTACCCCACCTTCTACGAGGGACCCCAGGACCCTCACGGCTTATAGGACCCTGCTTGTCTGGATGGCGACGATGAAAAAACCTGACCAGTCGATCCGCATGAATGTCCGAGCCTGGTACCCAGGACCTCTCCTCAGGCCCATAACCACGCCAGTGTACCAAGCACTGTAAAGTGCGGCGCACTACACGAGAGTCAACCACTGCTGAGTCTCTCTGTGTGGCAAAGCAGTTCTGTACAGCCACATATGAGGTATTGCCAACTTCAGCAGAAATTGTGTAACACATTTTGGCACCATTTTTACCCATTTCCCAGTGTGAAAATATAAAATCTGGGGCTTATACATTTTTTTCCCGCAGGTGATGTTATCAGTGCGCCTGCGCACAGATGCCGGTGACGTATCAGTAGGCGTGCTTGATCACTCTCACTGGGGAGGCGGCGTCGCTGGGTTAGCCATGTGGAGTTGTTTACCTTCAGGAGGTGAGACTCGCGTGCCTGCACCTATATATGCCTGCTAAAGATGAGGGATTTGAGATTGGATGATAGCGCTCTACAGGGCTGGCGTCAGCACCCGGCGTACCCGGGCAAGTGCCGGGGCCCTGGCGAGACAGGGGGGCCCATTCAGGGCCGGTGTTAGGGGCAGGCAGCTGCCAGTGCCTAGGGCCCCCGTTCCCCCAGGGGCCCTCAGCTAGCGTCACATCATGCAGCCACTATGGAGCCCCTGTGAGGCAGGGGGGCCCGCCTCCTGCCAGCACCGATTCACCCCGCTGCATTGAACTATACCGGCATCTGCCGGTAAAGTTCAAAGCAAATGATGGCGTAGAGAGCGTCACCTGATGCTCCCTCTCCCATCATTCCCTGCTCTGCCTCTGACACTGCGGGTGCGCGATGATGTCATCGTGCACTCGCTGTGTGTCAGGCAGTGCAGCGGCAGCCGCCGAGACCGGAGCAGGGAGCAGCGCGGGCACGTTGAGAGGCGAGGAGTGTTTTTTTGTTTTTTTTTGTAGCTATAACAGTGAGTACTGGACTATGGGGCCATTCTTGGGGGCAGGGGGGCTCTGCTGTACACATCATGTCTGTGCTATATACTACATGGCTGTTCTATATACTACGTGGGCCATGTTATATACTACATGGGCTGTTATATGCCACGTGGGCTGTGCTATATACTACATGGCTGTTCTATATACTATGTGGGCTGTGTTATATAATATGTGGCTGTGCTATATACTATATGGGCTGTTATATGCTACGTGGGCTGTGCTATATACTGCATGGCTGTTCTATATACTACGTGGGCTGTGTTATATAATATGTGGCTGTGCTATATACTATATGGGCTGTTATATGCTATGTGGGCTGTTCTATATGCTACGTGGGCTGTTCTAAATACTACGTGGCTGTGTTATATGCTACGTGGGCTGTTATATACTACATGGCTGTGTTATATGCTACGTGGCTGTGTATATGCTACGTGGCTGTGTTATATACTACGTAAACTGTGTAATATACTACATGGCTGTGTTATATGCGATCATGAATAGTGGTATGTGTTAAAGGGGAGGGGCCCACTGAACTCTTTGCCCGGGGCTCTCAAAAACCAGGAGCCTCCCCTGGCGCTCTATTTAGGTAACATCTATTGGTTGTAGAACATGTGCAGTTTTGGCGCTTAAGCTGAGCAGCCCATTTATTTGTGGGGTGGGGTCATTTCCTTTATACATTGTGAGATATTTGATGGGATTGGTTTTTGCATATGATGACACACTTTGGAGAAGATTGGGATTGGCTTTGATGCGTTGACTATACATTGGTGGGATCTGGACATGTGGGCCACCAATGTGGGATATGGTATTTCATTGGCTGATAGTTTATATGCATATAAGACAGATAGATGGACTGGTGAGTGAATATTTTGGCAATCGATATTAGTTTTGCTTGGGGGCGGTTACGTGATATTACATGGCTTTGTTAGGTTTATTTTTATGTTCTTTGCATATATTAAATATGTTATTGGTCGCCATTAATTATATGTGTTATGTGGTATATTCTATATTGTATATTTGTCTATGTAACTGTTGTTCATTATTATGTAAATTATGTAGGCGGTCCCTAAATGGTGATTGGTGGTTGTGAATCCACTACCCATATAAGGCCGCCATCTTTGACTGTAATGCATGCTTGAAAAAGACCTTCTATGGTTGAAACGTTGCATTTGGCACAATAAAGATTTTTCTACATTTTACCTGGATTGGATGCAGTCCTTCACTTTTTCTTCTGGTATGTACTTTTCCATTTGGGTCCAATGGAACTAGGATGGGCATCCCTTTATCAGTTGTGCTGTCGGCTACACTTTTTTATTATATCAATCTGGTCTGAATGATAATATCATTTATGCCCCATTTCTCTGATCGCCGGTCTTTCAGTACAACACTGTATATGTCATCTCTCACATGATTTGCTGTTATGTATGATTTTATGTATTTTAATACTTGGTTTTCATTTTAGTAGATTACGGTTGAATAGCACATGGCAAGTTTCACGTTTACATCATCTCTCCTATATGACAATTCTAACATCTGGATGCACATTGACCATTAAAGATATTATTGGCTTTATGGCAGTGCTAACTTATATTATATATATTATATATACAGTATATTATATATATTGTTTCACATTTTTGGTGGTCTTAATGTTTACAGTTCATTCATAAATATTATGTATGCTAACTTACCATTTTTGTCTTTATTATATTGTTGCCATGTGATGGGAATGTATGTGTCATGTATGTACACGATGCTTGTTTTCAATGTTCTAATAAATGTGTCTTTTGATCCTTCTGTATCTATGCATCGTGTACATACACCACCATATGTAGTGCCTCCTAACATACATGGCATCACTTGCCATAGTTTGTGAATGTTATCAGAGATTGTATTATACTATTTCTGCACATTTTTTGCCCATATGCTGGTTCTGACTTCCCCTACCTGTCTCCGCTATCCCCGCCAACTCTCAGTGCCTGTATGTCGTGATTGGCATCAGCTCCTCCTGTGGTACTGATGCCTCCCGCCACTTGACACTGATGCTGGTCGGCATCACGGTTGCCATGATGACACATGCATCACTTCCGGTCGGGGACGCCACTTTCGGTGGGTGCCGCTGCTTCCGGACTGCAGTGGTATCATTTTATCTATAAATACACAGCACCTCGCAGTACATGTATGCCCCCTGACGAAGGCAGGACAGAAACACGCATCTGAGAGGACGCCCACTCTCCAGGGACCTCTGCAGCTCCGTGCATAGGTAGTGTTAATTATTACATGTTTGTATGTGACCCTATATAAATTGCTATTCAGTATTGCCTCCTATTTACTTGTTTTGGATTGATGCATTTAGTATAATAGTTGTCAGTATTTTCATGATATATATTTTGATATATGCAGTTATTCCCATGTTGGGTTTGCCCTAGTCTCTCACCGCACATCATGTGAGATGTGTTATTTCCCTCCCCCCACCTTGTTGCTATCCTTTTTAATTAATAAACTTTGTTCATCATTTTTGGACCGACACTTTGTCCTTTTTTACCGTTTTTATTCCTGATGCCCAAACAGTAGTTTTCCTCAACATATGATGTATCGGAGTACTCAGGAGAAATTTCACAACAAATTCAGGGGTCCATTTGCTCATGTTACATTTCTGAAAATAAAAACTTTGGGACTAAAAAACATTTTCGTGGGAAAAATGTAAATTTTTATTTTCGCGGCTCATCGTTATAAATTTCAGTGAAGCACCTGAGGCACACATCTACACTCACCGGCCACTTTATTAGGTACACCATGCTAGTAACGGGTTGGACCCCCTTTTGCCTTCAGAACTGCCTCAATTCTTCGTGGCATAGATTCAACAAGGTGCTGGAAGCATTCCTCAGAGATTTTGGTCCATATTGACATGATGGCATCACACAGTTGCCGCAGATTTGTCGGCTGCACATCCCAAAGATGCTCCATACAAGGCAGGATGGATCCATGCTTTCATGTTGTTTACGCCAAATTCTGACCCTACCATCCGAATGTCGCAGCAGAAATCGAGACTCATCAGACCAAGCAACGTTTTTCCAATCTTCTACTGTCCAATTTCGATGAGCTTGTACAAATTGTAGCCTCAGTTTCCTGTTCTTAGCTGAAAGGAGTGGTACCCGGTGTGGTCTTCTGCTGCTGTAGCCCATCTGCCTCAAAGTTCGACGCACTGTGCGTTCAGAGATGCTCTTAGGCCTACCTTGGTTGTAACGGGTGGCGATTTGAGTCACTGTTGCCTTTCTATCAGCTCGAACCAGTCTGCCCATTCTCCTCTGACCTCTGGCATCAGCAAGGCATTTCCGCCCACAGAACTGCCGCTCACTGGATTTTTTTTATTTTTCGGACCATTCTCTGTAAACCCTAGAGATGGTTGTGCGTGAAAATCCCAGTAGATCAGCAGTTTCTGAAATACTCAGACCAGCCCTTCTGGCACCAACAACCATGCCACGTTCAAAGGCACTCAAATCACCTTTCTTCCCCATACTGATGCTCGGTTTGAACTGCAGGAGATTGTCTTGACCATGTCTACATGCCTAAATGCACTGAGTTGCCGCCATGTGATTGGCTGATTAGAAATTAAGTGTTAACAAGAAGTTGGACAGGTGTACCTAATAAAGTGGCCAGTGAGTGTAGATACATATCTTGAGGGGTCTAGTTTCCAACATAGGGTCACTTATGGGGGTTTCCACTGTTAAGGCACTTCAGGGGCTCCCCAAACACAACATGGCATCCGTTCTCGATTCCAGCCATTTTTCCTTTCAAAAAATCTAACAGTGCTCCTTCCCTTCTGAGCCCTGCCATGCACGCAAACAGTAGTTTTCCCCCACATATGGGGCATTGGTGTACTCAGGCGTATTTGTACAACTAATTTTGGGGTTCACTTTCGTCTGTTACCCTTGTGAAAATAGAAAATTTGGGACTACTAAATTTTTTTGTGTGAAAATTGTATTTTTTCACTTTCACAGCTCTACGTTATAAACTCCTGTGAAGCACCTGGGTACTCAAGGTACTCACCACACAACTAGATACATAAATTGGGGGATCTAGTTTCCAAAATGGGGTCAATTGTGAAGGTTTCCACTGTTTCACTCTTTAGGCACATCAGGGGCTGTCCAAATGTGTCATGGTAACTGCTCTCGATTCCAGCCATTTTTGCTACTTTACTTTCGAGCCCTGCCATGTGCCGAAATAGTAGTTGTCCCCCATTTGTGCACTCAGGAGAAATTGCACAACAAATTTTCATGTTCATTTTCTCCTGTTACCCTAGGGAAATGAAAAATTTTGGGCTAAACTAAAATTTTTGTGAAAAAAATTTGAAGTTTTAATTTTTTCCTTCCACATTGCATTCATTTCTGTGAAACACCTTAAGGGTTAATAAACTTCTTGGATATGATTTTGAGGACTTATAGGGGTGCAGTTCTTAGAATGGTGTGACTATTTGGTATTTTATTAGATAAGGAGAACTTGCGGATAATCTGCGCTGCTGATATCCTATATAATAAAAGCAAATCCAGCAGCTGGATGTATAAGGGTTTGTTTCCACGGTCAGTATTGGCAGCGCTTTGGACGCAGCACATGTCCGCTCCATCCAAAGCGCTGCCGGCTTTTGTACACATGGTGATTCCACATGTGTTTATTGAACCAAGCGGAATCACCGCATCCTATACATTGTATAGGTGACTTTATCTTGCAGAGATGGAGCATCTTCGCAAGATAAATAGACATGCTGCGGTCTGGAAAGACGTGCCGCATGTCCGGTTATGCAGGGAAGCCGGAGGCGTCCCTGCACACATAGTGGAGATGGGATTTCATGAAATCTCCTCCACTATGCTGTAACATCTGGCCGCTGAGAGTAGGACGCTGCACAGGCACACATCGTCCAAACCGCAGCGTTTACTGATAGTGGAAACATACCCTAAGTGATTAAAATATTGTGTATATACAGCTAAATCAGGTTAGTATGACATTATTTAAACACCTTTATCTTCCTTGTATAAAAGCCTATTGCGCTGTCTTTTTCCTACTAGTTTTATCGGCTTTGGTATTTTCTGCTATATAGATCCCCCCCAAAGTCACTTCAAATGTGATACGGTCCCTAAAAAATTGGTTTTGTAAATTTTGAGAAATTACAGATCAACCATTCCTAACCAAAAAAATTAGCTTCAAAAATTGTGTGATGTAAAGTAGACATGTAGTAAAAGTTATTTATTAACTATTTTGTGTGACATAACTCTCTGATTTAAGGGCATAAGAATTAAAAGATTGAAAATTGTGAAATTTTGATAAATTTCCGATATTTTCGCAAATAATTGCAAATCATATTGAACAAATTTTACCACTTTCATGAATTACAATATGTCATGAAAAAACATTCTCAGAATCACTGGGATCTATTGAAGCGTTCCAGAGTTATGACCTCATAAAGTGACACAGGTCAGATTTAAGAAATGAGGTTTGCCATTAACAGGTTTAACAATGTAGAAATGTGTTTAACCCCTTAATCCCATATGACGTACTATCCCGTCAAGGTGACCTGGAACTTAATTCCCAGTGACGGGATAGTACGTCATATGCGATGGGCCGCACTCACGGGGGGAGCGCGGCCAATCGCGGCCAGGTGTCACCTGACTATCGCAGCTAACATCCGGCTCTATGTGCCAGGAGCGGTCACGGACTGCCCCCGGCACATTACCCCCCAGCCCACTGCGTTCAAACATGATCGCAGTGTTCCGGCAGTACAGGGAAGCATCGTGCAGGGAGGGGGCTCCCTGCGTCCTTCCCTGAGGCAATCGATACAAGGCGATGTGCTCACCTTGTACCGAGTGTCTCCTCCCTGCAAGCCCCGGATCCAAAATGGCCGCGGGGCTGCATCCTGGTCCTGCAGGGAGGTGGCTTACCAAGTGCCTGCTCAGAACAGGCGCTGGTAAGCCAGGAGCCCTGCATGTCAGATCGCTGATCTGACACAGTGCTCTGCAAAGTGTCAGATCAGCGATCTGTTACTATACAGTGATGTCCCCCTTGGGACAAAGTAAAAAAAAAAAATTTTCAATGTGTAAAAAAAATAAAAAACATTCCTAAATAAAGGAAAAAAAAAATATTGCTCCCATAAATACATTTCTTTATCTAAATAAAAACAACAAAACAATAAAAATACACATATTTAGTATCGCCGCGTCCATAATGAACCGACCTATAAAACTGTCCCACTAGTTAACCCCTTCAGTGAACACCGTAAAAAAAAAAAAAACGAGGCAAAAAATAACCGCCGAACAAAAAGTGGAATAACACGCGATCAAAAAGACAGATATAAATATCCATGGTATGGCTGAAAACATCATCTTGTCCCGCAAAAAACAAGCCACAATACAGCATCATCAGCAAAAAAATAAAAAAGTTATAGTCCTCAGAATAAAGCGATGCAAAAATAATTATTTTTTCTATAAAATAGTTTTTATCGTATAAAAGCGCCAAAATATAAAAAAATTATGTAAATGAGGTATCGCTGTAATCGCTCTGACCCGAAGAATAAAACTGCTTTATCCATTTTACCAAACGTGGAATGGTATAAACGCCCCCCCCAAAAGAAATTCATGAATAGCTGGTTTTTGGACATTCTGCCTCACAAAAATCAGAATAAAAAGTGATCAAAAAATGTCACATGCCCAAAAATGGAACCAATAAAAACATCAACTCGTCCTGCAAAAAACAAGACCTCACATGACTCTGTGGACCAAAATATGGAAAAATTATAGGTCTCAAAATGTGGTAATGCAAAAAATATTTTTTGCAATAAAAAGCTTCTTTTAGTGTGTGACAGCTGCCAAACATAAAAATCTGCTAAAAAACCCGCTATAAAAGTAAATCAAACTCCCCTTCATCACCCCCTTAGTTAGGGAAACATAAAAAAATAAAAAAAATGTATTTATTTCCATTTTCTGGTTAGGTTTAGGCTAGGGTTAGGGCTAGGGTTAGGGTTAGGGCTAGGGTTAGGGCTAGGGCTAGGGTTAGGGCTAGGGTTAGGGCTAGGGTTAGGGTTGGGGCTAAAGTTAGGGTTAGGGTTGGGGCTAAAGTTAGTGTTAGGGTTGGGGCTAAAGTTAGAATTAGGGTTTGGATTACATTTACGATTGGGAATAGGGTTGGGATTAGGGTTAAGGGTGTGTCAGGGTTAAGGGTGTGGTTAGGGTTACCGTTGAGATTAGGGTTAGGGGTGTGTTTGGATTAGGGTTTTAGTTATAATTGCGGGGTTTCCACTGTTTAGACACATCAGGGGCTCTCCAAACGCGACATGGCGTCTGATCTCAATTCCAGTGAATTCTGCATTGAAAAAGTAAAACAGTGCTCCTTCCCTTCCGAGCTCTCCCTTGCACCAAAACAGGGGTTTACTCCAACATATGGGGTATCAGCATACTCAGGACAAATTGGACAACAGCAATTGGGGTCCAATTTCTCTTGTTACCCTTGGAAAAATAAAAATTTGGGGGGCTAAAAAAACATTTTTGTAGGAAAAAATTAATTTTTATTTTCACGACTCTGCATTATAAACTGTAGTGAAACACTTGGGCGTTCAAAGATCTCACAACGCATCTGGATAAGTTCCTTGGGGGGTCTAGTTTCCAATATGGGGTCACTTGTGGGGTATTTCTACTGTTTAGGTGCATCAGGGGCTCTGCAAATGCAACGTGATGCCTGCAGACCAATCCATCTAAGTCTGTATTCCAAATGGCGCTCCTTCCCTTCCGAGCTCTGCCATGCGCCCAAACGGTAGTTCCCCCCCACATATGGGGTATCAGCGTACTCAGGACAAATTGGATAACAACTTTTGAGGTCGAATTTCTCCTTTTACCTGAGGGAAAATACAAAACAGGGGGCTAAAAAATAATTTTTGTGGAAAAAAAAATATTTTTTATTTTCACGGCTCTGCGTTATAAACTGTAGTGAAACACTTGGGAGTTCAAAGTTCTCACAACACATCTAGATAAGTTCCTTGGGGGGGTCTAGTTTCCAAAAAGGTGTCACTTGTGGGGGTTTCTACTGTTTAGGTGCATCAGGGGCTCTGCAAATGCAACGTGACGCCTGCAGACCAATCCATCTAAGTCTGCATTCCAAATGGCGCTCCTTCCCTTCCGAGCTCTGCCATGCGCCCAAACGGTGGTTCCGCCCTACATATAGGGTATCAGCGTACTCAAGACAAATTGGACAACAACTTTTGGGGTCCAATTTTTCCTGTTACCCTTGTAAAATTACAAAACGGGGCTAAAAAATAACTTTTGTGGAAAAAAAAAAGAATTTTTATTTTCACGGCTCTGCGTTATAAATTGTAGTGAAACACTTGGAGGTTCAAAGCTGTCAAAACACAACTAGATAAGTTCCTTAGGGGGTCTACTTTTCAAAATGGTGTCACTTGGGGGGGTTTTAATGTTTAGGCACATCAGGGGCTCTCCAAACGTGACATGGTGTCCCATCTCAATTCCAGTCAATTTTGCATTGAAGAGTCAAATGGCGCTCCTTCCCTTCCGAGCTCTGCCATGCGCCCAAACAGTGGTTTACCCCCACATATGGGGTATCAGCGTACTCAGAACAAATGGCACAACAACTTTTGGTGTCCAATTTCTTCTCTAACCCTTGGGAAAATAAAAAATTGGGGGCGAAAATATCATATTTGTGAAAAAATATGATTTTTTATTTTTACGGCTCTGCATTAAAAACTTCTGTGAAGCACTCGGTGGGTTAAAGTGCTCACCACACATCTAGATAAGTTCCTTAGGGGGTCTACTTTCCAAAATGGTGTCACTTGTGGAGGTTTCAATGTTTAGGCACATCAGGGGCTCTCCAAACGCAACATGGCATCCCATCTCAATTCCAGTCAATTTTGCATTGAAAAGTCAAATGGCGCTTCTTCCCTTCCGAGCTCTGCCGTGCACCCAAGCAGGGGTTTACCCCCACATATGGGGTATCAGCGTACTCATAACAAATTGTACAACAACTTTTGGGATCCATTTTCTCCTGTTACCCTTGGTAAAATAAAACAAATTGGAGCTGAAGTAAATTTTTTGTGAAAGAAAGTTAAATGTTCATTTTTGTTTAAACATTCCAAAAATTCCTGTAAAACACATGAAGGGTTAATAAACTTCTTGAATGTGGTTTTGAGCACCTTGAGTGGTGCAGTTTTTAGAATGGTGTCACACTTGGTTATTTTCTATCATATAGACCCCTCAAAATGACTTTAAATGTGATGTGGTCCCTAAAAAATATTGGTGTTGTAAAAATGAGAAATTGCTGGTCAACTTTTAACCCTTATAACTCCCTAACAAAAAAATTTTTTGGTTCCAAAATTGTGCTGATGTAAAGTAGACATGTGGGAAATGTTACTTATTAATTATTTTGTGTGACATATCTCTGTGATTTAAGGGCATAAAAATTAAAAGTTGGAAAATTGCAAAATTTTCAACATTTTTGCCAAATTTCCGTTTTTTCACAAATAAACGCAAGTTACATCTAAGAAATTTTACCAGTATCATGAAGTACAATATGTCATGAGAAAACAATGTCAGAATCACTGGGATCTGTTGAAGCGTTCCAGAGTTGTAACCTCATAAAGGGACAGTGGTCAGAATTGTAAAAACTGGCCCGTTCATGCACGTGCAAACCACCCTTGGGGCTTAAGGGGTTAATATTGAAAAACATTTAAAAAATACAAAATGCACAAATGCACAATTCTAATGTCTGAATTTTTGTTATCTATAGGATTCTGGTTTCTGGTCCATGATGAACACATTTTACCAGAGAATTAGTGACATCACATAAGTGTAACACCAGAGGCTGCCAATAGATGGCGCAATAGTTCAACTGTTGTGAACATTTAAGGACCAGATTGACAGCGATACAGATAGCATATATGACACTGAATTTAGCATAATTTTTTTTTAAAGTACAAATAATAAAATATTGTTAGGTGATGACCGTGATCTTAGTCAGTGATTGCTGTTTTAATTGAATTTTCACAACATATTATTGAAAAATTGTATTAGCAATGTGTATTTGCTTTATGGATTAAACCTTATCTTAGTCTTTTATTGATGTTGCACATGGTTTGCATTTACAACTGCAAACCACTGCAGTCTATTTGTACAAGATTTAAGCACCAATCGGAATGGGTACAAGGTAAGTAGGTAGTAAGTTAATGATGGGTGAAAAGGATGGGTCAAGCGTGGGAAAAGTACATGAATAATTGTGCTTATCTATTGCTCAAGGTCTTACAAAAAGTACATAGATTAGTACTTTATAATTATGTTTTTTATACATTGATTGCAGGACTTGGTTTTAAGAAAATCTAGGCAGGGGACCATTGCCTATAATATACAGATATGTTAAGAAGTTTATTAGGAGACTTCAGTTTATTTAATATCCCTTTTGAAGTGTCCTTAAAGGGGTTGTCTGGGACTAAGGATAGGTCATCAATACCTGATCGGTGGGGGTGCGACACCTGGCTCCCCCACTTCTCAGCTGTTCCCAGTGTTTCTCCTTCAATGGTAATTACTCCGTCAACGGTATAGTGGCTACAGACCTGTAATGGAAATTTGCCCTTTGGATTTTGATAGCGCAAAGGTATGCATGTACCCCCACTGCTGCCGATAGAGCTTTGCTTTGCTGCTCTGCAACTGAGCACTTCCAAAGGTGCTGGGAACATTCTAAAACTGACCTGATATTATGAGTTTCCAGGTCATTAGGAGTTTGCAGATACCAAACATGTATAGGTTCTTTTTAATTTCAGTGGTGAAAAGAAAATCCAAAGTTTGTACAAAAAAGTGCCATTTTTCAAGACCTGCATTTTTCAGGATCTGAGGCTGGGTATAGGCTTATTTTTTGCACGCCGAGCTGACATTTTTATTGATACCATTTTGGGGTAGATACAGTGTTTTTATTTCTTGTTATTGCATTTTGTTGCAATGAGGCGGCGAACAAAAAACTGTCATTCTGGGTTTTTGATTTTTTTTTTCCTCATTACGTCGTTTACCGATTGGTTTATTTCTTTTTATATTTTGATATATATGGACTTTCTGGACACATCGATACCAAATATGTGTATTTTTTATTGTTATTATTATTATTGTTTTATTTTGAACAAAGCAAAATGGGGGTGATTTGAACATTTATTTGTTTTTATTTTTCTTTAAATTTTTAAAACTTTTTTTTACTTTTCACTTGCTTCAATATTTTCCTTAGGAGACATGAAGCTGTGATCATCTGAACTCTTGTGCTACAATTAGCAAATGGATGTGCCATTTTTGTGGTGGTTGAGGGCTGGTGTTTTTAGTCTGGGAGGGGGCCAATATCAGCCTGCAGCTGTCTGTTTAGCCATTGCTGGTTAGTAATATTAGGGGGAACGTTACGTAATTTTTGGAGGGCCCAGCTGTGAGCTGATATTAATAGCTTGGAAAGCTTTATGGATATTGGTCCCTTCCCAGAATAACATCATTCCCCAGCTGTCAGCTTTCCCTCAGCTGGTTAGTAAAATAAAAGGGGACCCCATGCCATTTGATTTTCAATTATTTATTTATTAATAAAAAAAAATACATGTACAGTAAGCTCACGGGCAGTAAGTAAAGAATAAATAATACAAAAAAAGATGTGGGGTCTCCCCTATTCTTGGTAAGCAGCACAGGTAAAGCTGACAGCTGCGGGCTGAAGCTTCTAGCTGCCAGTATTATTTTGGCTGGTTATCAAAAATAGAGGGGTCCGACGCCATTTTTTAAACTTAATTAAAAATTAATTTTAAAAACCGGCATGCTGTCCCCCCATTTTTGAAAAGTCAAGCTAAAACAGACAGCTGTGGGATGGTATTCTCAGGCTGGGAAGGGGCCATGGATATAGCCCCTCCCCAGCCTAAAAAAATCAGTTTGCAGCCGTTCTAGAAAAGGTGCATCTATTGTGCTAATTCTGGAGCTTTACTTGCCTCTTCCCACTTGCTCTGGTGCGGTGGCAAGTGGGGTAATATTTGTGGGGTTGATGTCAGCTTTGTAATGTCAGCTGATATCAAGACCAGTGATTAATAATGGACACCCCCATTACTAAGCCCCCAATGTTTAAGCTAAAAAAACACACACAGAAAAAAGTCCTTTTATTGAAATAAACACACAGAAAAACTCCCTTATTTTAAATAAACACTTCTCATATTTTACCCATTTATTATATTTACTATATTCCTCACCTGTCCGCCAATAACCTATATGTCCCACGAAGAGGCTAACTCTGCTTCATCTGGATTGCATGGCTGAGCAGTGGCATAATGCGACCACTCAGCATTGAATTCAGGAGACGCTGAGCCTGAGAACCGCTGACTGTGACCAGCATTAGCCTAAATGATGCTGGTACGCCCAAAGGTGGAGCATGTGGTTCATGAACCCTCTGTGCCACAGACCGGACTTACCCTGGAGGGGCTTGACTAAGCAGCTACCTTGGTGTTCACTGGAGGCTCTAGTGGTGAAGTCAGGCTTGTGCAGCAGGTAGCTGCCAGGTGTTACTCCAGGGCAGTGTCCAGCAGTAGCAGTATATCCCAAGGATCTAAGCCATTTAGTCAGATTCCAGGATAGGGCAGGACAGCCACTAAGTCAGGTTCAGACTGCGGACAGGACGGCCACTTGGGACAGGTTCAGACTGTGCAGTCTTCAGATAGCAGAAGGGATGGACACTGGGACAAATTTAGACTGTGCAGTCTCCAGATAGCAGACAGGATGGACAGTTGGACAGGTGCAGTCTCCAGATAGCAGATAGAACTGCCACAGTGATAGGTTCAGACTGTGCCAACAAGATGGCCACAAGGACAGGTTAGACACACTAGTCTCAGTAAACAGGTCAGGTACCACCGATGAGGTTTCAGGATACAGACACTGCCGAAATGGACACAGGAGCAATGCCTAAATATACTGAACTAACGGGATGGCCTAGGGACGGTGGACCTGGCAACATGCAGTTGCACACAGTAAACCGCCTAACAGTAGCTATAGGTGTTGCTCAGGCATATCCTAATTGGGGATGATGCCTTTTATACAAGATGCCTCCCAGCTATGGGGCTGCAGTCTAGCTTAGGCAGGGTTAACTGTAATGGCCGGCTGAGTTTTGGAGGGGAGACTGACAGTTAGTGTCAAGTTTAGGAAGTAGAGTTCAGTTCAGGACAGTAGTGTGAAGTGTCAGCAGCAGTCTCACGCAATAAGCAGCTAGAGACAACGTGGACCTAATACTCAGGGAAGTGGATTGCCAAAAATACCTTTCTGTGTCATTCCGTCTAGCAGCCTGGGGTTCCATCGAGATGGACATGGGGCCTTGAGCGCACGCAGCTTGTGAAGCTACAGGGAAAGATGGACTCAGACTACATGGAGCGGAAGGTATTGCAATCTGGGTGCACTGCTAGTGATGGAGAAGCTTTCCTAGTGCTAGAGAAGATAGCAAGAGGGACACTCTACCCATGCTGAGAACAAGGTCTAAAGTTGTGTCTGGTACCTGTGGGAAAGATGACAACTTTGGGCCTTATCCTATATGCCTGTTTGTAAAGACTGCCAACTGTCCAGTAAAAGTTTGTTTTTATATAACCTGTGCCCCTGTATTAATTGCTGCCAAGTATCCAGAATAGAAAGACCTGTAGCCAACAGAGGCCTGCAGGCCAGAAGTAAGTGTGATGCACCCCACACACAGCAGCACACCGGGACGGGGGCACAAGTTGTCTGTAGAGTGCCAGAGCGAGTGGGAGCAGAAATTCACCCACCACTACCTCTCATGGGCACTTTACAATTCCATACCCCAACCCTTACTGGTAAGGATAGGTTCACGGTTTAAGGGAAAAGTGGAGGGAGGTGGGGGATAGTATAAAAAGAGGAGGGTGGGGAAAGGGGGGTTTAGGAATTGCTGATAACTTGACAACTATCCCTCTGAGGCAAAAGATGTCTGTAAGGGGCTGCTGTGTTAGACCCTCAAGGCTTCATTTTGCTATATTATTATTATTTATTATTATAGCGCCATTTATTTAATGGCGCTGTACATATGAGGAGGGGTATACATAATAAAAATAAGTACAATAATCTTGAACAATACAAGTCACAACTGGTACAGGAGGAGAGAGAACCTATATACTAAAATTGGTATGATAGTTAATTTCCTTTTGCAAAACATAAGAGGGTTAAGCAATAACTTGAAAAGATATGCAATGTTTAGGTATTTGAAAAGGTTCAATTCTGCAATAATTGGGGTGCAAGAAACAGTGGGGAAAAAAAGTATTTAGTCGACCACCAATTGTGCAAGTTCTCCAGGGGTCTGTAGGTGACCGTATCAGATGTGAAGAGGTAGAAGGTTTGTGGATGTATCCCGCGCTGCCGATTAAAATGCAGGACCAAAGTAACTTCATCCTCAGGAACACAACCACATGTATGATATGATACAGTACTTCTGGTTGTGTTCCTTAGGAAGACGTCACTTTAACTTCAAAACGCATTGAAATAAAAACCACTTTCCTTTATTTGGATATCTTTCGTCCTGCATTTTAGCGCGGATTACATCCACAAACCTTCTACCTCTTCACAGCTTTCTTTTTTAGCAGCCAATGTGGAGGAGAGGCAGCACATCTGAGCTAAGCTTTGTCTCATTACAAACACTTCTTGTAGCTCAGTGCTGTCAGCTCTGCTGCATCCCCTTATCTTACACTGACTGTTGTATCAAAATTCTCAATTCTGAGGTAAAATCTGTATTCAGTAAAGATAGACTTTCCCAGTACTAATATAGGAGGTGACAGTTACTACAGATACCATTCTATGCAGACTGAAAGAGGGAGGAACTAGAGACAGAACTCCTCCTCCATCCTGTGAAAAGGTCAAAAAGTAAAAATAAAGTTTTACAAAATTGTATAAAAAAATGAAAAAAAAATAACTACAAAACAAAATTATACCAATAAATACATATATTAATGTAAAGGCAAAAATAAGCAAACAAAATGCACATATTTGGTATCGGCATGTCTGGAACAACCCAATCTATAAAACTGTCTTACTAGTTAACCCCTTCAGTAAACACCATAAAGTGTCAAAAATGTTGCTTTTTCATCATACCACCAAGCAAAAAGTGGAATAAAAGGCGATCAAACCGTCGATTGTAAATTAAAATTATATTGCTGAAAACGTAATCTTGTCCTGCAGAAAACAAGCCACCACACAGCTCCATCAGCAGAGAAATTAAAAAGTTATAGCTCTCAGAATATAGTCATTCAAAAACGTCTCTTTCTGTAAAAAGATTGTTCTTATAGTGTAAAAGCGGTAAAACATAAAAAAAAGTGCCCATATTTAATATCACCGCATCCAGAATGACCCGATCTATAAAACTGTCACACTAGTTAACCCCTTCAATGAACATGGTAAAAAAAAAGTGGCCATAAACTATGCTTTTTCATCAAACTGCAAAACAAGAAGTGGAATAAAACGCGATCAAAAAGCCCAACAGAAAAAAAAATGGTAGCACTAAAAATATCATCTTGTCCCACAAACATACCATACAGCGCTATCAGAAAAGAAAAATCTATAGCTCTCAGAATACAGCAATGCAAAAACAATTCTTTTTTTTATAGAATAGTTTTTATTGTGATGAAGCGGCAAATCATAGAAATAAGACATAAATGTGGTATCTCTGTAATTATACTGACCCGAAGAATAAAGCTGTCATATCAAAAGTGAACGGCATTTAAAAAAAAAAAAAAACATTCCTGTATTGCTTGTTTTTTGTTAATTATTCCTCCCAAAAATTGGAATAGAAAGTGATCAAAAAATATTATGAGCCCGAAAATTATACCAATAAAAACTCCGACTCATTCTGCAAAAAATAAGCTCCCATTTGGCTCTGTAGGCAGAAATATAGAAAAATTATACCTTTCAAAATATGGCGCTGCAAAACCTTGTCTTTACAAAAAAAAACATCTTTTAGTGTGTGACAGTAGCCAAACATTAGTATCACTGTAATCGTACTGACCCAAGGAATAAAGCAGTCTAATCACTTACACCATATGAGAGACAGCATAAAAAAGAAATAAAACCAATTCTTGTCCTGCTATTGATTTAGATTACCCCAACAAAATATCCAGCTAATTCTGTACTCCTAAATCTAATAACCCCCTCCTTTTGAGCCCCAGTGTGCCTAAACCACATTTAGCATCCACATGTTTGTCAGTAGTGTAGCTAGTGATGAGGGTTCACTTAATTTACAGGGTGTAAGTCTCCAGAAGCGTAAGTTGGGCACAATGTACGGGCACTACAGTGTACTTGCATTACAACTTACTGGGCACTACAATGTACTGGCACTACAATGGCAGATTTGCAATTTTCACTCAACAACATCTATTGCTGTCTGTTTCATGGAGTCAATATCATCACTTCACACCTATAGATAAATTCCCAGAGGAGTGTGATTTCCAAAATTGGGTCACTTGTCGGGGGGATTCTGCAGTTCTTGTACTTAGGGGCTCTGTAAATGGAATCCGAAACCTATTTTCTGAAAATCTGTGCTCCAAAAGTAAAATAGCACTCTTTCTCTCCCAAGTCTCACCGTGTGGCTAAGCAGTACTGCGCAGACAGATATGGGGTACTGTCATGTTCAGCAGAAATTGTGTGACACATTTTTTGCCATTTTTATCAATTTCCAAGTGTGAAAATGTAAAATCTGGAGACTAAAACAAAATTTTTGTAGTAATAGTGTAATTATTTTTTCTTCACAGCCCAATGGTATAAGGTCCTGTAACACTTCTAGTTTGTCAATATGATCACTGCACCCTTAGATTAATTATTTTATACATTTACATATATAGTAAAATGGGGTCACTTATGGGAGGGTCTTTCTGTTCTGGCACCTCAGGGCCTCTGCCAATGTCACATGGCACTCACAAACCATAGCAGCAAACTTTGCAACATAGTAAGGTGCTTCTGAGCTTTGTACTATGCCTCAAAAGTAGTTTTTAACCACATATGAGGTATTGGAGTACCTAGGAGACATTGCATCACAAAATGTACCATTCGTTTTCTCCTGTCTACCCTTGTGAAAATGAAATATCTGGGGCTAAAGCAACATTTTTGTGGCAAGAATGTAATTTTTTTATTTTCACGGCTGAACGTTATAAAATTTTGTGAAGCACCTGTGGGTTCAAGGTGCTCACCAGACCTTCAGATAAGTTCCTTATTGGATGTAGTTTCCAAAATCCAAAATGAGGTAACTTGTGGGGGTTTCCACTTTTTAGGCTCATCAGGGGCTCTCCAAATGCAACATGGCGACTTCAGACCATTCCATCAAAGTCTGTGCTCAAAAACATCGCTCTGCCATTTGGAGCTTGAAGTGTGCCCAAACAGTAGTTTCTCACCACTCTTGGGGTATCAGCATACTGAGATGAAATTGCACAACAAATTTTGAGGTCCATTTTCTCCTGCTGCTCTTGCGAAAATGAAAAACTTGGGGCTAAAGTAACATTTTTTGGGGGAAAAATCTTCATTTTCATGGCTCTACATTATCAAAATCAGTGAAGTACCTGTATCCGCTAGATACATTTCTTGAGGGGTGTAGTTTCCAACAAACATCAAGAAGGGGTGTAGTTTCCAATATGGGGTCAATTGTGTAGGGTTTTCATTGCTTAGGCACGTTCAGGGACTCTACAAACTCAGCATGGCATCCACTATCTATTTCAGCCAATTTGCACTCCAAAAGTCAAATGGCGCTCCTACCCTTCCAAGCTCTCCCTTGTAACCAAACAATAGTTTACCACCACATATGGGCTATCGGCGTACTCAGGAGAAATTGAACAACAAATTTTGGGATTCATTATCTGCTGTTACCCTAGTGAAAATTAAACATTTGGGGCTAAACATCATTATTTGTGGAAAATCTTAATTTTCATTTTCCTGGCTCAACGTTTTTAAAGTCTGTGAATCACCTGTGAGTTCAAGGTGCTCACCACATCTCTAGATAAATTCCTTGAGGAGTTGATTAAAAATGAGGTCACATTTCACTGTTTAGGCACACCTGAAGCTCTACATATGCAAAATGGCATCTGCTATCTATTGCTGTCAATTTTGAGCTCCAAAAGTAAAATGGCGTACTCAGGAGAAATTGCACAACAAATTTGGAGGTTTGTTTTCTTTTGTTACTCTTGTGAAAATGAAAACATTGGGGCTAAAGCAGCATTTTTGTAGGAAAAATGTGTTTTGGTTTTTTTTCATTTTCAGGGCTCAACGTTAGCAAATTCTGTGAAGCACATGTGGGCTGAAGGTGCTCACCATATGTCCAGATTAATTCCTTGAGGGGTATAGTTTGCAAAATGGTGTCACTTGTGTGAGGTTTTCACTGTTTCGGCATATCTAGGGCTATGCACACGAGACATGGCATCCACTATCTGTTCCAGCCAATTTTGCTCATCAAAAGTCAAATGGTGCTTCTTCCATTCCAAGCTGTGCCATGTCCCAAGCAATAGTTTTCCACCACATATGGGATATCAGTGTACTCAGGAAAAACTGCACAGCAAATTGTAAGGTCCGTTTTCTCCTGTTGCCCTTATGAAAATGAAAATTCGGGTCTGAAGCAGGATTTTTGAGGGTAAATTTGGTATTTTTTGGTATTTCCTTCTACATTGCTTTAATTCCTACATAGCACCAAAAGGGTTAATAAACTTTTTGAATGAGGTTTTGAGCACTTTGAGGGGTGCAGTTTTTAAAATTGTCTCACTTTTGGGTATTTTCTTTTACATAAGCCCCTCAAAGTCACTTCAAACGTGATGTGGTCCCTACATACATGGTTTTGTGAATATTGTTTTAACCCTTTAACTTTTAACCCTCCTAACTTCCTAACAGTAAAAATAGTTTCAAACTTGATGCTGATGTAAAGTAGACATAGTAGATGTTATTTCTTATCTATCTTGTGTGATATAACTATCTAGTTTAAGGGCATAAAAAGTAAAAGTTTGAAATATGCAAAATTTGGTGTCAAATTTTTGGTGTTTTCACAAATAAACACAAAAAATATTTACCTAAATTTACCACTACCATATAGCACAATGTGTCACGGAAAAAACATTCTCAGAATCACTGGGATACGTCACGTGAACCGTTCCCGAGTTATTACCACATAAAGTGAAATTCAAGGGAAAAGAAATAGGGTCACTAGGGAGCGCTGTGAGGGTCACAGTTAAAATTGAAAGCAAAAGGTCCACCGCAGCTCCAGCCGTTAACCTTCTAGGAGGATACAAAATGCAGTAAAGAATAGTAATACTGGTCCTAGGAGCGCTGGAAATGAGACCAAAACAAGGATTTTAGTGTTGAACCACAACGCGTTTCAATGGTTAAACCGTCTTCATCAGGTGGAACTTGGTTGTTCAACACTAAAATCCTTGTTTTGGTCTCATTTCCAGTGCTCCTGGGACCATTATTACTATTTTTTACTGCATTACCACATAAAGTGACACTGGTCAGGAAGGTGAAAAAAGGTTTTGGGGTGATGGGGTTAAAAAGTGTAAGTAATCACTCTCAGTTCTGCTCTGATCCTAGCACTTTGTAATCACAAACAACTCTGCAGTGATATCAGACAAAATCAGACTATCATTACACATTTCAGACAGGAGAAAGCCTGTTCTAAACCATTGTTGGGGCATGTTCTTTTTCCCCTATATGATTACTCCTGCATAAGATTGGTCTATCAAAGATTTTTCTAAGTTTTACTTAGCTTTGAAGCCACCAGTTCATTATGCCCTAACTAGTGAAACATCCTCTTCAAAAGATTATTCCCAATATTTAAAAAAATGGTCTCATAATGATCTACATTCATTTTTATAAATGATTTCAAATTTAAGTAACTTACAAATTTTGGACATATGTCAGAAACTAAACTTTTATCCTGACTTGACCCTCTCCCACTCCACCAATGCCCAACCTTCTTGTCTCTTTTTACCCACTTTTGCCTTTGAAAAAGTCCTCCCTCAGTTCCAATGGCTTAAGTCAAGCATGCAGAGGGTTTTTTTTGTTACTTGTCTCCATAGGCTACAATCATAGCTTTATACTATGTTTCTGTGCTACCTTATTCAGGCAGAGCACTCTCATGTTCATCTCCTTCACTCAGGCAGCACACTTAGCTGCATGTTCCTTCACTTAGGGTATATTTCCATGTGGCGTATTTGCTGCAGATTGGACGCTGCGTACAGCTGCAGCATCCAATCCGCAACATCCAGATGTTACAGCATAGTGGAGGGGATTTTACGCAGACTTGCGTATACGCACATGCGGCGTGTCTTTATAGACTGCAGCATGTCTATTTATCTTGCGCAGGCGCTCAATCTCCGCAAAATAAATAGCACCGTTCTATGTTTAGGATACGGTGATTCTGCATGTGTTCAATGAACACATGTGGAATTACCGTGCGTACAAAAGCTGGCAACATACCCTAAGGCAGTTCGCTCTCCTTCAGTCAGTTACAGTACCTCACGTACAATATTTAAGCTGCTTTCTACCACAATTTGCCTGTGCTTTTGCAAACCGGCACTGATCAAATGTGAAAGCCACTTGGTTATATTCATAGTTTTCTGAGCTTACTTCCAGCACTCCTCAACTGTAATGGCGCTTCATGACTCAGTTGTGCAGCACTGACATTTGGCTTAGAAAGCAGCACTGCTGCATATACAGTATATAATTACGAGAAGTACATAAATGAGTAATAAGTCTATTATGTATAATTATCTGAATTTTATCAATATTAATGAGTCTATTATGCATGAGGAAAATAACTATTATTGCATTGATCTACTTTGAACTTATGTAGTGAATGATATAAATAATGGATGTGGAATATTGCAGGCTTCACACATTATTTACTAGTGTGACAGAGGAGAGAACAGAGTGAGGGGCCTGCAGCACTGAGTTGAAGCAACATACTGATAGGAATTGTTAATGTTAGCAAATAGCAAGAGGACTTCCCATTCAGCTCTGTTATGCTGGATGCACAGAGGGGCAGATGGAGATGAAAAAAGATGACTAAGTACAAGAAAACCAGTGTTGGGCTTGGTGTGTATATTGCCAACAGTTGTGCTAATACTGTGCTTTGTGAAAAGTAATGTGACCACGAGTATCTCTATCTACCTTTACTTCTCTTATAGACATCACAGAATCGATAGACATATTAATAAAGTGCAAAGGATAAAAAAAGGAAACAAAATAATAAAAATATCTCAATTAGTATCAAAACGTATCAAGTATGAGTGCCACTGAGAAATACATGCACTTGCATCTTGGCATGCTACTAATGGGGATATCAATGATTGGCTAAAGAGTGTTCTGCCATGCTGAATGTACTTAGGCATGCAAATCATCAAGATTCACTGCTTGCAGATTCCTTTACAACTTTCAAGCAATGATGTCCCAGATGTGATTGATGGTAGGTATATCCAGAGACGCTGGGGTCATGGTAGCACATTTAGGTCACAGTGGTACAAACAAAATGAGGCCTGGTATTGTTTTTTTTGAAAAATGACTCATAGGACACTTTGGACAAATGGATGTACAATTTGTTCGACTGCTAAATAAATGTAATGCTGAGCTATAGCTATACCTGTGTACCTGAAATAAGGACTACAGGTGTCCAGCTACCCTACATTATGTTACCCCATACCATAATCCCATGCAGGACTGCCACCAGGAATTACAGGGCCCCATACTCGCAAAATTTTCGAGACCCCTTGAGACTGTTCCCAGGCTCCACCCCAGCTCCGCTTCCACCCGAGCTTCGCCTCGATAGTCCCACTACCCGCTCTTGGAAAAACTAAACTTCTGCACCAAGTCCTTGCCAATCACACATTAACAGTTCCCATTGAACACCATATCACATACATAGCCATCAACTTTTGATTAGGGCAAAACATTTTTTTAAGCCTGCCACCACAACAAGGTAGACTCTTTGGCAGCACCTTACTCTACTCTAACCTATTAAACATTTTTAAAAATATCCAATTCTATTTTGGGGTATATTCCTTATTTTTCCTTAAGGGAATGTGTTATATACATTTTTTTAAATAATCAATAATACCACATAGAAGGGACAACTGTAGTTACACCATGATGACCAGATCACATATTACCATCACATAATGACCGAATAATACCACATACAAGGATCAAATACAGCCACAACATGACCAGATCACATATTGCTACCGTATAGTGACTGAATACCACAATACTGATTATTATTTTAAAAAATCCACAATACTAATATTACCATAAGTGCCAATATACACAGGGGCTCTGTATATAGTATACAGTGTATAGCGTAAGTGTACAGGTAACACACTGACTCACCAGTGACATTATACACACAAGCTCTGTATATAGTATACAGTGTATAGTGTCAGTGCACAGTCAACACACTGGCTTATTACACACAGCAGCTCTGTATATGGTGTCAGTGTACAGGTAATCAGTGATCACAAGTGACATTATACACAGGATGTTAAGGATAGTGCTTTGACAAGCACGACTACCAGGAATCTTGAGTAATGGTCCACTATTGTCAGAGCGTAGGTGTAGCCAGTCCTACTGAGGGCCAACTTCACGTGATCCAAAGCTACCAGTTCAAGCAGTTGTTTGGTGACTATGGGCTGTAGGGGAGTCCTCTGGCTGTTATGGTCTTTCCTGCACAGGCTGCAAGGGCCACATTCTCGGCACCACCTTTCAATGGCTTTCCTCATGCCAATCCAGTAGAATTTCTCACGAAGTAAGACCTCCAGCTTCTTTCCCCTGAAGTGTCCTGCTCCATTGTGGTATGCCTCTAAGACCATTGGCGCATTCCGCTTCGGGACTACTACTTGCCAGACCAGTTCAAGTGTGCGCGAGTTGATATTGCTCTGACACAGCTTACCCTCATAGATGAACAGTTTGCCCATCTCCTTCCACAACTGTTGGGTTTTTTGTGGAGCATCTGAACCAGGCTGCGAATCAGATTGTGTCAGCAATTCCTTTACCAGGCGGACTGCCGGGTCACTACCCTGTGTCTCTGCCCATCTATGATGGGGCAACGGTTTAAGCGTGGCCTCTTGCAAGACATAGCACTTGTTCCTAATGCAATGGAAGCACTGAGCCGCCTCAAGGAGGTGGAAGGCTGGTAACTCGATTTCTTCTAGCTCTTCTGGGTCTTCTCCCTCATCTGGTAAATTAGGCATCCTGGACAGCGCATCAGCATTAGCGTTCTTATGCCTCGCTCGGTACTTGATGTTAAACTCGTAGACAGCTGGGCCATCCATCGCTGTTCCAATGCACCTAGCCTTGCCAGGTAGTGTTTGAATCGCTCGGTCACAACCCAGACTATGGCGAGAAACTCCAACTTAAAGGAACTATAGTTGTCGGGGTTCCTTTCAGTGAGAAGAAGCTTCCTGCTGGTGTAGGCAATCACTCTCTCTCTGCCTTTCTGCACTTGTGACAGCACTGCTCCTAATCCCACGTTGCTCGTGTCCGTATAAAGTACAAATTGTTGGTCATAGTCAGGATAGGCCAGGACTTCATCTCCCGTGAGAGCCAACTTCAACCGAGTGAAGGATTCTTCCAGCCTGCTGTTCCACTCGAATAGAGGATTCTTGTTCTTGGCCTTCTTGGATTGGCCCACTAGCAGGTCTTGCAGGGGTGCGGCTATCTTGATGAAGTCCTTGATGAATCTCCGGTAGTAGCCTACCAACCCAAGGAACTTCCGTACTTCAGGAATGATGTTGGGTTTTCACCAGTCCCTGATAACGGTGACTTTGTCAGGATCTGGTGAAACGCCTTCCACACTTACCTAGGTACTGCACCTTGGGCTTCAGCATGTGGCATTTAGGCAACTTCACTTTCAAGCCAAGGTTGGATATCGCTTCAAACACCTCAGCTAGGTGCTTCAAGTGGTCTTCATAGGTCTTGGAGAAGACGATGACATCATCCAGGTACAACAGAACGGTTTCAAAGTTTTTGTACCCGAGGCAACACTCCATCATCCTCTGGAATGTCCCTGCTGCGTTACAAAGGTGGAGAAATAGTTAGCAGATTTCAGTGCAGCTAAGGATTCCTCAATTCTGGGTAACAGGTAGGCATCCTTATGTGTAATGTAGTTAATCTGTCTATAGTCAACACACATCCTCATTGTACCATCATTCTTTCTAACAAGGGCTAATGGAGCTGCCCAGGGGCTATAACTGTTTCTGATCACCCCAGCCTCCGTCATCTCCCGTAACATACCCTTGGCACATTGACAGTGAGCTGGAGGTACAGGCCGGTACCTCTCTTTAATAGGTAAATGATCCCCGGCAGGATATGGTGTTGAACCCCTGTTACCTGCCCAAAGTCAAGAGAGTTTTTGCTAAAGACCAGCTCATATTCTTGGACCACCCGGTAAGCCCCATGCTTTTGGTGCAAAGGGGTAGATCAGTGCCTACGTGTATCTTCTGACACCAATCTTCTAACTGCCCCTCAGAGCCATTGTCTTCCACCTGGTCAGATGGAAGCAAGAGTTCTACTGCCTGTATTGGGTTGTTATTTACAGTGAACAGCTTAGCAAGGGTGGCATATCGGGGTAAATGGACCTCTTTCTCCCCACAATTCAAGATGCATATAGGTACCCTCCCCTTGAGGACATAGATTACCCCCTGACTGTCAGGACAGTGGGCCTACTATGTGAGTATACAAAATAAACAAAAGTTGGCCTAGCCATTAATGGCACTTGCACATGAAATACTATACCTATAAATACATAGGAAGCATATGTCAGGTTAGTTAAAAATTACAAGAATCTTTATTAAACACTGTAGAACAAACACTTAAAAAATATTTTTATGTTTTTCAGTGGGTATACACCAAATGGATCTGCAAACACAGGAATATTCTTGCCAAAATATATTTGTACAATACTATTTTCTTTTAGATAAGTTGGTCTCTTGCAGCTAAGTTAGGACAGAGGAGGAATCAACATCAATAAAATCCAATTTTTGAAAAAAATGTTCATGTGGTTAGTGCTTTTAACGTTCGACGTACGTACGTAAACATAGGATTTTCCAATAAGTAATGACTCCCTACATCACTAGACTACTTAAAGCAATACATTCAAGCGATTTAATGATATTAAAGGAGGGTCAGTAAGCCATTTGTGCTAGTCTATTCACCAAATAACATCCAACAAAGCAGGGCGAATCACATAGTACTGAGAGAACCAAAGAACTAAAAGGCACACTCCTCATACAAAACCTTATGCACCCTTCACATGATAATAGTGCTGTTTTCAGTGCTTGCTAGTGCTGCATACAGTTCTATGTAGTATTTGTACCAGAGTATAAACAGCGGAGTACACAAGTTTAAGGTGCATAGTGCTATTCTCAGAAGAGGCAATTTGCATATTTAATTTCCCAGAGGAGCATTGTACGGCAAATAAGCCTCCTTACCTTGACAAGCCAGAGATGGTATGTCACTCTCCATAAGGAGAAACGTTACCCCTTAGACCCCAGTCCAGAGCCTCTCGCCTAGCCAAATCAGTTCTCATGCTTCGCACTGACGAGGGCCAACAGCCCGAAACACCGTGTCTGCGAATTGAGATACTGATTTGGCTTTTATCCTAAGTCATATTGCACGACTCGTTAGAGGGTTGATTGTGACTTGTAGGATCGCTACTTCCAACAGGTGGTGCTATAGAGTTAAGTCCTCTTTTTCTCAGAAGAGGCAATTTGCATATTTAATTTCCCAGAGGAGCATTGTACGGCAAATAAGCCTCCTTACCTTGACAAGCCAGAGATGGTATGTCACTCTCCATAAGGAGAAACCATATCCCTTAGACCCCAGTCCAGAGCCTCTCACCTAGCCAAATCAGTTCTCATGCTTCGCACTGATGAGGGCCAACAGCCCGAAACACCGTGTCTGCGAATTGAGATACTGATTTGGCTTTTATCCTAAGTCATACTGCACGACTCGTTAGAGGGTTGATTGTGACTTGTAGGATCGCTACTTCCAACAGGTGGCGCTATAGAGTTAAGTCCTCTTTTTCTCAGAAGAGGCAATTTGCATAGTGCTATTCAGTCATGTGTGACAAAGAGGAGAGAAAAAGTACTAAATAATACATAACCTGGCTGCAGAAAGCTCTCCTAATGGGTGGATGATCTCCGGCGGGGATATGGTGTTGCATTGTGTAATACAGTGACTCACCAGTGACGTCTCTAGTTGAAGTCCAACATCTTTGCTTTTCTTCATTCAGCGCAGAACGCCATCACTTCCTCCAGCCAGGACTCATCTCTGCAGAAAAAAATACACAGTTATCTAGAGCACATTTGCAGCACCCCAGAGTCCTGGTCGTTGCAGTAATGTCGCTCTGCCACTAAGGGGAGTGATGTTACGTCTGATTGCACTAAAGGAGTTCACCTGACCAGGTATCACATACACACTACACTTCACACTCCGGCCACCAGGGGGAGTGGTTCTATCTAGTAGGCCACTCCTCACGCTCTGGTAAAACTGGGGGTTGGACAGGAAGTTAGGGAGAAAGCAGCCCGGGAGAGTTCGGGAGAGGACCTGTCAGGGGTGGGATCCTGACAGCGGCCTAGCGAAAAGGACAGATCGTTACGGAGCCGTGCTTGAGTGATATAGCGGCAGGCTTCTTAGAAAGGACACGAAGCGAGGTTTATTGTGGAGAAGTGAGAAGCGAAATCACAGTACAAAGGAGAATAGAACCAGTAGGAGTCGTGCCTTAAGATCGTGGCAACATCCTACTGAGGCGCATAGCCGGTGGCCGGGGCACCGAGGAAGTAACAGACTCCTACGCATTACTTCGAACTACGGCAGGACAGTTAACTTCAGGTTGGTTGTCTCACCCCTTTACACCTAACGAAGACAACGGAGGCAATTGTGGGAGAGGGGCGTCTCTAGGGTCCCAGAATAACTCTAGGCCTACCCCGTCATACGGGTGCGTCCTAGCCATATCATCTGGGGGACGGAGAGAGAAAGAACATCAGACACAGACACAACAGTTGTGTGGACTATCCCGTGGTGGTCAGCAGGGAGGTACTACAACACACAGGCGCTAGAAGGTAGGCACTGATTTCCACCTGCAAAGGGAACTCTGGATGCGCCTTCGGACCGGCCGGTCTCAGCCAGCCCTGTTAGCAGTACTCTGGATTGCGGACCCTGAAGCCTTCAGTAAAGAGGTAAAGAGACTGCAACCCTGTGTCCTCGTTATTCATCGCACCTTGCACCACGCACCATCATCACACCTTTCATTGGACGCCCTTTAGCAGGGTCACGGACCGGGTCTAGCCACCGTGACAACCCCAGGACTGAAACTGAGAGGCCCGGTATCGAGTACCCTGCGGCCCTGCGTCTGGGGGCGCTCCACATTCCCCACTTTTTCACCAACTTCTACACAACGCCAGATGAAGAAAAAAGCAACATAGTGCTACCATGCACAGTAGCATGACCCCCTCAATTCATCATTTGTTCTCCCCCACCTTCAATTCATCACCATTTGCTGTCCCCATCCCCAGTCTCAATTAATCTTTATTTTCTGTACCGCATCCCCCACCACACAATCTCTATCATTATTTTCTGTACCCTATCCCCCAGTCTCAATTCATATGCATTTGCTGTCCCCATCCCACTCTCAGGTTAATCATTGTTTGCTGTTCCACCTGCCTCAGTCTCAATTCATAATCATTTGCTTTCAGACACCCCCAGTATCAATTAATTACTTGTTGTAGCCCATCTCCCAGTCTCAACTCATAATCATTTGCTGTCCACCACCCCCAGTCTAAATTAATCATTATTTGCTGTCCCAACCCCCAGTATCAAATCATCACCCTTTGCTGTACCCGATCCCCAGTCTCAATGAATCACTATTTGTGGTACCTCACCCCCAATCTCAATTCATCAGCATTTGCTGTACTCCATCCCATCTCAATTCATCATTATTTACTCTCTCCCACACTCCAGTCTCAAATCATAATCATTTGCTGTCCCCCATCCCCCATCTTCAATTCATATTCATTTGCTCCCACCCTCCTCACACTCATTTAATTCATTTTATATAAAAAAAAAGTTTTTCATACCTACTTCTCAGACCGTCCCCCCTGCAGGCACAGCTCCACTTCTGCTGTCCTCTTGGCGAGAGGCGAGCGTACATGCCGGCACATACGTGATTATGTAATCGCATAAGCACTATCACCATTGCATTACAGAAGACATGGAGGGTGCCCTGAAGCTGCATGGCTGTTATGTATTGATGGCTGTGCAGCACCAAGCAGGACAGTACATTATACCTTGGGGCCCGGTGAGCCGAAGCACAAGAAGAGGGGAGGCCCAGACTGGGCCCAGGCCTCCCCCTCTTTCTGCTCAATGAGTTCCATACAGCAGTAATGGTAGTTATATGCTGATGGCGGCCCTGATCCAGGAGTAAGAGAAGTGTGAAATTCCCTCGCGAAAGCCTGTTCATGCTTTTCCCCACATACCGATCAGACAAATATCTGGCAATCATTGCATCCAAGACAAAAGTAGGACTCATAACTGAAGAAGATAGACATCTATTCCAGCCTCCATAGTCATCTTACTCTGCACCATGATAGCCTTTTGGAGTAGTGATGTGAGGTCAATACAATACTGGTACATTGATGTCTGGCTCGTAGCCTAATGTCATGCAATTGCCTTTTGACGGTTCTTGTAAATTCTCTTTGACACCTTAGTCTTGGTAAGTGACATCTGACATTCTAGCTGTGTAGAGGTTTGCCTCTGTGCACCTCTTACTGATATTCTAATTTATCATTGTTCTATCAACCACTGGAAAACACAATGTTAAACAGTTCTGACATGTCGTCATATGTGCATTGCAATCTGCTTAAGGGTAAGTTCACACAGGGCGTTTTTGCTGTGTTTTTTATGCTAATTTTCAGCTGCTTTTTACAGTCCCGGCAAATAGGGTTGAGCGACCTTTAGTTTTTTAGGGTCGAGTCGGGTTTTGTGAAACCCGACTGTCTTAAAAGTCGAGTCGAGTGTAATCGGCCGACCACCGTGAAAAGTCGGGTTTCGGCCAAAACACGAAACCCAATGAAGAAATTTTTTTAATATTTGTATTATTTTATTATTTATTTTTTAAATCTCTCTCTCTCTCTCTCTCTCTCTCTCTCTCTCTCCCCCTAAACGCTGATTTTCCACATCGCTCCCAGAACGCTCATTTTACACTTTGCACATCGCTGTAATGCACGCGAAAAAAAATGCCTGTTGTTGTGTACGCCCCCTAACACCTACGTCAGCACTCTACCGCTCCTTCATTGGCTGCAAAAATGGCGCTAAACGCGTCATACGAAACGCGACTTTCGCGCCTAGATCGCGTACCGCATGGCCGACCCCACACAGGGATCGGGTCGGGTTTCATGAGACGCCGACTTTGCCAAAAGTCGGCGACTTATGAAAATGAACGACCCGTTTCGCTCAACCCTACCGGCAAAGTCTATGAGATTTCAGAAATCTCATGCACACACATTGTATTTTTTTTGTGTGATCAGTATTTTGTTCTTTGTTGCGTTTTTTGGACATAGAGCATGTCACTTCTTTCAGCTTTTTTCAGCGTTTTCCACCCATTGACTTGAATGGATGGTGAAAAAAAGCAGCAAATACGCAGGTTGACTTTTCTTGCAGCATATTTGCTGCAGAAAAGTCAAGGACAGCCGGATGTGACGTCACACTCGGCTCTGCTACATCTAGATGGCAGGCTGCATGATGCGTCCATGCAGCCTGTCATCCAGCAGAGTGTCCCCGAATGCCATTCACTTGAATAGGGTGTTCGACAATACAGTGTTTGACATGCTGTCATATGCATGACAGCGCCGCAAACACCACTTCTGATCGGCGGGGAGAGAGCCGCGGTTCCCACACTGTCAGAAGACAGCGGGGAGCGCTCAGCTGTGATCAGAGGCATAAACGTTACCTTTGGTCACTAGTGTCAGCTGATGGGACTACTGCTCCCATCATCTGACACCTACAGCTGCTAATTACAGTGACCGCAGGAGCGCCGGAAGGGAGTTTTCATCTGCCACTCCTGCGCTATAAATAAATAATTTAAAAAAAAAACGGTGTGGGTTCCCCACTATTTTTGATAACCAGCCAGACAAAACTCACAGCTGGGGGCTGCAACCCCCAGCTGTGAGCTTCAGCAAGGCTGGTTATCAAGAATAGAGGGGTCCTCACACTTTTTTTTTTAAATTTAAATAAATAATTTTAAAAAACGGCGTGGGGTCCCCCCAATTTTTGACAACCAGCCTTGCTAAAGCGTACAGCTGGGGGCTGGTATTCTCAGCATGGAAAGGGGCCTTTGGTATAGGCCCCCCAGCCTAAAAATAGCAGCCCGCAGCTGCCCATAAAAGGCGCATCTATTAAGGCCCCGTCACTAGTGTTGAGCGATACCGTCCGATACTTGAAAGTATCGGTATCGGAAAGTATCGGCCGATACCGGCAAAGTATCGGATCTAATCCGATACCGATACCCGATACCAATACAAGTCAATGGGACTCAAGTATCGGACGGTATCCCTGATGGTTCCCAGGGTCTGAAGAAGAGGAAACTCTCCTTCAGGCCCTGGGATCCATATCAATGTGTAAAATAAAGAATTAAAATAAAAAATATTGCTATACTCACCTCTCCGACGCAGCCTGGACCTCACCGAGGGAACCGGCAGCGTTCTTTGCTTAAAATGCGCGCGTTTACTTCCTTCCGTGACGTCACGGCTTCTGATTGGTCGCGTGCCGCCCATGTGGCCGCGACGCGACCAATCACAGCAAGCCGTGACGTAATTTTCAGGTCCTGAATGCAGAATTAGGCATTCAGGACCTGAAATTATGTCACGGCTTGCTGTGATTGGTCGCGTCGCGGTCACATGGGCGGCACGCAACCAATCACAAGCCGTGACGTAATTTTAAAATGCGCGCGTCTCCTGCCTCCCGTGACGTCACGGATTGTGATTGGTCGCGTCGCCCATGTGACCGCGACCAATCACAAGCCGGAACGTAATTTTAAAATCATCAATGCCTAGAATTAGGCATTGAGGACCTGAAAATTACGTCACGGCTTGCTGTGATTGGTCGCGTCGCGGCCACATGGGCGGCACGCGACCAATCAGAAGCCGTGACGTCACGGAAGGAAGTAAACGCGCGCATTTTAAGCAAAGAACGCTGCCGGTTCCCTCGGTGAGGTCCAGGCTGCGTCGGAGAGGTGAGTATAGCAATATTTTTTATTTTAATTCTTTATTTTACACATTAATGTTGTTTCGATACCGATACCCGATACCACAAAAGTATCGGATCTCGGTATCGGAATTCCGATACCCGCAAGTATCGGCCGATACCCGATACTTGCGGTATCGGAATGCTCAACACTACCCTTCACACTTAGTGACGCTAAAGCGATCCCGACAACGATACGACCTGTCAGGGATCGTTTCTGCGTCGCTATGTGGTCGCTGGTGAGATGTCAAACAGTGAGATCTTCCCAACGACGCAGCAGCGATGCGGCGACCTGTAGCGACCTGTACAACGATGTCACATGGCAGCTATTATGACGATTCAGAGGGACGTCCTGTGTGACGAGGTCGTTGGTAAGGTGTCAAACACAGCGATGTGTGCTACCCAGCGGGACCTCAACGATCAAAAAAAGGTCCAGGCCATTCCGACACGACCAGCGATCTCACAGCAGGGGCCTGGTCGCTGCTACGTGTCAAACATAGCGAGATCGCTACTGAGGTCGCTGTTGCGTCACAAAACTTGTGACTCAGCAGCGATCTTGCTAGCGACCTCGCTTAGTGTGACGGGGGCTTTAGATGCGCCAATTCTGGTGCTTTGCCCAGCTCTTCCCACTTGCCCTGTAGTGGTGGCAAGCGGGGTAATGAGGGGTTAATGTCACCTTCCTATTGTAAGATGACATTAAGCCGGCGTAAGGCTGAGTCACACATAACGATATCGTTAACGATATCGTTGCAACGTCACGCTTTTGGTGACGTAGCAATGATCCCGCTAACGATCTCGTTATGTGTGACAGCGACCAACGATCAGGCCCCTGCTGGGAGATCGTTGGTCGTTGGGGAATTATCAGGACCATTTTTTGGTCGCTGATCACCCGCTGTCATCGCTGGATCGGCGTGTGTGGCGCCGATCCAGCGATGTGTTCACTTGTAACCACGGTAAATATCAGGTTACTAAGTGCAGGGCCGCGCTTAGTAACCCGATATTTACCCTGGTTACCATTGTAAAAGTTAAAAAAAAAACAGTACATACTCACATTCTGATGTCTGTTAAAACCGCTTTCGGCAAGAGTGCTGCTAATATGCATGCGCTGCTGCCGAGAGCTTCCCTGCACTGACTGTGTCAGCGCTGGCCGTAAAGCAGAGCACGGCGGTGACGTCACCGTTGTTAATGCCGGCGCTGACACATTCAGTGCAGGGAAGCTCTCGGCAGCAGCGCGTGCATATTAGCAGCGCTCTTGCCGAAAGCAGTTTTAACCCTGTGGACGCCGGCGGGGGATGTGACAGACATCAGAATGTGAGTATGTAGTGTTTTTTTTTTTTACTTTTACAATGGTAACCAGGGTAAATATCGGGTTACTAAGCGCGGCCCTGCACTTAGTAACCCGATGTTTACCCTCGTTACCCGGGTGCTGCAGGAGGACTTCCGCATCGTTGAAGACAGTTTCAACGATGCCAAAGTCGTTCCCCTGATCGTTGGTCGCTGGAGAGAGCTGTCTGTGTGACAGCTCCCCAGCGACCACACAACGACTTACCAACGATCACGGCCAGGTCGTATCGCTGGTCGTGATCGTTGGTAAGTCGTTTAGTGTAACGGTACCTTTAGTAATGGAGAGGCGTCAATAAGACACCTATCCATTACTAATCCTATAGTAATTAAAGGGTTAAATAAACACACACATGCAGAAAAAAGTATTTTAATGAAATAAAACACCACACAGTTTTACCACTTTATTATTCTGCCATTCCAAGCGAAGCCATCTATCTTCTGAAATAAAAATAAAATAATAAACCAACAGTATACTCCCCGATCTGTCACAGTCCAATATAACGAGCGTCCCACGCAGTATCTGGGGGAAATAAAGCTTACAACCGGAAGCGATGATAATGCGACCGCTCCCGGCTGTAAGCTACTGGGGAATGAATGAAATGGAGCGGGCGCAGGCTCAGTAACGAGCGGTGACGTCACCGAGCCAGCGCTCCCTCACTGCCTGACCCGAGATAACCTCTGGACCGTGGGAAAATGCCAGGGAAGAGGATCCCGCAGGTAATCTATCTATTCTATCAATCTATCTATTCTATCAATCTATCTATTCTATCTATTCTATCAATCTATCTATTCTATCTATTCTATCAATCTATTCATTCTATCTATCTACTCATTCTATCTACAGGAAGTTGTTTTTTTTTCTCAGTGTGCACGCAACTTTATTGGCAAGCACAAAGAGAAAAAAACGAATAAAAAATGCAACAAAAACGTACCAAAAAATGCACCTAAACCTCTGTTTTTGGTGCAGCTTCTTTCCTGCCAAGATGATCAGGTTTTGCTGCAGAATAAAAGCGCAGCAAAAACGCCCTGTGTGAACTTACCCTAAGTGTTAAACCAATGTCTCTCAATTTTCCGACAAGTAGCAATAATTAACATGTCAACAAACAGAAGGCTTCACACAATCATATCTCAAGACTAGATACAATTTTTTATGCTTATGTGGTTCAAAATAATTTTATTTCAATTTGGCTTTTATTTGTCCCCCCTCACCCCAATATGCCACAGATTAAATCTTTATGCTTGACAATTTGATCATTTGTAGAGTTTAGCAACACCTGTCAGATCCTCAATTTACATAATTTTACAACTTGACCTATTTGGTGTTGCAGTTTCAAAGTTGAGGAGTGTATCTGTCTGTCTTATTTTCTCATCTGTCCTTATCTGTATCTGCAGTATCTAGCTATCATGCTAACATCTGTACTTCTAGGATTCCCGCTCAAAAAGGAAAATCAGTAACTATAAATATCTCTCTGTGAATCCAAAGATAATAAGATGATCCTGAAATCCAGGATCAGAAAGGTTCTTCGAGGACTGGTGTTAGTAACTTCTAGCTATTTTAGGATATGGTTATGCTGTCTTATCATCCGCTTATGTCACTCCTGTAACAATAGTAGTATTATTATCCTGTTGTGTCACTGATTGTTTTGTTCTTGAAAGCAATGAATCAAAATTATGATAGGAGTATTACCATCAGTAAAGAACATCAGTACTTATGACTAATTCATTTCTGTAGCAGCCAGTACTGATATTTCTCTGTAGTGTTCCTCTCTAGTTGAACTTTACATGTAAGATCTCTGTAACTTTTATTCTAAATGGTTCTCACTGGTGATGAGCGAGTGTACTCGTTACTCGAGTTTTCCAAGCATGCTCGGGTGTTCTCCAAGTATTTTGGGCGTGCTCGTAGATTATTATTTGCGGCTGTTAGACAACCTGAACACATGTATTCAGGCCAGCGTTGGAGCTTTCTCCCCTACCACCATCATCATTGCCCATCCCAACACCTCCATCATTGCCTCCCCCCACCACCACCATCATTGTCCTTTTCACAACCATCATTGCCTTCTCACTCACCACCCCATCATTTCCCATTCCACCACCATCATCATTGCCCCCACCACCATCATCATCATTGCCTCCCTCCGCCACCATCATTGCCTTCTCCCCCCACTCCCATCACCCCCATCATTGCCAATCTCCAATATCTCCAATACACACACAACAACACTATCACACATACAGCACCACACACAGCACCACACTCTCACACAAACAAAGCATCGCACCACATACACACAGCCACACACACACAGGCAGAGAAACACACACAGCACCCACTTACCTCTCCGCACTTTCCCAACAGCTGCAGCACATCCCGGCAGCTTCCTCTCTGAAACAGCCACGCAGAATGATGATGTCATCCAACCGTGCTGAGTCAGACAGGAAGTGCTGGGCAGGCAGGCAGGAAGGAGGATGGCATTGGATCCCTGCAGCTCCGCTCCGGTCCCAAGCTGCAGGGATCACAAACAGGGTTCACCGCCATTTAGGGGCCCACCTCTGGGGCCCCGATTCAGCAGCACCGGCGGGCGGTGTTAGCCTTAGCCTGCGGCTAACGCTGCCCGCTATTAATGTGAATTGGTATTCACTCCTCTCCACGCCCATGGGGAAGTGTGAATATTAATTTCTCTTTAGCAGCGGGGTCAGGCTCCTGTCTCCTGCTGCTGCTCTCTGGCACCAGGAGGGCCCCCTTTAACTCAGGGGCCTCATAGCAGCTGGGTATGCCACTATTAGTGACATGCCACTGGCTGGGGGTCCCTGGAGCAGTGGGGGCCCTAGGCAGCTGCTGGCCAAAATGCCAACAGGTGTCAGTGCCTGGGCCCACCGGAGAATCCTCTGCTTCTATGGGCCAGAACGACCCTGATTTAGGCTGTCTAGCAGCAGCAAATCATTCAACTGCGGAGACAAAAATCATAATCTACAAGCAGCTACCTCCCTTTCTGGTATTTGTACATAGGAGATGCAAATTGAAGAAACCCTGCGGAGAAAATCAAGAGCTTTGTTATTTGCTAAATGAGGAAGCAACAACTTCTCACAAGCCATCAAAAGGTTCTCCCATTATTTAGCGAGCAGAAACAGGCTAGCTGTTTTAAAAGTGAAAAAGTAATGTTTTCTTAAAGGGAACCTGTCACCTGAATTTGGCGGGACCAGTTTTGGGTCATATGGGCGGGGTTTTGGGGTGTTTGATTCACCCTTTCCTTACCCGCTGGCTGCATGCTGGCCGCAATATTGGATTGAAGTTCATTCTCTGTCCTCCGGAGTACACGCCTGCGCAAGGCAATATAATGAACTTCAATCCAATATTGCGGCCAGCATGCAGCCAGCGGGTAAGGAAAGGGTGAATCAAACACCCCAAAACCCCGCCCATATGACCCAAAACTGGTCCCGCCAAATTCAGGTGACAGGTTCCCTTTAACTAGGATTGTAAAAAAACTATTCCTTTTTTGGGGATCTGCAACAGGGTTCCTATTGTCAAAATGATTAAATAATTACAAAGGATTTTCACAAGCTATCCAAAAATTATTATTTTTTATAGGGAGCAGTAACAGGCTTTCTCTACTAAAAGTGAGAAAACAATAGCATGTCAACAATTTTCTGTTCCAAAAATTAGCCTTATTTTGGGAGCTGTTTCATATTTGTATACCCTCAAAAGAGTACTTTTCTTAACAGCAGTATATCATAGCTGCACAACTCATTGGACAAGCAGAGGTTATGTGGGTGGGTGCCTAATGGCAGAGGCAGCAGTAGAAGCCACATAAAAGAAAAATAAGACAGGTAAAGCAATTAAAGGGCCACTGTCACCCCCTCCAGCCGTTATAAACTAAAAGAGCCACCTTGTGCAGCAGTAATGCTGCAGTCTAACAAGGTGGCTCTTTTAGTTTTTGATTCAGTTATTCCCTCAATAAAGCGTTTTAAAATTTGCCCTAAATACCTGTCCTTAGACCTGGAGGTGGTCCGAAGCCTCCTCTGTGAATCTCCCAACGGCCGTCACTCTTCTCTTCTGGGGATGTGGTCGCCGCCCCCTGAGCGCTGTTTTTCTTAAATCCGGCGCCTGCGCTGTGCGTGCCTGCCTGGGACAGGCGCAGTCTTCATTGTCCATCATAGGTCAGATGCAGGGTGCCTGACTGCGCCTGTGCGGGCAGTGCGGCCACCCTGTTGCTGAATCCCCGCCCCGCACTGTGTTATTCATTATGCACAGTGCCGGGCTGGGGTTCCTGGGCATGCGCAATGCGCTGTTCAGACGCTCCCCCAGCTCCCCCACCTTCCAGCGTTGTTATTTGCGGCTGCTTCATTCCAAACGCTGGCAAGGAAACCTGTATATTCCGGCAACGCTGGAAGGCGGGGGAGCTGGGGGAGCGTCTGAACAGCGCAGTGCGCATGCCCAGGAACCCCAGCCCCGCACTGTGCATAATGAATAACACAGTGCGGGGCGGGGATTCAGCAACAGGGTGGCCGCACTGCCCGCACAGGCGCAGTCAGGCACCCTGCATCTGACCTATGACAGACAATGAAGACTGCGCCTGCCCCAGGCAGGCACGCACAGCGCAGGCGCTGGATTTAAGAAAAACAGCGCGAAGGGGGCGGCGACCACATCCCCAGATGAGAAGAGTGACGGCCATTGGGAGATTCACAGAGGAGGCTTCGGACCGCCTCCAGGTCTAAGGACAGGTATTTAGGGCAAATTTTAAAACACTTTATTGAGGGAATAAACTGAATCAAAAACTAAAAGAGCCACCTTGTTAGACTGCAGCATTACTGCTGCACAAGGTGGCTCTTTTAGTTTATAACGGCTGGAGGGGGTGACAGTGGCCCTTTAAATTCCTGGCAATGTAGAAGCAGCAGACACAGTACAGTACAGCACTATAAAACACAGTGCAATGGCATTGATAGAATTCGCACAGTAGAAAAATATGTTGGGTTAGGCAAGACAATGTCTGGCAGCTTACAGCCAATGATGGTAACTCCAGCAGTAGCATTATAATATAGCACTATAAAATACAGTGGACAGCCAGGAGATGTGTAGCTGGCGTTACTGTGCAATGCAGCAGCAAAAGTTTCATACGTGAAGAATAAAACGGGGCAGGCAAGCAGATGTCTCACAGAGTCGTGCTAGTAATGACAGCCCCGGCAGAAGCAGTACTACAGTATAGATGACATGATGGACAGGTAGTAGATGCAGAACTGAGCATGGACCATGGGCAATGGTTGCAGCAAAACTGCATAGAAGTCATACAGTTTCCAGGCAGGCAGATGGTGCCGCTAATCGAATTATTGGCATCAGTTTGTCACGCTGGTGCATCATGGACCCACTGTGCTATGGAGCAGGGAGAGCCTGGAGTTTTCACTAAAGCCCCTGATGGTGTGGTTAGACTTGAGCCACAGGTAAATGCAACGTGCCACTCCAGGACAGATCCCAGAACTGCAGTAGCTGACCCTAAGGACAGAGCAGAACAGATTCTAGAGCTTGTTCAGATGGGACAGAGTTTCAAGCACAGATACTGGCTCAGGTACCACCACAGTGATTTCAGGTTCAGGTACCTCTGGAGTGGTTACAAGTTCAGATACCGCCAGATCGGTTTCAGGTTTAGGTACCGCAGATCCGATTTCAGGCTTGAGGTACTGATTCAGACTAGCCTGGCGCAGGTACAAAGGACTGGTAATGGTACAGGTTTAAGTTGACTGAAACCGGAAAAGGAATACCAGGCTGATGACCATAAACGATGAAGAACTGTGATTTCGCGGAGGCCTCAATTACTTACATGATTATTAAAAGAGAATCCGCCCAAAAGTAACAGCTTGACCCAGTTGTCATGGTACACATTTGAGAAATACCACAGAAATTTAGAGAGAAATTGGTTGACTTTCTCCACCTGACCACTAGACTGAGGATGATATGCAGAAGAAAAGTGCAAGACCACATTGAACAGTTTACAAGCAGCTCTACAAAACCTGGATGTGAACTGGACACCCCGTCAGACACAATGTGAAGTGGAAACCTATGAAGGCAGAAGATGTGCTGTATAAACCTCTCAGCTAACACGACAGGAGAAAGGAGACCAGGCATTGAACTAAAGTGAGCCATTTTCAAGAAGCGATCTACTTTGAACCACATGACAGAGCAACCAGAGGACACAGAGAGCTGAAAAAACAGGAAGTGGTTGACGACGCCTGGGCGGAAGATCGTTAGGGGCGTTGTTTGGAGCACAGGAAGGTAGAAACATACTCTAGAACAGTGTTCCCCAACTCTGGTCCTCAAGAGCCACCAACAGGTCATGTTTTCAGGATTTCCTTAGTATTGCACAGGTGACTGAATGCTTGCCTGTCCAAGTGATGCAATTATCACCTGTGCAATACTAAGGAAATCCTGAAAACATGACCTGTTGGTGGCTCTTGAGGACCAGAGTTGCGGAACACTGCTCTAGAATATCCTTTGTCATCGTAGGCCACCAATAATGAAGAGAAATGAATTGTGTAGTTTTCCTCTGCCCTTTATGACCAGCTAACTTAGAAGAGTGCCCCCATTGCAGAACTCACTTGTTATCCGATTTTGACACCAAAGGGGGAATCAGAGACAAGTTCACCAGAGCAACAGTCACCATCCTGGCAGGTTCAGTGTTTATGCTGGCGTTTCTCCTCTTGCCTGGGAGAAATGCTGTCTAGATCCATTCTATCTGCCTTGATATTCTTGTTGGCTTGACGAACATGTAGGATGAAGTCAAGGCGGGCTAACAGCGACCACCCAGCTTGGCATGGGTTCAGCCATGTTCAGACTGTAAGTAAGTCAAGTTCTTATTGTCGGCGTACAGTATATAATGACTGGATGGACTACTTGGAATGCCCGCCAGGGCCGTGGGGTACTCGGTACCGGGTCCTGTACATAAAGGGATGTGTCACAGTGGCAGCGACCCTGTCCATGGTCCTGGGTGCCCATGTTAAAGGGACAGTCTTAAAAGGGGTTAGTTGAATAATATAAGTTTCTGATCCCACCTGTGGGATTTGGTCAGGGGTGACCAACGCTGCTTAAAGGGGTCCACTGGGGTGATGTTATGGCAGCAGGGAGGCTTCCCACAGGTGAAGCTGGGTTCCCAGGGCTCCCGATGTAGTAAATGAAGATGGTGTAGTAAGAAACAGAGGACACAAGGTTGCAGTCTCTTTACCTCTTTACTTGGTTCAAGGCAGCCACAGTCCAGGGTACCGGATCACGGTTGCTGGTGTGGTCTGGCCGGCTTGGAGGTGAATTGGGAATCCCTCTAACCAGGTGGGGTTGGAAGCCTTCCTTCTAGTGCTGTAGTGTTGTAGTCCCTTGCTGCCTTAGGCCTCACACAAAGTCCTCACGTTTCTTCTCTGTCCCCCTTTAGATAGGACACTAATCTGTACGACAGGTAACTCAAGCCTTTTTACAGGATCTCTATCATGACCCGGGCACTATCTGTTACTGTGTCCTCGGGTGTTAATGGTAGACACGTATCTTAAAATCTAGCTGTCCGCCGGAGAATGCCGTGGGGCATGAAGTTACCCCCACAACCTTGATCTTGACGTGGCTGTGACGGATAATGAAAGCAGTCTTCCACTCATCTCCTCTGTAGATGTGGATTTAGTGCTCATATCCATCAATGTTAATAAAATGTTCCTGAAAAGTCGAACGTGTGTCATGCAAGTGTCATGCGAGTACAATGTAATTTTTCTCATCTGCATTAAATTCGTATGCGTGTCCATATGAAATATGATTTTACCATTAGCTTTTAGATTCTCTATGTAATTTAAAAATAGTTTTTTAACAAAAAATATTCTTCGATATACAGGTAGGTAGAAATATGCAATTCAGATATTTAATCATTGCTTTGCGTGTGTAGCATACTGTACATGTATTTAAGTCATAAATAAATTAGAAAAGAAAAAAGTGCTGTAGGGTCCCCCACAATTTTAATAAACAGCTGAGTGAAAGCTGACAGCTGGGGGCTGATGTTTATAGCCTGGGAAGGGGCTAATAGACATGGAGCTTACCAGGCTATTAATATCAGCTCATAGCTGTATACTTTGCATTTACTGATTATTAAAATGGGGAACCCCCAAAAGTAGATGTGGGGCCCCCCTATAATTAATACACAGCAAAGGCTAGGTAGACAGCTGCTAGCTGATATTAATAAGCTAGGAAGGGGCCATGGATGTTAACCCCCTCCCCGACTAACAACATCAGCTCTCAGCTGCCCTAGAAATGGTGCATCCACAAGATGTGCTAATTCTGGTGCTTAGCCTCCGCTCTTCCCACTTGTCCTGGTGCAGTGGCAAGTGGGGTAGAAGTACTGGGGTTGATGTCACCTTTGTATTGGCAACTAACAACAAGCCCAGGGGTTAGTAATGGAGAAGCATCTATAGACGCTCCCATTACTAACCCCATAGTGGTTAAAAAAAAAAGCCTTAATAAAGTTCTTTATTTGAAACAAACACCCCCCTCTTTCAGCGATTTATTTAAAAAAATTAAAAAGCAAAAATATGCTCACCTGTCCAATGAGAAGATAATCCATCAATGCCAATATGATGACAAAAAATGATAAAACGCCATATTCCTCACCTATCCAACAAGAAGATAATCCATTTTTCCAGCAACGACTCTAGGTCTGCTACATCTAGATGCCATACTGAACGTTGGCATGATGCAAGCGTTCAGCCTGGCATCCAAAAGAGACACTGAGCTGCACATTATAGCGCAGCATCAGTGCCTTGCGGTGACATGAATAAGCTAAGTGGACTTCATAGTAAATAAACTCTGTTCACCTCATTAATGTAACCGCTAGCAGCGTGAGAGCTTTCTCACGCTAGAGGTGATGTCAGTGAGGTGAACGGAGTTCATTGGCTATGAACTCTGCTCACTTTATTCACATCACTCCCATGATGGTCATTGATATTAGGTCAGAGAAGCAAGGATGTCTCCACCAGACAGTTTGACCTTAATTCTCCTGGACAAACCCTCTCAGAATTCCGCTACCAGCGCCTCGCTGTTGGTCTACAATCAATCCTCTCTGATGCAGCCTGACGAGGGTTGATGCAGAAGTGACACAAGCCGACTCACAGAACACCTTGCAGAACACCTCCAGGAAGACTTGCAAATCTGAGGTCACCGGATCACTTCTCTCCCATTGAGCCAGGGTGCACTGGTTAATAAACCCGCTACACTGCTTGGGATCCCCGTCGAAACGTGGTTGTGCAGACAGACTAGGAGCAGGTCTAGATGCATGAGTTGCAAGCTGATTAGTCACTGCCGTGGCTGCTGTAACTTGGAGCGGAGCAGCCGATGTTGAAGGATTCAAATGAGTTTTCACTGTCTGCAGAGAACACAGGATTTTGTCCTGCTGATGAAATAAGTATTGAACGTGTCAACAATCTGATTTTTCACTCCTAGCATCCTATTGACATCCAAAATCCATGCTATCCAATTGCAATGCGATTTTTAACATGATCTTTTACATATTATGCAAATTGCCTCTGCTGCACCTGTTGGAAGTAGCGATCCTACAAGTCACAATCAACCCTTTAACGAGTCGTGCAATATGACTTAGGATAAAAGCCAAATCAGTATCTCAATTCGCAGACACGGTGTTTCGGGCTGTTGGCCCTCGTCAGTGCGAAGCATGAGAACTGATTTGGCTAGGTGAGAGGCTCTGGAGTGGGGTCTAAGGGGTAACGTTTCTACTTATGGAGAGTGACATACCAGCTGGCTTGTCAAGGTAAGGAGGCTTATTCGCCGTGCAATGCTCCTCTGGGAATTTAAATATGCAAATTGCCTCTGCTGAAAAAAAGAGGACTTAACTCTATAGCGCCACCTATTGGAAGTAGCGATCCTACAAGTCACAATCAACCCTTTAACGAGTCGTGCAATATGACTTAGGATAAAAGCCAAATCAGTATCTCAATTCGCAGACACGGTGTTTCGGGCTGTTGGCCCTCGTCAGTGCGAAGCATGAGAACTGATTTGTGAGAGGCTCTGGAGTGGGGTCTAAGGGGTAACGTTTCTCCTTATGGAGAGTGACATACCAGCTGGCTTGTCAAGGTAAGGAGGCTTATTCGCATTCGTTCTCATGCTTCGCACTGACGAGGGCCAACAGCCCGAAACACCGTGTCTGCGAATTGAGATACTGATTTGGCTTTTATCCTAAGTCATATTGCATGACTCGTTAAAGGGTTGATTGTGACTTGTAGGATCGCTACTTCCAATAGGTGGCGCTATAGAGTTAAGTCCTCTTTTTTTCAGCAGAGGCAATTTGCATATTTAAATTCCCAGAGGAGCATTGCACGGCGAATAAGCCTCCTTACCTTGACAAGCCAGCTGGTATGTCACTCTCCATAAGGAGAAACGTTACCCCTTAGACCCTTTTACATATTGTAATTCTCTGTCATTTACACATATTTTTTCAATACACACAAATATACTGTATTTATATATACAACCCCTGGCAAAAATAATGGAATCGCCGGCCTTGGAGGATGTTCATTCAGTTGTTTAATTTTGTAGAAAAAAAGCAGATCACAGACATGGCACAAAACTAAAGTAATTTCAAATGCCAAATTTCTGGCTTTAAGAAACACTAAAAGAAATCAAGAACAAAAAATGTGATAGTCAGTAATGGTTACTTTTTTTAACCAAGCATAGGAGAAAAAATTATGGAATCACTCAATTCTGAGGAAAAAATTATGGCATCATGAAAAACAAACAAACAAAAAAACACTCCAAAACATCACTAGTATTTTGTTGCACCACCTCTGGCTTTTATAACAGCTTGCAGTCTCTGAGGCATGGACAAACAGTACTCTTCATCAATCTGGCTCCAACTTTCTCCAATTGGCTGTTGCCAGATCAGCTTTGCAGGTTGGAGCCTTGTCATGGACCATTTTCTTCAACTTCCACCAAAGATTTTCAATTGGATTGAGATCTGGACTATTTGCAGGCCATGATATTGACCTCATGTGTCATTTTTAAAGGAATGTTTGCATAGTTTTTGCTCTATGGCAGGATGCATTATCATCTTGAAAAATGATTTCATCATCCCCAAACATACTTTCAATTGATGGGATAAGAAGTGTCCAAAATATCAACATAAACGTGTGCATTTATTGAAGATGTAATGACAGCCATCTCTGTTGTGACCTCTGTTTCCGGGCTCCCTCCTGTGGTCGTGAGTGGTACTGTGTGAGTTCTCTCTTTGGGCTCCCCCTGGTGGCTCTTTTTGTTATTTTGCAGGTTCTGGCTGGGATCAGCTGTCTCGTCATCTGCTAGTTAGGTTTCCTATTTAATCCACCTGGTCCTTCATTCCTTGCCTGTTGTCGTTGTATTCAGTGCTATTCTGATTGCTCCTGTCTACATCCGTTATCAGTCTCTCCAAGAGAAGCTAAGTTTTGTTTGCTTATTTTTGCTCATCTGTGTTCAAGATGTTTCCTAGTATATGATGGGTTTTGTCCAGCTTGCTAATATGTGATTTCCCTGCTTGCTGGTGCTCTGGGGTGCTGAGTTGCTCCCCCCACATCATTAGTTGGTGTGGGGGTTCTCGCATTCTCTGCGTGGATATTTTTGCATAGGGTTTTTTACTGACCGCACAGATCCCTTGCTATTTTCTGCTATCTAGCGTTAGCGGGCCTCATTTGCTTAACCTGTTTCATCTCTGCGTTTGTCTTTTCCTCTTAACTCACCGTTATTATTTGTGGGGGGCTTCTATATCTCAGGGGTTATTTCTCTGAGGCAGGTGAGGTCTTTACTTTCTCTTTAGGGGTAGTCAGTTTCTCAGGCCGTGAAGAGACGTCTAGGATTTCAGGAAACGTTCCACGGCTACCTTTAGTGTGTGCGGTTAGGATCAGGTTTTGCGGTCAGTCCAGTTACCACATCCCCAGAGCTCGTCCTATTATCTTCTACTTGCTGGTTAGATTTGTGATCCTAAGCCACTGAGGATCATAACACATCTCCCCAGTGCCTTTACCTGACATGCAGCCCCATATCATCAATGACTGTGGAAATTTGCATGTTCTCTTCAGACATCTTTATAAATCTCATTGGAACGGCACTAAACAAAAGTTCTAGCATCATCACCTTGCCCAATGCAGATTCGCAATTCATCATTGAATATGACTTTCATCCAGTCATCCACAGTCCACGATTGCTTTTCCTTAGCCCATTGTAACCTTGTTTTTTTCTGTTTAGGTGTTAATGGTGGCTTTCGTTTAGCTTTTCTGTATGTAAATCCCATTTCCTTTAGGTGGTTTCTTACAGTTCGGTCACAGACATTGACTCTAGTTGCCACCCATTCGTTCCTCAATGTTTTGTTGTGCATTTCCTGTTTTGCAGACATATTGCTTTAAGTTTCCAGTCTTGACGCTTTGATGTCTTCCTTGGTCTACCAGTATGTTTGCCTTTAACAACCTTCCCATGCTGTTTGTATTTGGTCCAGATTTTAGACACAGCTGACTGTGAGCAACCAACATCTTTTGCAACACTGCGTGATGATTTACCCTCTTTTAAGAGTTTGATAATCCTCTCCTTTGTTTCAAATGACATCTCTCCTGTTGGAGCCACGATTCATCCAGTCCACTTGGTGCAACAGCTCTCCAAGGTGTGATCACTAGTGTTGAGCAATACCGTCCGATACTTGAAAGTATCGGTATCGGAAAGTATCGGCCGATACCGGCAAAGTATCGGATCTAATCCGATACCGATACCCGATACCAATACAAGTCAATGGGACTCAAGTATCGTACGGTATCCTGTATGGTTCCCAGGGTCTGAAGGAGAGGAAACTCTCCTTCAGGCCCTGGGATCCATATCAATGTGTAAAAGAAAGAATTAAAATAAAAAATAGGGATATACTCACCTCTCCAAAGCAGCCTGGACTTTACCGCCGTAACCGGGAGCCGTTGTACCTAAGAATGCGCGCTTGAAGGGCCTTAGATGTCGTCACGGCGCTCTGATTGGTCCGTAGCGGTCGCGTGACCGCTACATGACCAATCACAAAGCAGTGACGTCACCTAAGGTCTTTCAAGCACTTGAAAGACCTTATGTGACGTCACTGCTTTGTGATTGGTCGCGTAGCGGTCACGCGACCGCTACGCAACCAATCAGAAGCTGCGGACGTCTTCTAAGGTATTTCAAGCGCTTGAAAGACCTTAGGTGACGTCACTGCTTTGTGATTGGTCGCGTAGCGGTCACGCGACCGCTACGGACCAATCAGAGCGCCGTGACGTCATCTAAGGCCCTTCAAGCGCGCATTCTTAGGTACAACGGCTCCCGGTTACGGCGGTAAAGTCCAGGCTGCGTCGGAGAAGTGAGTATATCCCTATTTTTTATTTTAATTCTTTCTTTTACACATTGATATTAATCCCGATACCGATTCCCGATACCACAAAAGTATCGGATCTTGGTATCGGAATTCCGATACCCGCAAGTATCGGCCGATACCCGATACTTGCGGTATCGGAATGCTCAACACTAGTGATCACTCCTATTTAGATGCAGACTAACGAGCAGATCTAATTTGATGCAGGTGTTATTTTTGGGTATGAAAATTTACAGCGTGATTCCATAATTTTTTCCTCAGAATTGAGTGATTCCATCATTTTTCCCCTATGCTTGGTTAAAAAAAGTAACCATTACTGACTACCACATTTTTTGTTCTTGATTTCTTTTAGTATTTCTTAAAGCCAGAAAGTTGGCATTTGAAATGACTTTAGTTTTGTGCCATGTCTGTGATCTGCTTTTTTTCTACAAAATTAAACAACTGAATGAACATCCTCTAAGGCCGGTGATTCCATAATTTTTGCCAGGGGTTGTAGATGATAGATAGATAGATAGATAGATAGATAGATAGATAGATAGATAGATAGATAGATAGATAGATAGATAGATAGATAGATAGATATCACAGCATGACAGGATAGAACAGAATAGATATATACACATAAAATGGATAGATATAAAGATGTCAGTGACGTACAGTGGGGGAAATAAGTATTTGATCCCTTGCTGATTTTATAAGTTTGTCCACTGAGAAAGACATGAACAGTCTATAATTTTAAGGGTAGGTTAATTTTAACATTGAGAGATAGAATATCAAAAATAAAAATCCAGAAAATCACATTGTATAAATTATAAACATTTATTTTGCATTTTGCAGTGAGAGATAAGTATTTGATCCCCCTACCAACCATTAAGAGTTCTGGCTCCTACAGTCCAGTTAGATGCTCCTAATCAACTCGTTGCCTGCATTAAAAACAGCTGTCGTACATAGTCAGCTTTATAAAAGACTCCTGTCCACAGACTCAATTAATCAGTCAGACTCCAACCTCTACAACATGGGCAAGACCAAAGAACTTTATAAGAATGTCAGGAACAAGATTATAGACCTTCACAAAGCTGGAATGGGCTATAAAACCATAAGTAAGACGCTTGGGGAGAAGGAGACAACTGTTGGTGCAATAGTAAGAAAATGGAAGAAATGCAAGATGACTGTCAATCAACATCGATCTGGGGCACCATGCAAAATCTCACCTCGTGGGGTATCCTTGATCATGAGGAAGGTGAGAGATCAGCCTAAAACTACACGGGAGAACTTGTTAATGATCTCAAGGCAGCTGGGACCACAGTCCCCAAGAAAACCATTGGTAACACATTATGCCGTAAAGGTGTAAAATCCTGCAGTGCCCACAAAGTCCCCCTGCTCAAGAAGGCACATGTGCAGGCCTATCTGAAGTTTGCCAATGAACACACCTGGATGATTCTGTGAGTGAATGGAGAAGATTCTGTGGTCAGATGCCGCAAAAATTGAGGTCTTTGGCGTTAACACAACTCGCCGTGCTTGGAGGAATAGAAGTGCTGCCTACAACCCAAAGAACACTGTCCCCACTGTCAAGCATGGATGTGGAAACATGTTTTGGGGGTGTTTCTCTGCTAAGAGCACAGGACTACCTCACCGCATCAATGGGAGAATGGATGGAGCCATGTATTGTAAAATCCTGAGTGACAACCTCCTTTCCTCTGCCAGGACAATAAAAATGGGTTGTGGATGGGTCTTCCAGCAAAACAATGACCCAAAACACACAGCCAAGGCAACAAAGGAGTGGCTAAGAAAGAAGCACATTAAGATCATGGAGTGGCCTAGCCAGTTTCCAGACCTTAATCCCATAGAAAACTTATGGAGGGAATTGAAGCTCTGAGTTGCCAAGCGACAGCCTCAAAATCTTAATGATTTAGAGATAATCTGCAAAGAGAAGAGGACCAAAACTCCTCCTGACATGTGCGCAAACCTCATTATCAACTACAAAAAACATCTGATTGCTGTGCTTGCCAACAAGGGTATTGCCAAGTATTAAGTCTTGTTTGCCAGAGGGATCAAATACTTATTTCTCACTGTAAAATGCAAATAAATTTATATAATTTATACAATGTGATTTATTTCGATTTTATTTTTTATATTTTATCTCTCAATGTTAAAATTAACCTACCCTTAAAATTATAGACTGTTCATGTCTTTGTCAGTGGGCCAACTTACAAAATCAGCAAGGAATCAAATACTTATTTCCCACACAGTATACAATTAGTATCTCAAAATGGAGGACAAATGGATTTTTTTTTTAAATATGTACAAAAATCTTTATTGACATAATAATGAACATACAAAAAGACAGATAAAACCATGTGCTGTAAAGGACACCACATAAAGTGGTGGCGTTTAGTACAAAGTATAGCTCAATTCACAATAACAAACTTAGTAATCGCAAGATGAGGACTTGCTTGTTGAGCTCAGAGAGTCACATTACAATGCCCCCTGCTGTAAGCAAAAAGTACCATCACTCATTATACTATTCCTATGTCTATACTAATGCCCAGGGTTGCATGGTTTGTGGTCAAAAGCCCAAGGTTCAAAACCAATCTGACATTACAATCATCAAAGGTTCCCCAAATTCATTTGTATGATACACAGTCAGAAAATCATCTTACCCGGTACTAAAACGCCAGCACCCAAACTCCGATAAGCGTTTCGCTGTCCGTTGACTCTGCTTCCTCCCCATCCATGTGTCGATTCACCAAATAAAAGAAGAATTGTTTTCAACTGACCACGGAGGGCCACTATTCTTTTGTCTGGACCTTACACGAATCTGCAGAGCAGTTCACACATGTAAATTGACATCAGAGATATGCTCCAAAGATTCACAGAATCAAGAGGAGGAAAGCATCTGCACCAATGCCCCAAATTTTTTTCAGTTGCATCCAGGGCTGGACTAAAGGTACCGTCACATTAAGCGACGCTGCAGCGATAGCGACAGCGATGCCGATCGCTGCAGCGTCGCTGTTTGGTCGCTGGAGAGCTGTCACACAGACCGCTCTCCAGCGACCAACGATGCCGAGGTCCCCGGGTAACCAGGGTAAGCATCGGGTTGCTAAGCGCAGGGCCGCGCTTAGTAACCCGATGTTTACCCTGGTTACCAGCGTAAAAGTTAAAAAAACAAACAGCACATACTCACCAGCGCGTCCCCCAGCCTCTGCTTCCTGACACTGACTGAGCTCCGGCCCTAACAGCACAGCGGTGACGTCACCGCTGTGCTTTCACTTTCAGTTTAGGGCCGGCGCTCAGTCAGTGTCAGGAAGCAGAGGCTGGGGGACGCGCTGGTGAGTATGTGCTGTTTGTTTTTTTAACTTTTACGCTGGTAACCAGGGTAAACATCGGGTTACTAAGCGCGGCCCTGCGCTTAGTAACCCGATGTTTACCCTGGTTACCAGTGTAAAATATCGCCGGTATCCTTGCTTTTGCTGTCAAACACGGCGATACACGGCGACCTAGCGACCAAATAAAGTGCAGACCTTCTAGCAGCGACCAGCAATTTCACAGCGGGATCCAGATCGCTGCTGCGTGTCAAATACAGCGATATCGCTATCCAGGTCGCTGCAACGTCACGGATCGCTGGCGATATCGCCTAGTGTGACGGTACCTTAAGAGGTTTCCGAGCAGAATCCAGACTCTCATCACCAGATTTTAACCCCCGGGGTGGAGGTGATCCTGCTGAGACTCAGATAACTGAAGCAGACACAGACAGTTCTGTGCTGTCTGGGCAGGAAGAGGAGAAGGGTGAGTTTCAGGGCGAGGACTGGGAGAACAAAGGATGGCAATGAGGTTGTAGATCTCACTTGGTGTGAACCCAGAGGCATGCAGCTGAGTAGCTCAGCAGAGGAGGTGGAGGAGGACGAAGACGAGGAAGTTATTTTGCAGCTTGTGCACAGACAGAGTGATTGCAATAATTTGACTATTACATGCATCAACATGCATTAGTCTGGGAAACTCACTGTGCTAAAATGAAGACTAGCGGGCCTCGACAACCACTGCCTTACCCATCAAGCGCATGTGCTGCTTCTTCCTTCTGCACCACAAATGCAAGTGTTCTTACACAGGTCTCCGGCCGCAGAACTTCCATTTGTTTACCCCTACAATCGGGGTGAGTGAGAGCCCATCAGCTGTTATGGAAGTGGAATTTTTGTTTCACTAAGCACACCGTATCTTTCTCAATCCACCATAACATCTCTGCCTGCACCTCACTCACAAACCTGCAGTTTGTCGCATTCACCCTACTCCACCCTCTCTGAGCACAGCAGCCAACCCTTGGTCCCACAGTTGAGGTCATGTAATAGAATGGTTCCGCCTACACATGCCAAAGCTAAGAGCTACAAATATAAAAGGGATTAGTGGATGGTTTCCATTCTGCTGAAAGTATTGAGACGTATATTCCAGTAAAGATTAAATAAGGTAGTGGTTTATTCTATGCATTTCGAAGTACAAAGTTGCTTCTTCTTCAGGAAAGACCACATGTAAACATGGCCAGGGGCGTTACATCTCGCTGACTAGGCACTGGGTGCCTCTGGTGGCTATGGGGCAGGCGGGCAAGTGGCTGCTCCACAACTCGTGGAATCCCCAAGACTTTCGGTACAAACCTCTGTATTTAACACTTCCTCCACTGCTTCTGCCTCATCCATCTCCTCTAAGGCCTCCATTTGCACCCTCAACCTCTCCCTTAATGAGACACGCATTCCAACAGTGCAGAGAGAATCCACCCACCCTCTGTACTGCGCAGCCAGGGATCACTGCAATCAGTCAGTGTTTAAATATTATGCCATGACATAGCAGTCATACAGCTCAAGAGTTGTGGACAGCTGTCTAGGCCGAGTTTGAGCAATGGCTGTCTCCACTGAACCTGGAGCCAGGGAAGGCTGCATGCGATAATGGTGCAAACCTGATGGTGGCCCTACACCGGGGCAACCTCACACACGTGGATTGCATGGCTCACGTCTTTAAACTGGCAAATCCTGGGGACGGAAGCTTGGAAGCAGCTTCCTACAAGTGAATGTGATTCACCCCACCCCCTACAGCACACTGGGACTGAGACACCCTTTGTCTGTAAAGTGCCAGAATGAAACCAGACAAAAGCTCGGTCACGACTACCGCTCTGCATCAGTTTATGTGGCGCCCCAGGGTCCTGGTCATCACAGTGGCATTGCTTTCCTCCCGGGGAGAGTGATGCTACGTTTGGAGGCAATGAAGGATAACTGCATCCAGGTACCACAAACATGCAACACTTCACACTCCAGGCCAGCTTCTGATCCTATTTACTAGATGACTCCCTATATATATATATATATATATATATATATATATATATATATATATATAAATGGTAGTCTGTAGGGAAAGTTAGTCAGTCCTTCAGGGAAGCTGTTCCTGGCAGGAGCGAATTCCTGTCAGAGGACAGAGGAGAGGGTTCATGGAGCTGTGCATGCCCTCGGAGCTGCAGCTCCCAGAAAGAGATATATAAAGGCCGGATTGATTGCAGCGAGCATGCAGGAGAGGAAGCACAGGAGAGGATATCAGAAGGGGACCAACCCCGAGCAGGCTGCCTCCTTCTGAGGCGCAGAGACCGGTAGCTGGAACATCGAGGTTGTAAGGACCTCTATGACTTACATCAGAGACCGGCAGGACAGCTGAACTCTACGTTACCTGTCCAACCTAACACCCAGGAGGCACGGTGACAACCTTAGAGGTTGGGGCGTGCTAGAGTCCCTATAAACCGCCTCAAGTCACCAGTCATACGGGTATGTCCTATCCAATCCGGGGGACAGAGAGAGATAACATCTGTGAGGACCTTATGAGAAGCTTAGCAGTAAGGGACTACACCACCATGGCGCTAGAGGAAAGGCTTTTATTCTCCACCTGGACAAGGGGACTCTGGACTTGCCTCCAAACCGGACGGACTCTGCCTGCCCTGTGGTCTGGTGCTCTGGACTGTGGATGCTGAAGTCTTCAGTAAAGGTAAAGAGACTGCAACCCTGTGTCCTCGTTCTTCTCTGCGCCACTCACCATTCACCATCTATTTACCGGGAAGCCCTGGGGATACACTTCACCTGTGGGAAGTTATACCATCTAACTGCCATAACATCACCCCTGAGGACCCCTTAAAGCAGCCTCGGTCACCCTGACCGAATACCACAGGTGGCGTTACGAACATAAACCTTATCCCTTTAAAGACCTTTCCCTTTTATACGGTTGTCCCAGGGCCATGGACCGGGTCAGCCACCATGACATCCCCCTGTGAACACCGGACCCGGTAGCAAGTACCCCTTGCCCTGACGGGGTACTCCATTTACACAGGCAGCCAAACAATAGTTTACTTTGATGCATGCAATGGAGCAATGGTTTTCTTGAAGTACAGTATGCAGACCTTTTCCTGTGCTACTGCTTGAAGAAACTGTATTCTAAAACTGGCAGTAGGTTTGGGAGTTGATTTTGAGTCCATCTTCAACCAGGAGAGGTACAATGAGCTCATCAATATACCTAATTTGGACGTGTCCTTGTGTCTGTGCACAATGAGTCATCCACAGCTCAACCGTGTGTCTGTGCGCAATGAGTCATCCACAGCTGAATGGTAACTTAGGTATCCATAGTTACTACCACTAGCAGCTAACTGCGTGGGTGTAACCATGGATACCTAAGGAGGGGAGGTCTCCCTGGTGGCGAGTTAAGGCATAAGACTTTCTTGAACGTTAGCCTGTGAGGCATCACTGTGAGGCAACACTGTGAGGCAACATTGTGAGGCAACACTCAGGAAACACTGAGGCAACAGTGTGAGGCAACATTGCAAAGATGGATCAAACTGAGTACGCTGCTGTACGTAAAGAAGCGAATCGCATGTGGATAAGTAACCTGCGTCTTAATGAAACAGAAGATGAACAAAATTGTCGAAGAACTCCTGATGCAGCCCGAGAGAGGGCGGCCAGAGCTAGAGAAACAAATGAAGTAACTGAATCACGTAGAGCATCTAATGCTGCATGACAATGAGCAACACGCAATGCACAAAATGATACACATATTTCACAAAAAGAGAACAAGATAGAATACGTGTCCAAAATGCAAGAGCTACTACACGAAGGCAAGTTACATTTGACTTCTCAATCAAATTGATGAGACACGTATTGAAGAGCACTATGCTGGCGAACTGACATTTCGATGTCAGTTCTGCCAATCTAAAAATTTAAAAGACGAAATGGCACAGGACAAAACATTCCCTTCCTGCTGCAAGAGAGGGCACATCCAATTAAGTCCCATTCGTATGGGTGATCAATTAGTCAAGTTGATGAAAGGAGAGCATCAGCACTCCAATAACTTTATGGCTAATATAAGGCAATACAACAGCAATACACCAGGTATTTATGTTTGCTATTAGTCTGCACATACGCCAGTCTGCTGCGTGGGTACACCCCATTGTGAGGTCAGTCTGTTGCGTGGTTATACCCCATTGCATGGTACGTAATCACAGCGCATGCCCGAAGGGTGCACAATCACTCGTCTTTATTAATACCAGCTCATAGCAGTACCCCACCTCCGACTTGGCTTCGAGTCAAATTGGAGGTCTGTTCCCATTACTGATCCAGCCACATGTCCATTCATCTTGTTGGTCAAGAATCACTCTCATAACATCAGTCAATAAATTGATAGAAAATCTGTTTTCATATATTTCCTGGCCCAGTCATGACATTTCAACTTCTGTGTCTTGTTAAGTGACAGAGACAGAAGAGTGCAAGCGTACAAACTTATGATGACATTTAACACATTCAGAGCAGGAATGAATGTGTCACATGGTTTTGTCACTTTACATCAATTAAGGAATGTGCTCCGCAGACCTCACCGGAACATCACAATCCTGGACCAGACCTCAATCAGAGGACAATAAAACTTTTACACTCCGTATGGTAGATGCCATAACGAAAAAGAAGTGAAGAAAAATTGGGAAGGTAAAAATGGTTATCTTTAACCATGTTAAAGTTGTTAATTTTACAAATAAAGATAACCATAACCATTTTTACCTTCCCAATTTTCCTTCACTTCTTTTTTGTATGGTATCTACCATTACAAAATATGTTGAATTAAGTACCGAAGTGACCTTTCGCCTATAAAAACTAGGACCATGAGATTAACTTGTCTCATTTATTGCAAAATCCCTGAGTCCGTTTATCTATAAATATGTGACTCTCCAGATTTTGTGATATACTATGCCTCCTGAAGAGACCTAAGTAGTCTTGAAAGTTTTTTACTTGTTACCATCTTCTCAGTAAGCCATTAAAGGTATCACCACTGAGGACTTTTTATATTGTTTCAGTGATGGTCAGGTATCATCATTCCTTACCTTGGCCAAGTCTTTGAGTGCTCAACATCTTGTACTTCTGGGCACTCCAGGGAGGTTGCAGTTCTGGAATATGACAGCACAGAAAGATAATGGGTTCCTGGTTGCTTCATGTTTTATTATTCTCAAATAGCTGAAGATCATGTGCATCTTTTTTCTCAGCACATTTTTCGTGACCCTGTTGAATTTTTGCAACAAAACTTTTGATAGTTCTTTGATGACACCCTAATAACATTGCAATTTTAAGAGTTTATCCCTCTGTACGACTTGTAACAATTTTATACTTTATATAGCGAGCTATAGGAGCGTCATACTATGTCTAGAGAGCAGTGAGGGCCATTATACTGTGCATAGTGGTCAGTGGAAGTCACCACACAATATATAGGGGGCTTTCAGGGTCCAACACTGTATATATTGGTGATGGGAGACATCATATTGCATATAGAGGGCTGTGAAATAACCCATACTGTGTATACTAAATTGTGGGGACCTCATACTGCATCCTGTGGGTTCTGGGGGCACCATACTGTGTATGCAGAGCTGTGGGACTATTATACCATATATGGGGGCTATTGAGACCCCATACTGTGTGTAGGGACATTTGGAGGCTTTATACTATATAACAGGAGCTGGGAGCAGGGGACATCATATGTATATGAAGCTTCAACGGACATCATACTGTATATTATGAAGCTGTGGGAGACATCATTCTGTATATAGGGGAGTTGTGGTGCACATCTCACTGAATATATGGGAGCTGTTGGTGACATCAAACTGTATAAAGAGGAGCAATGGGGGGACATCATACTGTGGGGTCCAGTTGGGTATTTGTGGATATCTGGACTGACCTGGGTTGGAGTAGTGGTATTGCAACCAATAGGGACAGCAGCAGGTAGAGTAGTCAGGCATAGCCAAGGAGGCGATACACGTAAGCAGCAAAGTAGTTTAAAGGAGCATCACGTAGCATAGTCAGGGATAGCGAAGGAGTCGATACATAGAAGCAGCAGCATAATGTAGAATGAAGGAGCAGGTGAAAGGAAGCTTGACTAAAGGCTGGTAGCTCAATAATCTCGCAAGGATGGGAGTGTCATGCCAGGTTTAAATAGGGTGTTCAATCAGAGTTGAGCCAATCAGGAACTCAGGGTGGAGACAATCAGAAACAACACAGGTGCAAATATCTAGGTTAGCATGGAAATGTCTGGCGACCTGAATAAATTAGAGGGAAAAGCTGCCACCATGTGCACAAGAGCTGCTGAGTTTGAGTCCTGACAATATTATTACTTTTTAGGGACAATCTGATGAGAGTATTACATTTTAAATGGGCACATAAAGAGAATCTGTCAGTAGGATCAACCATCCTAAGCCATCTATAGTAGCATGTAAAGGTTTGGGCACCCTTCGTCAAAATTACTGTTATTGTTAACAGTTAAGAAAGTTGAAGAATAAATGATCTCTAAAAGACCTAAAGTTAAAGATAACACACATCCATTGCATTTTAGGCAAGATAGATAGATAGATAGATAGATAGATAGATAGATAGATAGATAGATAGATAGATAGATAGATAGATAGATTCATCTATTACACTTTTTGTAGCAAGCCAACAGTCTTTCAATTCTTGTTGGAGGGATTTTCATCCATTGTTCCTTGGAAAATATTTCCAGTTCTGGGAGATTAGTGGGTTGTCTGGCATGCACTGCTATTTTGAGGTCTTGCCACAGATTTTCGATGAAGTTCAAATGAGGGGACAGTGAGACCCATTGTGAAACCTTCAGCTTGCCCCTTTGGATGTAGTCTATTGTGGATTTTGGTGTGTGTTTAGGCTTAGAGATGAGCAAATATTTAAATGTTCGATTTGGATTACGATCGCCGAATTTGCAATATTCGCCGATTAATTTGTCAAATATTCGCCGAACATAACCAAACGCCATTCATGTCAATGGGAGGCAGAAACAAACGCATGCACAATGTGACACCCCAGGGTCCTGGTTGTCACAGTGACATTGCTTTCCTCACGAGGAGAGTGATGTTACGCTTGGAAGCGATGAAGGATATCTCTTTATCAGATAATCACAATGCACACAAAATGTTCACACTCCTGGTCACAAGGGGGAGCTTTTGATCCTATTCCTAGGTGACTCCTCTGTATATTGTGGTATGGCGGGAAAGTTCAGTCAGTTCCTGTCAGACAGACACAGAGGAGAGTGCAGACCGACATAGAGTGTCAGAAGGTCTGAAGGGGCCCTGTAGTCTGAAGTACTACAACCCATGGAGAATGAGAGATACAGAAGGAAAGAACATTGTTCAGTGAGCGTGAAGTTAAGCGAAGCACAGGAGAGTGATATCAGGGGAGACCAGCTGTGAATGAGCTGCCTTCCTCTGAGCCGGAACACTGAGGTTGTAAGGGACTCTATGACTTACAGCAGAGACCGGCAGGACAGCTGAACTGAAAGTTACCTGTCCACACTAATACCCAGGAGGCACAGTGACGCATACAGCCCGGGTCATGATAGAGATCCTGTAAAAAGGCTTGAGTCACCTGTCATACGAGTTTGTGTCCTATCCTATACGGGGGAGAGAGAAGAACTGTGAGGACCTTATCAGAAGCCATAGGCAGTAAGGGACTACAACACCACCGCGCTAGAGGAAGGCTTTCATCTCCACCTGGTAAAAGGGGAACTCTGGATTCACTTCCAAGCCTGTACCTGTGATCTGGTGCCCTGGACTGCGGTTGCCTGAAGCCTACAGTAAACCAGGTAGAGACTGCACACCTGTGTCCTCATTCTTTACTGCACCGTTCACCATCCCCATCTATACACTGGGAGTCCTGGGGACATACTGCACCTGTGGGAAGTTATACCATCTAGCTGCCATACCATCACCCCAGAGGACCCATCTAAGCAGCGTCAGTCCCCACTGACCGAATACCACAGGTGGCGTCACGAACATAAACTTTATTCAATTTCCCTTTCACATGGGTGCCCAGGGCCATGGGTTGCCACTGTGACATCCCCCTGTGAACACCGGACCCGGTACCGGGTACTCCATGGCCCTGGCGGGCGACTCACACAACACCTTACAATGGCTCCAAATGCTGCCAAAACACATCAAATGAAGGACAGACACCAGGATAGTGGCCTCAATTCACCCACAGTAAAGATTTTAGCATGGCACTGCAGTAATCAGCCAGGCATGAGGTATTGGGGTCTGGGACACCATTTACAGCTTTCACTAGAACGTCACAGTAAGATGAGGTGGGTGAGGGATCAGTGTAGGGCCCCTTTGCTGGGATCCCTGATACCACATGCAACACCTCTACCTGCTTTCATGCTGAGCCACACTCAGGTGGCACAAATATCAGTTTTGTAGACTACTATTGTCAGAAAAATTTAAGGATAGTAACACGGGTAGTTGAGCCCAAGGAAGTGGAGGCCTGACGGTGTCGGAGGCCAACTGCTACAGGCAACACACATTAAGGAGACCCAACCAGGAGTGTTCACATTTCCAACATTATTAGCAGACACCACCAAAGTGTCATCAATTTCACCACAGTAGAAATAGTATAAAAGGGACCGACAGTTCTTCCACTACACCCAATACAGCATATGAACACCCAACCAGGAGTGTTCACATTTAAACAAATGAGGGCCTTACACCACAAAAGTGGAATAAATTTCACCACAGTACAAATATTATAATAGGGACCCAAAGGTCTTTCACTACACCCAATCCAGCAGCTGGACACCCAACCAGGAGTGTTCACATTTTCAAAAAGTATTGACAGACACCACCAAAGTGGCATCACTTTTACCACTGTTGAAATACTATAATAGGGACCAACGGGTCTTCCACTACACCCAATCCAGCAAATGGACACTCAACCAGGAGTGTGCATAGTTTAAAAAATGAGAGCCTGACACCACTGAAGTGGAATATCTGTCACGAGAATAGCATGAGAACTGTGTGCTTCACTGCTGACTTGGGGAAAAGCTCTCTTAAGGTTGTGTAAAAGCGTGTTTCGATACTCCAGCATTCAAGGGTCTCTTTCTAGGGCAGGAATCATCTGGCAAAATTTGGTTTCATAACATGGATCTAACAGAGTGGCAACCCAGTAGTCAGCATTATTCCTAATCATAACTATAAGGGGTCATGTTGCAGATAGTGCAGCAAGAAGGTACTCACATGTCGAGCTCTACCATGAGGTCCAAGCCCATGCTGTGTTGGTGGCTGGGTAACAATGAGGCTCGTATCCTCCATCCCCTCCCGCCAACCAGGAACAACAGACAGGGGAGGATTATCCTCTTCTTCTGACTGTTGCTCGACCATCACCTCTTTCTCCTCAATTTGTTCCTCATGTCTTGCACCTTTGATAACAGTTTGTCTGTTATCCCAAGCCCACCTCGATTGCACTAATCCACCCTCCCATGGTGCCCGCCTGTGTGATGACAGTCTTGAACTTAGAGACAATGTTATCCCTTCCGCAGTCTCCTCTGCTTCCTCCTCTTCTTCTGGGACCACCATCTCCTCCTGTAGGCTATTCAAAGTCTGCTCCAGCATATAGATGACCGGAATAGTGATGCTGAAGATGGCATCGTCAGTGCTATCAATCTTAGTATCCATTTTGAAACTGTGCAGAAGGGTGCAGAGTGTCATGATTCTCAATGGCGAGAGAACATAGCCCAGCATATATGAGAACTAGCTCTTGGAAGATGGAAACTATACTGACCATGAACTAAACCTGCCGCACAACTAGAAGTGGCCGGGTAGCATGCCTACGTTTTTTTATCCCTAGATGCCCAGCGCCAGCCGGAGAACTACCTAATCCTAGCAGAGGAAAAGACAGTCCTGGCTCACCTCTAGAGAAATTTTCCCAAAAGGCAGACAGAGGCCCCCATGTCATGATCTCCATGGCCAGAGAACTAGCATAAGCCTCTATAGGAACAAGCTCTTGGAAGATGTAACTATACTGACCATGAACTAAACCTACCGCATCATCTAGAAGTAGCCAGGTAGCATGTCCTACTTTTTATCCCTATATGCCCAGCGCCGGCCGGAGAACTAAATAATGCTAGCAGAGGGAAATATAAGACCTGACTCACCTCTAGAGAAATGCCCAAAAAAAGGAGACAGAGGCCCCCCACATATATTGGCGGTGATTTTAGAAGAAATAACAAACGCAGCAGGAAAATAGTTTTAGCAAATTTGAGGTCCGCTTTCTAGATAGCAGAAGACAGAAAGCATACTTTCATGGTCAGTAGAAAACCCTAACAAAACACATCCAGAAATTACTTTAGGACTCTGGCATTAACTCATAATACCAGAGTGGCAATTCCTGATCAACAAGAGCTTTCCAGACACAGTAACGAAACTGCAGCTGTGAACTGGAACCAAAATACAAAAACAAAACATGGACGAATGCCCAACTTATCTAGTAGATGTCTGGGAGCAGGAACAAGCACAGAGAGGCTTCTGATAACATTGTTGACCGGCAAGCATCTAACAGAGAAGCCAGGTTATATAGCGACACCCAGATCTAATCAGAACAGGTGAACAGGGAAGATGATGTCACAAGTTCAATTCCACCAGTAGCCACCGGGGGAGCCCAGAATCCAAATTCACAACAGTACCCCCCCCTCAAGGAGGGGGCACCGAACCCTCACCAGAACCACCAGGGCGATCAGGATGGGCCCTATGAAAGGCACGAACCAGATCAGAGGCATGAACATCAGATGCAGTGACCCAAGAATTATCCTCCTGGCCATATCCCTTCCACTTGACCAGATACTGGAGTCTCCGTCTGGAAACACGGGAGTCTAGGATTTTTTCCACAACGTACTCCAACTCACCCTCAACCAACACCGGAGCAGGAGGCTCAACGGAAGGCACAACCGGTGCCTCATACCTGCGCAATAACGACCGATGAAAAACGTTATGAATAGAAAAGGATGCAGGGAGGTCCAAACGGAAGGAAACAGGGTTAAGAATCTCCAATATTTTATACGGACCGATGAACCGAGGCTTAAACTTAGGAGATGAGACCCTCATAGGGACAAAACGAGAAGACAACCACACCAAATCTCCAACACAAAGCCGAGGACCAACACGACGGTGACGGTTGGCAAAAAGCTGAGTCTTCTCCTGGGACAACTTTAAATTGTCCATCACCTGCCCCCAGATATGATGCAATCTCTCCACCACCGCATCCACTCCAGGACAATCCGAGGATTCCATCTGACCGGAGGAAAATCGAGGATGGAACCCCGAATTACAGAAAAACGGGGAAACCAAGGTGGCAGAGCTGGCCCGATTATTGAGGGCGAACTCCGCCAATGGCAAAAAAGCAACCCAATCATCCTGGTCAGCAGACACAAAACACCTCAGATATGTCTCCAGGGTCTGATTAGTCCGCTCGGTCTGGCCATTAGTCTGAGGGTGAAAAGCAGACGAAAAAGACAAATCTATGCCCATCCTAGCACAAAATGCCCGCCAAAATCTAGACACAAATTGGGTTCCTCTGTCAGAAACGATATTCTCAGGAATACCATGCAAACGAACAACATTTTGAAAAAACAGGGGCACCAACTCGGAAGAAGAAGGCAATTTGGGCAGGGGAACCAAATGAACCATCTTAGAAAAACGGTCACACACCACCCAGATGACAGACATCTTCTGAGAAACAGGCAGATCTGAAATAAAATCCATCGAGATGTGTGTCCAAGGCCTCTTAGGAATAGGCAAGGGCAACAATAATCCACTAGCCCGAGAACAACAAGGCTTGGCCCGAGCACAAACGTCACAAGACTGCACAAAGCCTCGCACATCTCGTGACAGGGAAGGCCACCAGAAGGATCTTGCCACCAAATCCCTGGTACCAAAAATTCCAGGATGACCTGCCAACGCAGAAGAATGCACCTCAGAGATGACTTTACTGGTCCAATCATCAGGAACAAACAGCCTATCAGGCGGACAACGATCCGGTCTATCCGCCTGAAACTCCTGCAAGGCCCGCCGCAGGTCTGGAGAAACGGCTGACAAGATAACTCCCTCCTTAAGAATACCTGTGGGGTCAGAGTTGCCAGGTGAATCAGGCTCAAAACTCCTAGAAAGGGCATCCGCCTTAACATTCTTAGAACCTGGTAGGTACGATACCACAAAATTAAACCGAGAAAAAAATAATGACCAGCGCGCCTGTCTAGGATTCAGGCGCCTGGCGGTCTCAAGATAAATCAAATTTTTGTGGTCAGTCAATACCACCACCTGATGTCTGGCCCCCTCGAGCCAATGGCGCCACTCCTCAAACGCCCACTTCATGGCCAAAAGCTCCCGATTCCCAACATCATAATTCCGCTCAGCGGGCGAAAATTTACGGGAAAAGAAGGCACAAGGCCTCATCACGGCGCAGTCAGAACTTTTCTGCGACAACACTGCCCCAGCTCCGATCTCAGAAGCGTCGACCTCAACCTGAAAAGGAAGAGTCACATCAGGCTGACGCAACACAGGGGCAGAAGAAAAACAGCGCTTAAGCTCCTGAAAGGCCTCCACAGCATCAGGGGACCAATTAGCAACATCAGCACCCTGTCTAGTCAAATCGGTCAATGGCTTAACGACATCCGAAAAACCAGAAATAAATCGACGATAAAAGTTGGCAAAGCCCAAAAATTTCTGAAGACTTTTAAGAGAAGAGGGCTGAGTCCAATCACAAATAGCTTGAACCTTGACAGGATCCATCTCAATGGAAGAGGGAGAAAAAATATATCCCAAAAAGGAAATTCTCTGAACCCCAAAAACGCACTTAGAACCCTTGACACACAGAGAATTAGACCGCAAAACCTGAAAAACCCTCTTAACTTGCCGGACATGAGAGTCCCAGTCATCCGAAAAAATCAGAATATCATCCAGATACACTATCATAAATTTATCCAAAAAATCGCGGAAAATATCATGCATAAAGGACTGGAAGACTGAAGGGGCATTAGAAAGACCAAAAGGCATCACCAAATACTCAAAGTGGCCCTCGGGCGTATTAAATGCGGTTTTCCACTCATCCCCCTGCCTGATCCGCACCAAATTATACGCCCCACGGAGATCAATCTTAGAGAACCACTTGGCCCCCTTTATGCGAGCAAACAAATCAGTCAGCAACGGCAATGGGTATTGATATTTAACCGTGATTTTATTCAAAAGCCGATAATCAATACATGGTCTCAAAGAGCCGTCTTTTTTTGACACAAAGAAAAAACCGGCTCCTAAGGGAGATGACGATGGACGAATATGTCCCTTTTCCAAGGACTCCTTTATATATTCTCGCATAGCAGTATGTTCAGGCACAGACAGATTAAATAACCGACCCTTTGGGTATTTACTACCCGGAATTAAATCTATAGCACAATCGCACTCACGGTGCGGAGGTAGTGAACCCAGCTTGGGTTCTTCAAAGACGTCACGATAATCAGACAGGAACTCAGGGATTTCAGAGGGAATAGATGATGAAATGGACACCAAAGGTACGTCCCCATGAGTCCCCTTACATCCCCAGCTCAACACAGACATAGCTCTCCAGTCAAGGACTGGGTTGTGAGACTGCAGCCATGGCAATCCCAGCACCAAATCATCATGTAGATTATACAGCACCAGAAAACGAATAGTCTCCTGGTGATCCGGATTAATACACATAGTCACTTGTGTCCAGTATTGTGGTTTATTATTAGCCAATGGGGTGGAGTCAATCCCCTTCAGAGGAATAAGAGTTTCCAAAGGCTCTAAATCATACCCACAACGATTGGCAAAGGACCAATCCATAAGACTCAAAGCGGCGCCAGAGTCGATATAGGCGTCAGTAGTAATAGATGACAAAGAGCAAATCAGGGTCACAGACAAAATAAATTTAGACTGTAAAGTGCCAATGGAAACGGATTTATCAAGCTTTTTAGTACGCTTAGAGCATGCTGATATAACATGAGTAGAATCCCCACAATAGAAACACAACCCATTTTTCCGTCTAAAATTCTGCCGCTCGCTTCTGGACAGAATTCTATCACACTGCATGCTTTCTGGCGTCTTCTCAGTGGACACCGCCAGATGGTGCACTGGTTTGCGCTCCCGCAGACGCCTATCGATCTGAATGGCCATTGTCATGGACTCATTCAGACCCGCAGGCACAGGGAACCCCACCATAACATCCTTAATGGCATCAGAGAGACCCTCTCTGAAAGTAGCCGCCAAGGCACACTCATTCCACTGAGTAAGCACAGACCATTTACGGAATCTTTGGCAGTAAATTTCAGCTTCATCTTGCCCCTGCGATAGGGACATCAAAGTTTTTTCTGCCTGAAGTTCCAAATGAGGTTCCTCATACAGCAAGCCCAAGGCCAAAAAAAACGCATCCACATTGCGCAACGCAGGATCCCCTGGTGCTAATGCAAAAGCCCAGTCTTGAGGGTCGCCCCGGAGCAAGGAAATCACAATCCCAACCTGCTGTGCAGGGTCTCCAGCAGAACGAGATTTCAGGGACAAAAATAGCTTACAATTATTTCTAAAATTCTGAAAGCTAGATCTATTCCCTGAGAAGAATTCCGGCAAAGGAATTCTCGGCTCAGATACCGGAACATGAATAATAAAATCTTGCAAATTTTGTACTTTCGTGGTGAGATTATTCAAACCTGCAGTTACACTCTGAAGATCCATTATTAACAGGTGAACACAAAGCCATTCAAAGATTATAAGGAGAGAGAAAAAAAAGAAAGACTGCAGCATAGACAGACTGGCAAGTGATCCAATTAAGAGCACAGAGAAAAAAAAAAAAAAAAAAAAACTCTCAGCAGACTTCTTATTTCTCTCCTTTCTCAGCCAAGGATTTTAACCCTTTAGTGGGCCGGTCAAACTGTCATGATCTCCATGGCCAGAGAACTAGCATAAGCCTCTATAGGAACAAGCTCTTGGAAGATGTAACTATACTGACCATGAACTAAACCTACCGCATCATCTAGAAGTAGCCAGGTAGCATGTCCTACTTTTTATCCCTATATGCCCAGCGCCGGCCGGAGAACTAAATAATGCTAGCAGAGGGAAATATAAGACCTGACTCACCTCTAGAGAAATGCCCAAAAAAAGGAGACAGAGGCCCCCCACATATATTGGCAGTGATTTTAGAAGAAATAACAAACGCAGCAGGAAAATAGTTTTAGCAAATTTGAGGTCCGCTTTCTAGATAGCAGAAGACAGAAAGCATACTTTCATGGTCAGTAGAAAACCCTAACAAAACACATCCAGAAATTACTTTAGGACTCTGGCATTAACTCATAATACCAGAGTGGCAATTCCTGATCAACAAGAGCTTTCCAGACACAGTAACGAAACTGCAGCTGTGAACTGGAACCAAAATACAAAAACAAAACATGGACGAATGCCCAACTTATCTAGTAGATGTCTGGGAGCAGGAACAAGCACAGAGAGGCTTCTGATAACATTGTTGACCGGCAAGCATCTAACAGAGAAGCCAGGTTATATAGCGACACCCAGATCTAATCAGAACAGGTGAACAGGGAAGATGATGTCACAAGTTCAATTCCACCAGTAGCCACCGGGGGAGCCCAGAATCCAAATTCACAACACCCCCACATATATTGGCGGTGATTTAAGATGAAATGACAAACGTAGTATGAAAATAGGTTTAGCAAAATCGAGGTCCGCTTACTAGATAGCATGAAGACAGAAAGGGCACTTTCATGGTCAGCAGAAAACCCTATCAAAACACCATCCAGAAATTACTTTAAGACTCTAGCATTAACTCATAACACCAGAGTGGCAATTTCCGCTCACAAGAGCTTTCCAGACACAGTAACGAAACAGCAGCTGTGAACAGGAACAAAATGCAAAAACACACAAGGACAAAAGTCCAACTTAGCTGGGAGTTGTCTAGTAGCAGGAACATGCACATAAAGGCTACTGATTACATTGTTGACCGGCATGAAACTGACAGAGGAGCAAGGTTATATAGCGACTCCCACATCCTGATAGGAGCAGGTTAACAGAGGGGATGATGCACACAAGTTAAATTCCACAAGTGGCCACAGGGGGAGCCCAGAATCCAATTTACAACAGTACCCCCCCCTCAAGGAGGGGGCACCGAACCCTCACCAGAACCACCAGGGCGATCAGGATGAGCCCTATGAAAGGCACGGACAAGATCGGAGGCATGAACATCAGAGGCAGTGACCCAAGAATTATCCTCCTGACCGTATCCCTTCCATTTGACCAGATACTGGAGTTTCCGTCTGGAAACACGAGAGTCCAAGATCTTTTCCACAACGTACTCCAACTCACCCTCAACCAACACCGGAGCAGGAGGCTCAATGGAAGGCACAGCTGGTACCTCATACCTGCGCAACAATGACCGATGAAAAACATTATGAATCGAAAAGGATGCAGGGAGGTCCAAACGGAAGGACACAGGGTTAAGAATCTCCAATATCTTGTACGGGCCGATGAACCGAGGCTTAAACTTAGGAGAAGAAACCCTCATAGGGACAAAACGAGAAGACAACCACACCAAGTCCCCAACACAAAGCCGAGGACCAACACGACGACGGCGGTTGGCAAAAAGCTGAGTCTTCTCCTGGGACAACTTCAAATTGTCCACCACCTGCCCCCAAATCTGATGCAACCTCTCCACCACAGCATCCACTCCAGGACAATCCGAAGATTCCACTTGACCGGAGGAAAATCGAGGATGAAACCCCGAATTACAGAAAAACGGGGACACCAAGGTGGCAGAGCTGGCCCGATTATTGAGGGCGAACTCCGCCAAAGGCAAAAAAGCAACCCAATCATCCTGATCCGCAGACACAAAACACCTCAAATATGTCTCCAAGGTCTGATTAGTCCGCTCGGTCTGGCCATTAGTCTGAGGATGGAAAGCAGACGAAAAAGACAAATCTATGCCCATCCTAGCACAGAATGCCCGCCAAAATCTAGACACGAATTGGGTCCCTCTGTCAGAAACGATATTCTCCGGAATACCATGCAAACGAACAACATTTTGAAAAAACAGAGGAACCAACTCGGAAGAAGAAGGCAACTTAGGCAAGGGAACCAGATGGACCATCTTAGAGAAACGGTCACACACCACCCAGATGACAGACATCTTCTGAGAAACAGGCAGATCCGAAATAAAATCCATCGAGATGTGCGTCCAAGGCCTCTTCGGGATAGGCAAGGGTAACAACAATCCACTAGCCCGAGAACAACAAGGCTTGGCCCGAGCACAAACGTCACAAGACTGCACAAAGCCTCGCACATCTCGTGACAGGGAAGGCCACCAGAAGGACCTTGCCACCAAATCCCTGGTACCAAAGATTCCAGGATGACCTGCCAACGCAGAAGAATGAACCTCAGAGATGACTCTACTGGTCCAATCATCAGGAACAAACAGTCTACCAGGTGGGCAACGATCAGGTCTATCCGCCTGAAACTCCTGCAAGGCCCGCCGCAGGTCTGGAGAAACGGCAGACAATATCACTCCATCTTTAAGGATACCTGTGGGCTCAGAATTACCAGGGGAGTCAGGCTCAAAACTCCTAGAAAGGGCATCCGCCTTAACATTCTTAGAACCCGGTAGATAAGACACCACAAAATTAAACCGAGAGAAAAACAACGACCAGCGCGCTTGTCTAGGATTCAGGCGCCTGGCAGACTCAAGGTAAATTAAATTTTTGTGGTCAGTCAATACCACCACCTGATGTCTGGCCCCCTCAAGCCAGTGACGCCACTCCTCAAAAGCCCACTTCATGGCCAAAAGCTCCCGATTCCCAATATCATAATTCCGCTCGGCGGGCGAAAATTTACGGGAAAAAAAAGCACAAGGTCTCATCACGGAGCAGTCGGAACTTCTCTGCGACAACACCGCCCCAGCTCCGATTTCAGAAGCGTCGACCTCAACCTGAAAAGGAAGAGCAACATCAGGCTGACGCAACACTGGGGCGGAAGAAAAGCGGCGCTTGAGCTCCCGAAAGGCCTCCACAGCATCAGGGGACCAATCAGCAACATCAGCACCCTTCTTAGTCAAATCAGTCAATGGTTTTACAACATCAGAAAAACCAGCAATAAATCGACGATAAAAGTTAGCAAAGCCCAAAAATTTCTGAAGACTCTTAAGAGAAGAGGGTTGCGTCCAATCACCAATAGCCTGAACCTTGACAGGATCCATCTCGATGGAAGAGGGGGAAAAAATGTATCCCAAGAAGGAAATCTTCTGAACCCCAAAAACACACTTAGAACCCTTCACACACAAGGAATTAGACCGCAAAACCTGAAAAACCCTCCTGACCTGCTGGACATGAGAGTCCCAGTCATCCGAAAAAATCAGAATATCATCCAGATACACAATCATAAATTTATCCAAATAATCGCGGAAAATGTCATGCATAAAGGACTGGAAGACTGAAGGGGCATTTGAAAGACCAAAAGGCATCACCAAATACTCAAAATGGCCCTCGGGCGTATTAAATGCGGTTTTCCACTCATCCCCCTGCTTGATTCGCACCAAATTATACGCCCCACGGAGATCAATCTTAGAGAACCACTTGGCCCCCTTTATACGAGCAAACAAATCAGTAAGCAGTGGTAACGGATATTGATATTTAACAGTGATCTTATTCAAAAGTCGATAATCAATACACGGCCTCAAAGAGCCGTCTTTCTTAGACACAAAGAAAAAACCGGCTCCTAAGGGAGATGACGAAGGACGAATATGTCCCTTTTCCAAGGACTCCTTTATATATTCTCGCATAGCAGCGTGTTCAGGCACAGACAGATTAAATAAACGCCCCTTAGGGTATTTACTACCCGGGATCAAGTCTATGGCACAATCGCACTCCCGGTGCGGAGGTAGTGAACCAACCTTGGGTTCTTCAAAAACGTCACGAAAGTCAGACAAGAATTCAGGAATCTCAGAGGGAATAGATGATGAAATGGAAACCAAAGGTACGTCCCCATGAGTTCCTTTACATCCCCAGCTTAACACAGACATAGCTCTCCAGTCGAGGACTGGGTTATGAGATTGCAGCCATGGCAATCCCAGCACCAAAACATCATGTAGATTATACAGCACCAGAAAGCGAATAACCTCCTGGTGATCCGGATTAACACGCATAGTCACTTGTGTCCAGTATTCTGGTTTATTACTAGCCAATGGGGTGGAGTCAATCCCTTTCAGAGGTATCGGAGCCTCCAATGGCTCCAAATCATACCCACAGCGTTTGGCAAAGGACCAATCCATAAGACTCAAAGCAGCGCCAGAGTCGACATAGGCGTCCGCGGTAATAGATGACAAAGAACAAATCAGGGTCACAGATAGAATAAACTTAGACTGTAAAGTGCTAATTGAAACAGACTTGTCAGGCTTCTTAGTACGCTTAAAGCATGCTGATATAACATGAGTTGAATCACCACAATAGAAGCACAACCCATTTTTTCGTCTAAAATTCTGCCGCTCGCTTCTGGACAGAATTCTATCACATTGCATATTTTCTGGCGTTTTCTCAGTAGACACCGCCAAATGGTGCACAGGTTTGCGCTCCCGCAGACGCCTATCGATCTGAATAGCCATCGTCATGGACTCATTCAGACTCGCAGGCACAGGGAACCCCACCATAACATCCTTAATGGCATCAGAGAGACCTTCTCTGAAAATCGCCGCCAGGGCGCACTCATTCCACTGAGTAAGCACAGACCATTTGCGGAATTTTTGGCAGTATATTTCAGCTTCATCTTGCCCCTGAGACAAGGACATCAAGGCCTTTTCCGCCTGAAGCTCTAAATGAGGTTCCTCATAAAGCAACCCCAAGGCCAGAAAAAACGCATCCACATTGAGCAACGCAGGATCCCCTGGTGCCAATGCAAAAGCCCAGTCTTGAGGGTCGCCCCGGAGCAAGGAAATTACAATCCTGACCTGCTGTGCAGGGTCTCCGGCAGAGCGAGACTTCAGGGACAAAAACAATTTGCAATTATTTTTAAAATTTTGAAAGTGAGATCTATTCCCCGAGAAGAATTCAGGCAAAGGAATTCTAGGCTCAGACATAGGTGCATGAACAACAAAATCTTGCAAATTTTGTACCTTTGTGGCGAGATTATTCAAACCTGTAGCTACACTCTGAAGATCCATTTGAAACAGGTGAACACAGAGCCATTCAAGGATTAGAAGGAGAGGAAGAGAGGAAGGCTGCAGTATAGGCAGACTAGCAAGTGATTCAATTAAGAGCACACTCAGAACTAGAGGGAAAAAAAAAAAAAAAAAAAAAAATTGTAGCAGACTTCTTTTTTCTCTCCTTTCTCAGCCAGTAATTTAACCCTTTTTGGGCCGGTCAAACTGTCATGATTCTCAATGGCGAGAGAACATAGCCCAGCATATATGAGAACTAGCTCTTGGAAGATGGAAACTATACTGACCATGAACTAAACCTGCCGCACAACTAGAAGTGGCCGGGTAGCATGCCTACGTTTTTTTATCCCTAGATGCCCAGCGCCAGCCGGAGAACTACCTAATCCTAGCAGAGGAAAAGACAGTCCTGGCTCACCTCTAGAGAAATTTTCCCAAAAGGCAGACAGAGGCCCCCACATATATTGGCGGTGATTTAAGATGAAATGACAAACGTAGTATGAAAATAGGTTTAGCAAAATCGAGGTCCGCTTACTAGATAGCATGAAGACAGAAAGGGCACTTTCATGGTCAGCAGAAAACCCTATCAAAACACCATCCAGAAATTACTTTAAGACTCTAGCATTAACTCATAACACCAGAGTGGCAATTTCCGCTCACAAGAGCTTTCCAGACACAGTAACGAAACAGCAGCTGTGAACAGGAACAAAATGCAAAAACACACAAGGACAAAAGTCCAACTTAGCTGGGAGTTGTCTAGTAGCAGGAACATGCACAGAAAGGCTACTGATTACATTGTTGACCGGCATGAAACTGACAGAGGAGCAAGGTTATATAGCGACTCCCACATCCTGATAGGAGCAGGTGAACAGAGGGGATGATGCACACAAGTTAAATTCCACAAGTGGCCACAGGGGGAGCCCAGAATCCAATTTACAACAGCAGAGGTCCTTAATTTGTACCCACTCTTTAAACGTGATATGCACCATATCCATACTGTGTTGGCCCAGGCTATACAACATGACATACTGCGTCAGGGCTCGTTGCTGCTGCTACAGTTGCTGCAACATGTGCAGAGTGTAATTCCAAGTCAGCACATCGCATATCAACCTGTTGACTGGCATGGACAAAGACCTCTGTATTGATGCAAGTCGATGACCAGAGGGGTGTGAACAGCGGAAATGAGCACAAAGCTTATGTGCTTTCTGGAGTAGCTAACTCAGGCCAGGATAGTGGTGGAGAAAATGATGTACCACCAGGTTGAGGACTTGAGCCATGCAAGGCACGTGTGTGAGCTTGCCTCACTGTAGGGCTGCCACCAGATTTGCACCGTTATCGGACATGGCCTTCCCTGGATGCAGGTTCAGTGGAGGTAGCCATTGATCAAACTCAGCCTGGAGAACTGTCCACAACTCTTCAGCTGCAATCTCCAAGGCATATCAATTTTAAGACTGCCTGATTGCGGTGAGCCTTGGCTGCGCAGTATGGAGGTGGTGGGAGTTCGCTCTGCACTGCTGGAATGCGTTTCTCGTTAAGGCAGAGGTTGAGGGTGCAGGTGGAGGCCCTAGAGGAAATAGAGGAGGCAGAAGAAGTGGAGGAAGTGTTAAATATAGAGGTTTGTCCTGAAAGCTGTAACACCGCTGGGTTTATACCTTGTTTCTTTTGCATTACTTTTGCATGTCTCTGCTTTAACCCTTGCTCCTCTTCCCCTAACTTGCAGGGATACTGTAGTCTGTTACCTGTATGGATGCGGCTCAGTTCCCTGTGCTGCTGCATAGCTGTACATGTGCTGTGATGTTTTTGCTCTGCTGCATGACCACTCGCATGTGCGGTCCCTGGCTGCCGCTGTGGAAGCTATCCGCGGCTTGCAAGGTTCTCTGTAGCTCGACTTTCCTCGTGTGTTCAGGCTAGCAGTCACTGCTAGGTAGCCTAAGCCACAGTTCCTGTGCTGTCTGTGCTGTAATGGTTTCTGCTTGTGCTTAGGGTGCATGCGGCCACACCTACCCTGCTTTTATTAGAGTTTGAGTGCACCTGTGTTGCTTCCTCAGCCTATTGCTGAGGGGCAGCTCCTATATAAACCCCCTCTTTCCTGTTGGGCGTTGCCAGAGCATTGCATTGTGTTTCTGTGTTTTGCCTTATTAGTTAGGTATCCAGCTCCCGTTCTGTCTGCAGTATGTTCTGGGAGAGCTGATACCTGTCTTCCACCTCTTCTGGGGGCAGAGTACCCAGATCCACCTATCCTGGAGGCTGCATATCCAGATCTGTTTGTGTTTTGTTTTTCCGCCAAAACTGGGGGCACAGTACCCAGACCCGCCAATCCTGGAGGCTGCATATCCAGTAGCTGACCCTGTTTGAACTGTGTCCTCTGTTATGTTCCTGAAGTCCTTTTGTGTCTGACACCCCGTACCCAGTGACTGAACTTCCTGGGCTCATCTTTTAAAAATGGAGTCTGGTGTTTATGCTGAGCCCTTACTATGCTGTGCTCAGCCTGTTATGCGGTGCTAACCCTGTCTGGCCCAGGTCCAGTCTGGCAGTGCTTGCATCATCATGCTTGAGTTCCTTCCTAGGTCCGATGCCCGGAGCTTGACGGCCGTAGCTAGGAACCTAATGACCACCGCTACCTGATCCTGTGCCATCTGAGTCTCAGTCGATGACCTGGGCTGCCTTGGTGTCCCAGATGTCTATCTGGTATTCCTGATGTCCTGATGCCCTGCCTGTGTCCTGATGTCCTTTCTGTGTCCGATGTCCTGATGCCCTGGGCTGCCATGCCAGTGTCCCAGCCGATGACCTGGGCCACCACGCCAGTGTCCCGGATGTCTATCCTGATGTCCAGCCTGTGTTCAGATGTCCAGCCTGGGTCCTGATGTCCAGCCTGTGTCCTGATGTCCAGCCTATGTCCTGATGCCCAGTCTGTGTCTGATGTCCTGATCCAGCCTGTGTCTGATGTCCTGCCTGTGACCTGATGTTCCAACGGTTCCCAGGGGTCCACCCTGTGATGACGTCTGTCCTGGGTCGGTGTCTGATGTTCTCCTGCTGAGCCTGTGCTACACATGAGGCCTGAGAGAGAGGCCGACCTAGTAAGCCCATGCCAGATGACCCTGGACTGCATAAACCCGTGATGACCCCTGCAATCGTTTGACGTCTGTCCAAGGTCGGTGTCTGATGTTCTCGTGCTGAGCCTGTGCTGTGCCTGAGGCCTGAGAGAGAGGCCGACCTAGTAAGCCCATGCCAGATGACCCTGGACTGCATCAACCGGTGATGACCCTTGCCATCGTCAGAAGTCCGTCCGAGGTTGGTGTCTGATGTTCTCCTGCTGAGCCTTAGCTGCGCCTGAGGCCTGAGAGAGAGGTCGTCCTAGTATGCCCGTGTCAGATAACCCTGGACTTCATCAACCCGTGATGTCCTCCTGCCTTCTTCTGTTATCCTGAGACGTGTACCCTACTCTGATGTGTGGAATCAGGATTAGTGTTGAGCGATACCGTCCGATACTTGAAAGTATCGGTATCGGATAGTATCGTCCGATACCCGAAAAGTATCGGATATCGCCGATATCAATACGCGATACCAATACAAGTCAATGGGACACCAAGTATCGGAAGGTATCCTGATGGTTCCCAGGGTCTGAAGGAGAGGAAACTCCCCTTCAGGCCCTGGGATCCATATTAATGTGTAAAATAAAGAATAAAAATAAAAAATATTGATATACTCACCCTCTGACGTGCCCTGGTTGTAACCGCCAGCCTCCGTTCATAAGAATGAGCGCTTGAAAGTCCTTAGATGATGTCGCGGCCTGTGATTGGTCGCGGAGCGGTCACGTGACCGCAACGCGACCAATCACAAGCCGTGACGTCATCTAAGGTCTTTCAAGCGCTTGAAAGACCTTAGATGACGCCACGGCTTGTGATTGGTCGCGTTGCGGTCACGTGACCGCTCCGCGACCAATCACAGGCCGCGACGTCATCTAAGGACTTTCAAGCGCTCATTCTTATGAACGGAGGCTGGCGGTTACAACCAGGGCGCGTCAGAGGGTGAGTATATCAATATTGTTTTTCTTTATTTTACACATTAATATCGATCCCGATACCGATTCCCGATACCACAAAAGTATCGGATCTCGGTATCGGAATTCCGATACAGCAAATATCGGCCGATACCCGATACTTGCGGTATCGGAATGCTCAACACTAATCAGGATCCTAACATCATTATGTTTTGTTATGTACTGTGTTTTCATTTAAGTAAACTTTGTTTCTTCATACCTGAAGTTGTGCGGTGTAATCTAGTTCTGCATATTGCCATCTTGTTCACATGCTCAGCTGCCACAGACCCTGCTCGCTGCCCTTCCCTAGTCTGGGTAGCTCTCTATGTGGTCCAGTGGGTCCACATCACGTTCCCATTTGGGAGGCTCGCCCACATCGTCATGGTTTGGCGACATGGGGGCATCGGCTCGGCCGAGTTTATGGTCGCAGCCGTAACACAAGCCATGGGTATTACAAGACCTGTGAAGCAGCGCCTGTTCCCACAGCCACCAGAGTCGCCCAGTGCCCAGTTAGCGAGATATAATGCCCTTGACCATGCTTACTCGTCTAAGTGTCTGTGTACAATGCACCCTGGCAGACATAAATTTTGTCAAGGATCAGGTGATGTTGTCTGTGACATGCTGATGTAGCGCAGGCACAGCTTTCTACGAAAAGTAATGGCGACTGGGTAATTGGTACTGGGGGACTGCTACGGCCATCAGCTTTTGGAAACCATCTGTATCTACCAGGTGAAAAGGCAGCATTTCTGTGGCCAGCAGATTGGAGATGTTGGAGTTCAACCTCTTAGCTTTGTCATGCGTAGGAGGAAATAATCTTTTACATGACCACAACTGTGGAACCATGAGCTGGCTGTAGTGCTGAGAGAGGGCAGAGTAAGGTGAACCAGAAAAACTGCTGGACCATGAGAGAGGTGCAGGCGGAGATGTTATGGTAGATTGAGAAAATTGTGTTGTGGTCATTCTCTGAGATCGGTCAAAAACAGCAGGCATGTACGCTTCTTTTACAGCAGAAGCAGACCTCTCAGTCAGCATGACTGAAGCAGGTAAATAACCTGAGGTTCTACAGTCGAAGAAATGCATCCCAATAGTTGGTATGGTAACAGAGGAGGAGAAAGAAGCAGCAGATGGGGCGATTGATGGGGCGGCTGATGGTTGTTACGGTCTGGTCTGCATTTTTATGCTGTGGGATTCCCACAGTAAAGCATGTTGATTGCGTATGTGAAGGTTCATACATGTAGTAGTCAAATTATTGCACTTTTTACCTTGACTCAGTTTTTTACTGCAAAGTTGGCAGATTACGTGAGTTGGCTCATCCTTTGCAGTGTCAAAAAAGCCCCAGGCTAGGTAACCCTTGCCACTCCTGTGAGCTGCAGGTCACAGGCACAGTTGTGGCTGAGGATGCATCTCTCATCATGGCTGCATCCTGACGTGTCTGCGATGTACAGCGCAATGTAACCTCCTCATCTTCCTACTCAGCTGTGTGCTTCAATGTTCACGCCAACTGGGACCTAACACCTTATCATCGGCATCCTCTGTGTTATCTCATTCCTCACCCTAGGAGTCACCCTCCTCCTCCTCATGCCCTAAGGGTACCGTCACACATTGAAATTTCCATCGCTACGACGTTACGATTCGTGACGTTCTAGCGATATCGTTACGATATCGCTGTGTCTGACACGCTACTGCGATCAGACACCCTGCTGAGAATCGTACGTCGTAGCAGATCGTTTGGAACTTTCTTTCGTCGCTTGATCACCCGCTGACATCGCTGGATCGTTGTGTGTGACAGCGATCCAGCGATGTCTTCGCTTGTAACCAGGGTAAACATCGGGTAACTAAGCGCAGGGCCGCGCTTAGTAACCCGATGTTTACCCTGGTTACAAGCGTAAACGTAAAAAAACAAACCGTGCATACTCACCCGTCGGTGTCCTTCAGGTCCCTTGCCGTCTGCTTCCTGCTCTGAGTGCCGGCCGGAAAGTGAGAGCAGAGCGCAGCGGTGCTGCGATCTGCTCTCACTGTACGGCTGCACTCAGAGCAGGAAGCAGACGGCAAGGGACCTGAAGGACACCGACGGGTGAGTATGTACTGTTTGTTTTTTTACGTTTACGCTGGTAACCAGGGTAAACATCGAGTTACTAAGCGCGGCCCTGCGCTTAGTTACCCGATGTTTACCCTGGTTACCCGGGGACTTCGGCATCGCTCCAGCGCCGTGATTGCAACGTGTGACCGCAGTCTACGACGCTGGAGCGATGATTATACGACGCTGCGACGTCACGAATCGTGCCGTCGCAGCGATGAAAATTTCAATGTGTGACGGTACCCTAAGAGCACAGTACAGTCCACGTGAGCCTCAGATATCTGAGTCTCATGAAGATCACCTCCCCCAGGGGTTATCGTTTGATAATGAGGGTCAGGATGCTGTTTGGACCGTACTTCATCCTGCCCCAGAACCAAGCCAAAAAAAATTTGGGCATCGGTGCAGATTTCCTCCTCTTGACTCTGCAAAGCTTTTGAGTACACTTCTGATGAACATGGCATAGAATGTGTTGACAGCACTTCAGACTCAGTCATCTGTGGTTCCGTACAGTCAGTGGAATGGTTGGATAGTTGGGATATGTGGGGGAAGCAAGGGGAATTTCGGTGCCACCTCTGTGGACTGTACTGGGTGTGTTGTTGAGGTGGAAGAAGAGGAGGAGAGGCCACTTGAAGCTGCACTTGCCATCCACTTGAGTACATGCTCTTTCTGGGCATCATTTACAAGGCATACCACTGTGTGTCTGCCAAAGAAAGGTAGTGGTGTAGCCATTACAGTAATATAAGTTGTCAGTTGTCTTTGCATAGGAATTGATGTTGCTTCACTAGTGCTTTCACAAACATTACCACCTACCCCACGTACACTTTGAACACCAAGCCTAATTCCCCTTCCACCACGGCCTCGCTTTTTCCCTTTTTGCTGAGATATTGTGGTAGGAGCACAGTATTAGCAACAAAAAATTAGATTTTAAACCCTTAGTGACGGAGCCAAATTTGTGAAATCTGACCAGTGTCACTTTATGTGGTAATAACTCTGGAATGCTTCAGCAAATAACAGTGATTTTGATATTTTTTTTCGTGACACATTATACTTTATGACAATGGTAAATTTAGGTTGATATGTTTTGTGTTTATTTATAAAAAAATATCAGAAATTTGAGAAAAATGTAAAAAAATTAGCAATTTTCAAACTTTGAATGATTATCCCTTTAATCCAGATAGTCATACCACAGCAAAACATTAATAAATAACATTTCCCACATGTCGGCTTTACATCAGCACCATTTGTAAAATGTTCTTTTATTTTGTTAGCATTTCAGGAGGTTTAAAAATGTAGCAGTAATTTTTCATTTTTTCAAGGAAATTTACAAAATTTATTTTTTTAGGGACTTAGCCATGTTTGAAGTGACTTTAGGGGTCCCATATATTTGGAAACCCCCGTTTTAAAAACGGTACCCCCTGACATATTGAAAACTGCTGACAGGTAGTTTATTAACCCTTCAGTTGCTTTTCAGGAATTAATGCAAAGTGTCTTGACAGAAATGAAAAAGTGCATTTTTACCACGTAAATGCCTCTAACTTCTGAACAGGTTACCACAGCCGGCAGACTCTTAGGCCAGAATTTGGTCATTTGGTCAAACACTGATAGTGGCTGATGCAGCAAGTTGTCAGCTATAGTGTACAGCTGACAGCTGCTGGATTGTCACCTGCATGGGGATGCTATTCTCGTAAATCTCAGGTCAGTTAAAAGACGTATTGGCGGTCATTAAGGGGTTAAACTCTGCGCCACCTTTGCAAACAGCTGAATTTCAGTGACAGTAAATTCAAAGTTAAAATATGACATGCTGTATCGGGTTAGTCACAGAAAAAAGAATTGTTTGAGTGTGGATGAGACTTGTATGACAAAAAAGTTATGCTGCAAACAATCTTAAAGTCAGGTCTCTTACTGTATGATGTTAAGAACAGAAGAATTTTTGTGACCTATGGATCAGGCCTCTGTAACACACTAAATGCTACAAACTATTCTAAAGTCAGGTCTCTTACTGTATGACGTTAATAATAGAACATTTTTTGTGGCCTATGGATCAGGCCTCTATAACACACTAGATGCTACAAACTATTTTAAAGTCAGGTCCCTTAATGTATGACGTTAAGAATGGAAGAATTTTTGTGGCATATGGATGAGGCTTCAATAACACACTAGATGCTACAAACTATTTTAAAGTTAGGTCCCTTACTGTATGATGTTAATAACAAGCATTTTTTGTGGCCTCTGGATCAGGCCTCTACAGCTTAATTTCAACCCAACCAAATGACTAAGTGTGATACGGTGGGTTGTCTAACTTTTTGCAACTGAAAAATTATAAAAAAAATTTAATGTGCCTTAGGCCTGTAGACAGGTTGATATCACTGCCACAAAATGACAACGTGGGATACAGCAGGCTGTTTCACATTTAGCCACAGAAAAAAAATAACGTTTTTTTTAATATGCCTTAGGTCTACAGACAGTTTTATGTCACCACAGCACTAAATGACAAGGTGGGATATAGCAGGCTGTTTCACATTTAGCTAGTGAAAAACTATTAATTGGAATGCTATACTCGTGCATGGAGCACAATAGAAGCAGTACACAACACACTTGTAGGACATGTGCCCTGCTGGCTTTCTTTGTGGACCTCAGTAATGTCCAAAAAAGAAAAAAATGCTGGAAGGTAAATTTAACAGCCACACTGGACAGTAGATTGCTACACTCTCTGACTGATATACATCCACCTAGCTAACTAGCTAAAATGTGGGATACAGCAGGCTTTTTCACATTTAGCTCGTGAAAAAATATTAATTAGAATGCTATACTCGTGCATGGAGTACAAAAGAAGCAGTGCACAACACGTGCCCTGCTGGCTTTCTTTGTGGACCTCAGTAATGTCCAAAAAAAAAAAATGCTGTAAGGTAAATTTAACAGCCACACTGGACAGTAGCTGGCTACTCTATCTGACTGATATACAACCGCCTAACTAACTAGCTAAAATCTTGCTATTTAGAGTGCCAGCTTCAGGACTAGCCTCTCTGCATTGTTACAGTGTAAAAAATGGTGCTAAAACAAGATGTCCACTATTTATAAGGAGAGGGACATGTGATTTGAGCAGCCAATGACACAAGCCGTTGTGTCAGGACATTGTGGGTGTTTCCTGTGCCCTGATTGGCTAGCCGCAATGTGCACACATAAAGTTAGGGGAAAAGACTGCTTACAAGTACGCCATGCCACTGAGCTCTGCAAACCCCCTCATTTCATCAAACACGTGCCAAACGCTCATGATACACCACCATTATCATTGCTAAAGTGCTGAAAATACTTTTGTGGCAACGCAAATATTTTCCCACACTTTTTATCAAATGTTACCAATTTTTTTCCGATTTTATAAAATTTTGCTCGTGTTTCTGATCACGAATCTGAATGTGTCATATTCGTGCCGAATTTATGCTTGGCAATCGTTTTCTGAACATATTTGCTCATCATTATTTAGGACCATTATGCATTTATAGAAGCCATGCTCCTTTCAACTTCAGCTTTTTTTTACAGATGGTGTTGTTTGCATCAAGAATTTGTTGAAATTTCATTGAATCCATTCTTCCCTCTACCCATGAAATGTTTACTGTGCCATTGACTGCAACACAATCCCAAAGCATGACTGATCCACCCCCATGTTTAATGGTTGGCGAGAAGTTCTTTTCCTTAAATTCTGTGCCCTTTTTTGTCTGCACACAACTCTGATCATTGTGGCCATAGAGTTATATTTTAATCTCATTGGTCCACAGGACTTGTTTCCAAAACGCATCATCTAGATGTTCTTTTGAATAAATGCAAATGCAAAATGCAGATTCCAAAATACATTTAGATGATGAGTCGGGGGAGCGGGATGTACATAGTGAGGGCTGACGAGAATGCAGTGACTGGTATTGAAATGTGGGAAAGAGTACAAGGACTAATTAATTTAAATATTTATTAGGTGGGGAAAGTGGCTATTTATAGTTGGTGGAGGCACAGTGGTGGATTATAATTTATATTTGGAATGGTGGGTTGCATAATAACTAATTATGCATTAATTGTGGGTGCACGTCTGTATTCAGATGTGTAGTGTAGAAGAAAGAGAAAAAGTGGGGAATGTGCTCTGGACGCGGGGCTCTAGATAACTGTGTTATTGTCTGCAGAGACGAGTCCTGGCTGGAAGAAGAGATGACGGTCTGCTCTGGATGAAGAAGAAAAGAAAGATGAAGGACTTCAACTAGAGATGTCACTGGTAAGTCAGTGTGTTACTGTTAGCACCACACCGGATCGCTTCGCTAAAAGGCAGTCTCCGATGTGTCACTTCACTCACCCATACTGCGGTCAGTTCTTCCCTTCCCCATGCTCTGCATGCTTTCAGTCGGGCCTCTAGCCATGTCCTTAGGACACACGCACGTGCTTAAAGGGCCAGCGCGTGCACTTGCTATTTTCTCCCCAGCCAATGGCTGTGGGACGTTATGTATATATTGCTTCCTCCCCGCTGGGGAGGTGCCTGAGCAACCTTCCTGTTTTGCAGTCTATGTTGTGTAAGGTTGCATAAATTGAATACAAGTCCATGATGCACTCTGGTGCAAATCCTGCCTGCTGCACTCTAGGTGCAAATCCTTCATTCTGCACTCTACTGTAGGTGCAAATCCTGCCTGCTGCACTCTGATACGAACTCTGCTCGCTGCACTCTGATAAGAACTGTCTGCTGCACTCTGATACGAAATCTGTCTGCTGCACTCTAATACGAACTCTGCCTGCTGCACTCTGATACCAACTCTACCTGCTGTACCATCCAGTCTGTCCTACTGGGTCCAGCTCCTGCGCATCTGTTGGTCTGTCCTGGAGTGGCACCTAATGTTCATCGGAAGCCAAGTCTAACCTCCCCACCAGAGGCTATAGTGAACAGTTTGGTGCTCACATAGTCACGCCCTTCCAGGCTCTCTGTGGTCCATGGCACAGTGGTTCCACAAACCACATTCGTGATAGTTACCTGTACACTGACACTATATACAGAGCTCCTGTGTATAATGTGTGTAATGTCACCGATAGTGTTGAGCATTCCGATACCGAGATCCGATACTTTTGTGGTATCGGGTATCGGTATCGAAACAACATTAATGTGTAAAACAAAGAATTAAAATAAAAAATATTGCTATACTCACCTCTCCGACGCAGCCTGGACCTTACCGAGGGAACCGGGAGCCTTCTTTGCTTAAAATGCGCGCTTTTACTTCCTTCCGCGACGTCACGGCTTCTGATTGGTCGCGTGCCGCCCATGTGGCCGCGACGCGACCAATCACGGCAAGCCGTGGCGTAATTTTCAGGTCCTCAATGCCTAATTCTGGGCATTCAGGATTTTAAAATTACGATCCGGCTTGTGATTGGTCGCGTCGCGGTCACATGGGCGACGCGACCAATCACAAGCCGTGACGTCACGGGAGGCAGGAAACGCGCGCATTTTTAAAATTATGTCACGGCTTGTGATTGGTTGCGTGCCGCCCATGTGACCGCGACGCGACCAATCACAGCAAGCCGTGACGTAATTTCAGGTCCTGATGCCTATTTCTGCATTCAGGACCTGAAATTACGTCACGGCTTGCTGTGATTGGTCGCGTCGCGGTCACATGGGCGGCACGCAACCAATCACAAGCCGTGACGTAATTTTAAAAATGCGCGCATTTCCTGCCTCCCGTGACGTCACGGCTTGTGATTGGTCGCGTCGCCCATGTGACCGCGACGCGACCAATCACAAGCCGGATCGTAATTTTAAAATCCTGAATGCCTAGAATTAAGCATTGAGGACCTGAAAATTACGTCACGGCTTGCTGTGATTGGTCGCGTCGCGGCCACATGGGCGGCACGCGACCAATCAGAAGCCGTGACGTCGCGGAAGGAAGTAAAAGCGCGCATTTTAAGCAAAGAAGGCTCCCGGTTCCCTCGGTAAGGTCCAGGCTGCGTCGGAGAGGTGAGTATAGCAATATTTTTTATTTTAATTCTTTATTTTACACATTAATATGGATCCCAGGGCCTGAAGGAGAGTTTCCTCTCCTTCAGACCCTGGGAACCATTAGTGATACCGTCCGATACTTGAGTCCCATTGACTTGTATTGGTATCGGGTATCGGTATCGGATTAGATCCGATACTTTGCCGGTATCGGCCGATACTTTCCGTTACCGATACTTTCAAGTATCGGACGGTATCGCTCAACACTAGTCACCGACGATCACTGTATTACCTGAACACTATATACTGTATACTATATGCAGAACTCCTGTGTATAATGTCACTGGTGATCATTGTATTACCTGTACACTGACACTATATACAGAGCTCCTGTGTATAATGTCATCGGTGATCCCTGTATTACCTGTACACTATATACAGAGCTCATTTGTATAATGTCACCAATGATTACTGTATTACTTGAACACTATATACTGTATACTATATACAGAACTCCTGTGTATAATGTCACTGCTATAGACAGAGCTCTTGTGTATAATGTCACTGATGAGTCACTCTATTACCTATACACTGTAGAATAACAAATGGCGGTTTGTAGAAGGAGCGCTAGCGGCCGTCCCAATGAGGAGGAAATAAGTGCGCAGGTCCCCGCAGCTCCAGCCAGATACCCCACAACGGGGGAGAAAAATGCAGAGCCCCAGAGTTCTGGTCGTTGCAGTAATGTCGCTCTTCCACCAGGGGGAGTGATATTACGTCTGATGGTACTAAAGGAGCTCACCTTGCCAGGTATCACAAGTCACACACTACACTTCACACTCCAGTCCACCAGGGGGAGCCTTGCTCCTATCTATTAGGGCAGGGGTGTCAAACTGCATTCCTGGAGGGCCTCAAACCATGCGTGTTTTCAAGATTTCCTTCTCATTGCACAAGGTGCTGGAATCATTCTGTGCAGGTGATTAAATTATCACCTGTGCAATACAAGGAAATCCTGAAAACATGACCTGTTTGCAGCCCTTGAGGAATGCAGTTTGACACCCCTGTATTAGGGTACTCCTCACATTAGGGTAAAACTGGTGGGTTGGATAGGAAGTTAGTCAGAAGCTGGCTGGGCTTTGCCCAGGCAAAACCTGTCAGGCGGACAGGGGGAAAGGAGGAACATCTGAGCTGCAGACAGAGGATCCCTGTCAGGGGTGGGATCCTGACACAGGTCTAGCACGAGACAGAAAGACACGGAGCTGCGCCTGCCCCACATGCGGCAGCATCCTAAGAAAGGACAAGAAAGGAATTGTATTGTGGAGAGTGAGAAATTAAGTCACAGCACAAGGAGACAACACCAGAAGGAGTTCTGTCCTGTAGAGGCTGCCTCCTTCTGAGGTGCATAGCCGGTGGCCGGAACACCGAGGGAGTAACAGACTCTACGCTTTACTTCAGAGACTGGCAGGACAGTCAATTCCAAGTTGGCTGCCCTCTCTAGAGTCCCTACAAACAAGCACCAGGCTATCCTAGTCATACGGGTTGTCCTATCCATACCATCTGGTGGACAGAGAAGAAGAAATATCATCTAGAACATTTACAAAGGTTGTGAGGACTATCCCGTGGTGCTCAGCAGGGAGGTACTACAACACACAGGCGCTAGTAGGAAGGCTACTGATTTCCACCTGGACAAGGGAACTCTGGATGTGCCTTCGGACCGTCCGGACTCCGCCTGCCCTGTGATCAGTGCTCTGGACTGTGGATGCTGAAGTCTTCAGTAAAGGTAAAGAGACTGCACCCTTTGTGTCCTCGTTATTCACTGCGCCTTGCATCGTCCACCATCACCATCTACACTCCTGGGAAGCCCTGGGGATACACTTCACCTGTGGGAAGAAACACCATCTAGCTGCCATTCCATCACCCCAGCGGACCCCTAAGCAGCGTCGGTCACCCTGACCGAATACCACAGGTGGCGTCACCAACAATTCCCTTATACAAACTGTCCCTTTAATTGGACGCCCCTCAAAGGGCCACGGACCGGGTCGGGCCACCATGACATTCCCCGAACCGAGCGACCCGGTACCGAGTACCCCATTGCCCTTAACGTGGGGGCGATCCAAAAACTTACAACAGGAACAGAATAGCCGGTCTCAGGAGAGCAAAAGGAGGACACAGACACAAGTAAAGGTAAAAACACAAAGCGTTTCAATGGCGTATGCCATCTTCTTCAGGTGGATATTTACCCTAACTGGTGTCTGTGTTCTCCTTTTGCGTTCCTGAGACCGGCTATTCTGTTCCTGTTGTATTACCTGTACACTGACACTATATACAGAGCTCCTTGGCATAATGTCACTGTTGATCAGTGTATTACCTGTATACTGACAGTATATACAAAGCTCCTGTGTATAATGTCACTTAGTATTGTGTTTTTTTTATTAATGAACGGTATTGTAGTATTTGGTCACTATGTGGTGGTAATACTATTATTATTATGTAATATGTGGTCTGGTCATGGTGTGGCAGTATTTGCTTTTGTATGTTGTATTATTCAGTCACAATGTGGTAGTAACGTGGTCTGGTCATGGTGCGACAGTGTTTGTTCCTTGCATGTGGTATTATTCAGTTACTATGTGATAGTAATATGTGATCTGGTCATGATATGGAGGGATTTGTTTTTGTATGTGGTATTATTCAGTCACTATGTGGTGGTAATGTGTGGTCTGGTCATGATGTGGCAGTATTTGTTTTTTGTATGTTTATTATTCAGTTACTATGTGATGGTAATATGTGGTCTTGTGATGGTGTGGTGGTATTTTTTCCTTGTATGTGGTATTATTTGGTCACTGTGATTTTAATATGTGGTCTGGTCAAGGTATGGCTGTATTTGTTCCTTGTATGTGGTATTATTCGGTATCTATGTGGTGGTAATATGTGGTCTGGTCATTGCGTGGCGGTATTTTTTCCTTGAATGTGGTATTATTCAGTCAGTATGTGGTGGTAATATGTTGTCTGGTATTATTGGTCATTTTTTAAAAAAAAATGTACAGCACAGAGCAAAAGTTTGGACACACCTTCTCATTTAAAGATTTTTCTGTATTTTCATGACTATGAAAATTGTAAATTCACACTGAAGGCATCAAAACTATGAATTAACTCATGTGGAATTATATACTTAACAAAAAAGTGTGAAACAACTGAAAATATGCCTTTTTTTTAAATTACCGTATCTATTTACAGCGCAGGAGCGGCAGATGAATACTCCCATCCGCCGCTCCTGCTGTCACTGATATTAGCAGTAGCAGGGGTAGGCTGATGGGAGTAATGGTCCCATCAACTGCCTCCTGCTGTCTCTTTTATTACTTAAATATGACTCTCATCATTCTACCCTGCTCGCGCCGATCGCCTGCAGAGCAGGGGAGAATGATGAGAGCTTTGTACAGCACCCGGCATCGGGGAACAGCGTTTACTGTAACGCTTCTTCCCTGGCGCTCGTCCTTGTGATACTGATGCAGCACACGCAAGCCACATGTGTGCCGCAAGTATTACATACATGGACACTGACACCTCTGGTACCAAAAATATCAGGACGTGTGAAAGAGACTTTATAGCGGGTTTTTATGTTTGGCTGCTGTCACACACTAAAAGATGGTTTTTATTTTATTTTGCATCACCATATTTTGAGAGCAATAATTTCTACATATTTCGGCCGACAGAGTCATGTGAGGTCTCGATTTTTGCGGGACAAGTTGATGTTTTTATTGGTATCATTTTCAGACACATTACTTTTTTTTATCGCTTTCTATTCCGATTTTTGGGAGGCAGAATGAACAAAAGCCAGCAATTCATGAATTTCTTTTGGGGGGGGGGTGTTTATACCATTCCATGTGGTAAAACTGATAAAGCAGTTTTATTTTTTGGGTTAGTAAGATTACAGCAATGCCTCACTTATATTTGTTTAATGTTTTGGTGCTTTTATACAACAAAAACTATTTTATGCATCCCTTTATTCTAAGAGCTATAACTTTTTATTTTTCCACTGATGGAGCTGTATGAGGGCTTGTTTTTTACTGTACAAGATTATGTTTTCAACGGTACCATGTTTATTTATATCTGTCTTTTTGATCGCATGTTATTCCACTATTTGTTCAACGGTATGATGTTTTTTTGCCTTTTTTTATGGTGCTCACTAAAATAGTGTTAGTTTAGTATATCACTAGAGTTAACTAGTAGACAGTAGTAGACTAGTAGATATAGTAGACGCAACTATACAAAATATGTGTACTTTTATTGTTTAGATTTTTTTCATTAAAATAGAATAAATATTGATATTTTATTATTTTTCAGTTTTTGTTAAATATTTTTACAATTATTTAAAAAAAAATGTTTTACATTTTCTAACTTTTTTACTTTGTCCCACTATGGGACAATCATTTTTTGCAGGCTGATCTCTTCTTGGCATGCAAATGAAGCAGCATCTGCATGCCATATACAGCTCTGGCAAAAATTTAGAGACCACTGTAAAATGTTCAGCTTGTCTGATTTTTCTCTTTATAGGTATAGTTTTGAGTAAAATGGTAATTGTTAATTTATTCTATAAAGTTCGGACAACATGTCTCCAAATTGCCAAGCAATAAATTTTGTATTTTTTTTCTGAAAAGGAGAAATGGTCAAAATTGAAGAAAAAAACCAGTGCTTTCAGACCTCAAATAATGCAAAGAAAACAAGTTCATAATAATTTAGAAACAACAATACTAATGTTTTAACTCAGGAAGAGTTCAGAAATCAATATTTTATGGAATAGCCATGATTTTTAATCACATCTTTCATGCGTCTTGGCATGCTTTCCACCAGTCTTTCACACTGCTTTTGGCGCAAAAAATGTAAGCAGTTCTTCTTTGTTTGATGGCTTGTGACTATCCATCATCCTCTTGATTACATTCCAGAGGTTTTCAATGGGGTTCAGGTCTGGAGATTGGGCTGCCCATGACAGGGTTTTGATGTGGTGGTCTCTTAATTTTTGCCAGAGCTGTAAGCTGTCAGCGCTGCACTGACAAGGAGACTTGGTGATCATGAAATGCGCATGATCACCAAGTTTCCTAGCTCTGGTGACTCGGATGTCGTCAGCCCCTGTGCTGGCTCCCGTAATGCTGTGATCGTGTTCGATCGCAGTATTTCGGGGGTTAAAGTGTTGGTAGCAGTCTGTGACCGCTCCTGGCACCTAGTGATGGGTGTCAGCTGTCAGAATCAGCTGACAACCGGCAGCGATTGGCCACGCTCCCAGCGGGCCGATCGCTCAGACGTACTATTCAGTCCTTGGTCAAATTGGCCCTGATCATATGGACGGAATAGTACATCTGATGTCAGAAAGGTGTTAAAGAAAAATAAATAAAAAGATACATAAAAAGATTATTGGATATTTTAAGAAATGTTCAATAGGTTAGAGTGGAGTAGGGTGCTGCCAAAAAAGTCTACCTTGTCATGGTGGTGGCTTAAAAAATCTTTTGGCCAAAACAAAGTTGATGGCTATGTTTGTGATCTGGTGATGGGAACTGTTAATGTGTGATTGGTGAGGACGTCGTGCAAAAGAGCAAATTTTCCAAGAGTGGGCGGTGGAACTGTGGAAGGTTCGAGGGGCAGAGGCAGAGCTGGGCCCCAAAATTTAGCCAGTAAGGGGCCCTGAAATTCCAAGGGGAAGTCCTGTGAGAATGAATAAGAGGAACAGTAAGAGTTTTTGCAGAGTCAAAGGTAAGGAAAGGTCTAATTCTAGAAATATTTTTGACGTGTATATGACATCAGCAGGCGAGTGATCAGATGTGGGGAGTGAAGGAAAGATTTGAATCACATATGACCCCAAGACAGCAGGCATGTTGCTGGGGAGTAATGGTAGAACATCCGAAAATGGCAATATCAGGCATAGGTAGATTAGTGGAGGGAGGAAACTCAAGAAGTTCAGTTTTTGACATATTCAGTTTCAGATAGAGGGAGGACATGATGTTAGAGACAGCAGAAAGACAATCACTGGTGTTTTGTAATAATGCACACGTGTTGTCAGGAGCAGAGATGTATAATTGAGTGTCATCGGCATAGAGATGGTACTGAAAATCAAATCTACTGATTATTATTTGTCTTATGGGGGCAGCATTCAAGAAGAAGAGGAGGGGGCCTAGGACTGATCCTTGAGGAATCCTGACAGTAAGGGGAAAAGGAGAGGAAGAGGAGCCAGCAAAAGATACAGTAAAGGAAGGCCAGAGAGATAGGAGGAAAACCAAGAGAGAACAGGGATAGAGGATGATAGAGCATAGCCTAGTCAGGAAGTGCTGGTGATCCACAGTGTTGATTGCTGCAGAGAGATCCAGTAGAATCAGCATGGAGAAGTGACTATTAGATATAGTTAATATTAGATCATTAGAGACTTTAGTGAGGGCAATGAAGAAAAATCAGCAGGGAGTAGTGACCAGGGCCAGGATGAGGGGTAGGCAGGATAGGCACCCACCTAGGGCACTGCCTCCTGCCCCACTGAGGAGGGCGCACATTGAGGGCAAAAAAAAGATACCGTATTTTTATTTTCTGGACTATAGTCCGGCTGTGTCTGTGGGGGGTGAAGTGGCGGATGAGGAGGAGCAAATGACACAGCTTTACAAAAACCCAGTCTCCTGTATCCTTGTGCCAAAAAATAGCAGCCATGGGTTCTTCTAAGCAGCTGCCTAGCACCCTGAAAATGAAAATCTTGGAAACCCACAAAGCAGGAGAAGGCTATAAGAAGATAGCAAAGTGTTTTCAAGTTGTCCTTTCTTCAGTTTGAAATGTAATTAAAAATGGCAGTTATCAGGAACAGTGAAGGTCAAGATAAGGTCTGGAAGACCAAGCAAAATTTCAGTGAAGGTCAAGATAAGGTCTGGAAGACCAAGCAAAATTTCAGTGAGAGATACTCGTAGGATGGGTAGAGAGGAAATCAGAACTCCCGCTTGACTGCAAAAGACTTTCAGAAAGATTTAGCAGACTCTGGAGTTGTGATACATTCTTCTACTGTTCAGAGACACCTTGTCACAAGGGTGTCCCGTAGTGATGAGCGAATATACTCGTTACTCGAGATTTCCCAAGCACGCTCAGGTGACCTCCGAGTATTTTTTAGTGCTCGGAGATCTTAGTTTTCCTCACCTCAGCTGAATGATTTACATCTCTTAGCCAGCTTGATTACATGTGGGGATTGCCTAACAACCAGGCAACCCCCACACGTACTTATGCTGGCTAACAGATGTAAATCATTCAGCTGCAGCGATGAAAACTAAATCTCCGAGCACTAAAAAATACTCGGAGGTCACCCGAGCGTGCTTGGGAAATCTCGAGTAACAAGTATATTCGCTCATCACTAGTGTCACGTCCTCCTGGAAGACATGGAGTTAGACAGTAATGTCAGGTAATGAATCACAGGTCTTCTTTAGAGATGATGTGATTCATATATTATTTTAAATTAATATTGTCTCCTTCGGTGCTAAGAGGGTTAAGGACTGTTTCTATGCTGGCTGTGGCCATACAGCCTGGTTGTTCTCAGCTGCAACTGCTTATCATTTACTCCCTCCATATATAGTGGCTCCCTAGCGGTTAGTTCCTGCCGGTGAAAGATTCATCTTCTTGTATAGGGGGCTATTTGGGGTCTCATACTGTATATAGCGGGATGTCAGCATACTTAATTCTGCTCAATATTAAGTCATTAATATAAAAACATCATTAATATGTTAATATTAATATTGAGCAGAATTAATTTCAGCCTAGTGGTACGGCCTCCACAACAGTCACTGTCTCTCACTCCCTCTCTATTATGTATAGCGCTATGCTGTTTTCCATCCACAGATATGCACCAGAGCACCTGTGTGTTACTCACATGACCTATCATATGATCTATAAAAGAGGATCACGTGACATGTCATGTGATACAGTGGGTACCTGGGGGGACTCACACCTTCTAAACTGCCCGGGGCTCTGGCTATTCTTAACCCACCCCTGCTTTTAATAACCCACTGGTTCACTGAAATTTAAAAGTAAAAATCTATAACCCTCCCCATTTTTATATACAGTAGTTTATATAATGTCCCCTTATTTGCTCTACTGTTGATGCTGCGTGGAATAGCTATACATCCCTTTTTCCAAGAAGCCCATAATCCTCCTGCATCAATAACAAATTTAGCACATCTCTGGCTTTTCATGCGCAAAAAAATTCAAGTCTATGACAGCTGAACTGGCGGCGTCTCGGGCTATAATTTGCAACAATTTTTGGCATGAATTATATTTTATAAATTTATAATACTGACTCTACTGTTACTCCCAGCTTATTTTTAACAAACGGTTGATAGCGGAAAAGAGACACAAATTTCCTAATTTCTTATCAGTAGAACACTGTCCTTCCGCATTTAATAATTTCCTCCATATAAATGTTCTCTATAATGCAATGTCATTATACATGGCCAAGTGCACTGGGTCAACACTAGTTAAATGGTGGGCAAGGTTCCAACAACTATCCTTCTGATGCTGACAATCTCTAAATAAACTGTCAGCAGTATGTTCTCTGTTTGAAAGATATGCCTGGAGGGTAGATGTTTTACGTATAGGAATGCTGCTGCCTTTAACATATCTGACAGGAGATTGATTTTGTTCTCCTCTCCCTGCATAGCCCCTGGACTAGTTAATACTGCACAGATTATCTACAATGTTTTGCAAGTACATATTTGCAAAATGGGAAATAGCAACAGTGAGTGCTCGCTCTTATGATATTAGGTAGCTTCTGTATTGAGGGTATGCATAATTTAATTGCAGTCAGCACTTTTTTATATGGGAGCTGATATTAAATCGGTTATCTGGGACTAGTTTATTTTAATTATTATGGGCCCAAGAACATACAATCTGGTAGTTGCTAATTACCTACCTGTTGTGCTCGGAGCTGATCTGTCAGCTCAGAATGGTAACAGACTGCTCCTTCCAGCAATTCTACCAATTCTGGTGACGTCATGTTAACATAGCAGTTGGTTTTGTTCCACTTTCTGTTGACTGGTTGTGACCGTCGATGTCATGCTTATTGGCAGATGGCTCCCCGCTGCCTAACTACTGGGATCAAGCTGTCAATCAGCATGACGTTGGCAGTCACACCCCTTCAACAGAGCAAATTAGAAGAAGATCTACTCTGTTGATGTGAAGCTACAGAATCACCAGTAGGAGGGGTCAGCGATCACTCTGAAATGGCATCGAGCAGAACAAGCAAATAGTTAGCAATTACCTGAATAGCAGTTCTTATCCCCATGAGACAAAAATAAAATATCCCTGGATAACCACTTTAGCCAAACAAAATGGGTCCTGCAAGTGAATACATCTTCGTAGTGTATTAATTTAAAAAAACCTTTCTAACTCTAATATTCTTGTAAGAAACAGCAGTACAGTACAAGATGCAGCAGTACAGTACAAGCAGCAGCAGCACAAGAAGCAGTGACAGCAAAAGTGCAGCAGTGACAGCATCAGTGCAAGAAGCAGTGACAGTGGTAGTGAGAGCAGGAGATACCGCAAGAGTCACAGCAGGACAGTACTGCAGTTCGCTCCAAAAGTGTGGCAGCTTGCTACTTGGGCTGATGCCCTCATGTCTGGTGCGAAACGGACAGGGGAATTCTAAAGATAGTCAGGCTGGACAGGGAGGACGCTGCAATATATGAGTGGGACGGGATGTCCCGGGAACACATTGAAAAGAACAGGGAAAGCGAAGGACATGTGCTGTGTGGAGCCTAATGTTGATGCTGTAACTGTAAAGGCAAAGGAAATATGCTGTGTGGAACCTAATGTTGATGCTGCAAAAGACATGGATGTGCTGAGAGAAGAAACCAGTAAAGTTATCTGTTTAAAGTTGAACGTGGACTCTGTCTCTATTTGTGCAACAATCCCAGTAGCAGAACTTCAGCTGCTCAGATGGGACCCTGACAGTGCAGATGAAATAGCTGAAGGTACGCTAAAAAGGGACACTGATTCCATGTGGCGGGAGGCCAGGGCACAGATAAACAGATACTCTCAGCCACGACTACGGCCCTGGCCCTCCCTCACACTTGCACCACAGAATTACCACTGCTGGAAGGTCGATTTGACACATAATCCTATCTATGTGAACTAGCTGAGAATAAACCGCCTAGCTACCTATCTGACTACTTGCAGCAGTAGCAGTCTCCCTACGCTGTTACAAATGGCGCCAAAGCCACATGTCCACTTTTTACATGGAGAGGGACATGTGACTTCGGCAGCCAATGACACATGTCTGGATGTTGTGGATGGTTCTCCCCTCATCAAACAAGTCCCCCCTGCACATCATAGAGCACAAGTATCCTATCCAAAAGTCCTAAAAAAGCATTAGTGGAAACTAGATCATTTACCAAACATTGAATGAGTTTTGGCAAATTTGAAGAAAATGCTTGGGAATCCGAATGTGCAAGATTCGTGGCGAATTTGAGATTGGCGAATGTTTGCTGAAAACAAGTTCGTTCATCTCTACTCTATAATTCTAACCATTTCAAGTTTCTTTAGCTAAAACAACTCTGCTCGCTTAATGTGACTCTCTTCCCATTAATATCATTTAGTTTTTTTTATCTAAACTGGTCTAAAATGTTGTGCTGATTATTAATTTTTTAATATATCTTTTTACAGAATAATGTCCATTTATTTGTAGAGAACTAATATATACATAGCGATAAATGCTAAAATGTAAACTGCATGCCGTCACCATTATGGGATGCATGGGAGACTATTCCATCCCGTAAAAAACCTTGAATTCCATAATAAATGAAGTGTGCAATAAGCCTTTAGGCTCCCCCTAGTGGTAGCTACAGGCAGTCAAAATTTTAAGAATACACACTGGTTACCGTATATAAGGGGCATATCTAGCAAACTAATAGCTGATTATGAGGAGACCCAGATAGTATAGCTGGCCTTTAAGGGACCTATAAAATAAGAAAAAGGTATTTTTAATGCTCACATCACAGATTTGGCTGACAATATTCGATTTTATTGAATGACTATATATTTTTACCTTGGGGCCAGTTTAATGACAGAGAATGGAAATAAGCACTTTGTTTCCATAGGAAGCACTTGGCTAAATGCATTCGTCCTTCTTATCTCTACCAGTGGGATAAGCGCAACACTAGGAGAGTTTCTATGTGTCACAAATTCCTTAAGTTGAGTATGTGCTGACAAGACCTTTGAAACTCCTACACATACTACAGTTTCTATTGTGCATCCATATACCGGGTAATTTATGTGCAAATCTAAGTATCCCTCTAATAGGGATCACTCACTGAACATAAAGGCACATGTAAAGTACAGGTAATTGATTCTTTTGTGATGCATGTGGTCCATTGCACACATCAAATGACCTTTACTTTGCACAGATCTCAATGAAGCATACTACTGGCAAAATTGTTTTCAGACTGCGGAGCCGGAAATAATTTTCAATACAATCCAAAATAGTGTAATTGGTCAATACATATTGCAGGTTCTATTCAATACTTTAACATGTGCACTAAATAAAAGAAACTCATGACCCCTGTAAAATGCATGAGCAGTGTTTAGAGGCCGAGTTAAAAAAAAACACTAATACCAGAAACTATCAATACCCAAATTGCAGAAATTGAGCTAGAAAGGAGTGATAGTCAATAACAAAATTACTTAGGACATCTTAACAGACCTAATTCTCTACTCTCAGATCTATAGGTTGCCATTTATGCTGGCATAGCCATATCAGTGATATACAAACTTATTCTACTATTATTTAGCTATATAATTCCACAATGTAAGTGAAAACACTACTACGCCACCAAGATGTCTCCAGCCTTCTGAATGACCCATGATAATTTTGCATATGACTGATGGTCTTGAGCCACAATGAGTATCAGAGAAAAACCTATCAAACATATGACTGATTCATATGGCATTATATCCAGGGTTAACTGCTAGTGATACAGTTTGTAACTCCAGTACATATAATCCTTAACAATCCAAGAAGGGATTTCCCTTATCCGCCCATCACTTTCTTTTCCAATCCCACTTTAAATAATACATTGCTGCTAGTTACAAGGGTTAAATGGCCACAGCACCCTTTTATTAAATATTATACACACAACCTGAGGCAGCCACAACAATGGCGCCGCAGAACATTATAAACAATAATATTGTAAACATAAACTAACCAAAAAAATAAAGGAAACAGTAAAATCCCACATCCTAGATATCACTGAATGAAATATTCCTGTTGTAAATCTTTATTCGTTACACAGTGGAATGTGTTGAGAACAATAAAACCTAAAAATGATCAACATAAATCAAAACTAATATCCCACGGAGGTCTAGAGTTGGAATAATGCTCAAAATTAAAGTGGAAAATGAAGGTACAGGCTGATTCAACTACAGTAGAAATGCCTCAAGACAAGGAAATGATGCTCAGTAGTGTGTGTGGCCTCCACGTGCCTGTATGATCTCCCTACAATGCCAGGGCATGCTCCTGATGAGGCGGCAGATGGTCTCCTGAGGGATCTCCTCTCAGACCTGGACTAAAGCATCCGCGAACTCCTGGACAGTCTGTGGTTCAACATGATGTTGGTGGATGGTGAGAGACATGATGTCCCAGATGTATTCAATCGGATTCAGGTCTGGGGAACGGGCGGGCCAGTCCATAGCTTCAATGCCTTCATCTTGCAGGAACTGCTGACACGCTCCAGTTACATGAGGTCTGGCATTGTCCTGCATTAGGAGGAACCCAGGGCCAACCGCACCAGCATATGGTCTCACAAGGGGTCTGAGGATCTCATCTCGGCACCTAATGATAGTCAGGCTACCTCTGGCGAGCACATGGAGGGCTGTGCGGCCCTCCAAAGAAATGCCACCCCACCCCATTACTGACCCACTGCCAAACCGGTCATGCTGAAGGATGTTGCGGACAGCAGATCTCCAGACTCTGTCACATCTGTCACATGTGCTCAGTGTGAACCTGCTTTCATCTGTGAAGAGCACAGGGCGCCAGTGGCAATTTGCCAATCCTGGTGTTCTGTGGCAAATGCCAAGCATCCTGCATGGTGTTGGGCTGTGAGCAAAACCCCCATCTGTGGACATCAGGCACTCAGACCATCCTCATGGAGTCGGTTTCTAACCGTTTGTGCAGACACATGCACATTTGTGGCCTGCTGGAGGTTATTTTGCAGGGCTCTGGCAATGCTCCTCCTGTTCCTCCTTGCACAAAGGCTGAGGTAGCGGTCCTGCTGCTGTGTTGTTGCCCTCCTACGGCCCCCTCCACATCTCCTGGTGTACTGACCTGTCTCCTGGTAGCGCCTCCAGCCTCTGGACACTACGCTGACACACACAGCAAACCTTCTTGCCACAGCTCGCATTGATGTGCCATCCTGGATGAGCTGCACTACCTGAGCCACTTGTGTGGGTTGTAGAGTTCGTCTCATGCTACCACCAGTGTGAAAGCACAACCAACATTCAAAAGTGACCAAAACATCAGCCAGAAAGCATTGGTACTGAGATGTGGTCTGTGGTCCCCACCTGCAGAACCAGTCCATTATTGAGTGTGTCTTCATAATTGCCAATAATTTCCATCTGTTGTCTATTCCATTTGCACAACAGCATGTGAAATTGATTGTCAAACAGTGTTGCTTCCTAAGTGGACAGTTTGATTTCGCAGACGTTTGTATTACTTGGAGTTAAATTGTGTTGTTTATGTGTTCCTTTTATTTTTTTGAGCAGTGTATATATAAATAACAACCGATACGTCTGGTCTAGAAGCAATCCAAAACGGATATCCCTGGCCACATCACACCAGCCCAGGGATGAGGTATTAATAATAACCCGCAATTATTACCCCTACCCTTGCAGGACCTATGCTCACAAGTTACCTTGATCTGTAACAGAAGCCACTATTCACCACTAGTGACTTCATACCAAAACGGACATTAATAATAATCGGCCTCTGAACCAGACCTATCCACCGCCGCTGTGATACCAACAATTTAACTTTAAAAGGTTTTGATTGCTTTGTTTCTTTATATTTAGGGTCGGTGTCTGGGCAGCTGTATCCCGGGAAGCAAGAGGAGGTAACAGTCCCATACACCTCCTTTTATCCCTCCAATCACAAAACCCCACATGTATCCCTACTCCTTATTCAAATCCCTTACTCTATACTCCCCCAACCCTCTGTATTGTCATGTGGCCTGTATGCCACATGGGCTCCCCGGCCTTTGTAGGCCACTCCTGGTTCCACTACCAAATAAGGCACAACTGGAAAGCCACATGAACAGGCACCTGAAAACCACTGGTTTGGGTACAATGAATGAATGAATTATTTAATTCATTCATTATTATCATTCAATAATAAGACCAGTATTAAAAATAGCAATAAAGACAAAAAATGGCTCCTTGTGCTTTATGATGACTCAAAAGTAGTGTTGAGCGATACCGTCCGATACTTGAAAGTATCGGTATCGGAAAGTATCGGCCGATACCGGCAAAGTATCGGATCCAATCCGATACCGATACCCGATACCAATACAAGTCAATGGGACTCAAGTATCGGACGGTATTCCTGATGGTTCCCAGGGTCTGAAGGAGAGGAAACTCTCCTTCAGGCCCTGGGAACCATATAAATGTGTAAAAGAAAGAATTAAAATAAAAAATATCGCTATACTTTACCTCTCCGACGCAGCCGGGACCTCAGCGCAGGAACCGGCAGCGTTGTTTGTTTAAAATTCCCGCTTTTACATGGTTACGCGAACTCCCGGCTTGTGATTGGTCAGGGCGCCCATGTTGCCGGGCCGCGGACCAATCACAGCAAGCCGTGACGAAAATACGTCACGGCTTGCTGTGATTGGTCCGCGTCCCGGCAACATGGCCGCCATTAACCAATCACAAGCCGTGACGTCACGGGAGGCTGGACTTGCGCGCTTTTGAAAAAGCGCGCGTGTCCAGCCTCCAGTGACGTCCCGGCTTATGATTGGTCACGGCGCCATGTTGCCGGGACGCGGACCAATCACAGCAAGCCGTGACGAAAATACGTCACGGCTTGCTGTGATTGGTCCGCGGCCCGGCAACATGGCCGCCATTAACCAATCACAAGCCGTGACGTCACGGGAGGCAGGACAAGCGCGCATTTTAAAATTGCGCGCGTGTCCAGCCTCCCGGCTTGTGATTGGTTGATCGCGGCGCAACCAATCATAAGCCGGGACGTCACTGGAGGCTGGACACGCGCGCTTTTTCAAAAGCGCGCAAGTCCAGCCTCCCGTGACGTCACGGCTTGTGATTGGTTAATGGCGGCCATGTTGCCGGGACGCGGACCAATCACAGCAAGCCGTGACGTATTTTCGTCACGGCTTGCTGTGATTGGTCCGCGGCCCGGCAACATGGGCGCCCTGACCAATCACAAGCCGGGAGTTCGCGTAACCATGTAAAAGCGGGAATTTTAAACAAACAACGCTGCCGGTTCCTGCGCTGAGGTCCTGGCTGCGTCGGACAGGTGAGTATAGCGATATTTTTTATTTTAATTCTCTCTTTTACACATTTTAACAATGTTAAAATGTGTAAAAGAGAGAATTAAAATAAAATGTTGTTCCGATACCCGATACCACAAGAGTATCGGAATCCCGGTATCGGAATTCCGATACAGCAAGTATCGGCCGATACCCGATACTTGCAGCATCGGAATGCTCAACACTACTCAAAAGCCTTCAGTCAAGAATGTAAGATGCTTTAATAAAAGTTTACATCTGGAGTATATGCCTTGATATGATTGATTGTGTCTCATATATTGATCAATATTACACCTCCATTCAGACTTAAAAATTTATATCTGAGCGTAATTAATTCCTCTTCTCCTTCTAAATGACAGTTTCATACATTCTGGACATCAGATGTCTGAGCTGCTGTGTATGGTATCTATACATTGAAGCACTAAAGGCTCATTTAAAATGAACAATTTCTGTCTGCAAATGAGTGCCAATCTGCTATATAGGAAAGAAATATATCTTGGTACCGTGTTAGCCAGTAGATAGAAAAATATTTAGAATTGAGAGTCCTCAGTGGTTGATACCTTTTAATGGCTAACTGAAAAGATGGTAACAAATTGCAAGCTTTCGAGACTACATACGTCTCTTCATCAGGCAAAGACTAAAACAAATTCTGAAGAATCACATATTTATGCACAACATAGTATAGAGAAAAAAAAAAAAAAAGAGGGGAAAAAAAAACATGGATAAGCTAGGTGACATGAAGCAGAATTACCATGGGTGATAAACAGTTACGTCCATAAATATTGGGCCAATTCTTAGATAAGGATTGTTTTATTGTCCTGTGATTAGGGTCTCGTTCTGTTGTGATGACCCCACATGGTCTGAGGGGCAAGTTCATTAGTTGATGTAAAAAGACATAAATCCGTGTGACACATTCATTCCTGCATTTAGAGTGTCAAAGGTCGTCATCAGTTTATACTCCCAGACTCTTCTGTCTCTCTGAGTTTTGAAGTTACTTTTCAATACAAGTAATTTCATGTCCATAATGCTATGATTTGGGAGACAGAAATGTATTGCCACAGGTATATCCATTCTTTTTTCTTTTATTGTATGGCGATGAGAGTTCATCCTTGTTCTCAGTTTCTGCCCTGTCTCCCCTACATACAGACCCCCAGTTGGACATTTAGTACAAATAATTAAGTACACTACATTAGATGTGATGCAGCTGAATGTACCTGGTATCTTGTAGTCCTGGTGTGAATTGGGGATCTTTATCTTGTCCGTGGTCATTATAAATGGACAGGTTTTACATTTTTTCTGATTGCAGGGAAAGGTACCTGCAGCTGTTGGAGAGGACAGGGAGCTTCTGACAATGATGCTTCTTAGATTTGGGGGCTGCCTAAAATACAGTAGTGGGGGGTCTGGAAAAATGGATTGTAAGCGGGCATCTTTTTGCAGTAAAGGTTGTAATTTCCGTGCAGCTCCCCTTAGCGCCTCCAGATTTGGATTGTAGGTGACCACTAGAGGCACCCGGTTATTTTCTTCTTTAGTTTTGTAATGTAGCAGGTGATTCCTTGATATTCTGGTGGCTCTTGTGATCTGATTTTCAATTGTTCTTGGATGGTAGCCCTGATTCAAAAAGGTCTTTCTGAGGCGACCCAGGTGTTCATCTCTATCCTTTGGGCTGGAACATATACGATTGTATCTGATGGCTTGGCTGTAGACAATAGAGTTTTTAATGTGTTTTGGATGGAAATTGTCCCATTTAAGGTATGTTGGACGGTCGATTGGCTTCTGATACAGGGATGTCTCTATTTTATTGTTCTGCAGCTTAATGATGGTGTCCAAAAAGTTAATTTCAGTGCAGGAGTAGTTGAGTGTCAAGTTGATGGTAGGATGAAATTGATTAAACTGTTCATGGAACGACTTTAGCTGTGGCTCAGACTCCGTCCAGATGATTAAAATGTCATCAATGTAGCGGTAGTACGCCAGAGGCCTGATGGGACATGAGGACAAAAAGTCGCTTTCAAGCTTGGCCATGAACAGATTTGCATACTGTGGGGCCATTTTACTGCCCATTGCTGTGCCAGTCTCCTGTAGATAGATCTTCTTGTCAAACTCAAAGTAATTGTGGGTGAGGATAAATTTTATAAGTTTCACCACAGAATTTGCATCAGTCCCTGTGTTTTCCAGGAAGAATTTGCAGGCATTTAATCCATCCTGATGTGGGATATTGGAGTACAAAGATTCCACATCCATGGTGGCCAGGATGGTTCCTTCTGGTAGAGGACCAATTGCTGATAGTTTATTCAATAGGTCAGTTGTGTCCTGAATGAAGCTGGGTGTATCTTTTACTGGGGTTTAAGAATACCCTCTACCCATCCAGATACCTGCTCAGTAAGGGTGCCCACACATGAAATAATTGGTCTTCCTGGGTTTCCAGATTTGTGGATTTTGGGAAGCATGTAGAATGTCCCTGTTCTTGGACTTTCTGGTATCAGGTCATTGGCTCTTATGGATACGTCAGGCAGACAAGATACTAACTTGTTTAGTTCCTTGTAATAGTCCTGTGTAGGATCCGACTCCAATGTTTTGTAGTAGCGTGTGTCCATAAGTTGTCTGTTTGCTTCCTTCATGTAGTCTGATGTGTTCATCATGACTATTGCACCTCCCTTGTCAACAGGTTTGATGATGATTTCTTTGTTGGTTTTCAGAGACTGTATGGCCTTTGTCTCCTGGGCACTGATGTTGAATGCTTGTGTCCTGTTAGTATCTATGATGGTGGATTTTATCAAATGTCTGAAGGAGTCTATATAGTTATCCAAATGAGGGTTGCGTCCCGGTGGAGGTGTCCAGTCTGACCTCTTTTTGGTTGTTAGAATCCCTTTTCCTTCAGTCTGAAGGAAAAGGGATTCTAACAACCAAAAAGAGGTCAGACTGGACACCTCCACCGGGACGCAACCCTCATTTGGATAACTATATAGACTCCTTCAGACATTTGATAAAATCCACCATCATAGATACTAACAGGACACAAGCATTCAACATCAGTGCCCAGGAGAGAAAGGCCATACAGTCTCTGAAAACCAACAAAGAAATCATCATCAAACCTGCTGACAAGGGAGGTGCAATAGTCATGATGAACACATCAGACTACATGAAGGAAGCAAACAGACAACTTATGGACACACGCTACTACAAAACATTGGAGTCGGATCCTACACAGGACTATTACAAGGAACTAAACAAGTTAGTATCTTGTCTGCCTGACGTATCCATAAGAGCCAATGACCTGATACCAGAAAGTCCAAGAACAGGGACATTCTACATGCTTCCCAAAATCCACAAATCTGGAAACCCAGGAAGACCAATTATTTCATGTGTGGGCACCCTTACTGAGCAGGTATCTGGATGGGTAGAGGGTATTCTTAAACCCCTAGTAAAAGATACACCCAGCTTCATTCAGGACACAACTGACCTATTGAATAAACTATCAGCAATTGGTCCTCTACCAGAAGGAACCATCCTGGTCACCATGGATGTGGAATCTTTGTACTCCAATATCCCACATCAGGATGGATTAAATGCCTGCAAATTCTTCCTGGAAAACACAAGGACTGATGCAAATTCTGTGGTGAAACTTATAAAATTTATCCTCACCCACAATTACTTTGAGTTTGACAAGAAGATCTATCTACAGGAGACTGGCACAGCAATGGGCAGTAAAATGGCCCCACAGTATGCAAATCTGTTCATGGCCAAGCTTGAAAGCGACTTTTTGTCCTCATGTCCCATCAGGCCTCTGGCGTACTACCGCTACATTGATGACATTTTAATCATCTGGACGGAGTCTGAGCCACAGCTAAAGTCGTTCCATGAACAGTTTAATCAATTTCATCCTACCATCAACTTGACACTCAACTACTCCTGCACTGAAATTAACTTTTTGGACACCATCATTAAGCTGCAGAACAATAAAATAGAGACATCCCTGTATCAGAAGCCAATCGACCGTCCAACATACCTTAAATGGGACAGTTTCCATCCAAAACACATTAAAAACTCTATTGTCTACAGCCAAGCCATCAGATACAATCGTATATGTTCCAGCCCAAAGGATAGAGATGAACACCTGGGTCGCCTCAGAAAGACCTTTTTGAATCAGGGCTACCATCCAAGAACAATTGAAAATCAGATCACCAGAGCCACCAGAATATCAAGGAATCACCTGCTACATTACAAAACTAAAGAAGAAAATAACCGGGTGCCTCTAGTGGTCACCTACAATCCAAATCTGGAGGCGCTAAGGGGAGCTGCACGGAAATTACAACCTTTACTGCAAAAAGATGCCCGCTTACAATCCATTTTTCCAGACCCCCCACTACTGTGTTTTAGGCAGCCCCCAAATCTAAGAAGCATCATTGTCAGAAGCTCCCTGTCCTCTCCAACAGCTGCAGGTACCTTTCCCTGCAATCAGAAAAAATGTAAAACCTGTCCATTTATAATGACCACGGACAAGATAAAGATCCCCAATTCACACCAGGACTACAAGATACCAGGTACATTCAGCTGCATCACTTCTAATGTGGTGTACCTAATTATTTGTACTAAATGTCCAACTGGGGGTCTGTATGTGGGGGAGACAGGGCAGAAACTGAGAACAAGGATGAACTCTCATCGCCATACAATAAAAGAAAAAAGAATGGATATACCTGTGGCAATACATTTCTGTCTCCCAAATCATAGCATTATGGACATGAAATTACTTGTATTGAAAAGTAACTTCAAAACTCAGAGAGACAGAAGAGTCTGGGAGTATAAACTGATGACGACCTTTGACACTCTAAATGCAGGAATGAATGTGTCACACGGATTTATGTCTTTTTACATCAACTAATGAACTTGCCCCTCAGACCATGTGGGGTCATCACAACAGAACGAGACCCTAATCACAGGACAATAAAACAATCCTTATCTAAGAATTGGCCCAATATTTATGGACGTAACTGTTTATCACCCATGGTAATTCTGCTTCATGTCACCTAGCTTATCCATGTTTTTTTTTCCCCTCTTTTTTTTTTTTTTTCTCTATACTATGTTGTGCATAAATATGTGATTCTTCAGAATTTGTTTTAGTCTTTGCCTGATGAAGAGACGTATGTAGTCTCGAAAGCTTGCAATTTGTTACCATCTTTTCAATCTGCTATATGTAAGTTAATAGGGTTTTGTTAATGATCATGACCCTGTTCACAAGGGCCAACAAAACGGTAAGGATACATTCCCATGATCAGCATCAAGGGTTTACCCCAACAGAGAGGAGCCAGAAGACCGCAGCATCTGATTTCTTCTACTCCTGCACTATTTAGAAGCATTTCACTTTCATATTAAAAGGTGCTGGTTTCTTTGCAGGGGTTAATCTGTTCAGTTGAGAGCTCTTGGAAGCTTTCCTGCATTAAAGCTTTCAGCTGTTCACTGTTAGCGACTCCCATCTCCAGCATAATCTGGGCCCTGGCTAGCACATTGCCAGAGCTACCTTATGCTGTATGGTTAGGAAAGGGTGGTTTGTGATTGATGTTTGGGAAGGTGTTTGGTGGATTCATCTGAGACTGTTGCTAGGTTTTGGGTAGGTGCTAATTCCCTCCTTCTCCCACTTTGGTTTTACCCCATCCTCCACAACCCGGTGTTTACCTTAGTTGTTTGTGTGCTGTAGAGATTTGTACTCACTCAGCTGCTCGTAAGGTAAACATAGGAAGCGGTATTCATGCACAGTCCAGGTGGCAAAACAATACAGAGCCTTGTCGGTCACAAAGTGAAAAACAAACTGAAAACAAATAGTCCTTATGGTATTGCGGGGCCGCCCACTTAGGTCAATGCCTTTAGCAACACACACTGGAGGTCACCACACCCCCAGCCACAGACACCGAATGAGAGACTCAGCCTCCATTTTATCTGCCAAACCACGCCCCTGGGGTTGGAATATGTGAGAGGCCATTCCCACCCATCTCTTATGACTACTCGTAAAACCCAGCACTGGAACGGCCAAATACCTCACTTAGCACTATATGTGCTGGAGCATGCTTCCAAGCTCACATCACCGCAAATAATAGCTGCGATGACACCTATCTGCCCTCAAGGATTCGTCCGGCGGCCATCTTACAGTGGGTATACCTGCATGATTGGCATTTTTCTTTATCCATGTTTGTATTACCTTGTTAGTCTGGTTGGTGTATTACAGTACACTACTACTCCACTCTTACCTGGGTGGGGAGAGAGTATAGACTGAGGATGGATTTAGGAGCTAAGGCAAGGTATGTGGTCTCGGTGTCTTGACCATCACGAATAATCCTGGGAACAAGGTGAGCTAGTGTGCCCCTAGTGTAAGGGTCAGGGAAGGAGCCCCTTGTCCCGAGACACCTGACATCAATGTTTGTTCAGGCTTTCATAGAGCTGAACTTACGCATGAATCTCACACCTTAACTCACTTGCTTTTTTCCTTTCGTTTTTGTATACACTTTTGCAGGCATTTTTGCCCCATGCGTTATTGATGCATTTTTGATACATGCTTTGTTTAAATAAAGCCAATTGAAATTTTCAGCTAGGTTAGTGACATCACTGCTTCTGAATCTCGCTCTGCCCTCTGTGTGACACAGTGAGAGTGGCGAGATCAGCAACTCAGTAATGTCATCGCTCATCAGACATTTTGAGTCTCGCACTGCAATCTGTGTGACCCGGTGAGAGCGGCGCGGTCAGTAAATCAGTGACGTCACTGCTCTTCAGCCATTCCGAGTTTCGTTCTGCTCTCTGTGTGACCCGGTGAGAGCGAACGGTGAGGTCAGTAACTCAGTAACGTCACCAGTTATCATACATTACGGGTCTGACGCCACACTCTGCGTGTCATGGCAAGAGTGGTGTGATCAGTAACTCAGTAATGACACCAGTCGTCAGACACTCCATGTCTCACGCTGCCCTATGTGTGAAATGGAGAGAGCAGTGAGGTCAGTTACATTACTGACGTCTTCATCGCTTGTCACAGTCACCGGGTATCGCAAAGCGCACCCTGACCCAGATTGACTTATGAAGCGTCGTTCTCAGAATCGGTGGACATCGTGGGAACACCATGGGCTACGTCAGAGCTGTGGGGTTTTTTTTTATAATAATTTGGCGACGAAGGGACAGTGTCTTGTCTTTATTTCTCTATTTTTCAGTCTTTCAGGTATGTGTTTGTGGACTACATCGAATTTAGTGGACTACTTTGGATCTGCATTGCTTTTTTAAAAAATAAATTGATGAAACAGGACAAGAGGGGTGTTTTTTAAAATGAAAAATTTTGGTGTGTGTTTTTTGCTCTTTTTACTTACAGGGTTAGTAATAGAGGTGTCTGATAGACGCCTCTCCATTACTACCACCAGGGCTTGATGCCATCTGACATTACACAGCTGACATCAATCCCATAAACCATTACCCAATTTGCCAATGCACCAGGGCAATTGGGAAGACCCAAGGCAAAGTACCAGAATTGGCACATCTAATGTGATGTGCCCCTTCTGGGGTGGCTGCAGGCTGCTATTTTTAGGTGGGGAAGGGCAAAATAACAATGGACCTTCCCAGCCTGATAATATCAGCCTGTAGCTGTCTGCTTTGCCTTGGCTGGTTATCAAAAATAGTGTGTAGTCGGACATTAGTTTATCGACCTCTTTGCATTTGGAAACCTTGCTTGTTCTGTTTCCTATCTTTCAACCAACTTTATTGAAACCTCATGCCTTTGTTTGGATACATTTTTAGGTGAGTTTATGTGCTGCGAGTGCATCCGAGAATTGAATCATGTGAGAGAGTCGGAGCACAGTGCACTGACACTCGGATCAAACTCTGACACAATGTGAGCTGGGTGTCATTTACAAGTCCCGATTTTCTTGCATGAGAGACCATACGTTCATATAACCTCAGCCTAACTGAGGTAAGGAGCGCACGCCGCTTGCAGGCTCTATGCTTTAGAACCTCCAAGCGCCAGTCTGAAGCTGGCTGGATCCAACAAGCTTCAGTCACCCTGTGCTTCACTAAAGCTGCAGACGCAAAGCTGCCTCTCATAGCAGCATGGTAGAGTACTCAGTTCAGACTAGCAGTGTGATTGTGCCACTGGTCCATAGTTTAAATATTTATTTATTTTATTCACTTATATAGCACCATTAATTCTACAACACTTTACATGAATTATAAATATTTGTTTATATGTGACTTTCAATCTAATGTAGTCAAACAGGATTGTCAACATTTCAATGTAGCCGCAATTGAGTATGAAGACTGACAGATATGCTGACCGCAAGCTTCAGGAGTGCACTAACCACCCACCCCCTGCACCTCCCGACAACTAGGTAGCCATGAGGCAGCGAAGCAGTGCTGTCCTGAACAACACTTCTTGTAAGGCCGGTTTCACACGTCCTGATATTTCCAGCACCGGAAAAAATCGGTACCGGAGATATCCGGGTCCATGTGTCCGTTTATCACATCCATTTGTGGCATCCAGGTGCTATCCATGTGTCTGTGTGTACCATCTGTGTGGCATCCGTGTGCTGTCCGTGTGCTGTCCGTATCCGTGTATTGAAACAATTTGTTTCAATTTTAACCCTATGACTTTAAAAAAGCACACGGACGGCATCCCTCTGCGGTAAGAATTTACACAGACCCATTGACTTGTTTGGGTCCGTGTGATTCTTGCAGCTGCACAAAAACGGACATGTCAGCTTGTTTTGCCCACAGACACACGGTCCGTGAAAACATGCTGACATCTGCATAGACCTATTCATTTGAATGGGTCTACGTGTGTCAGTGTCTCTGGTACGTGAGAAAACTGTCACTACACGTACTGGAGGCACTGGCGTGTGAAACCGGCCTAAAGGGGATTTCCCACGAACAAAAGTTTATATTAATCAATAGATCTTGGAATAATAATAAGTCCCACAATTGGATGTGTTTAAATAAAATGTTCCTGTGCTGAGATATTCTTATACTGCTGTGTACTGTGGTATGATTGGCTAGTGAATAAAATTAACTTTTGTTCGTGGGAAAACCTCTTTAAGGAGACAATCTGTTTCAGGTTTTGGAGTTTTTGGAGCCATTACATTTTTATATTTATATTAATCAACAGTTTTATCATACAATATACTGAAAAAGGAAGAAAAATGTCCAATTGAGGTGAAATGATGAAAAAAAATACATTACCACCATTGGTTTGTTAAACTTCATTTTTACAGTGTACATTTTGTGATAAAAGTGACCTGGCAACATAATTCTCCAGGTCAGTGCAATTAAATTGATGTCAAGCTTATTTTTTTAATATTTTAATGACTTTAAAAAAAAGTTAACCTCTGAAAATAGTGACACAAACCATTTTTTACAGAGACCCATAACATTTTTACCTTACTGTTGCATCGATGGACCTGTATGAGGGCTTGTTTTTCTGTGATAAGCTGTAATTTTTTTACCTCTTAACGACCGCCGATACGCCTTTTAAGTGTGGCAGTTAAGGTTACTCATTCCTCTGAAAAATAAGGGTATAGTGCCCCCCAGAGTCAGAAAATCTCTAGGGTCTCGGCTGCCAGGGGTAGCTGAGACCCCGGAGAACATGATTCGAGACGGTTTTTACCGTCACCAGTGTTGCAATCACCGTTATTTACCGAATAACGTAGACCACAAAAAGAAAAAAAGTTACATTTTCCATTTATTTCTCTCTCCTCTGATATGATGTAGAATACCAGAGAAGAGAGAAATGGGGTCCCCCGAGCCCCCCAGCACCTCCAGTGTCTCCGGCCCTTGGCGTCTTCTCCTGGGAAGAAAATAGCGGGCGCATGCACAGTGTGCCCACCGAGATCGGATGGCCGGCACCCGGCAACAATACATTTTTCCTATTGGTGAATTTTAATCACTGTGATTGACCCTATCACAGCAAAATGTTGTGCTCCATTTTCTCCTGATGCCCTTGTGAAAATAAAAAAGTTTGGTTCCAAAGTAAATTTCTGTGAAAAAAGTAAAATGTTTATTTTTTTCCTTCCACATTGCTTTAGCTCTCATGAAGCACCTGAGGGGTTAATAAACTTCTTAAATGTGGTTTTCAGCACCTTGAGGGGTACAGTTTTTAGAATGGTGTCACTTTGGGGTATTTTCTGACATATTGACCCCCCAAACTCACTTCAAATGTGATGTGGTCTCTAAAATAATGGATTTGTAAACTTTGTTGGAAAAATGAGAAATCGCACGTCAACTTTTAACCCTTATAACTTCCTGACTAAAAATAAAAAAATTATGTTTCCAAAATTGTGCTGATGTAAAGTAGACATGTGGGAAATGATATTTATTAACTATTTTCTGCGATATGACTCAAATGTAAAAGTTTGAAAACTGCAACATTTTCAAAATTTTTGGCAAATTTCCATTTTTTGCATAAATAAACGCAAGTCATATCAAAGAAATGTTGCCACTAACATGAAGTACAATATGTCACAAAAAAGATCTGAGAATCAGTGGGATCCATCGAAGCGTTCCAGAGCTATAACCTCATAAAGTGACAGTGGTCAGAATTGTAAAAATTGGCTTGGCCATTAAGTACAAAACTGGCTCTGTCACTAAGGAGTTAACCAAATCATGTTGTGGTACATACAATGCTTTGCTACCTATTTACTGTATTTATTAAGGAGGCGTAATGACCAAAAAAGGACAATTTTTATGTTTTGGTGGATTTGTTTCCTTTTTCCCTGTTATTTATGGGTAAGCAAAATTACACTTTAATACATATAGAACAAGTTGAAGATGTGTAAATCCAAATTTTTGCTATAATGGAGAATTCTCCAAATGCAAATAATATAACTTTACAAGGAAAGTGATATAAGTGACTTTCAGTCTAATGTATTCAGACAGGATTGTCAACAGTTGTATGTTTCTGCACTTGGGTGAGAAGCCTGACACATATGCTGACCGCAAGCTATTACATATGGTTGCCAAAGGCATACTTTGAACATCTCCTGTCTCCTGCTAACAAAAAGGTGCAGGTGTTGTGTGTCTTAGCCTGGTTGACTCCACTCCACTATCATCTCTATTTGCTCATTGGGTGATAGCGTAATAAGCAAGGAAAGTTTTAGCACTGTTCTGAAATTCTTAACTAATCCTGACTAATTCCCAGACAGCAGACAGTCTCAAAATGCACGAAATTCATCAGAATCTAAAGCTGGCTACAAATAACAAAAGACTGACTGTCACTTCCAAACAGAAAAACTGGTGTGTACATGTGCAAACTATGGGTACTGTCACACTCTGCAACTTTCCAACGATCACGTCCAGCGATACGACCTGGCCGTGATCGTTGGAAAGTCGTTGTGTGGTCGCTGGAGAGCTGTCACACAGACCGCTCTCCAGCGACCAACGATGCCGAGGGCCCCGGGTAACCAGGGTAAACATCGGGTTACTAAGCGCAGGGCCGCGCTTAGTAACCCGATGTTTACCCTGGTTACCAGCGTAAAAGTAAAAAACAAACAAACCGTACATACTCACATTCCGGTGTCCTTCAGGTCCCTTGCCGTCTGCTTCCCGCTCTGACTGAGTGCCGCCGTAAAGTGAAAGCAGATCACAGCGGTGACGTCACCGCTGTGCTCTGTACTGCCTTACGGCCGGCAGTCAGTCAGAGCGGGAAGCAGACAGCAAGGGACCTGAAGGACACCGGAATGTGAGTATGTACGGTTTGTTTGTTTTTTACTTTTACGCTGGTAACCAGGGTAAACATCAGGTTACTAAGCGCGGCCCTGCGCTTAGTAACCCGATGTTTACCCTGGTTACAAGCGAACGCCTCGCTGGATCGCTGTCACACACAACGATCCAGCGATGACAGCGGGAGATCCAGCGACGAAAGAAAGTTCCAAACGATCTGCTACGACGTACGATTCTCAGCAGGGTCCCTGATCACTGCTGCGTGTCAGACACAGCGATATCGTATGGATATCGCTGGAACGTCACGGATCGTACCGTCGTAGCGATCAAAGTGCCACTGTGTGACAGTACCCTTAGAGCAGCCATCTCTATACATAACAAATAAACAAAGTTGCACTCTATAGCACTAAAGCATGTAAACATGAAATAGATGACATTTAAATTGCATTACTTCTCTAGATAAATAGAAAAAATGAAGATACTTAGCACATAATTTGGCCAATTCATGCATGCCCAGAAGTCAACGCCAAGGCTATCTCCGGCTGCTAGGAGCCTATCTAATGTGAATCCTGTCTGTCGTTAGCTACTGAGCATGCATGAATTGGCCAAATTAAGTGCTAAGCATCTCCATTTTTTCTTACTATCTAGAGCAGTAATGCAATTCAAATTTCTCTATGTCCGAACATTCGTGCATCTCCCATCAGAACCCCCCTGCCAAACTGGATTCGAACATATGCCCCGACGGGGCCATAGACTATAATGGTGCCGGCAGATTGAACGTGTGCTCTGTCGTACATAATTTTCAGGCTGTCGGCAGATATGCAACAGATACAGACTTATTTGTGTGCATTAGGAGTTTACACTTTTCTGACAGTCGATGGCGATGTTGTTACTGTTATATGCTTAGTTCAATGTAATGCATATACTTGTTGTAGTTTTGTTTCACTTTCTCTCTGGTAAAAGGTCCTTTAGACTTCCTGTTATGCTGTATTAAGAAGCTGATGCATGTACCTCATGTTCTGTGTGGATAAAAGTTGAATTACCCCATATAATCTACTCTCCAAGTTTCTTCTGCGACCAAACTATGCAACAGGTTATGGGCCCAGCATAGAAGACAAAAAGGACTTGGTGAATGCAAAAGAATACTTCAGAGCAATTCTCTCCAAACAAGTAAGACAAATACCGTATATACTCGAATATAAGCCGACTCAAGTATAAGCCGACCCCCCTAATTTTGGCACAAAAAAATGGGAAAACTTAATGACTCGAGTATAAGCCTAGGGTGGGAAATGCAGCAGCTACCGGTAAACGTCAAAAGTAAAAATAGATACCAATAAAAGTAAAATTAATTGAGGCATCAGTAGGTTAAGTGTTTTTGAATATCCATATTGAATCAGGAGCCCCATATAATGATCCATAAAGTTTATTATGGGCCCCATAAGATGCTCCATATTAAAATATGCCCCATATAATCCTGCATAAAGGTTAATAATGGCCCCATAAGATGCTCCATAGACACATTTGCCCAATATAATGCTGCACAAATGTTCATTATGGCCCCATAAGATGCTCCATAAAGATATTTGCCCCATATAGTGCTGCACAAACGTTGATTATGGCCCCATACAGACACTTGCCCCATATAGTACTGCACAAACGTTGATTATGGCCCTATAAAGACACTTGCCCCATATAGTGCCGCACAAACATTATGGCCCCATAAGAGGTTCTATACAGACACTTTGCCCCATTATAGTGTTGCACAAACGTTATGGCCCCATAAGATGCTCCATACAGACATTTGCCCCATTATAGTGCTGCACAAACGTTATGGCCTCATAAGATGCTCCATACAGACACTTAATAATAATAATAATAATAATAATAATCTTTATTTTTATATAGCGCTAACATATTCCGCAGCGCTTTACAGTTTTGCACACATTATCAACGCTTGCCCCATTATACTGCTGCACAAATGTTATGGCCCCATAAGATGCTCTATACAGACACTTGCCCCATTATAGTGCTGCACAAACGTTATGGCCCCATAAGATGCTCTATACAGACACTTGCCCCATATAGTGCTGCACAAACGTTATGGCCCCATAAGATACTCCATACAGACATTTGTCCCATTATAGTGCTGCACAAACGTTATGGCCCCATAAGATGCTCTATACAGACACTTGCCCCATTATAGTGCTGCACAAACGTTATGGCCCCATAAGATGCTCTATACAGACACTTGCCCCATTATAGTGCTGCACAAACGTTATGGCCCCAGAAGATGCTCCATACAGACACTTGCCCCATTTGCTGTTGCTGCGATAAAAAAAAAAAAATTACATACTCACCTCTCCGTCGCTCATGCCCCCGGCACTTTCAATATTCACCTGACTTCGTTCTGGGGCCGCTCCATCTTCAGCGTCTTCTGCACTGACGTTCAGGCAGAGGGCGTGCACTAACCACGTTACCACGCTCCTCTGACCTGAGCATCACTGCTGAAGACAAAGTGGCACCCGGAACAGGGAGCAGGTGAATATCGCGCAGCGCTGCGCTCCCCTCCCCGTTATACTCACCTGCTCCTGGCGCAGTGCAGTCCCTGTTTCCCGGCACCCCAGCTTCTTCCTGTACTAAGCTGTCACCGTTACCGCTTATTACAGTAATTAATATGCGGCTCCACCCCTAAGGGAGGTGGAGCTGCATATTCATTACTGTAATGAGCGATACCATGTGACCGCTCAGTACAGGAAGAAGCTGCTGGCTCTGGGGAAAAGACGTGCAGGGACCGCACCAGGAGCAGGTGAGTATAATTAGACAGCCCCTGCTTTCCCTCCCCTGCCGACCCCTGGGTATGACTCGAGTATAAGCCAAGAGGGGGACTTTCAGCCCCAAAAAATGGGCTGAAAATCTCGGCTTATACTCGAGTATATATGGGTAAGTTAAAGATGAGCAGCAGTTCAGAGCTCAGACTCACAGTAGCTAAGCTGAACAATGAGAACTATCAGTTATGGAAGTTCAAAGTGGAGATGTTATTGTCTAAAGATGATTTATGGGAAGTAATCACTACAGACAGACCCAATAATAATAACCAGACATGGGATAAGAAAAACAGACAAGCAAGAGCTACTATCAGCTTATTAGTCAAGGATGATCAGTTAATCCACATAAGGAATGAGAATACAGCAAAGGGAATGTGGGAAGCATTGAGAAAGCTACATGAAAGATCCAGCTTAAATCACAAACTTTTCCTGTAAGAAAACTTTACAAGATGAGATTCAGTGCAAAGAAAGACATGCAGGAGCATATAAACTCCATGATGGAGGTGGTAACACAGCTGAGATCAGTCGATGAAGACATTAAGGAAAGCCATATAGCAGAAATATTATTGTCCAGTTTACCATATTCATACACTGCTCTGATAAGTGCACTAGAGACAAGACCTGAAGCAGACATTACACTAGAGTTTGTAAAGACCAGACTTATAGATGAATATCATAGAAGGAAAGAGCAAACAAATGATCCCACGAAAAGGCATAGTGAAAATGCTCTTAAAGGGACAGACAAGAAGCCCCATAATACAGAGACAAGAGAATGTTTCAGATGTAATAAAAAGGGACATTTAAAGAAAGCCGGTACTATATGGAAAGCAGAACAACAGAAATTACACCAAAAGGAGAATAAACAAAGTAAAAAGCACAATTTCTAACCCTCATGCAGATTACTGGAATGGTACATTTAAAGTAACTGATAAAAAGTCATCACCAGGCTGGTTTATTGACTCAGGAGCAACAAGTCACCTGACTAGTGATAAAAGCATCTTTACTGAACTTGATGAAAATAAGAAGGAAGCAATTTATCTTGCAGATGGGAGTAAAATAACCGCAGACGGTATTGGACAGGGAATGCTAATCTGTACTGATGGACTTGGGCTTAATTCAAAATTACTAGTAAAGGATGTGTTATATGTTCCAGGACTAGAAGGAGGATTGTTATCTGTAAAGCATCTAACAACCAAAGGACTTACTGTAAAATTAAAAAATGATAATTGTACAATCCTAGCGGGAGATAAGGTAACAATTAATGTCAAAGCAGGTGAACAATTATATCATCCAGACACATTAAAAGAACAGATTAAGTTATGTACACATGATCACAACAATTGTATTCACATGTGGTATAGACGTCTAGGACACAGACATCCTGAGAGTATAATGGCGTTACAAAAGAAGAATTTGACAAAAGACCTATTGATATCTGATTGCTCAATTACCGTAAAATATGAATATTGTATAAAATCTAAAGCTACAAGAGTATCCATAACTAAAGAGAGTGAGACAAAAAGCACAAGACACTTGACTTGGTACACACTAATGTATGTGGACCCATGAAAGTGACCACATCAGAAGGTAATAGATATATGGTGACCTTCATAGGGGACTACTCAAGATACACAGTCACATACTTGATAAAGAACAAAAGTGAAGTTTTTGAAAAATTAGAAGACTATGTGGCGAAGTCAAATAACAAGTTTCAGAGGAAGCCAATCATCATTAGAAGGGATAATGGAGGTGAATTTACAGGACACCAAATAGAAAACTAATTAAGACAGAATGGAATAGAGCATCAAAAGACTGTTCCATTCACACCTGAACAGAACAAGGTAGCAGAAAGGAAGAACAGAACAAGGTAGCAGAAAGGAAAAACAGAACTTTTACTGAAATGATAATATGTATGCTAATAGATTCCAAACTGCCAGAGAAATACTGAAGCAGCAATGACAGCTACATATCTGCAAAACAGACTTTTTTCAAGAAAATTGAAAAAAAAACCATATGAACTGTGGCAAGGTAAGAAACCAATTGTGAATCATTTAAGAGTTTTTGGTTGCAAAGTTTTTGTGTTTATTCCAGAAGAAAAACGTTCCAACCTTCAAAACAGAGCCATTGCATGAATATTTGTCGGATAAAGTGACAATTGCAAAGGATACAGAATCCTAGATCCCAAGACAGACAGAATCACAGTGAGTAACAGTGTAACATTCATTGAAGATCTAAATGATGACATAATGACATCACTGGAAACAAAAAATGAGAGAAACGAGAGTGATATAACTGCAAGAACATCTGATGAGAAAGAAGTGGAAATCGATGAAAATCAAAAAACTGAAAATCAAGAGCTACAGCTCCATACAGAAACAGAACCAAGATGCTCAATAAGAGAAAACAAGGTAAGACCACCTCAACATCTTTCATACAAGGCAAGTACAAATAAAATTTATGAACCTATGTCTTTGGAGGACATATCTCAACTTTCAGAAGAAGAGGCCAACAAATGGATAAAGGCTGCAGAAACAGAAATAAGATCCATTTATAATTCAAAGACATGGATACTGACATAACTACCAAAAACTACCAAAGCTAAAAAAAAATGGATTGGAATGCAGTGAAGAGTAATCTGTTATTTGAAAGGGACTAGCAGTGTTAAACTGAAACCACCTGCAAGTGAGAAATACATTTTAACTGGATACGTTGATGCAGACTGGGCTGGAGATCCAATTGACAGGAAATCTACCAGTGGCTATCTTTTCTTGCTCTCAGGCGGACCAATTAGTTGGACTAGTAAGAAATAATCTATAGTAACACTGTCATCTACAGAAGCAGAATATGTCGCCAGTCAAGAAGTTCTATGGTTAAGACAACTGCTAACAGATTTAGGACAACAACAATTGGGACCAATAAAGATGTATGAGGACAATCAATGATGTCTAGTTCTTGCTCAATGGAAAGAGATAATCCAAGAACTAAACACATTGATGTAAGGTTTCACTTCTTGAGAGATCACCAGGAACAAGGAATCCTACATTTAGAGTACTGCCAACTGACGATATGGCAACAGATATTTTCACAAAGGCATTGAATGCTGAAAGACCTCAGAGACGAAGAAATTAGGTTTAACTGAATAAGTCCTTACTGTTTAGACAGGGTGTTGGCAAATATGCAACAGATACAGACTTGTGTGCAGGAGGAGTTTACACTTTTCTGACAGTAGATGGCGATGTTGTTACTGTTATATGCTTAGTTGAATGTAATGCATATACTTGTTTTTCTTTGGTTTCACTTTCTCTCTGGTAAAAGGTCCTTTAGACTTCCTGTTATGCTGTATTAAGTAGCTGATGCATGTACCTCATGTTCTGTGAAGATAAAAGTTGAATTACCCATATAATCTACTCTCACAAATTTCTTCTGCGACCAAACTATGCAACACAGGTGTGTAGGCCTATTGGAGGCGGATGTTCCGACGCAGTCTACTACATCTGAGTGTCCATCTTCAGTAGGCGTATGCGCCCAAAATGATGCACAACAGAGCTCACGTTCACTCTTCACCATTATTTTCTATGGCCCTGTCACCGCATACATCCTAATCCTATTTTGCAGTGGGTTTTGGCCATAAGCCCCAATGGGACCCACAACCGGGGAGATAGGTACAATCTGAAAGTACCCTTAGATTAATCTGCCAGCAGTTTATGCCCCCTTACAACAAAAAGATTAGTTGTGGAAATTCTGATGACTCGATACTTCTTCACTCCTCGACTTTTTCTTGAGGTGGAGTTCAGAGGCACCCATTCAAATCTGATAGTCTGCAAGGCCCACAAAAATGACAAAGGCCAGGGAGTCCCATAGGGCGTATGAGCCACATGACAATACAGAGGGTGGGGGAGTAAAGAGTTAAAGAACTTGAATACGGAGTAGGAATACATGTGGTGTTTTGTGATTGGAGGGGAGGAGGATTGGTTTGGGGGCAGGATTAGGAAGGGATAAAAGGAAGTGAATGGGTTGGTTACCTCCTCTTGCTCCCTGGGATGCTGCTGGACACATCAAGACCACGGAATAGCCATGGCAGAGCTTATGGCCTTGATGGATATAGTGAGGGCTGCCACGGCGATCTGGAGCGCCCCCACGTGTAAGGACAATGGGATACTCAGTACCAGGTCTATCTCTCTCGGTTCTGGGGATGTCACGGTGGCCCGACCCGGTCTGTGGCCCTTCTGAGGGACGTCCACTTAAAGGAGTAGTTGAAGGAGTAGTTGTTTGTACGGTGTTTCGTGACCCCACCTGTGGTATTCGGTCAGGGTGACCGACGCTGCCAGGGGTCCGCTGGGGTGATGGAATGGCAGCTAGATGGTGTACCTTCCCACAGGTGAAGTATTTCCCCAGGGCTTCCCAGGTGTGTAGGTGGTGGTGGTGGACGTCGTAAGGCGCAATGAATAACGAGGACACAAAGGTTGCAGTCTCTTTACCTTTTACTGAAGACTTCAGAGTCCACAGTCCAGAGTACCGTTCACAGGGCAGGCTGAGTCCGGCCAGTCCGAAGGCACATCCAGAGTTCCCTTATCCAAGTGGAAATCAGTAGCCTTCCTACTAGCGCCTGTGTGTTGTAGTACCTCCCTGCTGAGCACCACGGGATAGTCCTCACAACTTTCGTGGATGTTTCTGATGTTCTCTCTCTCTCTGTCCCCCAGATGATATGGATAGGACAACCCGTATGATGGGGTAGGCCTGGAGCTATTTTATAGGGACCCTAGAGACGCCCCTCTCCCACAATTTGCCTCCGTGTCTTCATAGGTGTTAAGGTCGGGCAGCCAACTTGGAATCAACTGTCCTGGCGGTCTCTGAAGTAATGCGTAGAGCCTATTACTCCCTTGCTGCCGCAATGAAGTGCAGGCACAGCTCCGTAACGTTCTATCTTGTGCTTGGCCTCTGTCAGGATCCCACCCCTGACAGGGACCCTCTGTCTGCAGCTCAGATGTTCCTCCTTCTCCCCCTGTCTGCCTGACAGGTCCTCTCTGGGTCAAACCCAGGTAGCTTCTGACTAACTTCCTATCCAACCCACCAGTTTTACCCGTGTGTGAGGAGTGGCCTAGTAGATAGTACCTTTGCTCCCCCTGGTGGACTGGAATGTGAAGTGTAGTGTGTGACTGTGATACCTGGTCAGGTGAACTCCTTTAGTACCATCAGACGTAATATCACTCCCCCTGGTGGAAGAGCGACATTACTGCAACGACCAGGACTCTGGGGCGCTGCAGATCCATAGGATCAGGCTGCTGCAGGAGCAGCTTCAGATGGCCTGCGCTTCCCCATCTGCTGTGAAGACAGGCTCTCCTATGCCTGCAGTGGGAGCTCGGCGGTCTTGGTGACTGGAGCATTTCTCACCTGTCGGTGAGAGACTAAGCAAGAGATGCTCTAGGAGCTCCCAGGGACCCTCTTGGTCTAGAGGAGCAACTCGAGTCTACAGCTCCTTCTCTGGTCCCAGGAGGAATCCTCGATGGAGCCGTGGCCTACTCAAAGTAGGCATCCTGGATTTGTGGCCTACTTCCAGTTTGCAGCCAGCAAGGACCTGGACCAGAGTATTGTGACCTCTGGTGACATGCTGGCTGGGGGTGAAACCCAGCAGCGGAGGATCACAGATGAACCCCCCGGTGGATGGCAGGGGGGAATGCAACCTTCGTCAGGAGTGCAGCCTGCTAGGACCCGACAACAGGTAGCGGTGGCTTCTGGAATGGTGAGGGGTCGAACCCAGCGGGGGAAAGAGTGCATAGGGAACCTTTATGCATTTGGAGTCTGCTAGGCCTCAGATCAGTAGAGCTACAAAAAGTTCAGAGGTGACAGTGAGAGGCAGTTCCAGGTGTGTGGTTGCAAGTGAACGGCCTTCCTGCAGTCGGCAGGGTGGGCTGGAACTTGCTGAAGGACTGGACATAGGGAGGAATTACAGGGGTCCAAAAATACTTTGAGGGCTTGCTGGGGCAGGCTGTCCTGGGAGCACATCACAGGCCATTGGTAAGGGGGGAAAAGTGGCCCATGGAAGAAGATGACCTGGGTGAGATGTCCATGAAGGTGCAGCATACACATTGTCGGGCAGCCCCTTCGCCAGCTTTATCAAGGTCTGACGTTATGGGGACCCATGAGTTCAGCGGAGGAGAGATGTCACCTCGAGCATATGGAAATTATCAAGTTTCATCCAGAGATGTCTTGGCTGGTCTGAGAATCTCTCTGAAGCAGCCTGGTGAGGAGATGTCAATTGTTGATCATTTACTAGTGATGAGCAAATGTGCTCGCCAGTACTCGTTACCCGCCCGACTATCACTGTACTCGGTGTACTCGGCGAGCACCAATCATTTCCGGGATTATTCGGCGGGAGCTCGGGTCTCTGCCCTGCATATTTGGCGATCTTTAGAGCGCCAATCAACATGCCGGGAATTGTCTGCCATGCACTGTAATGCTGCAGCCATCTTTGTTGTGGTATTACAGTGATTGGCTGGCCGCACAGCGTCATCAGGTCTATAAGAGACCTGACGCCGCCCTGCTCGGCGCATTCAGCTCCGGACTCAGCTAGTGTAGGGAGAGCTGCTGCTGAGCTAGGGTCAGATTTGTGCTTTTATTAGTTAGTGTGGGTCTACTATTGTTCAATCCACAAATCCAGCTAAACCATCAGTCCTTTTAAGGGTTAATTACGGAGTATATAGATTATAGTGCTAAGTAGGCAGGGGAGTCTATGTGCGCATATCCACATCAGTGCAAGGCCCGTAGGCACTGTATGTGAGCATATAGATCTCACTGCATGCATCAAAAGGGTCCATGAATGTCTGGTGCTGCCTATTATATATATTCCTAGCTGCAGGTAGGAATAATTTTTTTTGCACCGGAATCCTGATAATTTTATAACAAAGCAATCCAGAGCCCCCTTTTTTTCTACATTTATTTGCTTGTTCACACTGCAGACTACAGTCAGATCATTTTAATACAACAGCATGAAAATCCAGCAATTTAAAACGGCTTTGTCCGTCCCAGGCATTACATCTGAGTGCGCAGAAAATTATGGCCTTTTTTGTGGTACTGTAGTATTTTTTGGAGTGTCTTACAACATTTTTGGACACCATTTTGCTGACCAAAAAATATTTAGCTGGTCAAACAATATTTAGCTACAGTTCATATATTTATCGCTGTTTTGTACGCCACACACATCGTATATCCTTGCGCTAAATATTTAACAATTTTAGTACTCCAGCAATTCTTTTTTAGTGTCATAGCCTACTTATTGACACAATTTTGGTGGGCCAAAAAAAATCCAGGCCACATATTTAAGTGTTCTATCTCCGTCAGACGTCAGATCTATCTGTGGTCTACAAATTGTGGCATTTCCAGCCTATATTCCACTGTTTTTGCTGTCTGTTACCCTAGGTCTATACAGTATTTGGGGGTAAAAAAAAAAAACTACAGGCCACATATTGAACAGTCTGTTATCTCCGTCAGTATTTTGGAATAAAATATTAAAAAATACAGGCCATATATTGAACAGTCTGGTATCGCTGTCAGACGCCTGATCTATTTGTGGCCTAAAAATTGTCGCAATTCAGGCCTACATTCCACTGTCTTTGCTGTCTGTTACCCTAGATCTGTACACTATTTTGGGGTAAAAAAAAAATACAGGCCACATATTGAACAGTCTATTATCTCCGTCTGACGCTTGGTCTATCTGTGCTCTACAAATAGTTGCTTTTCAGGCCTACATTCCACTTTTTTTTGCTGTCTGTTACCCTAGGTCTATACAGTATTTTGGGTAAAAAAAAAACAGACCACATTTTGAACAGTCTGTTATCTACGTCAGATGCCTGGTCTATCTGTGCTCTACAAATAGTTGCTTTTCAGGCCTACATTCCACTTTTTTTGTTGTCTACTACCGTAGGTCTATCCACTATTTTGTGGTACAAAATACAAAAATACAGGCCACTTATTGAACAGTCTGGTATCTCTGTGACATGCCTCATCTATCTGTGGGCTACAAAGTGTGCTTTTGAGGCTTCCATTCACCTTTTTTTGCTGTGTGTTACCCTAGCTCTAAACAGTATTTTGGGGTAAAAAATTAAAAAATACAGGCCACATATTGAACAGTCTGGTATCGCTGTCAGACGCCTGATCTATTTGTGCTCTACAAATAGTTGCTTTTCAGGTCTACATTCCATTTGTTCTGCTGTCTGCTACCCTAGGTCTATCCACTATTTTGTGGTAAAAAAATAAAAAAATACAGGCAACATATTGAACAGTTTGGTATCTCTGTGACACGCCTCATCTATCTGTGGGCTACAAAGTGTGCTTTTGAGGCTTCCATTCACCTTTTTTTGCTGTGTGTTACCCTAGCTCTAAACAGTATTTTGGGGTAAAAAATTAAAAAATACAGGCCACATATTGAACAGTCTGGTATCGCTGTCAGACGCCTGATCTATTTGTGCTCTACAAATAGTTGCTTTTCAGGTCTACATTCCATTTGTTCTGCTGTCTGCTACCCTAGGTCTATCCACTATTTTGTGGTAAAAAAATAAAAAAATACAGGCAACATATTGAACAGTTTGGTATCTCTGTGACACGCCTCATCTATCTGTGGGCTACAAAGTGTGCTTTTGAAGCTTCCATTTACCTTTTTTTGCTGTGTGCTACCCTATCTCTAAACACTATTTGGGGGTAAAAAATTAAAAAATACAGGCCACATGATGAACAGTCTGGTATCTCCATCAGACGCCTGGTATATCTGTGCTCTACAAATTGTGGCATTAGATTAGAGGCTTGCACTCACCTTTTTTTTTAAAATGGGCAAGGCACGTGGCAAAGGATGGGGAAGTGGACGTTATGGTGATGGTGCATGCAGAGGTCAAGGCCATGGGCAAGCTGAACGTGGGCCACAACAAACACCCACATATTATCTCTCATCTCGACCTTCATGTCACAATTACTAGGGGACTACAGCAGCACACCACTATTGAAGCCAGAGCAGGTTGAAAAGGTTGTTGGTTGGATAGCGAATAATACTTCCAGTTACTTTGTCACCAGCACCGTCTTCCACAGGGTTAAGTCTGAGCAGCTGTGAGTCAGGACCGTATATTCCTCAACCTGATCCTTCTTCCTCCCACCATGCTGAGAGCCCTGAGACAACTGATCCAACACTTGGACACTCCGAACAGCTGTTCACTTTTCCAGTTATCGATTCGGGCCTCTCGCCCGCTCCACTTGGAGCAAGGCGAGATGAGATTCCATTTAGCGATACCCAAATATTTGAGCAGCCACTGTCACATGAAGGTGACGGTGGGAACATATCACAAGAGGTGGGCGATGATGAGACACAATTGCCAGAAACTCAGGAGGAGGACCAGGGTGCGAAAGTGGAAGAAGAGGTGGTGGATGATATAGTAACTGACCCAACGTGGCAGGAGGACATGCAGAGCGAGGAGAGCAGCACCAGGGGTAGGGAGGCGTAGCACCCCAACAGGCAGGAAGAAGCAGTGTGGTGGCAGTTGACGGAAGGCAGGCAACCGTTCCCTGCAACACCAACATGACGGAAGTTGCCAGTCCAACTGTAAGGTCTTCCCGAGTATGTTTTACCAGCCTGAACACCACCAGCATGATCAGGCGCATGGCAGCAAAGCACCTGACTTTGTGGGCAGAACCACAGACACCAGGAACAGTGTCTGCGGGTAGCACCACTGCTTCTTCCACTGTTCTGTGTGAAAGCCAATCCCCTGTCCATGGTGCATGCGAAGATGTCTCCTGCCCTGCACCTGTCGCTACCCACACTCAACTAGCACCATCATCAAGCATGTCCACGTCCTTATCCCAGCGCAGCCTTCAGTTGTCCATACCACAGTCATTCTACAGCTCCTGCACCGCCTCCTCATTTTCAGCCTCCATCTCCAAAAGTAGCACATCAGTCACAAGCTTGAGGCACTGCAGCACTGCCTCAGCCAAGTGCCAACAGGCTGTGCTGAAGCTAACATGCTTAGGAGGCAAACTGGCACAATGCTGAAGAGTTGTGGACAGCTCTGAAAGAGCAGGCAGATCTGTGGCTGACAACGCTGAACCTACAGCCAGGCATGGTCATGTGTGACAATGGCCGGAACCTGGTGGTGGCTCTGAGGCGTGGCGACTTCCCCTGACGAAGCTGCACTGAGCAGCAATACGCGTGGGGCTTCACCCACACTCTTCTGGTCCCGGGACTATTCTCCCCCTGACGCTTTGACTGCTAACGCTACATGCTGGGCTGCCCCATACGGTGATATTACTACTCTTGGTCGCCTTTTCGTTCTACCTTCTGGCTCTGATTTCCCTCCATACTACTTTCCATTATAATGGAATGCCTTCACTAGCTTCTTTGCAATCTTTATGGGGCTTATTGGAGCTCTCTTGGGAACGTCAGCACCTACACTTATATAGGCATATATATATATATATATATATATATATATCTTCCATTAAGTCTGTGAACGCCCAGAATTTATGTGGAGTTTTTTTTGCCTTGCTTATTTGCATGTCAACAACAAATTATTGTGTTTATGTGTAGTGTCATTTCAGGCACTTATAGTGCCATTGTGAGTCGACTTTTTTGTATATATTATAATGTCATGGGACTAGTGGTGATGTGGTTTGTTCTTTTAATATGGTTTTATTGTGGACTTTTGTCAATTAATACATTTTGTACTTATTATACATATACAATTTTTCTATAATTTGGGTGTGCGCTTTATATGCATAGTTCCTTTTCTTTTTTTAAAAAAAAATGCCATGCCTGGCGCATGTGCTTAACTTCGTGGTTCAACGGTTTCTCAACACCTACCAGAGCTGCTGGATCTGCTTGTGAAAGTACGCCGCCTGTGTGCCCATTTTAGAAAGTCAGCTTCAGCTTCAGCCGCCCTTGCCGTGCCTCAGGAGCATTTGCAGCTTCTGCCTCACCAACTGATGTGTGATGTCTTCATGCGTTGGAACTGTACACTGCATATGTTGGAAAGGATTTGTGAGCAGAAGATGGCAGTTGTTGACTACCAGCATCAACAAGGCCATCGGTATTCAGTTCAGACTCCACACATAAGACCTCAGGAGTGGACATGGGTATCAGACATATGTACCATCCTGCAAAACTTTGATGAATCCACCAAGATGGTGAGCGGCGATGACATCATAATTAGGGTCACCATCCCGCTTCTCTGCATTCTGAAAAGCTCTCTGCTCATAATGAAAGAGGATGCATTGCAGGCGGAGCACGAGGACATGGAGCAAGGAACCATACAGGGTGATTACACACAGCCCAGCCTCAAGTCATCCCAATGTGGATTGGTTGACAATGAGGAAGAGGAGGAGGAGGAAGAACAGTAGCTACTTTCATGCGCAATAGACGGTACTACAAGCACAACTGTCATAACATCTGTTCAGCATGGATGACCTGAGGACAGGGAGGAGGAGGAAGACACCTTGGTCAGTCATCCTGTTGGTGAGGACACAGAAGGCTTGCCTGTTACCAGTCTGGCACAAATAGCTGGCTTTATGTTGCGCTGCCTTTCCAGTGACCTTCGCTTTATGAAAATTTACGGTGACACTCATTACTGGTTGGTGACACTTCTAGACCCACACTACAAGGAGAACTTTCAATCTCTTCTTCCAGAGGCAGACAGGTGTACTAAAATGGTGCAGTACCAGAGGGCCATTGTTGCTGAATTATAAAAAAAATACCCATCTGAAAATGCTGGAGGCAGGCGTCACAGTTCGTTGGACAACCAAGGAGTACAGGTGTGAGAGACACAACTCCAATACAGCAGAGGCAAGGGAACACTGGCAAAGTTCAGGGACAGTTTTCTCAGACCCTCCCATTGCCCTGGCCCTGAGGCGCGGGGTAATGTCACAAGGAATGGAATGTTTGAAAAGATGCTGAGGGAGTACCTTGCTGACCATCCTCGGTGATTCCTCTGTGCCTTTTAATTATTGGGTATCCAAGCTGGACACGTGGCTTGAACTGGTTCTCTATGCCTTGGAGGTCCTGGCCTGCCCTGCTGCTAGCGTTTTGTCAGAGCGGATTTTTAGTGCCGATGGTAGAATTATAACAGATAAGCGCATTCGCCTGTCAACTGAAAATGCAGACAGGCTGACTCATATAAAAATGAACAAGGGCTGGATTGGCCCAGACTTCTCTTCACTACCAAATGATAACAGCGAAACATAACCTCCAATACAGTGTCTTTTTGGGAGGTGTATTCCCATGCACCTCTTCACACCCACACATGGGTATACGCTTCCTGATTTTGGCTATTTGGTGTCCTCCTCCTCCTTCTCATCATCCGCCACCACTAGGACACCAGGGTGAACGTGCTCCTTGATGCTACAGCCAGTCTAGTTTTTTGCAAGGGTGTCTATGATGCCCATAAAAATGTTTTAAAAAACATGTACCCCCCAGAGGAAAATTTTTGTCATTCCATGCATTTAGTGTATGGGCATTCCAAGTATAGGAGACCTGCTCCTTTATAATGGGAACATTTTTTTTATGAGGCCTTCCTCCATGTCTCTTTCAAGGGGCATTGGAGTGCCTCCTAATTTTTGGCAGGCCTTGCATTCACTGAATAGGCAAACACTAAGGGAGACCCACTTCCTAATAATGGGAACATTGTTTTCAGGAGGCCCACCTCTACGTCTCTTCCAAGTGTTATTGGGGCTCCTAACAGGATGGGAGTAACAAATAAATAATGTGAAATGGGTTTTCCTGTGGCCATCCAGTACCTGGGTTCAAAGAGTTATTGGGGTGCATGTAACTTTGGGGCAGGCCGTGGCTTGCATTCAATGCATAAGCAAACAGTGTGGGAGACACACTTTCATCTAATGGGAACAGTTTTGTCATGTGGCCCTAAAGTACATCTGCTGAAAGCAGCGTCGGACTGGAGCTCCTTGGGCCCACCAGAGAAAATCATTCTTTGGGCCCACTATGTAGCTTACATAGAAATAAATACAAGACCACTGATTGTGCCGTAAAAAACGCTAATATCAGGGTATAATATAAGGTAGTACACGTTTTAATGATATAGCAGGGGTTGGGGTAGCCCCCCTCATAGAATATAATGCAGCCCACCTCAGAGTATAATTCCCCCCCATAGAATATAATGCAGTCCTCATATAGTGTAATGCAGCCCCCTCATAGGGTATAATGCAGCCCACCTCATAGGGTATAATGTAGCCCCATCATAGAGTATAATGTAGCCCCCCATAGAATATAATGCAGCCCCCTCATAAAGCATAACACAGCCCTCCCCATAGAATATAATGTAACCTCCTATAGAATATAATGCAGCCCCCCATAGAATAGAATATAGCCCACCTCATATAGTATAACACAGCCCTCCCCCATAGAATATAATGCAGCCCCCATAGAATATAATATAGCCCATCTCATATAGTATAACACAGCCCTCCCCCATAGAATATAATGCAGCCCCCCATAGAATATAATACAGCTCACCTCATGTAGTATAACACAGCCCTCCCCCATAGAATATAATGTGGCCCCTCATAAAATATAATACAGTCCACCTCATAGAATATAATGGAGTCTTACAGAATTATGGCCACCACGTTGGGGATGGGACTGTGGCTTGTCCCCTGATGTTGTCGCAAATGCGGTGAAACATGTTGGGGGAACTAGTTCGATAAATTTGTATGTCCTATTCTGCCAAATAAGTGTTAGCACTCCATGGTGTTACCCATTAAGTATAAGAAATCGAGCATCGAGCACTTTACTGACAACAAATTTAGGCAGATTAGGGACCTCAATTTTTAGACCCTAAAGCAATTTCTAACATTAATATAATAAAAGTGACATTTTAGGGCTTGATAGTGAGCGTTTATTTGGAGTTCTCCCCAATTTGTTAATAATGCTTCCCTCCAAAGCCTTTTTCAATCCTCAAATTTGGAACTTGTCATCTAAGAAAAATAGATATGTGTCTGAATTTTGCATAGACATATGGTCTGTGAAAATCAGAGACAATTGAACAGCCCCATAGGCTATAATGGATTTAGAAAAGAAAATAGGGACCTGTTCTATCTGAGAAAACCACAGACAGAACATGCACGTGCAACATGGATGTCTGAATGAGGTCTGAACACTGATGCTGCAGTCCATCACTTACACCGCTGCAGCTGATGCCGATACAACTAAAGGAGCCATCTGCTCAAAACACAGTGATGAGCTATTCATCAATATTGTGTTGTTTGTGGTCAGATTCCCACGCTGACCAACTGTTGGCGGCAATATGTAAACACTTTCCATAGAGCCGCTGAGTGCGGGAGATGCTGTGTAGCAGGCGCTGCCGGGTACTGCAAAACGGCTGCACTATAAGAGCTGGTCTGTTGTACCCAGCAGTGGCTGCTACACATTCAATGGAACGACTATTGCAGCTACATTCATCACTATAGCTGACCCAAATAACAGCAGATCAATGGTGTGGGGGCTGGATGTTGGACGCCAATAATCACATTATTATAATTGGACCCCTGGATAGGTTATCAATCAAGTTTTGACTGTCCAACACCAATAAATTATACAATTTCTCACATAGAAGTTAGATAGTGAACACAATCACCCTTTAGAAAACTTTCCATTGAATCCATGGCAATTTTGCTGTTCTGGAAGCGACTGGACAAGGCTTCCTGGCCACCTGTTCTGCTTATCTGAGAGAGGGGTGAAGGATTTATGGCTCCCTCCCTTGCAGTCTGAACATAGCTGCTCTTCTCCTCAGGGCACTGCAGTGTAGTGAGGTGCTGCCAGACACAGGAGGGGTGTTATGACCTGGTGGCTAAAACGCAACATGGGACGAGCTCTGAGAAGGTGGTATCTCTACTGACCGCAGTCCCTAATCCTAACAACAACACTAGTAATAGCCGTGGGATGTTCCTGACTCTCCCTAGACACCTCTTCACAGCCTAAGAACTAACTACCCCTAAAGAAGGAAATAGAAAGCTATCTTGCCTCAGAGAAAACCCCAAAAGGAAAGACAGCCCCCCACAAATATTGACTGTGAGTGAAGAGGGAAATGACGTACACAGAAATGAAATCAGATTTCAGCAAAGGAGGCCAATACTAAACTTGATAGACAGAGAGAAAAGGATACTGTGCGGTCAGTATTAAAAACTACAAAATCCACGCAGAGTTTACAAAAATGAACTCCACACCGACTCACGGTGTGGAGGGGCAAATCTGCTTTCCCAGCGCTTCCAGCTAGCCTGAATATGACATAGTGACAAGCTGGACAAAAAGAGACATATTTGCAGAGCAATAGAGTCCAAGCAAATGGACAAACAAGAACTAGCAAAAACTTATCTTTTGCTGACAAGGACAGGCCATATGAGAAATCCAAGGAGAGAACCAAATCCAACCAAGAACATTGACAGCTGGCATGAACTAAAGCCCAGAGCAGGTTTAAATAACAAACCCAGGCAAGGCGATTAGTGAAGGCAGCTGCCACAGCTACCTAAAGGAGCAGCAGTTCCACTCGAAACCACCAGAGGGAGCCCAAGGGCAGAACTCACAAAAATACCATTAGCAACCACAGGAGGGAGCTCCAGAACGGAATTCACAACAGAGGGGACAGAAACAAACAAGGTTTCCTTACAACACGTCTGTACTTTTCCCACTGCTAGTGAGGCTAGTAATGGTGCACAAGCACCAGTCTGCTCTCCAGCAGTAACAGACGTCATGTACTACATCAGCCTATCACCACTGACCAGGGCCGGATTTAAGAGGTGGGTGGCCCGGGGCCCATTTTGGAGGGAGGCCCATTTTTCAAGGTGCTGCAATATGTAATGCAAAAACACAAAATGAAACGAACGCAAGTTTATTTACAAAAATCATTTACGCAGAGTAATTTAAGTAAAATCATCCATCTTTTACAATCAGCGCACTTTCCTTGATTTGTGTGCTGCTAAATCACTAATGATGTCACTAAAGTCCAATTCACGCAGTATATCTGACCTTGTCAACCCTTGAAGTCCTGAAAGGGCATTAAAGATTAAAATATGTACATATGTATGTATGTATATTGTAGAAATTTGGGCTGTCTATATCAAAGACTGCTGCTGGGCTCTATATGTCAGAGGCTTCTGCTGGGCTCTATATGTCAGAGGCTTCTGCTCGGCTGTATATGTATGAGAGGCTTCTGCTGGACTCTATATGTATGAGAGGCTTCTGCTGGGCTGTATATGTATGAGAGGCTTCTGCTGGACTGTATATATATCAGGGGCTTTTGCTGGGTTGTATATGTATGAGAGGCTTCTGCTGGACTGTATATGTATAAGAGGCTTCTGCTGGGCTGTATATATATGAGGGGCTTCTGCTGGGCTGTATATGTATAAGAGGCTTCTGCTGGGCTCTATATGTCAGAGGCTTCTGCTGGGCTAAATATGTATGAGAGGCTTCTGCTGGGCTGTATATGTATGAGAGGCTTCTGCTGGACTGTATATGTACTGTATAAGAGGCTTCTGCTGGGCGGTATATATATGAGGGGCTTCTGCTGGGCTGTATATATATGAGGGGCTTCTGCTGGGCTGTATATGTATGAGAGGCTTCTGCTGGGCTATATATGTATGAGAGGCTTCTGCTGGGCTGTATATGTATGAGAGGCTTCTGCTGGACTGTATATGAATAAGAGGCTTCTACTGGGCTGTATATATATGAGAGGCTTCTGCTGAGCTGTATATATATGAGGGGCTTCTGCTGAGCTGTATATATATGAGGGGCTGCTGCTGGGATGTATATTTTAGAAGCTGCTGTTGGGCTGTATATATTTGAGGGGCTTCTGCTGGGCTGTATATATATGAGGGGCTTCTGCTGAGCTGTATATATATGAGGGGCTGCTGCTGGGCTGTATATATTAGAAGTTGCTGTTGGGCTATATACAGTATATATATGAGGGGCTGCTGCCGGGCTGTATATATCAGAGGCTGTTTACCTGTATATATCAGAGGCTGATGCTGTGCTGGCTATATATAGAATATAGGCTGAGGGGCTGTATAAAGTGTATACATAGCACTATACTGTAAGCAGGTCCACACTATATACATGCAGTATACACAGACACACTGTAATGCAGGATATAGTGTGGACCTGTATATACAGTATGGTACTGTGTAGGACAGGAGCTGCAAGAAAGATACACAGACAGACAGACACACACATTCAGACACACACAGAGATCATACTCGCCCACAGCGACACTGAAGACTGAACCACTTCACCTCTGGATCTTCAGTGACTGAAGATCCAGAGTGAAGTCCTGCCGCGCTCCGCAGTGGAGAATCCTCTTGTCGCGCCGACATCGTGGCTCCGCCTCATTCCTCGGAGGTAGCTGAACAAAATCTCATCTGATCTAATCCGAGGGAGCGATCATATAGCTGAATAGGTAGCGCCTAGAAGCTTCTGTTGGGATCGGAGAAAGCAACCACATGCCATAAGCTAAGCATTAGGTACAGTGAGGGTACTAAGGAAGTCTGGCTAGGCTAGCCAGGTCAGGGGATGCTGACGCAGGTCAGGTGCCATGACTCTGCCGTTCTGCGCCAGCCACTGAGATGTAGGACCGTAACCAGGTCCCTACACTTTCAATAGTTTCTCTTTTGTTAAATGTTCCTTATCATTAGAAACGGTTCACAGCAAAGAGACATGTATTTTACATGTTTTGAGATATTTATCCCTACATTGGTGGGAGGCCCCTGTTTGGTGGATGGCCCAGGGCCCAGGCTCCTTGGGACCACCCCTAAATCCTGGCCTGCCACTGACAAGCAGTCTCCCTGCCTGTGCGGCCATTGCTACCACTGACTAAGAAAGCAGTGGATATGGTAACACTTAAGCAGTTTTCTCACCTGTTTTTAGTCTGCTGCTCCCAGTTACTGCTCTACTGGCCTGTTAGTGATCCAGATTAGGGTTGAGCGACCTTTACTTTTATAGGATCGGGTCGGGTTTCACGAAACCCGACTTTTTCAAAAGTCGGGTCGAGTGAAATCGGCCGATCCTATAAAAAAGTCGGGGTCGGGGTCGGCCGAAACTCGAAACCCAATGCAGTGCATTGGGTTTCCAATGGTTCCCAGGGTCTGAAGGAGCGGAAACTCTCCTTCAGGCCCTGGGATCCATATTTAAGTGTAAAATAAAGAATTAAAATAAAAAATATCGCTATACTTACCGTCTGACGGGCCCTGGTACTAACCGGGAACCTTCCTTCCTTAGAATCAGCCTTCCAGGACCTTGCGGTGACGTCACGGTGACGTCGCGGCTTGTGATTGGTCGCGCGGCCGCCCATGTGACCGCTCGAGCGACCAATCACAAGCCGTGACGTCACCGTGACGTCACCGAAGGCCCTGGAAGGGCTGATTCTTAGGAAGGAAGGCTGCCGGAACGAAGCCGAGGGTGAGTATATTCCTATTAGGTATATACTCACTCTCGGACATGCCCTGCTTCTTTCCGGCAGCCTTCCTTCCTAAGAATCAGCCCTTCCAGGGCCTTCGGTGACGTCACGGTGACGTCGTGGCTTGTGATTGGTCGCGCGAGCGGTCACATGGGCGGCCGCGCGACCAATCACAAGCCGCGACGTCACCGTGACGTCACCGCAAGGTCCTGGAAGGCTGATTCTAAGGAAGGAAGGTTCCCGGTTAGTACCAGGGCCCGTCAGAGGGTAAGTATAGCGATATTTTTTATTTTAATTATTTATTTTACACTTAAATCTGAATTCCGATACCAATTCCCGATATCTTAAACATATCGGGAATCGGTATCGGAATTCCGATTCCAGATTCAGAAGATCGCCGACTTCATGGCCGACCCCACACAGGGGTCGGGTCGGGTTTCATGAAACCCGACTTTGCCAAAAGTCGGCGACTTCTGAAAATTGCCGACCCGTTTCGCTCAACCCTAATCCTGATGTCTCTCAGGCGCTCCTCCTCTCCTGAAGTGCGTCTGCTGAAAGGGTTATTGGGGTGCATGTAACTTTGGTGCAGGGCAGGCCTTGCATTCAATGCAACATTTTTTCAGGAGGCCCTCCTGTACGTGTCGTGAAAGGGGTATTGGGGTTCATCCTATTTTTTGCAGCCCAGCCATTCAATTCTTAGGCATTAACAGTATAGGAGACCCAATGTTTAATAATGGCCCTTTAACAATATTAATGCCGCCTGATGCCCCTCTAAAAATAGGCTCTGTGACTTTAAGCGTCGTTCCTTCATAAATGAAACGTGTCTGCTTATGTGTCACACATCACATGGCCAGCTAGGGTTGTTAAATGTTACAATGACATTTCCCAGTGAATGCATTTGTATTGGTTGAAAGCAATGCTAAAGTTTAAAAACGCATCAAAAACGCTGCGTGTGAACATAGCCCAAGTGGTGGAGGAACATTTTTGGTTGGGGTTAATTATTTTGCCTTATATACAAGTCATTACCCTGGAAAGAATGTACCTTAACATATTTCCCAGCAAAATCCACTTTGGTTTCGGTTTTGCATGTTTTTTGGTGCACCTGTAAAAATGCCGTGAAACTCTGATAACATTGTTTACAGCTGTGACCTAGGAGTCAGAAATGCTTCCAGGGGCATTTGCCATGATGTTCCCATGTCATTTGAACAGTGTACCCATCATTTTCAGACATTTTTAGACCTTAAAAGGACCTCCGGGGGGGATCGTGGTAAAAATGCTCAGGTTTTCAATAGACTTACATTGGGCTCGTTGTTCTGTCCGAGTACCCGAGTATTACAAATTAATCGACCCGAGCAACAAGCACCCGAGCATTTTAGTGCTCGCTCATCACTATCATTTACCTGTTGTGGAGGTTCTCAGAGTGTGTTGGGGGTTAGTAAAACTGGGTTTGTTGTGACAGAGTCAGGGGTTACCCATGGGGAAGGGCCCCTTTTGGGGGTATTACATGGTATAGCATTTCAGCTGGCTGTAGTAAGTGATTCGTGGTCTCAAGCAGGGGCATGGGTAGCTTCCGCATGCTCTGGGCTAGGAGCAGGACAGCCTGGGGTAGTCATGCAGGATATAGTATTGGGGGAGTAACAGAGTGGCTCTTCAAGAGCGGTAGTGGGGGAGTAACAGAGTGGCTCTTCAAGAGTGGTACAGGAAAAAAGTGCTGGTGAAAAGGAGAAGGAGGTCGAAGTTGAGCGTTTAGACAATAGATCCAGGAGTGACGTGTACATATGATTTGAAAAGGGGGCATGTAGAAATATACTCTTTCCTCCCATTAGAAAAATGTAATCTTGATAAGGTGAAACCTAGTGTTAGGGGTCGAGTTCCTGCCTCTGCACAGGGGGAATCTTGGGCCATCTCTGCTGCAGTCTCCCATTCTTCTCCTGCCGCGGTGGAGCCTGCTCAGCGGAGACGTCGGTCCCAGCATCTCGCTCAGTCTGACTCTGTACAAAGAGTTACTGCTGCCTTTCCTGCTTCTGCCATTGAAGTCAGTGCTGGGCAGTGGTGAGCAGACGCTTCTGGGACTAAGTCCTGCTTTTCTCGTTCTGAGCATGCCCAGAGTAAGATCTCTCAGTGGAGATCGACGGTCACATGATCAGATACTGCAGCTTAGGTCATTGGTCCTTCAGGAAGGTCCTGTAGGTGCTCAAGCTCTGTGGCAGCCTCTCATTGGTCCTTCTAGGATGGTCCTGTATGTGCTGCAACTATTTAAGGCTCGCATGGCTGCACGGCCATGCGCTAGTATTGTTCTTTGTTATGTGCTTTGCGCCAGTGTGGTCACGTGAGAGTGTTCAGGGACCCGGCTGAAATAAGCCCCTAGAATGCTGGCACCTCCAGCTAAGAGTTTGTGTTTGTATGTATTCAGGGACCTGGCTGAAATAAGCCCCTAGAATGCTGGCACCACCGGCGAGGAGTTTTGTGTGCATGCGTGACCACTGACTGCTCTCTGTTTGGGCAGTTAGCCTGTGCCTCTGTGAAGTCTAACAGGGCACAGTGCTTTGCTTTCACGGCTACTCGGTGAATTAACTGAGTTAGTCCATACCGCCATATAGTGCCGCCGTTTGCTAGCAGCAGGTACTCCTGCACGGTGGACCCCGGGCTGCAAAAGCACCAATATCAATAAAAACATCTCTATTTACTCAGTGCATTCCGCTAGCCCTAACACCTAGTGATTCAAAAAAGGAAATGAATGAGGAAGAGAAACGGGGGTATCGCTTAATCCCGAGGACATTTGCAAATTGGTTAAAGGCATTTGCAATTTTGGCAAGTGTGATTGGGGAGAGAGCCAGAGCACTACTCTGCTCTTTTTGGTTATATGGACGTGATAGGGGAGGCTTATAGGCTTGGCATGCATTGGGATCACAAGGATATTTCCTTATGGATGTGTTTGATGACAGCTCCCACTTATCAGCCCTTTCGGTGCCTAGACAGACCAGTTCCCATATATGGGTACTGACACAATTTGTGAGACCCAACGTGACACTACTTGCCACTGCAAGAGTCCTATATATATATATTGTATATATATATATATATATATATATATATATATATATACCCCCATATATGCCATTATACTCTTTAATCTCCCCTGATGAGCCATCCAAAAGGAGGAGGCTACATAATAATTATGGGTAAAATTTAGCAGGTCTATACTTGGGCACTGCGCTTGTGAGAGTAGGAGCAATGCAGGGGCACGACAAGGTGTGTTAGAGGAAAAGAAAATTCCCCCTTCTCTCCTCCACTACCATTCTTTCTCTGCTCCTGCCTCATGAACCTGCGACAGAAACAATAACATTGGTGTGATCAAACCAATTTTAATTATGAGCACTGGTTATATCGAGCACTAACACTCTTTACACTGTTTTGGTTGTCTGCAAATAAATGGTTGGCTTTACCTTTTATATGAAACAATTAAAAGTTATATTTGAATATACTTTGCTCCTCCCTTGCTGAATTCTATTGTCTATTATTAATTGGCCATTTAACCCATGTCGCTAACAGTCGTATGCTCTTTTAAAGGGGACGGTAAGGAAAGTGGTTGGTGGAAAAAGGTACTACTAAATCCCTTCTTGGATTGTCCAAAGAGGACAGCTGTCTTTCATTTATATATATATATATATATATATATATATATATATATATATATATATATGCCTTAACTTAACACCACCTCTTGGTGGCTTTACTTTTAGACCATATTTTGCACCAAAATACTGGAGGACAACATCAATAAATATGACATAGTTTACAAATTCACTTGTTCATACTTCCATACTTACTAACTACCATGGTAAGAAGAGGCCCATAGGTCTGTACAGGGGAAAGTGAGCAGTGAAGGTGAGGGGTGAGTTGAGTTATTTTTTTTATTTCTTTTTTTTACATCTTAAATTTATTGAATCTTGGGGCCTCTCCAGACCTCAGAGCATAATATGAGACATTCAATTCTCGAACAATAAATTCACTGCAAATCAATTGTCCCCAATTTGGTGAATTCAAATCCTATTGGATCCACTAATTTCTAGACCAAATCCTTGGAATCATTTGGCAAATTAAACTAAAAAATACTATCGTCAGGAGAGCAGTGAGAATAAATAAGAGCAAACATTTGTCACATTTGTCACTTTTCATCTAGAGAAAGGTCCCCTTTAAGTGTCACCTCAGTTCAGGGGAGAGACATTTTCACATTTGTAAGTAACCTTAGCTCTGACTTCCTGGTTAGTAATCTGTTATTTACGGTGGATGGAAGTTCCTCAGTGTTATTCTGTTGTTAGTGATTCCCCATTGTAGACTGGAGCCTAAATGCAAGAGTTTCCTGCCAAGTTTTGGTAAACTATGGTAATGTATTGTGTTATTAACCATGGCGACAAGCCGAGAGAATAAGGGCACCTGTAATGAGAATAAGTTTCTATTAGGGACTTTCGTCTAGTGTTTCCCACACAGTACCACTGACAAAGTCACTGTAAGTTCAGTCACACACTAAATAATGGACACTCATTTATCAATCATTAGTACCTGACCTTTACCTATAGCACAGTATATGTACGCTGCCTGACTAGCAACAATGTCTGTTACAGATAACAATGAAGCTTCAGATTTTAAAGAATATTTAACATGGATATTCAATCTTCTTACTACCTTATACCATCTTAAAGGGGCTGTCTCATAGATGCAGATCTTTGTCCCCTTCCGAAACTCCTGAGTTCAACATCCAGCAGCCAGATAACTCCTTAAAGTTAAAAAAAAAAAAATTCATTATATATTAGATAATTTAAGTAATAGTCTATGTGACAATTTTCCACTACTGTGGATACAAATGTAATGTAGCAGTACAATGTTCAGGACCACTCAAGGTGATAGTGCCATGTCAATAAACAGAAGTGTGGTAAGCAGAGGCATAACTAGGGGTTCAACTCAGGGTGGGTGGTGGTCGAAACATTTGAGTGGTCCCCTAACCGGTAACCCTTACCACTAGAGTGGCGCACTGATATTGTCTCCATATAATGATCATACAGTGGTAGATACCAGCCCTGTACAACATACAATTCATTACAGTACAGGTATAAATTGTGACTTAGAGCTGATGTTCTTTCTGATAGAGTCTCTCACTTTTCCCATCTTCCATCTGGCCCAGACCGACATGACAACTTCTCCAGCCTCGACTCGTCTGCAGATATTACAAAAAAGACACTTTTGACTTCTCACATTTCCAGCCCCGTCCCTATCTATTCCCAACATAAACAAAAGCATCATCCGGCAGATACCCAATACTGGGCCGCTGCTGCCTTATGTATTTCTATTACTGATCCTACTGTTTGGCACAATGACAGCGCTTCTCTTACTGCCCCACATAATAATGCCCACAACTGTGCCCCTTACATAATAATAATGCCACATTTGTGCCTTCTAGATAGTAAAATTGTCCCCTAGAAAATATTAATGCCCTGTATAAATGCCCTAATGTGTCCACATGTTGCCCTTTTGACAGCCACAAAATTCGGAGTGCCCCTATATTGATAATGCTTCTTAAGTGCCCACTTCACATTTAACAATGTCTACTGAATCCCCCAATGTACAGCTCCTCTGTGCACAGTAGGATTCACCCACAGCACCTTTATACAGAGTATAATGTCTCCACAGCTTCCCTACACACAGTATGGTGTGCCCACAGCTCCGATATGCACAGTATAATACCCCCACAGCTCCTCTATATATAGTATGGAGTCCCTACTGCTCCCCCAAAACACAGTATAATGACTCCCACAGAAGCCCTCACACTGTATAATGGCCCCCACAGTAGAACTCCCACTGTATAATGGCCCCTACATATAATGGCCCCCACACTGAATAATGGCAACACACTAGCTCCTACACTGTATAATAGCCCTTACAGTAAGCCCCAAACTGTACAATGATCCTCACATTATCCCCCAAACTGTATAATTACCGTATTTTCCGGCGTATAAGACGACTGGGCGTATAAGACGACCCCCCAACTTTACCAGTTAAAATATAAAATCTTCTTAAAAGTCGGGGGTCTTCTTATACACCCTATGTCGTCTTATAGGGCCGGTGAATATGTGCCTTTTGGGGGGGGGGGGGAGTGATCCTGATGCCGAGGGGGCGTCTCACAGGAAAGTGAGTATCCCCCATTACCTTATCGTAGCGGTGCAGCGTGGGGGTCTCAGTGCTGGGAGTGGCGGCGGCGGCTGCTGTGCTCTGGTGCGGCGGCTGCTGTGCTCTGGTGCGGCGGCTCCTCTTCTGTGTGGGGCCTCTGTGCTGTGAGGTGGCGGTGGCGGCGGCATATCTTTATCCAGTTGGGGCTCCTCCGGCATCTCCTTAGCCCTGGAGGCCCCGCCGCAACTCCATCGGTGCAATGCAGCGGCCATTTTCCCGGAGGCAGCTCAATAGGTGCGATGCGGTGGCCTCCGGGAAAATGGCCGCTGCTCAGATTCAGATCTCGTCCCGAAATCTCGGGACACGAGATCTGAATCTGAGCAGCGGCCATTTTCCCGGAGGCCACCACATTGCACCGATGGAGTTGCGGCGGGGCCTCCAGGGCTAAGGAGATGCCGGAGGAGCCCCAACTGGATAAAGATACGCTGCTGCCGCCGCCACCTCACAGCACAGAGGCCCCACACAGAAGAGGAGCCGCCGCACCAGAACACAGCAGCCGCCGCCGCTCCCAGCACTGACACCCCCACGCTGCACCGCTAGGATAAGGTAATGGGGATTACTCACTTTCCTGTGAGACGCCCCCTCGTCATCAGGATCACTCCCCCTCCCCACCCACCATATACACCGGCGTACACGACGATTCCCGGCGTATAAGACGACCCCCGACTTTTAAGAAGATTTTCGGGGGTTAAAAAGTCGTCTTATACGCCGGAAAATACATCTCTGCATTATCCCCCAATCTGTATAATGGCCCCTACATTAGCTTCCACACTGTATAATGGCGGCCGCATTAGCCTCCAAACTGAATAATGGCCTTCATATTAGCCACCATACTGTCTAATTGCTACCATATTAGTTTCCAAACTGCATAATGGTCACTGTGTTAAAGAGAACCTGTCATCAGGGTTATACATATTAAACAAAAGGCATTGACATGATGACACTAGTCAGTAGCCTGGCTTTTAGCAAATCATCATTAGAAGTTTAGATCTCCGCGCACATTGAGGCAGGCCTGTTGGGAAGGACTGTGGGTAGGGTCTCCTGGCCCCTCTGATCTCTATCTTTTTGCTTATTTAAATTCTGCGGCCCCACACTTTAAAAGTGCCTCCACAGTAATCCTATAATGTATGAGGCCCCCCAGTGTTTCAGTGTCCCCATTGTGTGGGAGGAGGCCCACTGTTTCAGTGTCTCCATTGTTTATGAAGCCCCCACAAGTTTTAATTAAAAGAAACAAACATCATATACTCAACCTAGTCTAGGATCCTGATGACTCCACTGATGAAGCTCAAGTGGACCAACGCACTGTCATAGTGCCAACACATGTACAAGACGTCAGCGTCCCGGCTTTGCCTGATGAAGTTACCGAGTCAGGACTTTGACATTCTGTGCATGCTTCAGCCACTCTGTAGATCACAGGGGGTCTACAGAAGGGAGTGTGGTTGTGCAGAGAGACCATTCCTCCCTGCTCTACAGTGGGGCTTAACTGTATTGGCATGCTCAGGGTGGGCCCCTCTGAGCACTTGGCTCACGGCGACCGTACCCTCAAGTACCCTCATGAACAAGTTCACTAATGCTTGTTTGCATAACATTTAGTGATAATGACAGTTTTCAAACAATTTTGTAACCATCTATGAACAGCTTTCACCCAACTGCTGATAGTTTCTTCCACCGCAATTCTCTCAAGCTCTTGAATGTTTGCAGGCTCCTTTTCCCAACAGCAGATTTCAGCTCTCTCTAAAGATTTTCAATTAGATTAAGATCATGGTTCATAACAGGCCAGTTTAGACCAGTCCATTTTTCCGTTTTAACCATTTTTTGTGTAATTTTAGATGAGTGCTTCATATCATTAACTTGTTTTATGACTCATTTTGTTTTAGTCAAACCTAATGTTCTTGCACTGGGGAACAAATTTTACTCTAAAATGTGATGACAATCTTCTGATTTTATTGTTCCTGTAACCCATTCAGGCTTTCAGTCCCAGAGGCAATAAGGCAGCCCCACATGATTATGGATCCAACACCTTATGTCACATTAAGTAGAGTGCAGTTTTCTTTATTGGCTTCGTTTTGTCATCTATAAATATAACACTAGTATGCATTACCAATGGGTCCTAGTCTAGATTCATCTGTCCATAGAACATTTTCCCAGAAAGACTGAGTTTTTCTTCTTAACTTTTAGACAACATTACTCAATCTTTTGTATGACTTTCTTTAAATGGAATCTGTCTGCAGGTTTTTGCTAGTAATCTGAGAGTAGCATAACGTAGGGGCAGAGTGTATGATTCCAGCCATGTGTCAGTTACTGAAATGCTCACTAAATTAAGAGTAGCCAGATGTGAACACAGACTAAAAAAATATTGCAAATGATTTACTTTATATACATACAAGTTAAAAAATGGATGCCTCTAATGTGAGGAACACTTTAAGGTACAGACCCTTTCATATAGTAATGTAAATGTCAATTTGCCATTGAATTTGTGAAATACCTAAAGATATCTTATCTTGAATTGGTCCAATTATCATACATTGTAAATAGCACTCAAAATATTATAACTAAAAAGGAGAGTAAATTAGACCCTAGATATAAATAATTAAATGCATTCAAATATCAAGTCACTGTGTAGTATTCTAAAGTGCAAGTGCATGAAGAATAAAGTGATGGGGTGGGAATTGATGGTCTCCAGTGCTAAGAATAGGGCTATAACAATGATAAAGTGCTGTGCTGATAATATCAAGGTAAGTTAGAATACTGGCATATTATGCTACTTACTAGTGTGGGGTCTGTCCTGTGTCTCTCAGCCCGGATGCGCGTTTCGTCCACACTTCCTGTCATTGTTATAGAGCTACCCTTAGCACTGGAGACTAGTGATGAGTGAGTATACTCGTTAGTCAAGATTTCCCGAGCATGCTTGGGTGGTCTCCGAGTACTATGGCGTGCTCGGAGATATAGTTTTTGATGACGCAGCTGCATGATTTGCGGTTGCTAGACAGCTTAAATACATGTGGGGGTTGCCTGTTTGTTAGGGAATCCCCACATGTATTCAAGCTGTCTAGCAGCCGCAAATCATGCAGCTGCGTCGACAAAGACTAAATCTCCGAGCATGCCAAAATACTCAGAGACCACCTGAGCATGCTCGGGAAATCTCGACTAACGAGTATACTCGCTCATCATTACTGGGGACCATTGATTCCCATCCCTACAAACAACATAGAGTGGCTCAGGGTATGCATCCAGATAATTGTGGAACTAAACATTAGATTATGTCTATAATAATAGTGTTGGCAGATATGCAACAGATACAGACTTATTTGTGTGTAGGAGGAGTTTACACTTTTCTGACAGTAGATGGCAATGTTGTTACTGTTATATGCTTAGGTGAATGTAATGCATATACTTGTTGTACTCAGTGTAAAGACACACATACACGTTGTGTGTTTTTCTATGGGTCACCGCATGTGAGACGTAGGACAGCCAGGGAATGTACGGGCACCGCAGTGCTCGAGGAAAAGCAGAGCAGGACCTGGCAGATCACATGATGACTGGGAAGGCACCGGGGGGCAAAGCCAAGCTCTGAGAACGGACGACAACTGACAGCTAGGTGAACGCTGGGTACGTAGTCAGGCAAGCCAAGATTAAAAGCAGAGAAGACAAGCAGTAGCCAGGAACAAGACAGAAGGATGGTGGGGGACAAGCCAAGGTCGGCAGCCAAACAGAAGCACAGGACAAAAGAACAAGACAAAGAGTGGTCAAGACAGAGCCAGGGGTCAGAACTAGAGAGTACAGAGTGGTACCGAAACAAGAAACAGAGTCTAAGCCAGTGGATACACAAGTAAACAGAGGCACAACGATATCAGAACGATAACCCGGGTCAACAACTCAAGCCGGGTAAGCAAAAATATCACTGACACAGAACCAGGTCAGCAGCAGACCTAAATAGCCCCCCCTGAACCAAAGAGAGGTTAAACAAGGTTAACCCTCACCTGACCAGGACGGGAGAAAAACCCCATCCTGTGTCATGACACTTTGGTTTCACTTTCTCTCTGGTAAAAAGGTATTTTAGACTTCCTGTTATGCTCTATTAAGAAGCTGATGCATGTACCTCATGTTCCGTGTTGATAAAAGTTGAATTACCCCATTTCAGCCCCTATCTCCTTGCTGGCTTCAGATTACATAGCAAAAACGTGCTGACACAGATTCCCTTTAAAGAGAGGTTAGAAAACGCAATGACAAAAAAATCCGCATTCATGCTTCCCCTTCTTGTGTGATCTTCAGCGCGGACTCTGAACCACCGTATTCCTTGGTGGTCCTGCTGCAGCCTTTACATGCTTCTACAGGAGTTATGAATGTCACAACCCTATCAGATGAGCGTGCTAATAATATTTTATACCTCTTGGTTATCAGATTAGGCCCTGTTTGCGCTTTTTGACTTTCCAGTTTTACCATTTGATTTATGCATCAAACCACACAGACCACAATTGAAAGATTTGGTACAGATAGAAAGGCAGTCTGCCAGTCTCATATCCATAAGGAAGTAGGCAGTAAGGTTCCTATAAAAAAAATCTTTGTAGCCACCACCACGGAAGTGCACAATAACATTTGAATCTGTCAACAACCTTGAAGCCCTGTGCAAAAAGTCCTTGTGCCAAAGCAGGGTCACGGGCTGCTGGTTGTAGAACATTCTTTCTCTAAACACCTGAATTGTGACGTATATTAGAAGATTGATTCTTAGGTGCAAGCGACTGTCACATGATAACAATTAGGGCATTCATTGAATGAGTCATATTTTACAATAACCAGTGTTACAAGATTGCTAACATTGTGTTTATGTAAGAGCCAACAAAAATGAACGTTCAGCTATTGAAATAAAGAAGCTTTGATTTTATTGTGATTTTAAGTAACATAAATAGATATGTTTTAAATATTTTTTTACGCTTGCGTGAGCATGCCAAAGTAGCTCTGTCTGTGGGAACCTCAGCAATGAAATAATTCACTATAAAGGGCTGTGTATGTTTTTCAATAAACGTACTTTACTCTGCATTACTTTTTCAAAGAACTTAGTTTACTGTTAAATTTTTCTGTGTGCTTGATCACTTGTCCAAGTCAGGAAGCTGGGAACTACATCAATAAGATATAACAAAATTAGCTGTGAACCCTGGCCAACATTTAAAGGGGCAACTGAACTGTGAAAGAAAGAAGTGTAATAAATTCAATGAGTGGGACGTTAATTTACTTCAGTATTGGGCTGAATATCTTTAAGATCAGGGGTTTATTAGAAGTAGTTCAAGGTAAAATGAAATAGTTTCCAAAAACCGTCACATTTAATCTCTCATTTATCAAAGGTCTTTTGATTAAAAAAAAGCATCAGTTGACTCAGGTGTATGAACAGGACGGTATGAATGACAATGTATCCAAGGGTGCTGTGTCCAGAAAGGGGACTAAGCAATTTTATTGGCTCCCACCTTCCTTCTGACAGCGAGGCTAAGGCCAAATGGAGTGGCCATGCTGTGCTCACGATGCAGCAGTCAATAGCCACTCAGCAGCAATGGCTAGCGGCAGCATGTCCACATCCTTTCTTCTCCACTGCACATATCACTCTGTCAACCCCCAGTTAATCTTAATCCTCTACAGTCCCAAAATATATATATAGCAAAGGCCTTAAAATGTACATTAAGGTCATACCATTTCTACTTTAATTTTACCAGAAAGGAAATATGTAGAAAGGGCAATAACAAGATCTATATGTGGAACCCGAAAGGAAATTCATACTGACCAAACAATAGTCTTCATGAATCAGACATTAACTGATTCATTGCAGCAATGTATTTTTTAGTCTGAAATTCTGTGGCATTCCAGAGAAAAAATACTTTGAAAGCCGGTCATGGCTCATGTGTCTTGGGTGACTAGTCCAAGAGCCCAGTCTCCTTCAGCTTCTCCTCATACTGCTCCTTCTAGACTGACATACCTATCTCTATACACACACAAAGGGAGAGACCTGTCGATCTATGGGAATGGGGTAGTTAGAAGCCGCCAGGGACATTCTTTTTGGACTCTTTATCATAGATGTATGGTCCACATTTCTCTGAAATGCTGTAGCATTCCAAAGTAAAACTGACAAAGATGCAATTACACATCCCTGCTCTAATTTATGCTGCCCATCTTTCTGACAGCATGAATGTTCTGTCAGGATCCCTTTAATAGGTGATGATGTCATCATGTAGTTCACAGGAAGTCAAGTGACTGCTTCCTGCCTTCATATAAAAGCATGCACTGTAAAGGGTGTCATACCAAAGATCACATGACCCAACTGTCTGTACCCTCTTCCCAGGCAGAGATGCCAACGCTCCCACCACTGCAGCCCCGAAAATCCCCCTCCTTTTCCTGCTGTCCCTGTCATGTCTCTGGCATCTCTGCTCTCTGCCTCCCCTGAAGAGATGCCAACATACTCACCGCCGCAATCCCGCACCCTGTCCTCGTCCTCCTGCAGCTGCCCAGAGTCTGCGCACTGCACTTAGGGCGCACTCGTATGCAGCCCCAGTAACTTAAAAGGACAGTGTGTGCCATTCTAAAATGTCCCCAGCCAATGGCTGGGGAGCACTTATTATTTAAGGCAACTCTGCCATGTGGGAGGTAGCTGTACAAGGTTGTAAGTTTGCTCCCAACACTCTTGTTAGTTCTCAGGTCCCAGTGCTTGTCTTTATGTATACCTGCCTGTCTATTAGTCGTTCCTGCCAGCCTGCCTATCAGCTGTGCCCACCAGCCTGCCTATCCGCTGCTCTCACCTGCCTGTATATCAGCCATGCCTCCTGCTTGTCTATCTGCCAGTCCAGCCTGCACATTTCTACATCAGCCGGTCCAGCTGCACCTACCAGTGCTCATCTTTGCATTAGGCAGTCCTGTCTGCATCCATAGTTTCCGTGTCCTTACAGAACCTGCCTGCATCCACTGGACCTTTCTTTAGGCCATCCCAGCTACTCGTTCCTATGGGGTCAGCTGCCATCTATCCAAGATCGGTCCTGGTGTAGCACCTGGTCCACCTCCTTTGTCACTCCTCGGATCACAGTATCGTATGCCAGCGTGTATCCAAGGTCAGATTGGGGGAGGCTCATAGCTACGCCCCTCCAGGCTTTCCTCTGGGCCCAGCACATTGGTTCCACCACCCAGCCAGTTACACTGTCCCTAATGGAGGGTAGAATATGTAAAGATGTGGTCAAGCAAACAAATAACGGTACATTGTTGGAATATTTCTGCTACTTTAAGGTTAACTTTTTTGCTAAACACGTTCTTTCAGTCATCTATCAGCTTAAACAAATGTAGGAGATCAAACTTTCTAACAGAATATTTCAGGGACACGTAGAGTGATAAAGACCTTGGGTAACTCTATCTCCTGTTTAGCACTTAAGCATTTGTTACTAGGTTCAGTGATTCTTTAAAATAGTCCATGGATTGCTTGGCAAACTCATATTTAACCATTAATATGGCTGTCGTGGTAAACAAGCAGTCAAGCAGCTGCCAGTAAATGTATTCAGTCCATTTACAGAGAAGGAAATAATTATTTGATCCCTTGCTGATTTTGTAAGTTTGCCAACTGTCAAAGACATGAACAGCCTATAATTTTAAGGGTAGGTTAATTTTAACATTGAAAATAAAATCCAGAAAATCACATTGTATAAATTATATAAATTTTGGTGGACCTTCTTGGGATGTCCAGGGCCCAAGGCCCGAACTAGGCATGGAGGAGCTTGCCTAATTCTCTTCCCACAATGGAAAGCTGAATGGGAAACCATGGATGGAAGTTGAGACGGGATTCATGAGAGCTGCAGAGCCGGGTGAAGTATCCCAATGGCCATAGATGCCAGCGAGGCCAGGGATAGCTCAGTCTGAAAGTACCATAACAACGACAACATATTGTGGTGTAACTACAATTGAACTCGAACTGCTTAGTAGTTAATCTGTTTGATGAGAATGAAGTGTCCCCTATTGACTGAACAAAGTGTCCCCTATTGACTGTGCAGCTGTTTCTGGATACGAGATCGTGGCACAAATGGAGGCGTCAGGTCAAAATGTGACTGTTACACAATTCACACAGAGCAAAATGGAAACGGGACACTATTTTGCTTGTGGAGAGCCAGAGTGAGGGAACACGACATCCCCTCGCCCATGATTACCGCCCTGTGCACGTGTGCAAGCCTCCTTTGACTGCCCTATAGTGTATGCTGCTTTCTACTTCCGACACGAATGTACTATGCATCTTCTGATATACCCCACTGCATACCTTCACTATATTAATCCAGCCTGCAATCCTATACATTGTATTGATGAATTTATAATCTTTTATAGTGCTTCCCAAACATAGTTTCTAATAATAATAATAATAAGTTTTATTTATATAGCGCCAACATATTCCGCAGCACTTTACAATTAAGCGGGGACATGTACAGACAATAAATTCAGTACAAGTTAAGACAATTTAAAAATTTAAACAGTGACATTAGGGGTGAGGTCCCTGCTCGCAAGCCTACAATCTACAAGGAAATGGGGGGGACACAATAGGTGAAAAGTGCTTGTTATTTCAGGTCTGGCAATTATAATAAATAGGGATTTTCATACAAAGCTGCATGATCCGGTCATCAGCCCGTGTGTTTAAGTGCAATAGTCAAGTATCAAGTGCAGTTATCGTGTGCATGGAGGGTGTGGAGACAGATGAATAGTAGGGTGCAGATTCACATGCAGATAATATTTTGAAGGAGGGAACAGGACAAAGTTAGTTTACTGAGTAGTTGATGTGGTAGGCTTGTTTGAAGAGATGGATTTTTAAAGCGCGCTTGAATAGGTCGAGGCTAGGTATCAGTCTGATCGTCTGGGGAAGTGCATTCCAGAGAGCTGGCGCAGCACGAGAAAAGTCTTGGAGACGGAGGTGCGAGGTTTGGATTACGGGGGATGTTAGTCTTAGGTCATTTGTAGAACGGAGGGCACGTGTAGGGCGATAGACGGAGATGAGAGAGGAGATATAAGGCGGTGCAGAACTGTGGAGAGCTTTGTGGGTGAGAGAGATGAGTTTATACTGGACCCTGTAGCGAATGGGTAGCCAGTGTAATGACTGGCACAAGATGGAGGCATCGGTGAAGCGGCTGGACAGAAATATGACCCTGGCTGCCGCATTCAAGATGGATTGGAGAGGAGAAAGTTTGGAAAGAGGGACACCGATCAGAAGAGAGTTGCAGTAGTCCAGACGAGAATGAATAAGAGCGACAGTAAGAGTCTTAGCAGTTTCAAATGCGAGAAAAGGTCAGATTCTGGAGATGTTTTTAAGATGCAGGTGACAGGAGTGAGTGAGTGATCGGATATAGGGAGTAAAGGAAAGTTCGGTGTCGAATATGACCCCAAGACAGCGGGCATGCTGCTTGGGAGTTATGGTTGAACCCTCCAGGGTAATTTCGATGTTGGGTAGAGTGAGGTTCGTAGAAGGGAGAAACACAAGTAGTTCAGTTTTGGAGAGATTTAGTTTCAGATAGAGGGAGGACATGATGTTAGAGACAGCAGACAGACAATCCTTGGTATTTTGAATTAGAGTGGGGGTGATGTCATGAGAAGAAGTGTATAATTGGGTGTCGTCAGCATAGAGATGGTACTGGGACCCAAATCTGCTGATTGTTTGTCCAATAGGGGCAGTGTATAGAGAGAAAAGGAGCCCTGCGGAACCCCGATAGTAAGGGGATGAGGAGAGGAAGAGAAGCCAGCAAAAGATACAGTGAAGGAGCGGTCAGAGAGGTAGGAGGAGAACCAGGAAAAGGGCTGTGTCCTTGAGGCCTATGGAGCGGAGCATAGTGAGAAGGAGCTGGTGATCCACAGTATCAAATGCGGCAGATAGATCCAGGAGAATCAGCAGAGAGCAATGACCATTGGATTTAACTGTTATTATATCACTAGAGACTTTAGTGAGGGCAGTTTCAGTGGAGTGTAAAGAGCAGAAACCAGATTGTAAGGGGTCAAGAAGAGAGTTATCCGAGAGATAGCGGATAAGACAGGAGTGGACCAAGTGTTCCAGGAGTTTAGAGATGAAGGAAAGGTTAGAGACAGATCTGTAGTTAGCAGTGCAGTTCTGGTCCAGGGATGGCTTTTTAAGTAAAGGGGTAATGATGGCATGTTTAAATGAGAAGGGAAAGATACCTGAAGAAAGCGAGAGGTTAAATATTTTAGTCAGGTGAGTGGTGACCACTGGTGAGAGAGACTGCAGGAGAGGTGAAGGAATGGGGTCACTATTGCAGGTTGTAGGCCGAGCAGAAGTGAGGAGCTTGGAAACTTCTTCTTCTGAAACAGGCTCAAAGATGTCTACTGAGCTTGAGGTGTGGCAGGGAAGGGGATCCAGGCACTGAGGAGATTGGGCAGAGATATCCTGATGGATGTGGTTGATTTTTTCTAGGAAATAAGTGGCCAGACCCCCACCACTGAGGTTGGTGATGGGGGCCTGTACTTTAGGTTTCAGGAGGGAGTTTAAGGTTTCAAAAAGTCGTTTTGGGTTGTTGGATAGTGAGGTGATGAGGGTGGTGAAGTAGGATTGTTTGGCCAGAGAAAGGGCAGAGTTATAGGTTTTGAGCATGAACTTATAGTGGATGAAGTCTTCTGCTAAGAGAGATTTTCTCCACTGCCGCTCTGCACACCTTGAGCAACGCTGAAGAAAGCGTGTTTGCATAGTGTGCCAGGGCTGCCATTGTCTGTGTCAGGTCTTTCTGCATGTAGAAGGTGCTGCTTCATCCAGGGCATTCTTCAGTGTAATACTGAAGTGTGACAATGCTAAGTCTGGACAGGAGAGGGAGGAGATGGGGGCTAAAGATGTGTGGAGGTTGTCCATAAGCTGCTTGGTATTAATGGTACGTGTATTCCGATAAGTGTGGTAAGTGGGGGTGTCCTGGGTGAGGAGAGAATCCTTGACAGAGAAGGAAAGAAGGTTGTGAACCGAGAGCATGATAGTGGAGTTAGTAAAGTCGTGCAGCGATCCGGGACGGGAGAAAACTAGGTCCAGAATATTCCCGTCCTCATGCGTAGGAGAATTAGTAAACTGTGAGAGGTTGAATGAAGAAGTTAGAGAGAGAAGATGAGAGGCAGATTGGGAGAGGGGATCATTGATGGGGATGTTAAAGTCTCCCATGATGAGGGTGGGGATGTCACAGGATAGAAAGTGAGTAAGCCAGGTGGCAAAGTAGTCTAGAAACAGGCGGGAGGAGCCGGGAGGGCGATAAACAACCGCCACCCGCAAGGAGAAGGGCTTAAAGAGTCTGACGGCGTGGACTTCAAAGGAAGGAAATGTAAGTGAGGGAACCGGGGGGATGACCTGGAAAGCACATTGTGATGAAAGGAGTAAACCAACACCTCCACCCTGTCTGTTCTCAGGTCTGGTGCTATGTGAAAATTTCAGCCCACCAAACGAGAGAGCGGCAGCGGCGGTGGTGTCTGAATGCTGGATCCAGGTTTCTGTAATAGCCAGAAGGTTAAGGGGATAAGAGAGTAAAAGATCGTGAATGTAAGTTAGTTTGTTACACACAGACCGTGCATTCCAGAGAGCACATTGGAAAGCGATAGGAGAAGGCATGCACTGAATGTTAATAAGATTAGCAGGGTTTCTATATGTAGCTGGAGGAAAGTAATGTATGCTGGTGGAGGGAGGTCCAGGGTTTGGGGAGATGTCACCTGTAACTAGTAGAAGGAGAAAGAACAGAAAGAGCAGGTGGTGGGATGATTTGTATGAGCGTTTTGAGTGCTGCATGGCGGTAGTGGCTGGTTTGGAGTGGGTAAGAAATGTCAGTAGAGCCTCAGAGTTATACATGGGTGAGGGGAGAAGGGAGGGGTGGATATAGAGAGATTGCCCAGAATGTGTTAAAGGGCGGGCGATTTGTGAGAAAGCAGAAGTAAAAATAAACTAGATGGGCATTTCCTGAAGGAAATACATGGTGCTTGAACAGCGCTGCCACCTTTACAGCAGCACTTTTCACACACGGGACCAGGGGGGCCACTTACTTTTCCACACCCGGGACCGGGGCGCACTTACTTTTGCACACGGGGCCGGGGGCGCACTTACTTTTGCACACGGGGCCGGGGGCGCACTTACTTTTGCACACGGGGCCGGGGGCGCACTTACTTTTGCACACGGGGCCGGGGGCGCACTTACTTTTGCACACGGGGCCGGGGGTGCACTTACTTTTGCACACGGGGCCGGGGGGGCACTTACTTTTCACACACGGGGCCGGGGGGGGCACTTACTTTTCACACACGGGACGAGAGGGTGTCATAGTCACTTTATTCTGATGTTTGACTTTGATAAATGATCATGTCTTAAAATGGACACCGTACATTTGCATAGCTGCCATCTTTGGAAGGTCAAGTTGGGGGTAATGGAAAGTTTGCCATTATTTCCTATGGGAATTTTTTTTTTTTTAAATGCGATTTAAATAAAATCTACATATCGGATCGACTATAAAAGTCATAGCACACCTGTCCCCACCGAGGCCTTCGAAACGCCGCCTGAACGGGGTCTCTGCGCCGAGCGGTTCGGGCCGCATTAATTGCGGAAAACGCGGAGAAGAATAATAATAAAATATAAGAAATTGGATTACAATATGTTGCTTGAACCTAGGAGGTTCAAGCACCATAATAATAAAATATAAGAAATCGGATTACAATATGTTGCTTGAACCTAGGAGGTTCAAGCACCATAATTAGAAGCAGATTGATATGATCAATGCATAATGTATTATGACTGACCAAGAAGCATGTTTGTATGAAAAACTTATGCACCTTACCTGTCTCCTGCCCTGTCCAAGTGCCATTGTCTAACTGCCATGCACTTTATACCGTTGCACTTAATATCTGTTGCACACGCGAACCCGCACGCGTCCTATCCCAGCCAGACTAAGTATATATGAAATGAAATGACTGCTAGTTTCAGGAACCAAATGGCCACAATCAGCAATTGACCAATTAGCATGAGGCCCTAGCAGGCGTTAAGGTACCGTCACATTAAGCGACGCTGCAGCGATAGCGACAGCGATGCCGATCGCTGCAGCGTCGCTGTTTGGTCGCTGGAGAGCTGTCACACAGACCGCTCTCCAGCGACCAACGATGCCAAGGTCCCCGGGTAACCAGGGTAAGCATCGGGTTGCTAAGCGCAGGGCCGCGCTTAGTAACCCGATGTTTACCCTGGTTACCAGCGTAAAAGTTAAAAAAACAAACAGCACATACTCACCAGCGCGTCCCCCAGCCTCTGCTTCCTGACACTGACTGAGCTCCGGCCCTAACAGCAGAGCGGTGACGTCACCGCTGTGCTTTCACTTTCACTTTAGGGCCGGAGCTCAGTCAGTGTCAGGAAGCAGACGCTGGGGGACGCGCTGGTGAGTATGTGCTGTTTGTTTTTTTAACTTTTACGCTGGTAACCAGGGTAAACATCGGGTTACTAAGCGCGGCCCTGCGCTTAGTAACCCGATGTTTACCCTGGTTACCAGTGTAAAATATCGCTGGTATGGTTGCTTTTGCTGTCAAACACGGCGATACACGGCGACCTAGCGACCAAATAATGTGCAGACCTTCTAGCAGCGACCAGCAATTTCACAGCGGGATTCTGATCGCTGCTGCGTGTCAAATACAGCGATATCGCTCCCTAGGACGCTGCAACGTCACAGATCGCTGGCGACGTTGCTTAGTGTGACGGTACCCTTACTATGCAGGGTAACCAACCAATGCTGAACAAGGCCATAAAACAGTGGGAAAGAGGAAGAAAGAAAAAAAAAAATAGGCTTTGAACACTTTAAGTCAGAAACCAAAAACAGAGGGAAGAAAAAAAAAAAAAAGCAACACAGGAGTGATGGATTAAAATACCCTGAGCAAAGCTTGCTAGATATGAATCTGTTCACACTTGCAGTCAGCACACAAATGGATGATGGATTAAAATACCCTGAGCACCCTACCAATAGCCTCAACAACTGTGGGCTATGGAACATTAGTAAACACTTGTCCATAGATAAGATGGATTGTTTGTCCCCAGCAACTTAAGTTCCACTGTAAACAAGTGATATTGCTTGCTTTGTCCTTGATGTCCTAATGAATTGTATATAAGGTATATATTATATATCAAAATGCCAAAATGCCTTCAATTGTATTTCGTTCATGCTTTTTATATTTGACACTCAATCTTATTTTTCTTTTTTTTAGCGACATGTATGCTCCAATAAATTAACATAAAGGACACCGCCCTCTCCTGGTTCTCTTACTATCTTTCTGACCGCTCCTTCAGTGTATCATTTGCTGGCTCCACTTCGTCTCCTCTTCCTCTCACTGTTGGAGTCCCTCAAGGCTCAGTCCTTGGCCCCCTTCATTTCTCTCTCTACACGGCCCCAATTGGAGAGACCGTCAGCAGATTTGCCTTTCAGTATCATCTTTATGCTGATGACACACAACTATACACATCATCCCCTGACCTTACCCCTGCTGTACTACAGAACACCAGTGACTGTTTGTCCGCAGTCTCCATTCTCTGCTCTCTATCTGAAACTGAACTTCTTCTGCTCCCGTCGTCTACTAACCTCCCTAAATCTGACATCTCCCTCTCCGTGTGTGGCACCACAATAATGCATTGGCAGCAAGAGCACTGTCTGGGTGTTATGTTTGACAACAATCTTATCTTACCTTCACCTCCCATATACAATCTCTTGCCCGCTCTTGCCACTTACACCTATAGATCATCTCTAAACTCCGCCTCTTTCTCACCATGGAAACAACAAAACCCCTCACCGTTGCCCTGGTCCCCTCCCACCTGAACTACTGCAATGCTCTATTAATTGGCCTCCCCCTCACTTGACTTTTCCCTCTCCAGTCCATCCTTAATGCAGCAGCCAGGGTCTTCCATTTGGCCAATCGGTACGCGGACGTGTCCGCTTTTTGCCAGTCATTGCACTGGCTGCTCATTCATTATAGGATCCAATTTAAACTGCTTGTTCTCACCCACAAAGCTCTCCACAGTGCAGCACTCCACTACATCTCCTCCCTCATTTCTATTTATCGGCCTACCCGCTGGTTACGCTCTGCAAGCGAATTTCTACTAACCTCTGCACTCATCCGTACCTCCCACTCCCGGCTCGAAGACTTCTCCCGAGTTGTGCCAATCCTCTGGAATGCTCTACCTCAAGAATTTAGGATTATCCACAACTTACACAGTTTTAGGCGCTCCCTCAAAACACATCTATTCAGAGTGGCCTATCACTCTAATCAAAGTCTTTTTATGTGTATGTGTGTAGCCCGTTCACTATCTATCTGAGAATAACCCTCCAACAAACTTCACTGCACCCAACAACACCACAAATACTGGTTGGTGACTACCTCATGCAGCCTTTATCTACCCCCCATTCCCTCAATATGGATTGATCATCATTGTAAATACTTTGCGTCTCCCTCACCTCATTGTAGATTGTAAGCTATCACGAGCAGGGTCATCTTATTTTGCTTTAATTATTGTATTATTTTTAACATTGTTACTTATGACTGTTGTGTATGAACTGTTAACTGTAAAGCGCTGCGGGATATGTTGGCGCTATATAAATGTCAATTGTTGTGAACAAGGCCCAGAAAGGGTTGAAACGTTTATTAAAAAATAATATTCTTAATTTTTATATAGCACTAACATATTCCGCTGTGCTTTACAGTTTTGCCACATTATCATTGCTGTCCCTGATGGGGCTCACAATCTACACCCTCTATCAGTATGTCTTTGCAAGTTTCCTCCCACATTCCAAACTCCTTGCAAATGTTGTCCTTGGTGGGATTTGAACCCAGGACTCCAGCGCTGCAAAGCTGTAGTGCTATCCACTGAGCCACCATGCTGTCTCATTTTTTCCCATGTGCATTTCTACAAATGTCACATATCTACTCTGATATCCATTGGCATATTTACTACACATCTGTAATAAAGAAACACGTTTTGATGCATAGAGTATGCCGTGAATTTTTTCTATGCATGCTACTGAGATCCCATATCCCGTCCACCAGCACCTCGTACCATAGACTGCATGCTCATGAGTCCTCCTTACACACTGATTGAGAGCAGTCTCAGCATGGGCAGACATACCGCCGGTTCAACCAGTGCTGCTGCATCGGGGCCCGGAGGCTCCGGGGGGCCCCTGCAGGGCGGCTAATAATGAGGGCAATCTGGCCAGTTTATCCAGCCCCGAGGCTCCGGGGGGCCCCTGGCCAGATTGCCCTCATGTGCAGCGGGCAGGGAATGCAGAGAATCCAGGGAATGGATCCATCCTGCTTCCCGCCCACGCTTCCTGTCTCACACAGCTGTGGCTCAATGACATCGGCTGTGTGAGACAGGAAGCTGCCGGCTATGGTGCGGCTTCAGGATGCTGTGCGCAGAGGTGAGGTGTGTGTGTATGTGTGTATGCAGAGAGGTGAATGGTGCTGTGTGTGGGTGTGTGTGTGTGCAGGGCCGGAGTCAGCACCCAGCGTACTTGGGCAAGTGTTGGGGCCCTAGCGAGACAGGGGGGCCCATTTTGACAAGTGTGACCAACTTTTTACTATTGATGCTGCCTATGCAGCATCAGTAGTAAAAAGATATAATGTTAAAAATAATTTAAAAAAATAAAAAATCATGCTATTCTCACCTTCCGGCTGCCCTCGCAGCCTTCCCGATCCTTGCGATGCTCCCGGCAGCTCTCGTTCCCAGTGCTGCCTTGCGAACTGAACCCAGATGACATAGGATCACGCGAGACCGCTAAGTCATCACAGGTCATTGTCTCGCAAGGTATTACTGGGAACGGGAGCTGCCGAGAGCGTCGCTAAGGACTGGGCTGGATCCGGGGGCCGCCAGAAGGTGAGTATATAACTATATTTTATTTTAATTATTTTTTTAACAAGGATATGGTGCCCACACTGCTATATACTATGTGGCTGTGTTATATACTACGTAGCTGTGCTATATACTAGGTGGGCTGTGCTATATACTACGTGGCTGTGTTATATACTATGTAGCTGCTATATACTACGTGGCTGTGCTATATACTGAAGCGATGGCTGGGGGACCACCATGGTGCAGGAAGACTACTGTACACAAGATGAGGTGCAAACAACAAAGGGTAGATTTATTGGAAGGCAACGAATGAAGTGGATGAGGAAGATGCAAACAGGGGTATGCAACGGCAAAAGATAGTTTACAAGAGTTATATTCTTTAGCTTTTCCGCAAAATAGCACAGTGCTCCAACTGTTACAGACTCAATATATGTCACACAAGTAAATGCAAACAATAAACAATGAATGATGCTACTCTATGTATAACCTCCCTGGCCTTTACTATGCAGGCCACATGGCTGCCGTGTTCTGACTATTGAAGTCTACACTAGGCCCTGACATGTGCACAAAACAGGAACAAACTCACGGTGATGTTGGGGACTCAGATCCAGTCTCAGGGGCCCCCAACAGTCTAGTACGGTGGTGCGCATGGCTTTCTGTCAGCTCCGTGAAACGTGGTCTTCTCCATGCTTCTGGGTCCTGGAGGTGCTCCTGGAAACTGTAAATCCCTTTCTCTGTATCTTCGTGGCTCCTTGAACTAACACCGGACAGCCACCCTCGCTGCACCCAGAAAAGTCTGTCAAATCTCACAAGTCCACTCCGTTACAGGCTGGGGGTCCTCTCTTGCAGCTATATCAAGACACAGTTCTCCTCTCTTGCAGCTATCAGCACAAAGTTCTCTCTGCAGCAGCCTCAGCTCACACACGCTGTTTAGGCTCCACCCCTGCCATCTGCACAGTCCAGTTCATTCACAGTCTATTGCAGGGGAGAAGCAAAACATTCCATCCTGCCAGACAAGGGGGTGCTGTCTATTAAAGAAACAGCATGTTCCTTACTGTCCATAACAGCACCACCCTCCTACATGCCTCCCTTCTTAATGATGGTCGTCCTCGGCCATCACAGCATCAAGGTCAAAGTGTAATTGTAATGAAGGAATGTGCAATGAGGAAACAGCACCTATAGAGGAGGCAACAAAGTTGTAAAAACAGACAGAGCACACTGTTCTATATATCGGACTGGTGGAACCCCTGCATTAGACTTCTAGGATCTCCGAAGCTCTTGACTGTCAGGCAAGGCTTGACTATCTTCCAGAGGAACACTTGCTGCAGGAGTCATCGTGGGCTTTTGTCTGGTCTCGTCCTCACATTTCGGTACTGGTACATCCATGGGATTACCATCTCTGTGCTGCTGAGGACCCCCTACTGTGTCAGGGGCAGTCCACCACTCGTCATCGATTTCACCATCAGGCATGACAGATTCAGGAAGCGGAGTAGCGCCTTCGGGCGACAATGGCGTAGAACAGATCTCGGACCGGCAGGGCCGCAGCATATTTCTGTGAAGTACTCTAGGGGCGGATGCCCCACTCTCAATCTGCACCTTGTAGGCATGGCCGTTAGCATACACTCACTCGATTACTCTGTAAGGCTGTACTTCCCATCTCTCACTTAGTTTTCCCTTGGGGCATTTCTCTTTGACTAATACTCGGTCTTCGGGTATGTTCTTTTTCTTGCAGCTGCTGACCCGCCAACCGCCGTATCGTTTGTAATCGTTGCTGATGCTCTTTCACCCATGAGGTGACAGTTCGCTCCATCAGCTCCTCTGGCTGTTCCAAATTCAGCTCAATGATCTCTCGTCCCGCTCTGCCAAACAGCAGTAGATCTCCTATAACCCGTGGTGGAGTGGACCCTATTGTAGTTCCAGACCAACTCTGGCAGGTAGTCTGGCCAACATGCCTTCTTATCCTCCTCCAACGCCACTGGGCACCTCGAGCCTGTCCTCATGCCTCCAATTCCTGATAAGAGGGGGCTTGCTCCCACTGATCCCGTATCGGTCGGGCCGAAGAATGGTTGCATGAGTACGGTGGGTCAGACTGTTGTAGTTCCCCCACTCTTTGCTCCATCTGGGTCAGTTTCTCTTGCACGTTGACAAGGGACTGCTGCAAGTCTTGCACCACTTGGACCAGCACCTCCTGATGGTTTGGGTCCCCTCTGGTATTGGCGCCCTTGACACGCATCACCCCAGACACGTAGCTCTCTTCTTTACTTCGGGCCACTATTTCCACCAGGATTTGGCGAAACGTAAGAGCTGGATCTGCCCGGACCCATTCTGACAGTGCTCGCCTCAAGGATGTGCTGTGCAGTTCCAGAATGAATTGCTCCTGGAGTACCCGGTCTTTAGAGCCCATGCCGCCAAATCCATCCGCCTCCTTTCTCTGCACCTCCGCTAACACTTCTTGCAGTGCTGTTGCATACTGAGAAATTCCTTCGTCTTCCCGCTGCAGCCTAGAGAAAAATTTGGCGCGAAGGTGTCCGGCGCTAGCAGTCTCACCGTAGATCTCTTCCAGGAACTTCACTAGCTCCTTCAGGGTACTGCGGGTGAGTTCTGGTTGAAGACAGACATTTCTATGGGCTTCTCCCTCTAGGGCAGTTAAAGCAATGTCTCCTTCAAGGTCTGGGCTGATATTATAAATCTTCAGGGTGCTTTGCAGCCGGGACACCCAGTCGGTAAATGGGCATATTATTGCTGTCAAACTTTGGTAGCACACTAAATATGGTTCCCATAGGGAGTATCCTTGCTGGGGTTAATAATAATAATAATAATAATTTTATTTATATAGCGCCAACATATTCCGCAGCGCTTTACAACTTATAGAGGGGACTTATACAGACAACAGACATTACAGCATAACAGAAATCACAGTTCAAAACAGATACCAGGAGGAATGAGGGCCCTGCTGCTCGCAAGCTTACAATCTATGAGGAAAAGGGGAGACACAAGAGGTGGATGGTAACAATTGCTTTAGTTATTTGGACCAGCCATAGTGTAAGGCTCGGGTGTTCATGTAAAGCTGCATGAACCAGTTAACTGCCTAAGTATGTAACAGTACAGACACAGAGGCTATTAACTGCATAAAGTGTATGAGAACATGATGGAGGAACGTGATTATGTTGTTGTTTTTTATTAATAGGCCACACAGGGATAATTAGGTTAATGCGTTGAGGCGGTAGGCCAATCTGAACAAATGAGTTTTTAGTGCACGCTTAAAACTGTGGGGATTGGGGATTAATTGTATTAACCTAGGTAGTGCATTCCAAAGAATCGGCGCCGCACGTGTAAAGTCTTGGAGACGGGAGTGGGAGGTTCTGATTATTGAGGATGCTAACCTGAGGTCATTAGCAGAGCGGAGGGCACGGGTAGGTTGGTAGACTGAGACCAGAGAGGAGATGTAGGGTGGTGCTGAGCCATGGAGTGCTTTGTGGATGAGGGTAGTAGTTTTGTACTGGATTCTGGATTGGATGGGTAGCCAGTGTAATGACTGGCACAAGGTAGAGGCATCGGTGTAACGGTTGGCGAGGAATATGATCCTGGCAGCAGCATTCAGGACAGATTGGAGCGGGGAGAGTCTGGTAAAAGGTAGGCCAATTAGTAGAGAGTTACAATAGTCCAGACGAGAATGAATAAGTGAGACAGTAAGAGTTTTTGCAGAGTCGAAAGTAAGAAAAGGGCGAATTCTGGAAATGTTTTTGAGATGCAGATAAGAAGAGCGAGCCAGTGATCGGATGTGGGGGGTGAATGAAAGCTCGGAATCAAGGATGACTCCAAGGCAGCGGGCATGTTGCTTTGGAGTAATGGTGGAACCGCACACAGAGATGGCAATGTCGGGCAAAGGTAGGTTTGTAGAGGGAGAGAACACGAGGAGTTCAGTTTTTGACAGGTTCAGTCTCAGATAGAGGGAGGACATGATGTTAGAGACAGCGGTAAGACAATCACTGGTGTTTTCTAAAAAGGTCGGCGTGATAACAGGAGAAGAGGTATATAATTGGGTGTCGTCAGCATAGAGATGGTACTGGAAACCAAATCTACTGATTGTTTGTCCAATAGGGGCAGTATACAAAGAGAAGAGGAGGGGGCCTAGGACTGATCCTTGAGGAACCCCAACAGTAAGGGGAAGGTGAGAGGAGGAGGAACCAGCAAAACAAACAGTGAAGGATCGGCCAGAGAGATAGGAGGAGAACCAAGAGAGAACGGTGTCCTTGAGGCCGATGGAGCGGAGCATAGTGAGGAGGAGCTGATGATCCACAGTGTCGAATGCTGCGGAGAGATCCAAGAGAATTAGCATGGAATAGTGACCATTAGATTTAGCTGTTAGTAGGTCATTAGAGACTTTAGTGAGGGCAGTTTCAGTAGAGTGTAAAGAGCGGAAACCAGATTGAAGAGGGTCGAGAAGAGAATTATCTGAGAGATAGCGGGTAAGACGGGAGTGGACCAGGCGTTCCAGGAGTTTAGAGATGAAGGGAAGATTAGAGACAGGTCTATAATTAGCGGCACAATTTTGATCGAGGGAGGGCTTTTTAAGTAGTGGATGTATGATGGCATGCTTAAATGAGGAGGGAAAAATACCGGAAGTGAGGGAAAGGTTGAATATTTTTGTTAGGTGAGAGGTGACAGCCGGGGAAAGGGACTGGAGGAGATGCGACGGAATGGGGTCGCTGGTGCAAGTGGTCGGGCGAGAAGATGCAAGGAGCCTGCTTACTTCTTCTTCTGTAACTGGTTCAAAGTCAGAGAGTGAACTAGATGCAGTGGGGGAGGGAGGACAGTGCTTGGTATGAAGAGATTGGGAAATGATTTCCTGTCGAATGTGGTCAATTTTTTCTTTGAAGTAATTGGCCAGATCGTCAGCGTGGAGATCTGTGGTTGGGGCCTGCTCTCTTGGGTTGAGTAGGGACCGGAAAGTGTCAAAGAGACGTTTAGGGTTATTGGACAGCGAGGTGATGAGGGTGTTGAAATAGGTTTGTTTGGAGAGGTGAAGGGCAGAGTTGTATGTTTTTAACATGAACTTATAATGGATGAAATCTTCGGGCAGATTAGATTTTCTCCACAGACGTTCGGCGCACCTGGAGCACCGCTGCAGGAAACGTGTTTGCAGCGTGTGCCACGGTTGTCGCCGTCTGTGCCGAGTTGTTCTATGTATAGGAGGTGCAGCTTCTTCCAGGGCACTTTGCAGGGTTTCATTGTAATGCTTCAGAGCAGAATCAGGACAAGAGATGGAGGAGATTGGGGCCAATGAAGACTGCAAGTTCTTCATAAGTTTCTGGGTGTTAATGGCCTGTATGTTTCTATAAGTGTGGAAAGTGGGGATGACCTGAGTGGGATGGCAGTTCTTGATAGAGAATGAAAGAAGGTTGTGGTCAGAGAGCGGGAGAGGGGAGTTTGTGAAATCATCCAGTGAGCAAAGTCGGGAGAAGACCAAATCAAGGGAGTTTTGTCATGATCTCCATGGCCAGAGAACTAGCATAAGCCTCTATAGGAACAAGCTCTTGGAAGATGTAACTATACTGACCATGAACTAAACCTACCGCATCATCTAGAAGTAGCCAGGTAGCATGTCCTACTTTTTATCCCTATATGCCCAGCGCCGGCCGGAGAACTAAATAATGCTAGCAGAGGGAAATATAAGACCTGACTCACCTCTAGAGAAATGCCCAAAAAAAAGGAGACAGAAGCCCCCCACATATATTGGCGGTGATATGAGATGAAACAACAAACGCAGCAGGAAAATAGTTTTAGCAAATTTGAGGTCCGCTTTCTAGATAGCAGAAGACAGAAAGCATACTTTCATGGTCAGTAGAAAACCCTAACAAAACACATCCAGAAATTACTTTAGGACTCTGGCATTAACTCATAATACCAGAGTGGCAATTCCTGATCAACAAGAGCTTTCCAGACACAGTAACGAAACTGCAGCTGTGAACTGGAACCAAAATACAAAAACAAAACATGGACGAATGTCCAACTTATCTAATAGATGTCTGGGAGCAGGAACAAGCACAGAGAGGCTTCTGATAACATTGTTGACCGGCAAGCATCTAACAGAGAAGCCAGGTTATATAGCGACACCCAGATCTAATCAGAACAGGTGAACAGGGAAGATGATGTCACAAGTTCAATTCCACCAGTAGCCACCGGGGGAGCCCAGAATCCAAATTCACAACAGTACCCCCCCCTCAAGGAGGGGGCACCGAACCCTCACCAGAACCACCAGGGCGATCAGGATGGGCCCTATGAAAGGCACGAACCAGATCAGAGGCATGAACATCAGATGCAGTGAACCAAGAATTATCCTCCTGGCCATATCCCTTCCACTTGACCAGATACTGGAGTCTCCGTCTGGAAACACGGGAGTCTAGGATTTTTTCCACAACGTACTCCAACTCACCCTCAACCAACACCGGAGCAGGAGGCTCAACGGAAGGCACAACCGGTGCCTCATACCTGCGCAATAACGACCGATGAAAAACGTTATGAATAGAAAAGGATGCAGGGAGGTCCAAACGGAAGGAAACAGGGTTAAGAATCTCCAATATTTTATACGGACCGATGAACCGAGGCTTAAACTTAGGAGATGAGACCCTCATAGGGACAAAACGAGAAGACAACCACACCAAATCTCCAACACAAAGCCGAGGACCAACACGACGGTGACGGTTGGCAAAAAGCTGAGTCTTCTCCTGGGACAACTTTAAATTGTCCATCACCTGCCCCCAGATATGATGCAATCTCTCCACCACCGCATCCACTCCAGGACAATCCGAGGATTCCATCTGACCGGAGGAAAATCGAGGATGGAACCCCGAATTACAGAAAAACGGGGAAACCAAGGTGGCAGAGCTGGCCCGATTATTGAGGGCGAACTCCGCCAATGGCAAAAAAGCAACCCAATCATCCTGGTCAGCAGACACAAAACACCTCAGATATGTCTCCAGGGTCTGATTAGTCCGCTCGGTCTGGCCATTAGTCTGAGGGTGAAAAGCAGACGAAAAAGACAAATCTATGCCCATCCTAGCACAAAATGCCCGCCAAAATCTAGACACAAATTGGGTTCCTCTGTCAGAAACGATATTCTCAGGAATACCATGCAAACGAACAACATTTTGAAAAAACAGGGGCACCAACTCGGAAGAAGAAGGCAATTTGGGCAGGGGAACCAAATGAACCATCTTAGAAAAACGGTCACACACCACCCAGATGACAGACATCTTCTGAGAAACAGGCAGATCTGAAATAAAATCCATCGAGATGTGTGTCCAAGGCCTCTTAGGAATAGGCAAGGGCAACAATAATCCACTAGCCCGAGAACAACAAGGCTTGGCCCGAGCACAAACGTCACAAGACTGCACAAAGCCTCGCACATCTCGTGACAGGGAAGGCCACCAGAAGGATCTTGCCACCAAATCCCTGGTACCAAAAATTCCAGGATGACCTGCCAACGCAGAAGAATGCACCTCAGAGATGACTTTACTGGTCCAATCATCAGGAACAAACAGCCTATCAGGCGGACAACGATCCGGTCTATCCGCCTGAAACTCCTGCAAGGCCCGCCGCAGGTCTGGAGAAACGGCTGACAAGATAACTCCCTCCTTAAGAATACCTGTGGGGTCAGAGTTGCCAGGTGAATCAGGCTCAAAACTCCTAGAAAGGGCATCCGCCTTAACATTCTTAGAACCTGGTAGGTACGATACCACAAAATTAAACCGAGAAAAAAATAATGACCAGCGCGCCTGTCTAGGATTCAGGCGCCTGGCGGTCTCAAGATAAATCAAATTTTTGTGGTCAGTCAATACCACCACCTGATGTCTGGCCCCCTCGAGCCAATGGCGCCACTCCTCAAACGCCCACTTCATGGCCAAAAGCTCCCGATTCCCAACATCATAATTCCGCTCAGCGGGCGAAAATTTACGGGAAAAGAAGGCACAAGGCCTCATCACGGCGCAGTCAGAACTTTTCTGCGACAACACTGCCCCAGCTCCGATCTCAGAAGCGTCGACCTCAACCTGAAAAGGAAGAGTCACATCAGGCTGACGCAACACAGGGGCAGAAGAAAAACAGCGCTTAAGCTCCTGAAAGGCCTCCACAGCATCAGGGGACCAATTAGCAACATCAGCACCCTGTCTAGTCAAATCGGTCAATGGCTTAACGACATCCGAAAAACCAGAAATAAATCGACGATAAAAGTTGGCAAAGCCCAAAAATTTCTGAAGACTTTTAAGAGAAGAGGGCTGCGTCCAATCACAAATAGCTTGAACCTTGACAGGATCCATCTCAATGGAAGAGGGAGAAAAAATATATCCCAAAAAGGAAATTCTCTGAACCCCAAAAACGCACTTAGAACCCTTGACACACAGAGAATTAGACCGCAAAACCTGAAAAACCCTCTTAACTTGCCGGACATGAGAGTCCCAGTCATCCGAAAAAATCAGAATATCATCCAGATACACTATCATAAATTTATCCAAAAAATCGCGGAAAATATCATGCATAAAGGACTGGAAGACTGAAGGGGCATTAGAAAGACCAAAAGGCATCACCAAATACTCAAAGTGGCCCTCGGGCGTATTAAATGCGGTTTTCCACTCATCCCCCTGCCTGATCCGCACCAAATTATACGCCCCACGGAGATCAATCTTAGAGAACCACTTGGCCCCCTTTATGCGAGCAAACAAATCAGTCAGCAACGGCAATGGGTATTGATATTTAACCGTGATTTTATTCAAAAGCCGATAATCAATACATGGTCTCAAAGAGCCGTCTTTTTTTGACACAAAGAAAAAACCGGCTCCTAAGGGAGATGACGATGGACGAATATGTCCCTTTTCCAAGGACTCCTTTATATATTCTCGCATAGCAGTATGTTCAGGCACAGACAGATTAAATAAACGACCCTTTGGGTATTTACTACCCGGAATTAAATCTATAGCACAATCGCACTCACGGTGCGGAGGTAGTGAACCAAGCTTGGGTTCTTCAAAGACGTCACGATAGTCAGACAGGAACTCAGGGATTTCAGAGGGGATAGATGATGAAATGGACACCAAAGGTACGTCCCCATGAGTCCCCTTACATCCCCAGCTCAACACCGACATAGCTCTCCAGTCAAGGACTGGGTTGTGAGACTGCAGCCATGGCAATCCCAGCACCAAATCCTCATGTAGATTATACAGCACTAGAAAACGAATAGTCTCCTGGTGATCCGGATTAATACACATAGTCACTTGTGTCCAGTATTGTGGTTTATTATTAGCCAATGGGGTGGAGTCAATCCCCTTCAGAGGAATAAGAGTTTCCAAAGGCTCTAAATCATACCCACAACGATTGGCAAAGGACCAATCCATAAGACTCAAAGCGGCGCCAGAGTCGATATAGGCGTCAGTAGTAATAGATGACAAAGAGCAAATCAGGGTCACAGACAAAATAAATTTAGACTGTAAAGTGCCAATGGAAACAGATTTATCAAGCTTTTTAGTACGTTTAGAGCATGCTGATATAACATGAGTAGAATCCCCACAATAGAAACACAACCCATTTTTCCGTCTAAAATTCTGCCGCTCGCTTCTGGACAGAATTCTATCACACTGCATGCTTTCTGGCGTCTTCTCAGTGGACACCGCCAGATGGTGCACTGGTTTGCGCTCCCGCAGACGCCTATCGATCTGAATGGCCATTGTCATGGACTCATTCAGACCCGCAGGCACAGGGAACCCCACCATAACATCCTTAATGGCATCAGAGAGACCCTCTCTGAAAGTAGCCGCCAAGGCACACTCATTCCACTGAGTAAGCACAGACCATTTACGGAATCTTTGGCAGTAAATTTCAGCTTCATCTTGCCCCTGCGATAGGGACATCAAAGTTTTTTCTGCCTGAAGTTCCAAATGAGGTTCCTCATACAGCAAGCCCAAGGCCAAAAAAAACGCATCCACATTGCGCAACGCAGGATCCCCTGGTGCCAATGCAAAAGCCCAGTCTTGAGGGTCGCCGCGGAGCAAGGAAATCACAATCCCAACCTGCTGTGCAGGGTCTCCAGCAGAACGAGATTTCAGGGACAAAAATAGCTTACAATTATTTCTAAAATTCTGAAAGCTAGATCTATTCCCTGAGAAGAATTCCGGCAAAGGAATTCTCGGCTCAGATACCGGAGCATGAATAATAAAATCTTGCAAATTTTGTACTTTCGTGGTGAGATTATTCAAACCTGCAGTTACACTCTGAAGATCCATTATTAACAGGTGAACACAAAGCCATTCAAAGATTATAAGGAGAGAGAAAAAAAAGAAAGACTGCAGCATAGACAGACTGGCAAGTGATCCAATTAAGAGCACAGAAAAAAAAAAAAAAAAAAACTCTCAGCAGACTTCTTATTTCTCTCCTTTCTCAGCCAAGGATTTTAACCCTTTAGTGGGCCGGTCAAACTGTCATGATCTCCATGGCCAGAGAACTAGCATAAGCCTCTATAGGAACAAGCTCTTGGAAGATGTAACTATACTGACCATGAACTAAACCTACCGCATCATCTAGAAGTAGCCAGGTAGCATGTCCTACTTTTTATCCCTATATGCCCAGCGCCGGCCGGAGAACTAAATAATGCTAGCAGAGGGAAATATAAGACCTGACTCACCTCTAGAGAAATGCCCAAAAAAAAGGAGACAGAAGCCCCCCACATATATTGGCGGTGATATGAGATGAAACAACAAACGCAGCAGGAAAATAGTTTTAGCAAATTTGAGGTCCGCTTTCTAGATAGCAGAAGACAGAAAGCATACTTTCATGGTCAGTAGAAAACCCTAACAAAACACATCCAGAAATTACTTTAGGACTCTGGCATTAACTCATAATACCAGAGTGGCAATTCCTGATCAACAAGAGCTTTCCAGACACAGTAACGAAACTGCAGCTGTGAACTGGAACCAAAATACAAAAACAAAACATGGACGAATGTCCAACTTATCTAATAGATGTCTGGGAGCAGGAACAAGCACAGAGAGGCTTCTGATAACATTGTTGACCGGCAAGCATCTAACAGAGAAGCCAGGTTATATAGCGACACCCAGATCTAATCAGAACAGGTGAACAGGGAAGATGATGTCACAAGTTCAATTCCACCAGTAGCCACCGGGGGAGCCCAGAATCCAAATTCACAACAGAGTTTCCATCATCATGTGTTGGAGAGTTAGTATGCTGCGAGAGGCCGAAAGAGGAGGTTAGAGATAAAAGGTGAGAAGCAGATGGGGAGAGGGGAGAAGCAATTGGGATATTGAAATCACCCATGATGAGGGTGGGGGTGTCATAAGAGAGAAAGTGTGGAAGCCAGGTGGCAAAATGATCCAGGAACTGGTGAGAGGGGCCGGGAGGACGATACACCACTGCCACTCGCATGGAGAAGGGGACGTAGAATCTGACAGCATGGACCTCAAAGGAAGGGAATACAAGTGAGGGTACTTGGGGGATAACTTGGAAGGTACATTTGGGTGAAAGGAGCAGACCAACGCCTCCACCTGCTCTGTTGTCTGATCTTGGGGTATGAGAAAAGTGTAGTCCACCAAATGAGAGAGCAGCAGCAGCGGTGGTGTCTGACTGCTGGATCCAGGTTTCAGTAAGAGCCAGGAGATTAAGAGAGTTAGAAAGGAAGAAGTCATGAATGAAGGAGAGTTTATTACACACAGAGCGAGAATTCCAAAGAGCACAATTGAAAGAGACAGAAGGCATGCATGGAATATTAATAAGGTTAGAGGGGTTTCTGGGTGTAGCAGTTGGGAGGTTTGACTGGCTATAACATGGGGGGCCGGGGTTCGGAGAGATGTCTCCAGCAACTAGGAGAAGGAGGATAGAAAGAGTGAGCAGATGGTTAAGTGATTTGTGAGAGCGTCTCTTGTGTTGGATGGTGGGACTGAATGGATCTGTACTGTTGAGCAATGTGAACAGAGCATGAGTGCTATACATAGGAGAGGCCAGGACAGAGGGGCCAATATGGATGGAGTGTAAAGAGTTGATGTTCCACAAATGCCCACAGCATCTCCATTAACATTAGCATTCCCGCCATTTCTGTCTGCTGCCTCAATCTTGGTGACAGTACTCTGCTCACAGCGCCACTTGAAGCGATGGCCGGGGGACCACCACAGTGCAGGAAGACTACTGTACACAAGATGAGGTGCAAACAACAAAGGGTAGATTTATTGGAAGGCAACGAATGAAGTGGATGAGGAAGATGCAAACAGGGGTATGCAACGGCAAAAGATAATTTACAAGAGTTATATTCTTTAGCTTTCCGCGAAATAGCACAGTGCTCCAACTGTTACAGACTCAATATATGTCACAGAAGTAAATGCAAACAATAAGCAAAGAATGATGCTACTCTACATATAACCTCCCTGGCCTTTACTAAGCAAGCCTCATGGCTGCCGTGTTCTGACTATTGAAGTCTACACTGGGCCCTGACATGTGCACAAAACAGGAACAAACTCATGGCTTTCTGTCAGCTCCGTGAAACGTGGTCTTCTCCATGCTTCTGGGTCCTGGAGGTGCTCCTGGAAACTGTAAATCCCTTTCTCTGTATCTTCGTGGCTCCTTGAACTAACACCGGACAGCCACCCTCGCTGCACCCAGAAAAGTCTGTCAAATCTCACAAGTCCACTCCGTTACAGGCTGGGGGTCCTCTCTTGCAGTTATATCAGGACACAGTTCTCCTCTCTTGCAGCTATCAGCACAAAGTTCTCTCTGCAGCAGCCTCAGCTCACACAAGCTGTTCAGGCTCCACCCCTGCCATCTGCACATTCCAGTTCATTTACAGTCTATTGCAGGGGAGAAGCAGAACATTCCATCCTGCCAGGCAAGGGGGTGCAGTCTCTACGTATGCTACGTAGGCTGTGCTATATACTACGTGGCTGTGCTATATAGTATGTGGGCTGTGTTATATACTACGTGGGCTGTGTTATAAACTACATGGGCTGTGTTATATACTATGTGGACTGTGTTGTATGCTATGTGGGCTGTTATATGCTACATGGCTGTGCTATATACTATGTGGCTGTGCTTTATACTACGTGGCTGTGCTATATACTACGTGGCTGTGCTATATACTACGTGGTTGTGCTATATACTATGTGGGCTGTGTTATATACAGTACTACATGGTTGTGTTATATGCTATGTGGCTGTGCTATGTACTACGTAGCTGTGCTATATGCTATGTGGGTTGTGTTATATATATTACGTGAGCTGTGTTATACGCTATGTGGCTGTGCTATATGCTACATGGCTTTGTTATATACTACATGGGCTGTGTTATATATACTACGTGGGCTGTGCTATATACTACGTGGCTGTGCTATATACTACGTGGCTGTGCTATATGCTACACATTTTGCACTTTTACAAATGTTCTACGTTAATACTTTCTAATGTTTAATTTAAAAAGTTTTCCATTAAAAAATTGTCATATTCAATGTATGCAGTTTTTTCTTTGCAGCAAATTTAGCTAACAATAAAATGCCTACTGGTCACTGAGGAAGAGGGAGTAGGTCACAAAAATTGGCATATAAGGGGTTGACTTATATAAAGCCCCCTGCTGTATGGTATTGTAGAATTTACAATAGCTATCACTCATGTAAGAAGTGAAATCTGGCATTGTAGTATACCTATATTTATCTGCTCTATCTGTGCATTATGAATTGTGGTATGTGTTAAAGGGGGGCCCACTGAGACTTTCACCCGGGGCCCTCAAAAACCTGGATCCGGCTCTGTGTGTGTGTATGCAGAGAGGTGAATGGTGCTTTGTGTGTGTGTATGTGTATCCAGAGAGGTGAATGGTGCTGTGTGTGTGTGTGTGTGTGTGTGTGTGTGTGTGTGTGTGTGTGTGTGTGTGTGTGTGTGTGTGTGTAGGTGGAGGAGAGGGTAATGATGGGGGTGATGGGACAGAAGGCAATGATTGGGTTGACAGAGAGGGCAATGATGGGGGTGATTGGCCAGAAGGCAATGATTGGGTTGACAGAGAGGGCAATGATGAGGGTGATGGGGCAGAAGGCAATGATTGGGTTGAAGGAGAGGGCAATGATGGGGAGATGGGGCAGAAGGCAATGATTGGGTTGACAGAGAGGGCAGTGATAGGGGTGGTGGGGGATAAAGCAATGATGGGGTGGTGGAAAGGGCAATAATGGGGGTGGTGGGGAGGAGGAAATGATGGAGGCGGTATCATGGGCAATGATGGGGGTGGTAGGGAAAAGACAATTATGGTGGTGGTGGAAATGGCAATGATTGGGTTGGTGGCGGAGGAGGAAGTGATGGAGGTCATGGAATGGATAATGATGGGGAGAAGACAATGATGATAGCAGTGGAAAGGACAATGGTGAGGAGGAGGCAATGATGGAGGTGGTGGAATGGGTAATGATGGGGGTGGTGGGGAGGAGGCAATGATGGAGGTGAGGGAATGGGTAATAATGGGGTGGTGGGGAGAAGCAATGATGGAGGTGGTGAAGAGGGCAATCATTGGGCTGGGGGAGAGGGCAATAATGGGATGGGGAGGGGAATAATGGGATATATATATATATATATATATATATATATATATATATATATATATATATATATATCTTTGTTGCCTTAAAAGGAGGGGGCCCACTGCAGACACATTTCCTGCACAGGAGCCCCAAGCTGTCTGTGTCCGCCCCTGAGTCTCAGTCTGTCAATCATTGCTAGAACTGCCCACTGGATTCCTAAGCCAAGAATGAGCAGAAAAAGAAAATAATAAAATACAACTTACACTGAATCTTTTCCTACAAACCTATATATCAGTCTATTCGGCTTCTCCTGCTTTATAACATGTTTACTGCAGCTCAGACTACATGATCTATGTGACAGGTTCCCTTTTAGTTCCCAGGGAATACAATATGCTCTGTGTAACAAATACCACTAATGTCAATAAAATAATTTTAAAAAATGGGACTGGCTGTTTCCCAACAATCCTCAGGCAGACATACATTCTGTTTTCTTTGCTTGGTGGAGCCACAGAACATCGAGATGGAGGCTACAAGATGCAGGGGATTAGCAGGAAAATGTAAAATGTCATTGTCCTATTAACCAAATAAAAGCTTGTTGAAGCAGATGTATTATATTTCTAGATTAAATAGATAGATTTTTGTTTACAGACACACTGATTATCAGCTGCTTACCGTAGATCAGCTTAACGATTGCCACATGTATGGCCACTTTGTTTAGATTCTAGAAGACAATACTTCATATTTTGTAAATACTGTACTATATTGGTTTATATAGGAGATCCACCTTGGCTTATTTGTGACTCTATATCAGCCTGTGTTGCTGATGGAGGGTTTACAGATAAATTATAACATTGTATGCTAGGAATGAAGACATCCTGTAAGAAAAAAAAACATCCAGAGGATAAAACTGGTCGTTAAGCTTTGTAAACATTGTTACCACAGAAACCAGGAAAACAACTGGTGGCATTGTGTGGGAATATTTTTAGCTGCTGAGGGGTTAATCGGGAACTATTTGCGGGTGGGATGAGTTAATATAACCACTTTGATCTCTAGGTTCACAGACAGAAACACACCCCTCCTAGCTCATAACAAGTGCTTGTGTTCACCACTCCCTTCCATGCAGAAACAAAAGCCTTATTACTTTGTCCAGTGCACTAGAATCCAGTGGAAACAGTTCAGGGATGCAAAGTATGTTTCTAGTGCAGGCAAAGGTGAAAGCTTCAGAGAAAAGACTAGGGTGGCTGATCCATCACTGCTTTTGCGCCTTTTTTTCTGGAGTAAGAATCGTGACTTTTTATATGTGCCCTATTCATTTTTCTAAATTTGCTCTTTTCGTGAAGTTAACACTACTTGGTTTCATCTATTCTTTTTTGTTCTCTGTTATGGGCATGTTTTTGGTTATCCAAATATTTTAGCTTAATTCATCATTTGTAATTTTTTGATATGTTACTAAAGTTTTGCAGAATTGTACTTCTGCACCCTAAAAGAGCGTACAGATCTGTGTCATTTTATTGTACGGTTGAAAACTATCATGCAGCATTTTAAACAGAAGCAAAGGGATTATGTGACTCTTTATTCTAAAAAACAAAGTATAAAAAAAAGGTGAATTTGTGCCATTTCATACAAACACTGCGTGTACATTTTGATGTACTTAGCGCAAAATATGACAAAGTAAGAATAAAAACACAAAAATAAATAGCAAGTAAATGTAAAAGATAAATTGGGTCCTCACTCAGCTCTTTATTGCTATTGAATGTTGTTCTCAGCATCCCATTTTGTATAGATGCTTCTCACAAAATTAGAATATCATCAAAAAGTTAATTTATTTCAGTTCTTCAATACAAAAAGTGAAACTCAAACAGAGTGATCTATCCAATAAATGAGCAAAACGCTTGCTGTTAGAGAGCGATGCTTTTTAGGCTGGCTTAAAAATCATTATCAGTCCATGCTAAGGCTACTTTCACACTTCCGTCTTTCAGCTCCCGTCACAATCCATAGATTTTTGAGAATACAGGATCCTGCAAAAAAATTTGCAGGATCCTGCATTTTCCCATAGACTCGTATTAACGACGGATCACAATGGATGGCCACACGTCGCAATGTAACGTTTTTTGTCTGCGTTGGGAAAACGTGTAGCAACGGATCCTGCGTCATACGTCGTTCACTAGAATGGAAGCCTCTTGACGCAGGATCGTCGTTGACTGTCACACACTGGAATCCAGCGACGGATCCAGTTTTTCCCCTCTGAGCATGCCCGGAAGGATTTTCCCAGTCCTGGAAAAAGTCTCTCTCTCTCTCTCTTTTCATGACGTCTGTCAATCCGTCATTTTGCTGCTCTACGACGGACACAAAAAGACGGAAGTGTGAAAGTAGCCTTAACCAGGGATGTGCTGCCATAAACTAATCTATGAGCACAAAATTATAATATACATTACCAATTATCCTGTGATCATAAAAAGTGTGGGCAGCCAACGTAAACAGACCATTGATGAAAGCCAATCAACCTGCATAAAGCTATCAGGATATCTAAACCCAGCATTAACCCCTTCCCGACATGCACCATATTAGTACTGCTCTGCGGGAACACCAGTACTAGTACGGCGCACCATTAGCACGGCCTCATGCTGAGCGCCACGGTGATCAAGTGCGGGTGTCAGCTGTATGTGACAGCTGACATCCCGCAGCAACACACACAATCGGTGCTAGCACCAATCGTGGGCATTTAACCCCTCTGATGCTGCTGTCAGTAGTGACAGCGACATAGAGGGGCATCGCGCAGGGAGTGGGCTCCCTGCGCACTTCCATTAGGACAACGCAATGCGATTGCATTGTCCTGATGAGCTCCATGGAGACTCCTGACCCCAAGATGGCCGCAGGGTCCTGCAGGGAAGGTGGCTTGTGAGCGCCTGCTGGGAGTAGGCACTGGCATGCCTCCTATCCTGCTTGTCAGATCCTGATGTGATACTCTGCAGTGCAGAGTATCAGATCTGGGATCTGACACTATACAGTGATGTCCCATCCTGGGACAATGTAAAAAAGTTTTTAAAAAATTAAAAAGTGTAAACATATATTTTTTAAAATCCCTAAATAAAGAAAAAAAAATATGTTTCCAATATATTCATTAATTTATGTAAATAAAAAGCAATAAAAGTATACATATTTGGTATCGACGTGTTTATAACGACCCACTCTATAAAATTGTCCCACCAGTTAATCCCTTCAGTGAACACCATAAAAACATAAATAAAAAACGAGGCAAAAACAATGCTTTATCATCATACCGCTGAACAAAAAGTGCAATAAAACGCAATCAAAAAGATGAATAGAAATAAAAATGGAACTGCTGAAAATGTCATCTTGTTCCGCAAAAAACAAGCCATTAAACAGCTCCATCAGCAGAAAAATAAAAGTTATAGCTCTCAGAATAAAGCGATGCAAAAATAATAATTTTATCTATTAAATAGTTTTTATTGTGTAAAAGCGCCAAAACATGAATTGCTGGTTTTTGTTCATTCTATCTCCCATAAATCAGAATAGAAAGCGATCAAAAAATGTCATGTGCCTGAAAATGGTACCAAAAGAAACATCACCTCGTCCCTCAAAAAACAAGCCCTCACATGACTCTGTCGGCAAAATATGAAAAAATTATAGCTCTCAAAAGCTGGTGATGCAAAAACTAGTTTTCACAATAAAAAGCTTCTTTTAGTGTGTGACAGCAGCCAAACATAAAAACCTGATATAAATCTGGTATCACTGTAATCGTACCGACCCGAAGAATAAAGTTGCCTAATCACTTATACTGCATGAGGAACAGTGTATAAAAAATAAATAAAACCAATTCTTCACCTGCTGCTGATTTTTTCATTCTGCCTGATTGCAGTAAGGCTCTGCGCACATTTATCCTGTGCTCTATGCTGAGTGTTTACACCAGGATTTCTGTGTAAATCTCTGAAATACGTGATTCAGAGAGAACCCCGGTGGAAGATTCTCTATAATGAGGCAGATAGAGGCACTGTGGACACCATAGGACCTGTGATCCAGCGGTGTCTGTCTTTTTAGGATTGCATAAAAGTACTGTTGGCCAGTTTTGGGCACTTCTGAAAAGGACACCACTGAACAGAGGCCATGCGGAGTCCAGAGTAACTCTGCTGCCTCATTATAGTGAATGGATACATCGGGGTTTCATATGAATCAAGTCACGCAGAGATTTAGATGGAAACCCCATAGTAAGTTGTCAGCGTAGAGCGCCGGATAAATGTGATCCCAAACGTTATGCAAAATGTTCCCAATAAAAGCTTCAACTCAATCCACAAAAAACAAGTCCCCACGCAGATCTGTTGATGGAAATATAGGGAGCTTCTATGTTTCTGGTAGCACAAAGGCACTGGAAAAGCTAAATGGCTCCTCACTCGCCAAAAGAGATTCTGCAAATTCTCCGCTCCCAAATTCAAATGCCTCCCCTCCCTTCTGAGCCCCAGTGTGCATAAACCACATTTAGCCCCCACATATTTGACATTTCTGTAGTGATGAGAGCCCATCTAATTTACAGGTCAGGTGCGTGTCTTCAGAAGCTTGAGCTGGGCATAATCGACTGATGACTGCAACGTACTGGTCACTACAGCGTACTGGTCACTACAACGGCAGTTTGCAATTTTCAGTCAGCAACATCCACTGCTGCCTGTTTCTGGAAAACACTCATGGAGTCAAAATCATCACTACATCTGTAGATAAATTCCCAAAGGGTTATAATTTCCAAAATGTGGTCACTTGAGGGGGGACTCTGCTTTTATAGCACTTAGGGGCTCTTTATATGTAATCCGCAAACTAGTCTAGGAAAATCTGCGCTCCTGTACTGTACATCCACATGGGGTATTTCTACATTCAGCCGAAATTGTGGGACAAATATTGGTGCCATTTTCACCCATTTCCCAGTGTAAAAATGTAAAACTTAGGGCTACCACATAATCTTGAGGTAAAACTTCAAATTATTTTTTCTTCAATGCCAAATGGTATAAAAGTCTGTGACACACCTGTGGTGTCAATATAATCACTGCACTTCTAGATGAATTCATTGAGAGGTTTAATTGGTGCTGTTCTGGCACCTCAGGGGCTCTGTCAATGTAATATGGCACCTTCAAACAAGTGCAGCAAAATCTGCATTGTAATATGGTGCAACTTCCCTTCTGAACTTTGCACTGTGCCTCAAAAAGTAGTTTTCGACTACATATGGGGAAATGTACAGGAGAAATTGAACAACAAACTTTGGGGTCCATTTTCTCCTCGTGCCCTTGTAAGAATACAAAATTTGGAGCTTTGTGCCCAAACAGTAGATTACCCCCACATATGGAGAATAGGCATGCTCAGGAGAAATAGCACAACAAATTGTATGATCAATTTTCTCCTGTTACCCTTGCGAAAGTAAAAAAAAAATAGTTCTAAAAGAAAATTTTTGTGAAAGAAAAGTAAATGTTTTTTTCCTGTGAAGCACCTGAAGGGTTAATAAACTTCTTGAATGTGGTTCTGAGTACCTTGAGGGGTGCAGTTTTTAGAATGGTGTCACTTTTGGGTATTCTCTGTCTTATAAGCCCCTCAAAGTCACTTCAAATGCGAGGTGGTCCCTAAAAAAATGGTTTTGCAAATTTTGTTGTAAAAATTAGAAAACACTGGTCGACTTTTAACCTTTATAACTTTCTAACTAAAAAAATATATATTTACAAAATTGGGCTGATGTAAAGTAGACATGTGGGAAATGTTATTTATTAACTATTTTGTGTGATATGACTCTGTTTTAAGAGCATAAAAATTCAAAGATTGAAAATTGCAGAATTGCCAAATTTTCCAAATTTCCATTTTTTTCACAAATAAACGCAAGTCATATCAAAGAAATTTTACCAATAACATAAAGTACAATATGTCACGACAAAATATTCTAAGAATCAGTGGGATCCATTGAAGCGTTCCAGAGTTATGACCTCATAAAGTGACAGTGGTCAGAATTGTATAAAATTGGCCTGGTCAGGAAGGTGAAAACAGGCTTCGGGGTGAAGGGGTGAAATAGCCAACATTCAAGGTCTGAGTATAGACCGCTATGTCCAGACCAGCCACAACCTCATAGGCATATATAAGGCAGGACACCCATGGGTGGTCCAGACATCGCGGTCCATGAACGTCGGACATATGAAACCATAAGGCATGCTTAAGCCTCTTTGGTGTGCTATACAAATTTCTCAACAAACATCATAGACATTTGTGCTAATATTGTGAGGGTAGCAATCTACAAAGTTAAAAAAGACAAAGAAATAAGTTCCAGAAGGTTAGATGTATATCTAAAAGTATCATGAAATCAGTAAAGTGTAGAGTATGCCTTATTAGAAAATATACTATAATCCAAAATGTTCTGATCCATGAATATACCCACCATATGTGTAACACTGTCCCCCTTTTTTATATAATTATGGTAACAGGAAGAATAAGCTGTAATGATAAATTCAGCTAACCAGGAACTTTACATTTGATTCCCTATGTACAAACAAAAGCAGCATCTCATTCATTTAACAAACTACCTAGTTTATTATTACAAAGAAATATAGGTAAATCTCTGAATGAAGGCAACGTAATATTTGCAGGTACCTGTATAGTGGCCCCAGAGTCAATGTTACTGGTGGGCCATTGCCATCCCAGTCTGACACTGCTACTAAGTAACGTCTAAAGACCTTAGAATTTGTAAGTGCTCTTTGTAGTACCATATTGATTGGTGCTTGTCCTAGTCCTCTACAGCTGCTTTTTTTTAAATACATTTTTATAGTAATATATTTAATAATTATTATTTTAGAATGTATTAAGTGGTGGCTTTATAAATAAGGGCATATCATATTTTAGGTCATAGGCTGCTGGCAGGGGTATAACTTGTTATGGACCAAAGGAGAATTACAGAAAACCACCTTTTTCTTTCAAATAATCATGTGCATATATGATTTCTAAAATCTGTAGACCATCAAATAGTGGTAAAGATCTTTTTTTTTTGCCAAGTGTCACTTAGATATTATAACATCATTCACGGGCCATACAAAATTTTCAGTTTTGTGACCAAATTCACACGTTCAGTATTTGAATTTGATCAGCATTTTACTTCAGTATTTGTAAGGCAAAAGCAGGAGTGGGTGATAATACAGAAGTGGTGACGTGTTTCTATTATACTTTTCCTATGATTGTTCCACTCCTGGTTTTGGTTTACAAATACTGAGGTAAAATACTGACCAAATACTTAACATGTGAATGTGACCTAAAAATTTGGTCAAACATTTTATTAACTCACCCTGAAAGCGGTTGCTCAGTATTTTGCTGAAAGTCTGCAGTCACATTGATTCTGATTCCTTATTACACCACACGCATGCATCAAGAGTTGGCAGTCAGGTGACTGCAAGCATGTGGTTTGCATAAGTTCAGTCAAGTACAGACTAGACAGACCCAGCCTCGCTCAATACAAGTGAGTTGAGGATACACCGAGACTGCTGTATACATCACACAGGAGATATTGTGACTACTTCATATATCATATAGGAGACATTGCAACTACTGCATTCATTAAAAGGAGCAATGAGACAGGAGCACAGTGCGCACTAACTCCAATCACAAACAACATCCTGATGCTGCTACTGGCCAACATTAGGACTTGAGTATTGTGCGAGTGCAGCACCCCAGGGTCCTGGTTGTTGTAGTAATATCATTCTCCTCTAGGGGGGAGTGATGTTACGTTTGGAGGCAATGAAGGAGATCTCTTTACCAGGTATCACAAACATACAACACATTTCATACTCCAGTCCACCAGGGGGAGCTATGCTCCTATTTATTAGGGCACTCTTCACACTTAGGTAAAACTGGTGGCCTGGAGAGGAAGTTAGGCAGTTGCTGGCTGAGCTTTGCTCAGGTAGTTGGTTCCTGACAGGGCTGGGAGCCTGTCAGAGGCCTGAACAGAGGGTCATGGAGCTGCGCCTGCCCTAAGTGCGGCAGTTCCTAAGAACGGACATCAAGGAGAACTGTATTGTAGAGAGGGTGAGAAGAAGTCATAGCAAAGGAGTGGATACCAGAAGGAGATCTGCCCTGCACAGGCTGCCTCCTTCTCAGGAACGGAACACCGAGGGAGCAACAGTCCTTTATGCCTTGCTCCAGAGACTGGCAGGACAGCTAATTGCAAGTTACTGATCCGCCCCATACCCAGGAGGCAAGGTGGCACCGCTTAGAGGCCGGGGCATGATAGAGTCCCTGTAAAAAGCCTCAAGCCACCGGTCATACGGGTTGTCCTATCCATCTGGGGGACAGAGAGAAAGAGATATAACATCAATAACATCTACAACATCTGTGAGGACCTTATGAGAGGCTTAGCAGTGAGGTACTACAACACCAAGGCGCTAGAGGAAGGCTACTGATTTCCACCTGGATAAGGGGACTCTGGATTTGCCTTCAAATCGGCCGGACTCTGCCTGCCCTGTGATCTGGTGCTCTGGACTGCGGATGCTGAAGTCTTCAGTAAAAAGGTAAAGAGACTGCAACCTTGTGTCCTTGTTCTTCACTGCGCCTCACACCATCCACCATCTACACACTGGGAAGCCCTGGGGACATACTTCACCTGTGGGAAGGCATACCATCTAGCTGCCATAACATCACCCCAGCGGACCCCTTAAAGCAGCGTCGGTCACCCTGACTGAATACCACAGGTGGTGTCACGAACATTTCCCCTTTAAAGACCTTTCCCTTTTACAAAGGACCTCCCGAGGGCCACGGACCGGGTCAGCCACAGTGACATCTCCCTTGAAAACCGAAAGACCCGGTGCCGAGTACCCCTAGCCCTTGGGGGCGATCCATGTGTCACGGCCTTCAGTAGTGAATGGTGCATACATGTGTGCGCACTCTAGGATAAAATGAAAGTGCTATAGTCTGACGCCCGGAATAACAGGGTACAGCCTTAGCACTGCAAGTCACCAGGAATCTGCCCAAAGGACAAAGGAAATCACACCTCTGCATGCAAGCAGCCCATGGGCTGGAGATTGCCCACCCCGATATAGACATATACATTCAGTGTACACATTTTGCCTTTTATAACTTATATATTGAGTGTTGTCTTATTAGTTAACCTGACGCTTTCTGGTTACTCTGTCTGGCCTTACCCTTAAAGGCCCCGTCTCACTAAGCGATTTACCAACGATCACGACCAGCGATACGACCTGGCCGTGATCGTTGGTAAGTCGCTGTGTGGTCGCTGGGGAGCTGTCACACAGACAGCTCTCTCCAGCGACCAACGATCAGGGGAACGACTTCGGCATCGTTGAAACTGTCTTCAACGATGCCGAAGTCCCCCTGCAGCACCCGGGTAACCAGGGTAAACATCGGGTTACTAAGCGCAGGGCCGCGCTTAGTAACCCGATGTTTACCCTGGTTACCAAAAAAAACAAACAGTACATACTCGCCTTTCGGTGTCCAGGTCCCTTGCCGTCTGCTTCCTGCTCTGACTGAGATCCGGCCGTACAGTGAGAAGTGAGAGCAGCAGTGACGTCACCGCTGTGCTCTCACTTCTCACTGTACGGCGGCTCAGTCAGAGTAGGAAGCAGACGGCAAGGGACCTGGACACCGAAAGGCGAGTATGTACTGTTTGTTTTTTTTGGTAACCAGGGTAAACATCGGGTTACTAAGCGCGGCCCTGCGCTTAGTAACCCGATGTTTACCCTGGTTACCAGTGAAGACATCGCTGGATCGGTGTCACACACACCGATTCAGCGATGTCAGCGGGGCCTCAACGACCAAAAAAAGGTCCAGGCCATTCCGACACGACCAGCGATCTCGCAGCAGGGGCCTGATCGCTGGTACGTGTCACACATAGCGAGATCGCTACTGAGGTCGCTGTTGCGTCACAAAACTTGTGACTCAGCAGCGATCTCGCTAGCGATCTCGCTATGTGAGACGGGGCCTTAAGAAATAAAAATGTGACACCTACAATAGGTGAGGCTGCTGTTACTGAATGTCATATACTCAGTGCTGTGTGTGCAGATTACAGAAGCCTGATTTGTAAATTGCAGGAAATAGTTATGCCATAATGTACTGAATCATGAGGGGGATGCAAAAAAGAAGTAAGTTGCAGGAAAGTGTAAATTGTGGGTGTGTAAATTGGGATTTGTATTTCAAAGACATAGGACCAACTAGAGAATTATTAGCAATACTTTAATGGTTGACATGTTGCCAAAACTTGCTGATGCTATATTTAAAAAAAGAAAAGAGAACATTAAATTTAGCTTTCATGTGCACTGACCCATTTAAGAATGTATGTACTACACTATTATTCTACAAAATAGACTTATAGTTTTCTCAATGTGCAGAGCCCAATACATACAAGGTGGGCTATATATATGGATACACCTAAAAAAATGGGAATGGTTGGTGATATCAACTTTCTGTTTGTGGCACATTAGTATATGGGAGGAGGAAAACTTTTCAAGATAGGTGGTGACCGTGGCGGCCATTTGGAAGTCGGCCATTTTGGATCTAACTTTATTTTTTCCAATGGGAAGAGGGTCATGTGACACATCAAATTTATTGATAATTTCACAAGAAAAACAATGATGTGCTTGATTTTAATGTAACTTTATTCTTTCATGAATTACATACAAGTTTATGACCACTTATAAAATGTGTTCAAAGTGCTGCCCATTGTGTTGGATTGTCAATGCAACCCTCTTCTTCCACTCTTGACACACTGATAGCAACAGCACAGAAGAAATGCTAGCACAGACTTCCAGTATCCGTTGTTTCAGATGCTGCACATCTCGTATCTTCACAGCATAGACAATTGCCTTCAGATGACCCCAAAGATAAAAGTCTAAGGGGGTCAGATCAGGAGACCTTGGTGGCCTGGAAAGTGGATTGGTCGTCGTAGGCCAGTTGAATGGCCACGAAGGTCTCCTGATCTAACCCCCTTAGACTATCTTTGGGGTCATCTGAAGGCAATTGTCTATGCTGTGAAGATACGAGATGTGCAGCAAGTGAAACAACGGATACTGGAAGCCTGTGCTTGCACTTCTTCTGCAGTGTTGCTATCAGTGTGTCAAGAGTGGGAGAAGAGGGTTGCATTGACAATCCAACACAATGTAAAATGTTTGCACTTTCTACCTGTGTGCACTTATGTAAGTTTATGTTATGTAACGTTCAAGCAAAGTTCCTCCCATAAAGGGAAGCCTAAGTTTCACCAGTTAAACCTGTTGACATGCATGTCCAAAAAAAAGTTTGCTTCTTTAACCTGTACTGTTGTTTTTCTTTTCCCAGTCCGGGAATACTGGAGTTAACGGGTCTTACAAGTGGCTTATTGCCACAGATTCCATTTAAAAACCCTGCAGCAAAAGGTTGGGTGTGTCAGAGTTTTGTTTGCAACCTGCAGAGCAGGTGGCTCTGCAACATCCAGCTTAGGTGTGCAGTAACACAGAGATAAGAAGAGCGAACGCCTGGCATCCCTGAGCTTGACACGGTATTGCAGTCACCCTAGGCACGATACGTGAAAGGGTTGATTGTGACTTGTAGGATCGCTACTTCCAACAGGTGGCGCTATAGAGTTTAAGTCCTCTTTTTCTCAGAAGAGGCAGTTTGCATATTATATTTCCCAGAGGAGCATTGCATGGCGAATAGTGTTGAGCGATACCGTCCGATACTTGAAAGTATCGGTATCGGAAAGTATCGGCCGATACCGGCAAAGTATCGGATCTAATCCGATACCGATACCCGATACCAATACAAGTCAATGGGACTCAAGTATCGGACGGTATCCCTGATGGTTCCCAGGGTCTGAAGGAGAGGAAACTCTCCTTCAGGCCCTGGGATCCATATTAATGTGTAAAAGAAAGAATTAAAATAAAAAATATTGCTATACTCACCTCTCCGAGGGAACCGGCAGCATTGTTTGCTTAAAATTCGCGCGTTTCCTTCCTTACGTGAAGTCCCGGCTTGTGATTGGTCGCGTTCCGCCCATGTGGCCGCGACGCGACCAATCACAGCAAGCCGTGACGTAATTTCAGGTCTTTCAGGATTTTAAAATTACGTTCCGGCGTTGTGATTGGTCGCGTCGCGGTCACATGGGCGACGCGACCAATCACAAGCCGTGACGTCACGGGAGGCTGGACACGCACGCATTTTAAAATGCGCGCTTGTCCTGCCTCCCGTGACGTCACGGCTTGTGATTGGTCGCGTCACCCATGTGGCCGCGACGCGACCAATCACAGCAAGCCGTGACGTAATTTTAGGTCCTTCAGGATTTTAAAATTACGTTCCGGCGTTGTGATTGGTCGCGTCGCGGTCACATGGGCGACGCGACCAATCACAAGCCGTGACGTCACGGGAGGCAGGACAAGCGCGCATTTTAAAATGCGCGCGTGTCCAGCCTCCCGTGACGTCACAGCTTGTGATTCGTCGCGTCGCCCATGTGACCGCGACGCGACCAATCACAACGCCGGAACGTAATTTTAAAATCCTGAAGGACCTGAAATTACGTCACGCTCTGCTGTGATTGGTCGCGTCGCGGCCACATGGGCGGCACGCGACCAATCACAAGCCGGGACTTCACGTAAGGAAGGAAACGCGCGAATTTTAAGCAAACAACGCTGCCGGTTCCCTCGGTAAGGTGCAGGCTGCGTCGGAGAGGTGAGTATAGCAATATTTTTTATTTTAATTCTTTATTTTACACATTAATGTTGTTTCGATACCGATACCCGATACCACAAAAATATCGGATCTCGGTATCGGAATTCCGATACAGCAAATATCGGCCGATACCCGATACTTGCGGTATCGGAATGCTCAACACTAATGGCGAATAATCCTCCTTACCTTGACAAGCCAGAGATGGTATGTCACTCTCCATAAGGAGAAACGTTACCCCTTAGACCTAAAATGTGAAGTAATCTGATTATGTTTTCATACCTGAAGACCAAAACAAACAGCTTAAAATAAAAATCATTGAACCATATGCAAAATGAATTACACTGTTATATGTTTACTCTTTTTTTTTTACAGTCATCATCTTTATAGAGGTCAGTAGACAGCAGAATCACACATATAGTCAACTTTCCAAATGTGTGTTTACCATCTAAAGTTTATGATCTAGTCTTTTGTCCCAAATCTGAATGCCCTCCAGCCTCTTGAAAGCCTTCAATAGAAACTAAATAATAGGCATTTTAAGCAGGTGAATAAAGGCTAGGATTAGAAACCTTTGCATGGGGTGAGGATGTGTTATGTCTGGAGAACAATTTGTACACTTGGGGCCCAATTCATAATTTCAAGTTTATTTTTTTGTATCATAGAAATTTTTTTATGCCAAATTCTTTAAAATAGTGCAAAGTGGTTTCTGGACCCTTTACTCATGTCGACAATTTGCAAACCGTATAGGGACCAGACGATGGAAATAACAACCGGTTGTTCCCATAAAGTTTGCATCTTAAAGGGCCTAACCTAAACCAGTGCAATTGACTTGTTACATTGTCCCAAAATATATAGATTGGTTCATTGTTCTGATAGCAATATTCTAAACTCTCAGCAAAAATTAGAATGATTATTTAAGTGGAAGGTTATTTCAAATGTATGAATATAATTTTTCTGATACCTAATACAATGTTAAAACTGCAAAACTATTAAAAGTTTTTATATTCCCTCTAGGAGAACATTATTTTTTTTGCAGAATAGCTAGAGAAAGGCAGGTATGCACTACTTCACTATTTTGCCATTAGATTAATTTAATTAGTCCATGAATGTCATTTAACACTATTGATAACTGATAGGCAGAGTGATGTGTGGAGTGATAAAGGAAATCTGTCACGTCAGATAATGCGCAACCTGCAAATAAAGGGTTACTTTATAGAGTTTCAATGGTGCCCAGCCAGCATACTGAAAATGCACCTCAAGGGAGACAATTAACTTTTAAACAGGAGCAGCCAGTTTTCAGTCATAAAGGCATGCCTCCTGTGAGGCAGTGAGGGAAACCATATACGAGGGCCGATATGTATCCCCCAGGATGCATATAGAGACATATTGAACCCGCTGGAGCGCATTGTGATTACAGCAGTGTCTGTGATTACAAGGTAGAATAAAAGAGAGTGTGGATTTGGACAAACTAGTTGACCAAGTCAGGTTTTAGGAAAACCTCATATGGGCTTTTATTTTTGGAGAGATTTGCACGTTTGGTAGTGGGGCGAATCTCTCCCTCCACTCCGGCTTTGGAGAATGGCGCATGTCCACGAAACCCATTTAAAGTTTCAGTTTTGTCTTGGGTGTGTCAGCGCTTTGTTTGCAAGCTGCAGAGCAGGAAGATCTGTGCAATACAGGCCTGTGTGAGGTTGAACACAGAGCACAGGAGAAAAAAGCTTCTGACGCACACAAGAGGTATACAGCGGTGCAGTCGTCCACGGCAACAGGTTTTGATATGGACTGTTTGGATCACCTGGCTGCGATGTGGAGGACAATGTTTACTTTAATGGTGACTTACAGCTGACATTCTTTCTGATGGAGTCGTCCACTTTTAAAATGCACATTTGACTTCTCACATTTCACGCACCATCCCCATTTATTCTTAACCTGCACAAACTCCTCATCCTGTTGATACCCCATTGCTGAGCCGCTGCTTCCATATATGTCTCTATTAATGCACCTGCTGTGAGGTACAAAAACAAGTCTGCTTTTACTGCCCCATATAATAATACCCACCCACCACTGTTCCCATTACATAGTAAAATGCACTCTGAAATGTAAAATTTCCCCCAAGAAAATATTAATGCCTTGTGCAAGTGTCCTATTAAATAGTTTCCTCATTTACACTAGAATGTAATAAATGCCCTATGTGCACCTTTGAAGATCACAATACTCTGAATGTTCCAATAACAATAATGCTTACTGGTAAGTCTTTGCTTAACATTTAATAATGTCCCCTGAGACCCCCATGTACAGCTCTCCTCTATAAAATGTATGATGGGCCTAAAGCTTCACTATACACATTATAATGCTCCCCTTTACATGGTATAATTACCCTACTGCTCCCCAATACACAGTATAATGCTTCACAGCTCAGAGTATAATTGGCCCATAGTTCCCTTATACGCAGTATAATGGGCCCACAGCTCCTCTATACACAGTATGATGGGCCCAAAACTCATCTATACACAATATGATGGGCCCACCGCTCCCCTTTACACAGTATGATGGGCCCACAGCTCCACTATACACAGTATGGTGGACCCACAGTTCCACTATACACAGTATGGTGGACCCACAGCTCCACTATACACAGTATGATGGACCTACAGCACCATTATATACAGTACGATGAGCCCACAGCTCCCCTATACATAGTGTGATGGGTCCACAGCTCCCCTATACATAGTGTGATATCCTCACTACTCCCCCAAAACACAGTATAATAACCCCCACAGTAGTCATCACACTGTATAATGACCCTTACATTAGCTCCCACACTGTATATTGGCCCTACAGTAGCCTCCACACTGTATTATGGACCCCTCAGCAGTCCCTAAACTGTATAATGGCTCCCATATTAGCTCACACACTGTATTATGGCCCCCACACTATATAATTGCTCCCCCACAGTAGTCCCCACACTTTGAGTTCCCCAACACTGTGTTAGGGCCCCCCACATTAGCTTCAAAGCTGTATGAAGGCCCCAACAGTAGTCTCCACACTGTATGAGGGTCCCTTACAGTGATCCCCAAAGTGTATAATGGCTTTTACATTGGCTCCCACACTATATAATGGCTCCGACAGTCCAGTAGTAACCATAATTTTAATTGCCCCCAGTAGTCCCCACACTGTATAATAGCCCCCACATTAGTCTCTACACTGCATAATGGCCCTCACAGTAGTCTCCACAACTTATGATGACCCCTACACCTTGAGGGCCCCAGAGTAGCCCCTACAATGTATGAGGCCCCCCTACCCACTGTATGAGGGTTCCCCACACTGTATGATGCCCCACAGTCATACCAAAAGTTTTACGTAAAATAGAAAAATATATAATCACCTAAGCCAGGATCTTGATGAGTCTCCCGGGCAGATGACTGCTCTGCCATCACCATCACCGCAAAGGACTCTGATGTCCTGTTTATGCGCCCACGCCTCAGCCACTGCATTATCCTGCTGTTCGGTAGAACACAGGCTTAAAGCAACATGTGGACTACAGAACGGAGGGAGGTAGGGCAGGGAGATCATGTCTCCCTTGTTTACTGCACAGCTTAATTGTATGCGTGTTGTGCATAAAGTTAAAAGTAGCGGTAAATCCGGGTAGGTCCCTTTGAGATTGGGGCCCAGGGTAACTGCTCTCTCTGCCCCACTCCATCCCATCCCTGGTAGCTATACTACTGCCAGTGCAGTTGCAGTCACTACTCGCTGAACTGAGAGCGGCTGCTGTAACCACACCACAGCAGCTGCAGTCACTGCTCAGAGTACTGTTAGCGGTGGCTGTAAGCGCACACTGGTACTCTGACTGACAGCTGACTTAGCAGTGCACCAATGCAGGCCTGTGGACCCAAAGGCCAGCAGCGTCTGCTGGGCACCTTTATAACGGTATTAGCCTGCAGATTGATCCTAAATCTGGAATTTAATAGCATTATCCGGGCTTACAGGTTCCCTTTACGACCTATTCCACCAGCCAATGAATGCATAACTCAGCACTGATCCATACACCATTCTGCTATGCAGATATGGAGCTCATTTATTTATTCATGTTACCCATTTAGATAGTGCCATCATATTCCACAGAACTTAACAGAAGCTTGAATTTTACAAGACAGTCATGTGAATGGAATTATAACTATATGCATATTAGAAACTAAATAATTTCCAATTACATTATTAAAAGAATTAACTCAAGCAATCTTTTAAAACATTTTTCTTTTATCCTCATGTCTATTGTTATCTTATGATTTTGGGAGCAAACCTACAGCGTGTTTTTTCTAATTGACATTTTCCTTCTTTCCATTGAAATAAACATGCACACTCAACAAGTCACCTTCACTTTGTATGGGTATCTGGAGAGATCCTTATCAACTCCAGTAAGTAATTCAAGTATAACATTTGAAACATAAAGTATCAATTAATGAATCTGCCATCAAATTCTCTCTTTGTCTGGGATTTTGAGTCTGATTACCTTTATAAGGAAACCTTTTATTATGTTGAAGGGGAAACAGCTTCTCTTCCTGCTGTAATGGACATTTTCACCTAAGGGAAGCTCATTAGTCGTTTCTTTGTATTGATTGAAGTTATATTCTATTAGCACATCACAAAAAGGAAATCACAGGGATCTTAGCACTGCAGGAGGTTTTAAAGGATGTAAAGTACAAATGTTTTACCTTTTCCAAAGCTGAGATCTGAATGTAAGACACACTACTGATTATTAGTGATGAGCGAATACATTCGGCACTATTTGTTACTGGAAGGGATAGAACTGTATTCGGGCTATTCGTTACTCGGCAAGTAATTTGCTATTCGCCTCATTATATTCGAGTGACCCGCCCAGTGTGTTTGATGATTTATTTGCAGCCAATGAACATGCTGGGCTTGCTTGCCAATCACAGTAATGCCGGTGCCATCTTTTGTGTGGCATTAGAGTAATTGGCTGGCCTTACAGCGTCATGGGGGATATTTAATCTCTGCTGACGCCATCTTGCGCACATTACATGCGGAAACAGCGTAGTGTGAGCATAGGGAGACTGAAAGGAGCGTATAGGGAGAATTTGTGATTGGAAAAAGCTCTTTTAAGAGCCACTGAGAGTGAAGATTAGTTTTCTGTAATTTGGAGATAACGTATTGAGAGATTTAATAAGAGGGAAAGGGAAATGCAGGCACCTGGGTGTTATCATTGCAAGTACATGCTGCAGATCTTTGCTAGTTTGCATTGTGTTGTATAGTGTAGGAACAGACTGTGGGATTAGGGAGAGAGCACAACTATCCAACTAGTCAAGGTAGGGGAGTATACCAAGAAACAACTCTCAAAAGAACAAACCTACCCCTAAAAACATTAATCTTTATTAATATTCAATTTTGATACAAAAACAAATCCCTATAAAAACATCCCAGTTAGGGAACCACAGGTTTCTAGGGTTAGGGACTCCACTGATCTATCTCCAATATCAGTATCAGGAAAATAACTCAATAGAAAAAATCGGCAAAAATGTGAAAAAAATTCAAAAAAATCAAAAGACATGAAAAAAACATAAAAAATCAAAATACAGTATGCCTATATTGGCCCTAATGTGCCCTAAGGTCTAATGCCCTTCCTTACAGCGGAGGTTGGCACCCTAAATAGTCGACATGGCGCCCCCGCTCACCGACGGCTGTCCCTTCTTTCCCTAAATGGCCCCTAATGATCTACAAAACCACAGACAAATACAACATAAAATATGGATCAATACAGATCCATAAACACACACTAATAGTGATGCTCCTAATATCCTGCACCCTCTAAGATAAATCTGTAGTGAGCTTAACTATAAACCACAAAATTTGCTATATACCAGATGTGTGGTTTATATAGACCTAGAGCTGTACCTAGATTGTTACAGATGGCTTATGTTCAGTCAAAACCTAGTAATGTGGTGGATATGTAATGTAATCCATATAGATAAAATGCCCGTGATTTGTATGAATACTCAATATGCCTCTATCCTATCAGCACCCCTATATCATAAAGATTTATTCAAGGTGCAGGCTTAAATTATTCAAAAGCTCATACATTATTTAGAAAAAATGTTATAGATGAAAAAATGTCCATCATATATCACATAGGGAATAATCACCCACTATACCAAATAAATATTAGTTATTTTGGGCACTTCACCTCCACATACCCCCTCTTTATGTCTCTCATGGGTCATCCATATGTTATATGCATCACTCTCATTTGTCAGATAAAGTGCTCCATATGCCAATAGTTCTATCATCAGACAATGCTAATAATATTTATCAACTTAGCTCCTTCTTCATCAGATATTCCCTCATGGCCGCCACCATAATCTGTCGGCTCCTGTACACGCTGTCCCGACGCGTTTCTCCCCCGTTTAGTTCATCCAGGGGTTCATCAGGGGACTTTAAATCACTGCACCGCAATAGGTTATCGAGCAACACGGAGGCATCAAGGTACTGAGTTCCGTAGTCTGAGAGAGGCAGGATTGCATATTTTGCACCATAATATAGAAAACAGCACTTTTAAGAGCCAAATAATATTATTCAGTACCAGCATATACTAAACAAATTTTTTGGAGCTACATAATATTCTTGCATACCAGCAAATAGTAAACCGCTTTTTAACAGCTAAATAATATTCCTCAGTGCCAGCATGTACTAAACATCTTTTTTAATAGCTAATTGCTAAGTGTCAGAACTCTGAACATTTTTTACCTTTTGTGCATTACTGCCCTTTTCCAAGATGGCGTCTTTGGTCTCATGTGAAGGGTGTCTTCCTGCTATAAAACTCCACCCCAGCCTTCAATCTGTGCTAGAGTATTCTGCCTTGCATCCAGCTCCTGACCTCTGATTACTCCCTGGCTATACACCTGCTCCTGTGAACCTGTGTAGTGATCCTGCTACTCTGCTCTGAGTTCCTGCTGCATACACAAGTTTCCAGTAATCCTCCTTCATCTGCTGTTCGTGTTTACTTCCATCTGCATTTGCTGGACATGTAAGCTGTTTCTGCTTTGCAATAACCTGAGACTATTAACCAGGCCTCCCTGGTTGAGCTAAGATATGATTTGAACTGCCTAATAAGCATATCTATCTGTGCCTTGACTAAGACAAGGATTTATTCGTGTCAAGTATCCTCAAGAATAACTGTGCTTCATAGACTTTCTACTTGATTGCATTTTCCTCTGAAGTTTCCTATAGACTGCTAAGCTGCATTTATTATTTGCACCAAGTGTTGTGGACTTGAGTTTCTCTCTGCACCTGTTTGAATCACCGTGTGATAATATAGACTTTACCACTTATAAAACTGTATCCTGTAGTTGTTTTGTTCCACGCAAAGAGTCTCCTGAGTTATCCCCTATAATTATTACACTAAGTAATATTCCTCGCTTATTACTGAAATAGCTAATATTTATCTTGCACTTGTGCAACTGGCGCAAAACCTGCAGAGATATGTAAACGTCAATATTTACCAGTAATTTCCCTGAATCTGCTGTTGGTGTCATAAAGGCGATATAAAAAAATTCTATTAGATAAATGAATAGCATATATTTATCTAGCAGATGTGCAACTGGCGCAAAGCCTGCAGAGATACGCAAATTACTCTATTTTATTTACCAATAATTTTCCTGAGTCTGCTTTGCCACGTGTGATAAATGTGATATAAAAAAATTATAATTTTCTATTGGTTAAACAAAGAGTATATTTATCTAGCAGATGTGCGACTGGCGCAAAGCCTGTAAAGATGCGCAAACATCACTATTTACCAGTAATTTTCCTGAGTCTGCTGTTGCCGTATGTAATAAAGCTAATAGCTAACAAAAATGACTCCCACATAGCTAGATAAGGGAATTTGTACATAACATACCTCTGTGAGGGTACTTGTGAAAAATAAAGTCAGGAAATATGAAAAAATGGCACCGCCTGTGCAGTAGCAGCTCTTGCTGACAGCTATTGTTCATTATTAGTGTTGAGCGATACCGTCCGATACTTGAAAGTATCGGTATCGGAAAGTATCGGCCGATACCGGCAAAGTATCGGATCTCGCCGATACCGATACCCGATACCAATACAAGTCAATGGGACTCAAGTATTGGAAGGTATCCCTGATGGTTCCCAAGGTCTGAAGGAGAGGAAACTCTCCTTCAGGCCCTGGGATCCATATGAATGTGTAAAATAAAGAATTAAAAAAAAAATATTGATATACTCACCTCTCCGACGCAGCCTGGACCTTACCGCTGTGAACCGGCAGCCTTCTTTGCTTAAAATGAGCGCGTTCAGTACCTTCCATGACGTCACGGCTTCTGATTGGTCGCGTGCCGCTCATGTGACCGCCACGCGACCAATCAGAAGCCGTGACGTCATCCCTCAGGTCCTAAATTCCTAGAAGGGAATTTAGGACCTGAGGGATGACGTCGCGGCTTGTGATTGGTCGCGTGGCGGTCACATGAGCGGCACACGACCAATCAGAAGCCGTGACGTCATGGAAGGTGCTGAACGCGCTCATTTTAAGCAAAGCAGGCTGCCGGTTACTACCAGGGCGCGTCAGAGGGTGAGTATATCCCTATTTTTTATTTTAATTCTTTATTTTTTACATGGATATGGATCCCAGGGCCTGAAGGAGAGTTTCCTCTCCTTCAGATCCTGGGAACCATACACTGGGAACTTCCGATTCCGATTCCCGATACCACAAAAGTATCGGATCTCGGTATCGGAATTCCGATACCGCAAGTATCGGCCGATACCCGATACTTGCGGTATCGGAATGCTCAACACTATTCATTATGCAAACTCGTCCAAAAAGTCAAAGGTGATGCACTCAATTGGAGTATTTGTGGTGCTTGAAGGAAAATAATGAATTTGTTGAAAGATAACCTTCAGCACACAATAAGTCTCAAAATAGAAAGAGTTCCAATTAAACTGTGTTTATTAAACAGCCAACAAAAGTGGTTTATACAGATAATATCCAACGTTTCGGCACAATTTGCCTTTATCAAGGTAATCTGTTTACTAGAAAATCGCAGTATATACTAAACCAAGTACATCAATCAGATAAGATATGTCAGCTGTATGTCACGGAAGAGTGATTAAATGGTAATTGTAATGGAGGAACGAGGTCAGTGGGTGCTCTCGTCCACTGGCCCGGCTATCTTTAGCAGGACTGCATGGACCACGGCTCATACCACTGAACACCCGCTCTATCTCCCAGTGGGCAATACACTACACAGACAACACAGGGTAAAGGTTAAACAGTGTGGCAATACTTTATTGAACCACAACACACAATAGCAAACAGAACAATCTCACCATGGCTGGAATTGTTTGGTTACATGGGCGCATATAAAATATCACTGCCTCTCCACGTATTTCTAGTATGACATGATGTCAGAGCTCCCAGGGTCACTACTCCATCTGTGGATGAACGCACAGAGAAGGGGTAACGACAAGCATAGGGAGATGACCAAGAACTGTCCATAGAGTCCATACAAGGTCCAAAGCCAGTTGACATGATGTCAGAGCTCCCAGGGTCGCTACTCCATCTGTGGATGAATGCACAGAGAAGGGATAACGACAAGCATAGGGAGATGACCAACAACTGTCCATAGAGTCCATACAAGGTCCAAAGCCAGTTGACACGAGAGTCACCACCTGGCTTATCTGACCATCTCCATGGAACCAGGCGACCAGTGGGTCCCAACCCTGGTTTTCTCCAAACATATCCATGGTGCAGAGATGGTCACTGGATCAGATCTGTGTCCTTCCAACCGGAGCCGAAAACCCCTAGGTTGTATCCTATAGAATCCTAGATCAGTGTCCCTTGTGATGGTGCCATGATGAATTGGCTGCAGTCCTTTCTCTTGTCTGTTGGGTGGTTTGCAGAATCTCTGGCTGGTAGCTCTGTATTACTTTATACCCAAGGCATTTAAGCTATTTTTAGAATTACCCAGGGTCTTTCAGTCCAACATCAGATAAGGTAAACAAGGGTGATGGGATTAAGTAGCACTATTAGCATATAAGCACAAATCAATAAACAAAGCTTAACCCACTCAATGTACAGTCACTATTACAGACTTAAGGCCCCGTCTCACATAGCGATTTACCAACGATCACGACCAGCGATACGACCTGGCCGTGATCGTTGGTAAGTCGTTGTGTGGTCGCTGGGGAGCTGTCACACAGACAGCTCTCTCCAGCGACCAACGATCAGGGGAACGACTTTGGCATCGTTGAAACTGTCTTCAGCGATGCCGAAGTCCCCCTGCAGCACCCGGGTAACCAGGGTAAACATCGGGTTACTAAGCGCAGGGCCGCGCTTAGTAACCCGATGTTTACCCTGGTTACCAAAAAAAAACAAACAGTACATACTCGCCTTTCGGTGTCCGTCAGGTCCCTTGCCGTCTGCTTCCTGCTCTGACTGAGCCGCCGTACAGTGAGAGCAGAGCGCAGCGGTGACGTCACCGCTGTGCTGTACTTTCACTTTCACTTTGCGGCGCTCAGTCAGTGTGGGAAGCAGACGGCAAGGGACCTGACGGACATCAGATGGTGAGTATGTACTGTTTGTTTTTTTTTACATTTACGCTGGTAACCAGGGTAAACATCGGGTTACTAAGCGCGGCCCTGCGCTTAGTAACCCGATGTTTACCCTGGTTACCAGTGAAGACATCGCTGGATCGGTGTCACACACACCGATTCAGCGATGTCAGCGGGACCTCAACGACCAAAAAAAGGTCCAGGCCATTCCGACACGACCAGCGATCTCACAGCAGGGGCCTGATCGCTGGTACGTGTCACACATAGCGAGATCGCTACTGAGGTCGATGTTGCGTCACAAAACTAGTGACTCAGCAGCGATCTCGCTAGCGATCTCGCTATGTGAGACGGGGCCTTTAGGGTACTGTCACACAGTGGCACTTTTGTCGCTACGATGGTACGATCCGTGACGTTCCAGCGATATCCATACGATATCGCTGTGTCTGACACGCAGCAGCGATCAGGGACCCTGCTGAGAATCGTAAGCCGTAGCAGATCGTTTGGAACTTTCTTTCGTCGCTGGATCTCCCGCTGTCATCGCTGGATCGTTGTGTGTGACAGCGATCCAGCGATGCGTTCGCTTGTAACCAGGGTAAACATCGGGTTACTAAGCGCAGGGCCGCGCTTAGTAACCCGATGTTTACCATGGTTACCAGCGTAAAAGTAAAAAAAAAACAAACAGTACATACTTACATTCCGGTGTCTGTCCCCCGGCGTTCTGCTTCTCTGCACTGTGAGCGCCGGCCGGCCGGAAAGCAAGCACAGCGGTGACGTCACCGCTGTGCTTTCCGGCTGGCGCAGACACAGTGGAGAGAAGCAGAACGCCGGGGGACAGACACTGGAATGTGAGTATGTACTGTTTGTTTTTTTTTTACTTTTACGCTGGTAACTACGGTAAACATCGGGTTACTAAGCGCGGCCCTGTGCTTAGTAACCCGATGTTTACCCTGGTTACCCGGGGCCTTCGGCATCGTTGGTCGCTGGAGAGCTGACTGTGTGACAGCTCCCCAGCGACCACACAACCACTTACCAACGATCACGGCCAGGTTGTATCGCTGGTCGTGATCGTTGGTAAATCGTATAGTGTGACAGTACCCTTAAGGTACCTTCACACTAAACAACTTTACAACGAGAACGACAACGATCCGTGACGTTGCAGTGTCCTGGATAGCGATCTCGTTGTGTTTGACACGCAGCAGCGATCTGGATCCCGCTGTGATATCGCTGGTCGGAGCTAGAAGTCCAGAACTTTATTTGGTCGTCAGATTGGCGTTTATCGTCGTGTTTGACAGCAAAAGCAACGATGTCAGCAATGTTAAACATGGAGCTAACGACCTGTGAGAACGATAAGTGAGTCACCGCTGCGTCACAGGATCGCTCCTGCATCGTTGTGGAGCTGCTGTGTTTGACATCTCTACAGCGACCTAAACAGCGACGCTGCAGCGATCGGCTCATTGTCTATATCGCTGCAGCGTCGCTGAGTGTGACGGTACCTTTACACAGTATGTTAGATAGTATATCAGTGGGCAAGTCTGTCTTCTTGACCCACCAGACAAACACTTAAATTCACAAGCCAATATATAGATAAAAAGCCAGTTCTTTTGTTTTTGCAAAACATGGTTGTCTGGGAAATTAAGAAACAATCTGGTTTCTTCACAGTAATAATAGAGGAAGCAGCCAAAATGCTGTGATATAAGGAACGCCGGGATACTTCCGGTATAGTGGACCGCTCCACTACGGCGTTCCTTATATCACAGCATTTTGGCTGCTTCCTCTATTATTACCATTTAATCACTCTTCTGTGACATACAGCTGACGTATCTTATCTGATTGATGTACTTGGTTTAGTATATACCACGATTTTCTAGTAAACAGATTACCTTGATTAAGGCAAATTGTGCCGAAACGTTGGATAATATCTGTATAAACCACTTTTGTCGGCTGTTTAATAAACACAGTTTAATTGGAACTCTTTCTATTTTGAGACTTATTGTGTGCTGAAGGTTATCTTTCAACATTATACAAACTAGGCGGCAAGTCACTGAGGGATCAGCGACCTGTCAGCAGTCTGCATTAGGAATATCTAATCAGAGCACGACATACACCTACCCCGCCTCAGGGCGCAAGAATCTCATTAACACAAAACTGAAAATAAAGATTAAGAAACAACCATAAGATGGATTTCATCAACCAAGGTATCATTTTATTCAGTATAACGGCGCCAACCTGACAGTTTCTGTAGGTTACTGTGCACAATCCTGCTGATGGGTCCCTTTTAAAAAGGGTCATGAAGAGGTGGAGTGCAGTGACGCACAATCATTTGAGCACCCACTGCCAGAAGAAAGCCATGTTTGGAAAGGTCAATTTATGTCTGAAGAGGTGGAGGTTAATCATATCGCACAGTTACCATCAGGTCAGCCTAAAATCGCAACTCAGAAGGAGGATCAGATTGATGAGTTGGAAGACGATGTGGTCGATGATGTGGCCACTGATCCAATCTGGCACGGTGGCACACATAGCGAGCACCACAGTGAAGAGAGGGATGGATCCATAGCACAAAAACAGGCAATTTGAGGTTGTGGTTTGACCAGAGGGGGAATTTGGTCAACTGTTCCACAGAGCCCCTTCACTTGGCTGGATAACAGACCGAGGGTACATACTTCCCCTTTATGGCAATTATTTTCTGAAAGTCCTTCAGACAAAACAACTGTAATTTGCAGCATCTGCCATACCAAGCTGAGAAGAGGCAAGAACACTGCCAACCTGAGCACCACCATCATGCTGAAGCACATGAAACCTAGCACCCCAGTAGGTGGGCAGAATGCCTGGGTACAAACTCTGTGTCTGAGGGTGAAACCGCTGACCCTTCCCCTGTGTTACGAATTCCTAATCTGCTGCATGAAGCAGGCGCTGATGCCTCCTGCCCACAACCTGCAGTTGCACAGACACAACAGTCAGCAACCACATCTAGTTCTTTGCCCCAGTGCAGCGTTCAGTTGTCCCTGCCCCAGTTTTTTCAAGGAAGCAGAAATATCTACCCACCCATTCACAGGCCCAAACGCTAAACATCCACATTGCCAGATTGCAAGCCCTGGAAATGTTGCTGCTTCAGCTTGTGGGAACTGAGTCTTACCGAGACCTCTTGGCAGTGGCAGGCCCACAGTACTTGATTTGTAGCTACCACTATTTTTCCCGATGTGCCATCCCCACCTTACATAAGCAGGTGTTACACAATATCAGCCATGCTCTGGCCAATGCAGTCAAAGGGAAGGTCCACTTAACCACAGACACGTGGACAAGTTCTTGTGGACAGGAAAGTTACATTTCCCTGATGGCACACTGGGTGAACCAAATGGAGTCTGGGACAGAGTCAGAGGCTGGGAAATAACATATCTTACCCACACCAAGAATAGCGGGCCCAACTTCAATCAGGTTTTCAGTCTCCTCATATGCCAGTTCCTGTTTCTCCTCCTCCTTATCCTCAGATGAATTAGCCTCCCCATCACTCACCAACTGGGAGCTCTGCAGCACTGCCTTGGTGAAGCGGCAGCATGCTCTGCTGAAGCTCATCTGTTTAGGTGATAAAGCTCACAATGCAGCAGAGCTGTTGAAAGGGATAAAAGACCAGACCAATCAGTGGCTTTCCCGGCTGAACCTCCAACCAGGTCTGGTTGTGTGCGATAATGGGCGTAACTTGGTGGTGGCTTTAAAGCTCAGCAAGCTGGTACACGTTCCATGCATGTCCCACGTGCTGAACTTGGTTGTACAGTGGTTTATCAAAACATACCCTGACTTGCCAGACCTACTTACCAAGGTACGCCATGTCAGTACCCATTTCAAAAAGTTATCTCAGGCTTTCACCGGTCTAGCTGCACTGCAGCACCACTTTAATTTGCGTCGTCACCGACTGATTTGTGACCTGCCCACACGCTGTAATTGGACCTTTCATTTCTTGGCAAGGTTTAGTGAGCAGCAGAGGGCAGTGTCTGAATTCCAGCTTCTCAATGCTTGTCAGAGAAACACTCAGCCCCCACACATAACAACTGCCGAGTGGGTTTGTATCGCTGACATATGTGAGGTTTTTCAAAACTTTGAGTACTGCACCAAGATGGTGAGCGCTGATGACACTATTATGAGTGTAACCATCCCACTGCTCTGCCTATTAAAACATTTGTTGCAGAATCTCAAACAGGAAGCTTTGAATGCCGATCATGTGGCTTTAGAGCAAGATTTTACAGTGGCTGATACCACACAGCGCAGTTTGAGGACACAATATTCTCAGGCCAAATTGGGTGATGACAAGGAACAGGAGAAGGAGGATGAAGAGGAACAGCAGTTTTTTGGTCAGCGCTACAGAGGAGACTCTCAATTCCAGCTTCACGCCTGTCCAGCATGCGAGGCCTACAGAGGAGGAGGAGGTGATGCCTTATGAGAAGGAGAGGATGGTTAGTGCTCATCCTGGTGGGGACACTGAACATTTGGCTCTTTGTAGTCTGCACACATGGCACAGTTCATATCCAGATGCCTTTCCTAAGAACCTCACGTCAAAGACATTTTGTCCACCATGAAATACTGGCTGTGCTCCTTTCTTGACCCACGGTACAAAGAGAAATTTCCTTCTTTCATGTCAGAGGCAGACGTGCCATTTTCAGTGCATGCATGCCAAAGGGCTGTTGTTCAACTTTCTGAAAATATTACCCTCAGACAACGCTGCTGGCACAGGTATCTGCTCTTTTCACTCACAAGGACTACAGGGGAGGGATACACACACCAGGTGCAACCTGGGCCATTTTCATGAAACCACCACATCAGCAAGGGCTATTTGTGGGCGTAACTATGACGAGGAGGGAGAAGTTGACCAAGGTGGTGAAAGAGTACTTAAGTGACCATACCAGCGTCCTTCCTGATTCTTCAGTGCCCTTTAACTATTCGTTGTCCTAGCTGCACACTTGGCCTGACCACTCCTTGTATGCTTCGGAGGTGCTGCCATGCCCTGCCACAAGTGCGTTGTCGGAGCGGCTATTTAGTTTGGCCTGTGCAATCATAACAGATAGGCACACATGCCTGTCAACAGAAAATGCAGACAGGCTGACTCTTCTTAAATTGAACAATGGCTGGATTTCTTCCAACTTTGTAAACCCTATGGTTGACAGCAACCCAGCGTAATTGCAGCCCAAATGTTCTTTTTGAAAGTTGTCTTAACGTCCATCCTTTACCATCCAAACCCATTTTTTCTGGAAATTACGTCTTACTCTACCTGCTTCTGCAGGAAGTACTTAGTGGTCATATATGTATACCAAAGCATGGGTAATATTTTAAAATTTTTGGAAACCTTTGTACATTGTGCAATGGTGAAACTTGTACTCCCTATCTCCAGCTATTCTAATAACTGCAAAATTTATTGTGAGGTCCCCATCATGGTCTCCGTCAGCGTGTATGATACAGACCCCTCGGGTAATTTTTGGAAAACTATGTACCTTGTGCAATGGTGAAACCTGAAATCCCTATCTCTAGCAATTATAATAACTGCAAAATATATTGTGAGGTCCCCATCATGGTCTCTTTCATTTGTATGATAAAGACCCCTTGGGTAATTTTTGGAAACCTTTGTACATTGTGCAATGGTCAAATTTCTACTCTCAATCTCTATATTTTCTATTATTATAATTTTTTTTATTGTATTGCCCTTCTCACAGTCTTTTTAAGCGTGTATCTGGGAGTTTGATGTTGATTTTTAGTCTGCACTTAGGCATTGTGGAACATCAATGCATTAATATGCTCCACACACATATTCAGTTTTCAGCCTTACACAGAATAATAAGAGTAATAAAACATGTTCCATATATATTCTGCTAGTTCGAAAATCTTACCCACACATCCCTTTATAAAAAGAAATTGTACATAAGACCTCTGTGAGCATACGACTCCAGAAAAAAGGCAGAGATGCTTACCTGCCCAGGCCTCCAAACAAATGCACTATCAGAGTGCAGTGGACCTGATTAAAGATGGCAGCAACACAGGAGCAGCAATACCAATGAAACAGCCACTCTCAACCTACCAATCCATGGAGGGGTAGCTGTTTGGTATGTTAGTGCACAAAAGATAAAAATTTGTATGCGGCGTTATTCACATACAGGTGATGCAGAGCATCTGGCTTACAGCCTATTAGTGATGCCCATACTGTTAGATCAGGCGGGCTGCCCAGTGCTAACCAAAATGTATCCTGTGTGAACAGAGGGCACAGTTAACAGAGCCATCTGGGTCCTACTGCACCCTGAAGGATAAAAAGTGCAAAAACACATATCAATATGTGAGGTATTAGTTGATATTATGGCCAAAATATGGAAGCACGCAACCCACGTGAGGGGTCCCCACGTTTGCGAGTCTGATCATTAAACATCAAAAAAGAGCTCACCGACACAAAAAGGGGACTTAGAAATCCTCCAAACATTTTTCAAAAAACACCAGTAAAAAAAGGCAGAGATGCTTACCTGCCCAGGCCTCCAAACAAATGCACTATCAGGATGCAGTGGACCCTATTAAAGATGGCAGCAACACAGGTGCAGCAATACCAATGAAACAGTCACTGTCAACCTACCAATCCATGGAGGGGGTGGCTGTTTGGTATATTAGTGCACAAAAGATAAAAATTTGTATATACAGCGTTATTCACAAACAGGTGATGCAGAGCATCTGGCTTACAGCCTATTAGTGATGCCCATATTGTTAGATCAGGCGGGCTGCCCAGTGCTAACCAAAATGCATCCTGTGTGAACAGATACCACTGTTTACAGAGCCATTTGGACCCAACTGCACCCTGAAGGATAAAAAAGTGCTAAAATCACATATCAATATATGTGAGGAATACACCATATACTGCTGACATATGCCACACCCCAGTAGGTGGGCGGAACACCTGGGTACAAAATCTGTGTCTGAGGGTGAAACCACTGGCCCTTCCCCTGTGTTACATCCTTCCCGATCTGCTGTCCAGGAAGGAGGCACTGATACCTCTTGCACACAACCTGCAGTTGCACAGACACAACAGTCAGCAACCACATCCAGTTCGTTGTCCCAGCGTAGAGTTCAGTTGAGCCTTATCAGCATATATGTCTGTTCCCAAATTATTAGCTAGATAGGGCATACATATTTGTTAGCACTTTACATTGTCTGGTGCTGGACAAAGACCATTCCTGGCTCTTCCAGGTTCCTAAATGAGACTTGTGTCTCTTTATTAAACTGTCTCTTCCCTTACATTTTCTAAATTTTGGTTAAAAAAAAAGGTGGTGGGGTATTGTTTAGTTTCTGTACATTTTAGGCAGGTCGGAGAGACTGCATTAGTATGCTCCACAGACCTATTCAGGCTGCAGCCTTACACATATTGGAACATGGTCATTGCCACGTGAAGGCCTTTACCTGAGCTCTGTAGCACTGCCTGTCACCTGAGTAATATACTCCACAGACCTTGTCACTCTCTGGGACATATCCTGTAATTACTCCATTGTTGCTCAAAACCACGCAAAAAATAAATTCTGCTTGGTTGGGTAGTTTCCAGAAGATGTTCGTAGGCTTGTGCAGATTGGTCAATGGCACTCCCATCTCTTTCCCTTGAGGAGGCTGCTTCCAAGAAAATGAGGCTTGTGCATGTTCCCTACATGGGTTTCAGGCCTGACAGACTGACCACAATACAGGCCCACTCTTGCATACACTGTATTCAGAATTTAATTCTAATGCTTTTGGTGTCTGGTAGAATCCAATTTACTGACATTGAGCATACAGCTCCCCCAACTCCTGTATTATATTCACCTTACAGTGGCTTCACGCATTATGACAGTGCCTCCAGTGGGATCCGGTGGCCAAAATTAACTGCGGAGCTCACAAAACTTTTCATGGCACCTGCTGGCCCTCTGAAAATGTGAAAAGGGGCCGTAAAATGACATGGTGGTAGACGTGGTGGTGGCGGGTTAAGCCCAAAAATTAAAATGGGCATGTTTTAGCTGGCACTCAAAGGGAAGGGTAATATGTATTCCACTATCTAACAATTTTGAATGAGGGAGGGACCTCCCAAATGTAGTAGTGAGAGCCTTCCCAAATGTAGGATACAAGGGCCACCTGAGGGCCCTTCCCAAACTCAGGTTTCACAGCACCTGCTGACCCTCTGAAAATGTGAAGCGGGAGCCACATAATGACTTTGAGGGTGATTCAATAAGATTGTCATAGCTCATGGCACTTTTGAAGGGAATCTGTCAGCAGGTTTTTGCTACATAAACTGAAGACGGCATGAGGTAGGGAAGCACTGAACTCAACGATGTGTCCCATGTCCAGCTGTGTGGTGGTGTTTACATACACTGAAGATTTAATCACATTGTGATTAACATTGCTGTGGCTAGCTGGCTTACAAGTGATAATCAGCTCACTGTCTATGGACTTTGTACACTAAGAGCCTGGTATGGTCAGGGTTAGCTTTTCTGCTCTGTTTCATGCTAAATCTAAAAACTCTGATTGTGTCAGAATAGTAATCTAAGTGATACATCATTGGATTTAGAGTCTCTTTGCCTACATTATGCTGCTGTCAGATGAGGTAGCAAAAACCTGCTGACAGATTCCCTTTAATGAAGCACTGACTAGAGTACATTGACCTGATTCATTAAAAAATCAGGAGCAACTGATACCCAGTGTGTGCCAGGGGCTGGCATACATTTCTGGAATAAGTTATCACTTTAGCAGTGTAAGGTATGATGTATTTGATGGGCGAGACCATGCCCTGTCAAGCCCATGTTACACCCATATTGGCGGACCTGTACAGGACTGACATGTAAACGCCAAAAGTAGCAGTATTTTTGTGCAACTGCCAATTTGCGTAAAAATATTGTGACTTATTAAGGTTGTTATGCCATGCGTTAGTACCTTAACCCCTTTCTGACATCAGACGTACTATCCCGTCGAGGTGGGGTGGGCCCATATGACCACCGACGGGATAGTACATGCAGCACGATTGGCCGCGTTCACGGGGGGAGCGCGGCCGATCGCGGCCGGGTGTCAGCTGACTATCGCAGCTGACATTCCGGCACTATGTGCCAGGAGCGGTCACGGACCGCCCCCGGCACATTAACCCCCGGCACACTGCGATCAAACATGATCGCAGTGTTCCGGCGGTATAGGGAAGCATCGCGCAGGGAGGGGGCTCCCTGCGGGGTTCCCTGAGACCCCCGGAGCAACGCGATGTTCCGAGGGTCTCTTACCTCCTCCTCCCTGCAGCAGGCCCGGATCCAAGATGGCCGCGGCATCTGGGTCCTGCAGGGAGGTGGCTTCACTGCGCCTGCTCAGAGCAGGCGCCGGGAAGCCTCCAGGAGCTGTGCACGTCAGATCGCCGATCTGACACAGTGCACAGCAAAGTGTCAGATCGGCGATCTTACACTATAACATCAGGCCCCCCCCCCCCCCCGGGGCAATGTTATAGTGTAGAAAAAAAAATTCCCCAAAAAAAATGCAAAAAAAAAAAAATATTGTTCCTATAAATACATTTCATTATCTAAATTAAAAAAAAACAATAAAAGTACACATATTTAGTATCGCCGCGTCCGTAGCGACCCGACCTATAAAACTGTCCCACTAGTTAAACCCTTCAGTGAACACCGTAAAAAAAAAAAAAACGAGGCAAAAAACAATGCTTTATTATCATACCGCCAAATAAAAAGTGGAATAACACGCGATCAAAAAGACGGATATAAATAACCATGGTACCGCTGAAAACGTCATCTTGTCCTGCAAAAAACGAGCCACCATACAGCATCATCAAAGAAAAAATAAAAAAGTTATAGTCCTCAGAATAAAGCGATGCAAAAATAATTATTTTTTTCTATAAAATAGTTTTTATCGTATAAAAGCACCAAAACATAAAAAAATGATATAAATGAGGTATCGCTGTAATCGTACTGACCCGAAGAATAAAACTGCTTTATCCATTTTACCAAGCGCGGAACGGTATAAACGCCTCCCCCAAAAGAAATTCATGAATAGCTGGTTTTTGGTCATTCTGCCTCACAAAAATCGGAATAAAAAGCGATCAAAAAATGTCACGTGCCCGAAAATGTTACAAATAAAAACGTCAACTCGTCCCGCAAAAAACAAGACCTCACATGACTCTGTGAACCAAAATATGGAAAAATTATAGCTCTCAAAATGTGGTAACGCAAAAAATATTTTTTGCAATAAAAAGCGTCTTTCAGTGTTTGACAGCTGCCAATCATAAAAATCCACTAAAAAACCTCTATAAAAGTAAATCAAACCCCCCTTCATCACCCCCTTAGTTAGCGAAAAATTAAAAAATTAAAAAAATGTATTTATTTCCATTTTCCCATTAGGGTTAGTGTTAGGGCTAGGGTTAGGGCTAGGGTTAGAGTTAGGGTTAGGTTTAGGGCTAGGGTTAGGGCTAGGGTTAGGGTTGGGGCTAAAGTTAGGGTTAGGGTTTGGATTACATTTACGGTTGGGATTAGGGTTGGGATTAGAGTTAGGGGTGTGTCAGGGTTAGGGGTGTGGTTAGGGTTACCTTTGGGATTAGGGTTAGGGATGTGTTTGGATTGGGGTTTCAGTTATAATTGGGGGGTTTTCACTGTTTAGGCACATCAGGGGCTCTCCAAACGTGACATGGCGTCCCATCTCAATTCCAGCCAATTCTGCGTTGAAAAAGTAAAACAGTGCTCCTTCCCTTCCGAGCTCTCCCGTGCGCCCAAACAGGGGTTTGCCCCAACATATGGGGTATCAGCATACTCAGGACACATTGGACAACAACTTTTGGGGTCCAATTTCTCCTGTTACCCTTGGGAAAATACAAAACTGGGGGCTAAAAAATAATTTTTGTGGAAAAAAAAGGATTTTTTATTTTCACGGCTTTGCGTAATAAACTGTAGTGAAACACTTGGGGGTTCAAAGTTCTCACAACACATCTAGATAAGTTCCTTGGGGGTCTAGTTTCCAATATGGGGTCACTTGTGGGGGGTTTCTACTGTTTAGGTACATTAGGGGCTCTGCAAATGCAATGTGACGCCTGCAGACCAATCCATCTAAGTCTGCATTCCAAATGACGCTCCTTCCCTTCCGAGCTCTGCCATGCGCTCAAACGGTGGTTCCCCCCCACATATGGGGTATCAGCGTACTCAGGACAAATTGAACAACAACTTTTGGGGTCTAATTTCAACTGTTACCCTTGGAAAAATACAAAACTAAGGGCTAAAATATAATTTTTGTGGAAAAAAATAATAATTTTTATTTTCACGGCTCTGCGTTATGAACTGTAGTGAAACACTTGGGGGTTCAAAGCTCTCACAACACATCTAGATGAGTTCCTTAGGGGGTCTACTTTCCAAAATGGTGTCACTTGTGGGGGGTTTCAATGTTTAGGCACATCAGCGGCTCTCCAAACGCAACATGGCGTCCCATCTCAATTCCTGTCAATTTTGCATTGAAATGTCAAACGGCGCTCCTTCCCTTCAGAGCTCTCCCATGCGCCCAAACAGTGGTTTACCCCCACATATGGGGTATCAGCGTACCCAGGACAAATTGTACAACAACTTTTGGGGTCCAATTTCTTCTCTTACCCTTGGGAAAATAAAAAATTGGGGGCGAAAAATCATTTTTGTGAAAAAATATGATTTTTTATTTTTACGGCTCTGCATTATAAACTTCTGTGAATCACTTAATGGGTCAAAGTGCTCACCACACATCTAGATAAGTTCCTTAGGGGGTCTACTTTCCAAAATGGTGTCACTTGTGGGGGGTTTCAATGTTTAGGCACATCAGGGGCTCTCCAAACGCAACATGGCGTCCCATCTCAATTCCAGTCAATTTTGAATTGAAAAGTCAAATGGCGCTCCTTCGCTTCCGAGCTCTACTATGTGCCCAAACAGTGGTTTACTCCCACATATGGGGTATCGGCGTACTCAGAACAAATTGTACAACAACTTTTGGGGTCCATTTTCTCCTGTTACCCTTGGTAAAATAAGACAAATTGGAGCTGAAGTAAATTTTTTGTGAAAAAAAGTTAAATGTTCATTTTTATTTAAACATTCCAAAAACTCCTGTGAAACACCTGAAGGGTTAATAAACTTCTGGAATGTGGTTTTGAGCACCTTGAGGGGTGCAGTTTTTAGAATGGTGTCACACTTGGTTATTTTCTATCATATAGACCCCTCAAAATGACTTCAAATGAGATGTGGTCCCTAAAAAAAATGGTGTTGTAAAAATGAGAAATTGCTGGTCAATTTTTAACCCTTATAACTCCCTAACAAAAAAAAATTTTGGTTCCAAAATTGTGCTGATGTAAAGTAGACATGTGGGAAATGTTACTTATTAAGTATTTTGTGTGACATATCTCTGTGATTTTATTGCATAAAAATTCAAAGTTGGAAAATTGCGAAATTTTCCAAATTTTCGCCAAATTTCCTTTTTTTCACAAATAAACGCAGGTAATATCAAAGAAATTTTATCACTATCATGAAGTACAATATGTCACGAGAAAACATTGTCAGAATCACTGGGATCCGTTGAAGCGTTCCAGAGTTATAACCTCATAAAGGGACAGTGGTCAGAATTGTAAAAATTGGCCCGGTCATTAACGTGCAAACCACCCTTGGGGGTAAAGGGGTTAATGAATTAATTGCTTTCAGTGAATGGAAACAGTATCTGTTTGTATATCTATGAATTCTCCCTGAGTACACTGGTTGGGAAAATACTTGAACCCCATTGAGGAAAGGGGCTGATTTTTAAAATTACAATCTCTGCACAGCATTGTATGCTAACGCTATATAAGCAACAACAAAAAAAATAGTAAAATTGTTTGCATGTAGACTTTTCATCCGTATTACCTCTCAGTTATTGTAGTCCAAAATCAGGATTATAAACTGAGAAAAATATAATAGAAAAATATGTACTTTTTACATGTTTATGAAAGTCTTTGTTTTCCTATTCATCAACACAACCAAACATAATGTACTGTGAGTGCTGTCTCTAGAAAAAACTGACATCACATGGACAGCAGTCAGACCCATGTTATTTATTTGGGCTGTTCAGAGGAGCATTTTTTATTATACTGACCGAATGTTCACATGAAAAAGTAGCAGTGGAAGCATGGACTAGTCTCCTCTTGATTTGTGGATGAGGCTCACTTACTCAAGTCTATGGGTGCTCAAAACAAAATCAGCATAGCATCATAGCATCTGATTTTTAGGGAAAAATTGCTATTATGAGACTGTTTATGATCTTGTAAATTTTATTCACTGTTGATGTATGAAAAAAAATGCTACATGGATGTCAATACAGATGAAAAATCATCCATTTATTGGAAATAGAAAACACATTTTTTTTATTACACTTGTGTGAACTTAGCCATACAGATATAACAACTATGTAACTAAATGCATATAGCATAATAATAGCTAATATGTTTTAAGGTGAACTTGTCACTTTTGAAAATGCCACGTAGACACGTAGGGTTAATCAATCTGTAGGGAAATAGCGATCTAAGGATGCCTGGACACCTTAGGCCGGTTTCACACGTCAGTGTCTCCGATATGTGTAGTGACAGTTTTCTCACGTACTGGAGACACTGACACACGTAGACCCATTCAAATGAATGGGTCTATGCACATGCCTGCATGCTTTCACGGACCGTGGGTCCGTGTTGAAAACACGTAGATATGTCCGTTTTTCTCCGGCAGCATGGTCCGCAAAGCGTCCCGCACACATGCACACGGAGAACAGTGTGCACTCTCCTCCGTGTGCACGTACCGTGGTAGGAGAGACAGCGCTACAGTAAGCGCTGTCCCCTGCGTGTGGTGCTAAAGGCGGCATTCATCCCTTCTGTCCTGCTCGGCTGAAAGCAGCGCTAGCAAGAGAGAAGGGATGAAATATCAAAGTTTTTTTTGTTTAAATTAAAGTTTGGGGTCACCTCCTGCCTAACACCCCACCCCACCCCATCCCACACGCGCCCGTCCGCTTGAAGAGAAATACTCACTCAACTCCCGCGATTAGGGTTGAGCGACTTTCATTTTTTTAAGATCGAGTAGGGTTTTGGGAAACCCGATTTTGTCCAGAGTCGAGTCGAGTGCAGTCGGCCGATTATCGCTAAAAGTCGGGGATCGACCGAAACACGAAACCCAATGCAAGTCAATGGGGAAGCATAGTCGGCAGTGAGTGGAGGCCAGGAAAACACCTACAGTGCCCATTTTAATGCCAAAAACATCCATTCTTGTTTCTGAAGCTTGCCAATCTTAATTAACTGTATAATAATAGTTGGGCATAGGGAATTGGGGGAAAGTTGTGGGGGGAGTAGGGCTGGCTCAAGTTTTTCGTGGGCCCAGGAAATGCGGACTACGTCACGGCGGTGTTGCAGGGAAAGGTAAGTATTTAAAAGTTGCAAGTGCTGTGATCCTGAGCAAGCAGGGGGGGGCCCACTCGTTCGCATTGCCACTGGCACAGGGCCCCTCAAAGTACGGCGGTGTGTTTGCATGGCGGGGGCGCCTCCCACCAGCAGCGACACTTTTGCGTACTCTGAGGGGCCCTGTGCCAGTGACGTCGCCAACGAGTATGCCCCCCCACCTGATGAAGGTACCTGCACTTTCATCTGCACCTTCCTCTTTGTCCCTGTGTAAGGTGGTATAACATGCGGGAAGGGGAACCTTACTTTCAGCAGGGACAGATTCTGGCTGTGTAGAGTACAAGGGGAATGTAGTGGTCTAGGTCAATGTACCAGCAGACTCATTTAGCAGTGGCTGGGCAATGGGCAGGATGAGGAGGAAACAGATATAGGGCCAAAGAATAAAGTAGGCTACATGCAGTTCAAAATTGGTAACAGGACTAAACAGGCGGCATTGCTTTGTTCAGTGGAGTAGCAAACCCAAGAGCAGCAGACACTGTTTCAAGGGCCTAACCACACTAGTAGGCCAAATGCAGTTTAATATCTGATAGTATAGGGCGAAAGCCAGAATGTGGAAGCTCAGCTTTGTTCAGTTGAGGACAACACCAGGGAGGGGCAGACACCTTTAGTAGGCCGGAAAAGCCTATTGCATTTTTTAAAATGGTAATTTGGAGCAGAAGGTTGAAGCTCAGCTTTATTTAGTTGAGGACAACACCAGGGAGGGGCAGAAGCCGTTAGTAGGCCCTAACCACCATTTTTTTTTTTAAAACCACTTAATGAGAGCCGGAAGGTTGAAGCTCAGCTTTATTTAGTTGAGGACAACACCAGGGAGGGGCAGAAGCCGTTAGTAGGCCCTAACCACCATTTTTTTTTTTAAAACCACTTAATGAGAGCCGGAAGGTTGAAGCTCAGCTTTATTTAGTTGAGGACAACACCAGGGAGGGGCAGAAGCCGTTAGTAGGCCCTAACCACCATTTTTTTTTTAAAACCACTTAATGAGAGCCGGAAGGTTGAAGCTCAGCTTTATTTAGTTGAGGACAACACCAGGGAGGGGCAGAAGCCGTTAGTAGGCCCTAACCACCATTTTTTTTTTTTAAAACCACTTAATGAGAGCCGGAAGGTTGAAGCTCAGCTTTATTTAGTTGAGGACAACACCAGGCAGGGGCACACAGACAGACACCTTTAGTAGGCCGGAAAAGCCTATTGCATTTTTCAAAATGGTAATTTGGAGCAGAAGGTTGAAGCTCAGCTTTATTTAGTTGAGGGCAACACCAGGGAGGGGCAGAAGCCGTTAGTAGGCCCTAACCAAAGTTGAAGGCCAAATGCAGTTTAATTTCTGATACTATAGGCCGAAAGCCAGAAGGTGGAAGCTCCAATTTAGACAGTGGAGGACAATTTGAATTAGGGACTGCAGACAGACTTAGTAGGCTGTCCCCTGTGGACCATGCATCCACCACATTAACCCATTGCGCCGTAATGGACACGTAATCTTCCGTGGCCATGCCTACAGGTCCATGCGTCTGTTGTCAGGTGCACCTTTGTACTCACAGATTGCCAGAGTGCATGGACAATGCGGTCTTCTACATGCTGGTGGAGGGTTGGGATGGCTTTTCTCGCAAAAGAAGTGTCGACTGGTTAGCTTGTAGCGTGGTACAGCGTAGTCCATCATGGCCTTATTAATAGTAAATAAAATATATAACTAGGCTCTATGAACTTTTAAATAGGTTCCAGGGGTACACGGGCAGCATTGGTGTGGTCAGTGGAGGAGTATTGCAAGTAGGGGCTGCAGACAGGCTATCAAAGGCCTAAAATAACAAACAGTAGGCAGTCATGGCAGTTTTACATCGGTTACATGGATACACAGGCAGGCACTCCAGGCAGCATTGTGGTCAGTGGAGGAGTATTGCAAGTAGGGGCCGCAGACAGGCTATCAAAGGCCTAAAATAACAAACAATAGGCTCATTGCAGTTTTACAGCGGTTACATGGATAGACGGGCAGGCAGCTTGGTGGTGAGTGGAGGAGTATTTAAAGTAGGGACCGCAGACAGGCTATCAAAGGCCTAACATAACAAACAATAGGCTCATGGCAGTTTTACAGCGGTTACATGGATACACGGGCAGGCAGCTTGGTGGTGAGTGGAGGAGTATTTAAAGTAGGGACCGCAGACAGGCTATCAAAGGCCTAACATAACAAACAATAGGCTCATGGCAGTTTTACAGCGGTTACATGGATACACGGGCAGGCAACTTGGTGGTGGTGAGTGGAGGAGTATTTAAAGTAGGGACCGCAGACAGGCTATCAAAGGCCTAAAATAACAAACAATAGGCTCATGGCAGTTTTACAGCGGTTACATGGATACACGGGCAGGCAGCTTGGTGGTGGTGAGTGGAGGAGTATTTAAAGTAGGGACCGCAGACAGGCTATCAAAGGCCTAAAATAACAAACAATAGGCTTATGGCAGTTTTACAGCGGTTACATGGATACACGGGCAGGCAGCTTGGTGGTCAGTGGAGGAGTATTTAAAGTAGGGACCGCAGACAGGCTATCAAAGGCCTAAAATAACAAACAATAGGCTTATGGCAGTTTTACAGCGGTTACATGGATACACGGGCAGGCAGCTTGGTGGTGAGTGGAGGAGTATTTAAAGTAGGGACCGCAGACAGGCTATCAAAGGCCTAACATAACAAACAATAGGCTCATGGCAGTTTTACAGCGGTTACATGGATACACGGGCAGGCAGCTTGGTGGTGAGTGGAGGAGTATTTAAAGTAGGGACCGCAGACAGGCTATCAAAGGCCTAAAATAACAAACAATAGGCTTATGGCAGTTTTACAGCGGTTACATGGATACACGGGCAGGCAGCTTGGTGGTGAGTGGAGGAGTATTTAAAGTAGGGACCGCAGACAGGCTATCAAAGGCCTAACATAACAAACAATAGGCTCATGGCAGTTTTACAGCGGTTACATGGATACACGGGCAGGCAGCTTGGTGGTGAGTGGAGGAGTATTTAAAGTAGGGACCGCAGACAGGCTATCAAAGGCCTAACATAACAAACAATAGGCTCATGGCAGTTTTACAGCGGTTACATGGATACACGGGCAGGCAACTTGGTGGTGGTGAGTGGAGGAGTATTTAAAGTAGGGACCGCAGACAGGCTATCAAAGGCCTAAAATAACAAACAATAGGCTCATGGCAGTTTTACAGCGGTTACATGGATACACGGGCAGGCAGCTTGGTGGTGGTGAGTGGAGGAGTATTTAAAGTAGGGACCGCAGACAGGCTATCAAAGGCCTAAAATAACAAACAATAGGCTTATGGCAGTTTTACAGCGGTTACATGGATACACGGGCAGGCAGCTTGGTGGTCAGTGGAGGAGTATTTAAAGTAGGGACCGCAGACAGGCTATCAAAGGCCTAAAATAACAAACAATAGGCTTATGGCAGTTTTACAGCGGTTACATGGATACACGGGCAGGCAGCTTGGTGGTGAGTGGAGGAGTATTTAAAGTAGGGACCGCAGACAGGCTATCAAAGGCCTAACATAACAAACAATAGGCTCATGGCAGTTTTACAGCGGTTACATGGATACACGGGCAGGCAGCTTGGTGGTGAGTGGAGGAGTATTTAAAGTAGGGACCGCAGAAAGGCTATCAAAGGCCTAAAATAACAAACAATAGGCTTATGGCAGTTTTACAGCGGTTACATGGATACACGGGCAGGCAGCTTGGTGGTCAGTGGAGGAGTATTTAAAGTAGGGACCGCAGACAGGCTATCAAAGGCCTAACATAACAAACAATAGGCTCATGGCAGTTTTACAGCGGTTACATGGATACACGGGCAGGCAGCTTGGTGGTGAGTGGAGGAGTATTTAAAGTAGGGACCGCAGACAGGCTATCAAAGGCCTAACATAACAAACAATAGGCTCATGGCAGTTTTACAGCGGTTACATGGATACACGGGCAGGCAACTTGGTGGTGGTGAGTGGAGGAGTATTTAAAGTAGGGACCGCAGACAGGCTATCAAAGGCCTAAAATAACAAACAATAGGCTCATGGCAGTTTTACAGCGGTTACATGGATACACGGGCAGGCAGCTTGGTGGTGGTGAGTGGAGGAGTATTTAAAGTAGGGACCGCAGACAGGCTATCAAAGGCCTAAAATAACAAACAATAGGCTTATGGCAGTTTTACAGCGGTTACATGGATACACGGGCAGGCAGCTTGGTGGTCAGTGGAGGAGTATTTAAAGTAGGGACCGCAGACAGGCTATCAAAGGCCTAAAATAACAAACAATAGGCTTATGGCAGTTTTACAGCGGTTACATGGATACACGGGCAGGCAGCTTGGTGGTGAGTGGAGGAGTATTTAAAGTAGGGACCGCAGACAGGCTATCAAAGGCCTAACATAACAAACAATAGGCTCATGGCAGTTTTACAGCGGTTACATGGATACACGGGCAGGCAGCTTGGTGGTGAGTGGAGGAGTATTTAAAGTAGGGACCGCAGACAGGCTATCAAAGGCCTAAAATAACAAACAATAGGCTTATGGCAGTTTTACAGCGGTTACATGGATACACGGGCAGGCAGCTTGGTGGTCAGTGGAGGAGTATTTAAAGTAGGGACCGCAGACAGGCTATCAAAGGCCTAAAATAACAAACAATAGGCTCATGGCAGCTTTACAGCGGTTACATGGATACACAGGCAGCTTGGTGGTGAGTGGAGGAGTAGTGCAAGGAGTGTCTGTCCCAGTACTCCCAAAATATAAATAGATGTTAATGTCTCGCAAAACAACCACAACAAAAAAAAAGGTGGCATACTTAGGTACAGGGGTGGGCTCATCTACTGAGTTTCTGACATAGTAATTTGGCAGTAACTATTTAATGGTGCCAATATAGGACACAGACACAGACTACTTTAAGTTGCATCATAGATGTCTACAAATTTGTATTGTCAGTGCCAGACATTGAATGATGTCAGCGAATAGACTAAAGATTGGTGGAGCTGTGCGACATAATTTTGGACGTGGTAGAGCACATTTTGAGCTGGGGTAGGGGGGAACTCTCTTGAGGCCGGCGGGACCGCCCCAGGGCCCCTCATGTTACAACGGTGTGTCTGACGTTGGGTGCGCACCACCACCGCCAGAGACACTACATTGTACTATGAGGGACCCAGTAGCAATGCCGTCAACCAAAAGCGAGCACACCCACCTCTTCAGACAAACAGCAGTCTCACGGGTGCTTGCGCCAAGTCGCGATACCACGGCCCCGTGTGGGGAGTTTTGCCATTTAGGGAGGTGTAAACATGTCGTATGCTGTACAATCAGCTGCAGCAAATTAGACATTAGAAAAGTAATTCACAGGCAAGAGCTTTTCATAGGAAAGCTAGGTGTCGGCCGGGCAAGGTGGGGCAAAAGATTTCGAAATCCAGTTGTGGTTCATTTTAATGAATGTTAGATCGTCAACATTTTGGGTAGCCAGACGAGTCCTTTTTTCGGTTAATATTGAACCTGCAGCACTGAATAATCTTTCTGATAGGACACTTGCTGCCGGGCAAGCAAGCTCCTGCAATGCATATTCTGCCAATTCTGGCCAGGTGTCTAATTTGGAGGCCCAGTAATCAAATGGGAATGACGGTTGAGGGAGAACATCGATAAGGGATGAAAAATAGTTAGTAACCATACTGGACAAATGTTGTCTCCTGTCACTTTCAATTGATGCAGCAGTACCTGTCCTGTCTGCGGTCATAGCAAAATCACTCCACAACCTGGTCAGAAAACCCCTCTGTCCAACGCCACTTCTGATGTGTGCACCCCTAACACTCCTAGTCTGCTGCCCCCTGGAGCTCGTGTGAGAACGATCTCGTGCGCTGTGTGCTGGGAATGCCTGAAGCAAACGGTCAACAAGAGTTGATTGTTTGGTTGCTAATATTAGTTCCAAGTTCTCATGTGGCATAATATTTTGCAATTTGCCTTTATAGCGTGGATCAAGGAGGCAGGCCAACCAGTAATCGTCATCGTTCATCATTTTCGTAATGCGTGTGTCCCTTTTTAGGATACGTAAGGCATAATCCGCCATGTGGGCCAAAGTTCCAGTTGTCAAATCTCCGGTTGTGATTGGTTGAGGGGCAGTTGCAGGCAAATCTACGTCACTTGTGTCCCTCAAAAAACCAGAACTCGGCCGTGACACGCAACCAATTTCCTGTGCCCCCGGGAAAGGTTCGGCATTAAAAATATACTCATCCCCATCATCCTCCTCGTCCTCCACCTCCTCTTCGCCCGCTACCTCGTCCTGTACACTGCCCTGACCAGACAATGGCTGACTGTCATCAAGGCTTTCCTCTTCCTCTGGTGCAGACGCCTGCTCCTTTATGTGCGTCAAACTTTGCATCAGCAGACGCATTAGGGGGATGCTCATGCTTATTACGGCGTTGTCTGCACTAACCAGCCGTGTGCATTCCTCAAAACACTGAAGGACTTGACACATGTCTTGTATCTTAGACCACTGCACACCTGACAACTCCATGTCTGCCATCCTACTGCCTGCCCGTGTATCCTCCCACAAATAAATAACAGCACGCCTCTGTTCGCACAGTCTCTGAAGCATGTGCAGTGTTGAGTTCCACCTTGTTGCAACGTCTATGATTAGGCGATGCTGGGGAAGGTTCAAAGACCGCTGATAGGTCTGCATACGGCTGGCGTGTACAGGCGAACGTCGGATATGTGAGCAAAGTGCACGCTCTTTGAGGAGCAGGTCGGAGAACCCAGGATAAGTTTTCAATAAGCACTGCACCACCAGGTTTAAGGTGTGAGCCAGGCAAGGAATGTGTTTCAGTTGGGAAAGGGAGATGGCAGCCATGAAATTCCTTCCGTTATCACTCACTACCTTGCCTGCCTCAAGATCTACTGTGCCCAGCCACGACTGCGTTTCTTGTTGCAAGAACTCGGACAGAACTTCCGCGGTGTGTCTGTTGTCGCCCAAGCACTTCATAGCCAATACAGCCTGCTGACGCTTGGCAGTAGCTGGCCCATAATGGGACAACTGGTGTGCAACAGTGTCATCTGCCGATGGAGTGGTTGGCAGACTGCGTTCTGTGGAAGAGCTGTAGCTTCTGCAGGAGGACGAGGAGGAGGAGGAGGAGGGGGTGCGAACGCCTACAGCCAACTGTTTCCTAGACCGTGGGCTAGGCACAACTGTCCCTAAATTGATGTCGCCTGTGGACCCTGCATCCACCACATTCACCCAGTGTGCCGTGATGGACACATAACGTCCCTGGCCATGCCTACTGGTCCATGCATCTGTAGTCAGGTGCACCTTTGTACTCACAGATTGCCTGAGTGCATGGACGATGCGCTGTTTAACATGCTGGTGCAGGGCTGGGATGGCTTTTCTGGAAAAAAAGTGTCGACTGGGTAGCTCATATCGTGGTTCAGCGTACTCCATCAGGGCTTTGAAAGCTTCGCTTTCAACTAACCGGTAGGGCATCATCTCTAACGAGATTAGTCTAGCTATGTGGGCGTTAAAACCCTGTGTACGCGGATGCGAGGATAAGTACTTCCTTTTTCTAACCAGAGTCTCATGTAGGGTGAGCTGGACTGGAGAGCTGGAGATCGTGGAACTTTCGGGTGTGCCGGTGTACATGGCAGACTGAGAGACGGTTGGAGACGGTATTGTTTCCGCCGGTGCCCTAGATGCAATATTTCCTCCTACAAAACTGGTGATTCCCTGACCCTGACTGCTTTTGGCTGGCAAAGAAACCTGCACAGATACTGCCGGTGGTGCGGAAAATGGTGGCCTTACAGTGACGGAAGGGATGTTGCGTTGCTGACTAGCTTCATTGGCCGAGGGTGCTACAACCTTGAGGGACGTTTGGTAGTTAGTCCAGGCTTGAAAATGCATGGTGGTTAAGTGTCTATGCATGCAACTAGTATTTAGACTTTTCAGATTCTGACCTCTGCTTAAGCTAGTTGAACATTTTTGACAGATGACTTTGCGCTGATCAGTTGGATGTTGTTTAAAAAAATGCCAGACTGCACTCTTCCTAGACTCGGATCCCTTTTCAGGGATTGCAGACTGAGCTTTAACCGGATGGCCACGCTGTGCTCCAACAGGTTTTGGCTTTGACACGCGTTTTGGGCCAGATACGGGCCCGGCAGATGGAACCTGTTGCGATGTTGATGCCTGCTGCGGCCCCTCCTCCACCTCCGCTTCTGAACTACTGCCGCCTGCACCCTGTTCCCCCAATGGCTGCCAATCGGGGTCAATAACTGGGTCATCTATTACCTCCTCTTCGAGCTCGTGTGCAACTTCGTCTGTGTCACTGTGTCGGTCGGTGGTATAGCGTTCGTGGCGGGGCAACATAGTCTCATCAGGGTCTGATTGTGGATCTGTACCCTGAGAGGGCAATGTGGTGGTCTGAGTCAAAGGAGCAGCATAGTACTCTGGCTGTGGCTGTGCATCAGTGCACTCCATGTCAGAATATACTTGTAATGGGCATGGCCTGTTAAATGTTTCACTTTCTAAGCCAGGGACGGTATGTGTAAAGAGCTCCATGGAGTGACCCATTGTGTCGCCTGCTGCATCCTTCTCTCTTGTTGTAGTTTTTGCTGAGGAGGACAAGGAAGCGACTTGTCCCTGACCGTGAACATCCACAAGCGACGCGCTGCTTTTACATTTACCAGTTTCGGAAGAGGAGGCAAAAGAGCTAGAGGCTGAGTCTGCAATGTAAGCCAAAACTTGCTGTTGCTGCTCCGCCTTTAAAAGCGGTTTTCCTACTCCCAGAAAAGAGAGCGTTCGAGGCCTTGTGTAGCCTGACGACGAAACTGGCTCCACAGCTCCAGACTTAGGTGGAATATTTTTATCCCCACGACCACCTGATGCTCCACTACCACTACCATCATTACCAGCTGACAATGAACGCCCACGACGACCTCTTGCACCAGACTTCCTCATTGTTTTAAAATCTTAACCAAAGTAACTTTATTTGTTGCTGTCAAACAACTTACACGGTGAGCTATAACTTCAGTATGATTTCAATATCCCTTAACAGGTTGGTGAGACCACAAGGAAAATCAGGCACAATGTTACACACTCTGTTTTCTGTGGCACAAAATCACAGAGATGACACACACGCAGGACTGTCACTCAAGCACTAATGTCAATATTAATCTCCCACCTAATTTATGTATTTTTTTTTTTCAGGGAGACTTTAGAAACCAAATAATAAGAAAAAAAATAAATAAATAAATAGGCTTTCTATAGCCCACTGAATGAGAGATAGCACACACAGCAGTGGCACACAAGCCCTGACTGAGGCCAATATTTTTCTCCCACTGATTGATGTAGTGTTTTTGTGTTGAGGTAGATTTTTGAACACAAATCAAGGAAAAAAAAAAAAAAGCTTTCTATGGCCCACTGAATGAGAGAGGTGGCACACCCAGGAGTCAAGACTGGCACACAAGCTGAAAGGGCAATATTACTCTCCCACTGTTTTTTTATGTATTTTTTGTTTTTTAAGGGAGACTTTAGAAACCCAATAATATTTTTAAAAAAAAATAAATAGGCTTTCTATGGCCCACTGAATGAGAGGGAGAGAGGTGGCACACCCAGGAGTCAAGACTGGCACACAAGCTGAAAGGGCAATATTACTCTCCCACTGTTTTTTTAGGTTTTTTTTTTTTTTTTCAGGGACACTTTAGAAACCAAATAATATTAAAAAAAAAAAAAAAAAAATAGGCTTGCTATAGCCCACTGAATGAGAGATAGCACACACAGCAGTGGCACACAAGCCCTGACTGAGGCCAATATTTTTCTCCCACTGATTGATGTAGTGTTTTTGTGTTGAGGTAGAATTTAGAACACAAATCACGGAAAAAATAAATAGGCTTTCTATGGCCCACTGAATGAAAGGGAGAGAGGTGGCACACCCAGGAGTCAAGACTGGCACACAAGCTGAAAGGGCAATATTACTCTCCCACTGTTTTTTTATGTATTTTTTGTTTTTTAAGGGAGACTTTAGAAACCCAATAATATTTAAAAAAAAAAATAAATAGGCTTTCTATGGCCCACTGAATGAGAGGGAGAGAGGTGGCACACCCAGGAGTCAAGACTGGCACACAAGCTGAAAGGGCAATATTACTCTCCCACTGTTTTTTTAGTTTTTTTTTTTTTTTTTCAGGGAGACTTTAGAAACCAAATAATATTAAAAAAAAAAAAAAAAAAATAGGCTTGCTATAGCCCACTGAATGAGAGATAGCACACACAGCAGTGGCACACAAGCCCTGACTGAGGCCAATATTTTTCTCCCACTGATTGATGTAGTGTTTTTGTGTTGAGGTAGATTTTAGAACACAAATCACGGAAAAAATAAATAGGCTTTCTATGGCCCACTCAGTGAGAGATGGCACACACAGGGATGGCACTGTAGCAGAAATGCCAATCTTAATCTCCCACAAAAAAAAACAAAAACAAAAAAAAAACTGTCCTACAATTACTATCTCCCTGCAGTAATCTAAGCCAGGTATGGCAGGCAGCAATAGGAGTGGACTGATGCACAAATTAAATAAAAAGTGTGGACAAACAAAAAAGATAGCTGTGCAGAAAGGAAGGAACAAGAGGATATGTGCTTTGAAAAAAGCAGTTGGTTTCCACAGTGGCGTACACACAGCAATACAGCTATCACGGAGCCTTCTAGGGCAGCCCAATGAGCTACAGCGCTGAGGGGAAAAAAAAAAAAAAATAGCTTCCACAGTCCCTGCACACCGAAGGTGGTGTTGGACAGTGGAAATCGCTGCAGCACAAGCGGTTTGGTGGTTAGTGGACCCTGCCTAACGCTCTCCCTGCTTCTGACAAAGCGGCAGCAACCTGTCCCTAAGCTCAGATCAGCAGCAGTAAGATGGCGGTCGGCGGGAACGCCCCTTTATAGCCCCTGTGACGCCGCAGACAGCAAGCCAATCACTGAAATGCCCTTCTCTAAGATGGTGGGGACCAGGATCTATGTCATCACGCTGCCCACACTCTGCGTTCACCTTCATTGGCTGAGAAATGGCGCTTTTCGCGTCATTGAAACGCGACTTTGGCGCGAAAGTCGCGTACCGCATGGCCGACAAGCACAGGGGTCGGATCGGGTTTCATGAGACGCCGACTTAGCCAAAAGTCGGCGACTTTTGAAAATGATCGACCCGTTTCGCTCAACCCTACCCGCGATGCCTGGTCTCAGCGCCGGCAGCTCGTCCTGTGTGAGCGGTTACGTGGTACCGCTCATTAAGGTGATGAATATTCATTGCATATTGAACGTATTTCTTTCATGGGAGACGCCGGCTTTCAGTCAAGGGGACACACCTGGAGCGGCTATGGTCACCACTCACAGAGTACCGCTCACAGGTGGCAGCTGTAAGAATGCTCCAGCACTTTGACTGAGAGTTGTCAATCAAAGTGGCAGTAAAATGAGCAGCACTTTCTGTAAGACAGCCAGGCAGCTTGGAAATGATATTTATCTGCAGAATTACCCTATATCTGCAGGTAAAGAACATTTTCTGAGATACCAGGTGACCTTGACGCTACATTCCCATGATGAGCTTTTGGTGAGTTTTTGATGATACAGATTTTCTGCACCTGTTAGGTAAATTATGTTACCTTTGTTTTTCTATTATGTTTCTTATATTTTTGTTTTGTTTTCCATGCTGTTATTTTTGTCTCTTGATGCTGTATTATGTTTTAAACAAAGCTGCTTTCTTTTTGATACTTCCTGGTATATAGATTTGACCAAAAAAATTTGATATAGTCATGTGCAGATTATATGCATTTTTGCTGCGTGTTCACTCCAGAAACACATTAAGGGCTCATGTCCACTTACAATGAAATCGGACGAATTCAGTCAGATAAAAAATCGGATTGGATTCGGACCAATGTTAATCTATGATTGTGTGTTCATCTGCATTTTTTCCAACTCGGATCGGATCACGATCGGGCTGGAAAAAAAACGCAGCATGCTGCGATTGCAATCAGAAATCGGATCGCATCCCGCAGTCAATGAATGCGAGAAAAAAATCGCACAGCACTCGCACCATGCGAGTGCTGTCTGATTTTTACGCTCCGGTGTCCTTTGAAAAGTCAGCAATTTGTATGCAGCTACTGTAAAATCACAGTGACAGGTTCCAGGCTAGCCTAGGAAGGGACCATGGTTATTGCCCCCCCCGGCTAAAAACATCTGCCCCCAGTCACCCAGTAATGGCACATCTCTAAGATGTGCCAATTCCGGCACGTAGCCTCTCTCTTCCCACTTGCCCTGTAATGGTGGCAAATGGGATAATACTTGTGGGGTTGATGTCACCTTAGTATTGTAAGGTGACATCAATTAGACACCTATCCATTACTAATCCAATAGTTGTTAAGAGGTTAAATAAAGACACAGCCAGAATAAAGTATTTTAATGAAATCAAACACAACACAGTTTCCCATTTTTATTGTACTCTTAATTCCTGTGATGCCCTCGTTCTCCTGTAATAAACATAAAATAATAAAGCAACAATATACCATAGCTGTCTGTCGTTGTGTCCCACGCCGTAATCCACATCTGGGGAATATACAGTTTGCAACCAGGATGCTAAGATGCGACCGCCCCAGCTGCAAACTACTGGTGAATGAATTAAATGCTGCCGGCGCTGCTTTAGATAGATACTGTAGATAGATAGATAGATAGACAGATAGACAGAAAGAAAGAAAGCCAGCAAATGATCTGCAGCATACAGTATAATTTCACTGACAGGTTAGAATAGAATAGATAGAATAGATATATACATATATATATACTAGCTGAAGAGCCCGGCGTTGCCTGGGCATAGTAAATATTTGTGGTTAGTTATAGCACCTCACTTCTCTTATTTTCCCATCACGCCTCTCATTTTCCCCATCACATCTTTCATTTTCCCCCTCACATCTCTCATTTTCTCCCTCACACCTCTCATTCCCCCCTAACACTTGTCATTTCGACCTCACATCTGTCATTTTCCGATCACTCCACTATTTTTCCTCACTCCTCTCATTTTGCACTCACACCTTTTCATTTTCACCTCACACCTCTCATTTTCACCTCAGTATATACATGTTTGTCATCTCCCTTATATATAGTATACACCTGTATGTCATCTCCTTTATATAGTATATACCTGTATGTCATCTCCCCTGTATATAGTATATACCTGCTGTGTGTCATGTCCCCTGTATATATTATATACCTGTATGTCATCTCCTATATATAGTATATACCTGTATGTAATCTCCTCCTGTATATAGGATATACCTGTGTGTCATCTCACCTATATATAGTATATATCTGTGTGTCATCTCCTCCTGTATATAGTATATACCTGTATGTCATCTCCTCCTGTATATACTATATACCTGTAGGTAATCTGCTCCTGTATATAGTATATACCTGTGTGTCATCTCCTCCTGTATATAGTATATACCTGTATGTCATCTCCTGCTGTATGTAGTATGTACCTGTATGTCATCTCCTCCTCTATATAGTATATACCTGTGTGTCATCTCTCCTGTATATAGTATATATCTGTGTGTCATCTCCTCCTGTATATAGTATATACCTGTGTGTCATCTCCCCTGTAAATAGTATATACCTGTGTGTCATCTCCTCCTGTATATAGTATATATCTGTATGTCATCTCCTCCTGTATTAGACCTCGTTCACACGTTATTTGGTCAGTATTTTTACCTCAGTATTTGTAAGCTAAATTGGCAGCCTGATAAATCCCCAGCCAACAGTAAGCCCACCCCCTGGCAGTATATATTAGCTCACACATACACATAATAGACTGGTCATGTGACTGACAGCTGCCAGATTCCTATATGGTGCATTTGTTGCTCTTGTAGTTTGTCTGCTTATTAATCAGATTTTTATTTTTGAAGGATAATACCAGACTTGTGTGTGTTTTAGGGCGAGTTTCGTGTGTCAAGTTGTGTGTGTTGAGTTGCGTGTGGCGACATGCATGTAGCGACTTTTGTGAGATGAGTTTTGTGTGGCGACATGCGTGTAGCAACTTTTTGTGTGTCGAGTTGCATGTGACAGGTTAGTGTAGCAAGTTGTGTGCAGCAAGTTTTGCGCATGGCGAGTTTTGCGCATGGTGAGTTTTATGTGTGGTGCCTTTTGAGTATGTGCAAGTTTTGTGTGAGGCAACTTTTGCATGTGTTGCAACTTTTGTGCATGTGGCATTTTTTCGGCGTGTGCAAGTTTTGCGTGTGGCGAGTTTTCCATGAGGTGAGTTTTGCACGTGTGGCGAGTTTTGCATGTGGAGAGTTTTGCGCGTGGCGAGTTTTGAGCGGCGACTTTTGTGTTTCGACTTTTATGTGGCGAGGTTGGTGTATGTGTGGTGAAATGTGCGCTGAGGGTGGTATATGTGTTCGAGCACGTGGTAGTGTGTGGCGCATTTTGTGTGTGTGTTCATATCCCCGTGGTGGTGTGGTGATTATCCCATGTCGGGGCCCCACCTTAGCAACTGTACAGTATATACTCTTTGGCGCCATCGCTCTCATTCTTTAAGTCCCCCTTGTTCACATCTGGCAGCTGTTAATTTGCCTCCAACACTTTTCCTTTCACTTTTTCCCCATTATGTAGATAGGGGCAAAATTGTTTGGTGAATTGGAAAGCGCGGGGTTAAAATTTCACCTCACAACATAGCTTTGACGCTCTCGGGGTCCAGACGTGTGACTGTGCAAAATTTTGTGCCTGTAGCTGCGACGCCTCCAACACTTTTCCTTTCACTTTTTCCCCATTATGTAGATAGGGGCAAAATTGTTTGGTGAATTGGAAAGCGTGGGGTTAAAATTTCACCTCACAACATAGCCTATGTCGCTCTCGGGGTCCAGACGTGTGACTGTGCAAAATTTTGTGGCTGTAGCTGCGACGGTTCAGATGCCAATCCTGGACATACACACACACACACACACACATTCAGCTTTATATATTAGATATATATATATATATATATATATATATATATATATATATATATATATATACACTCACCGGCCACTTTATTAGGTACATCTGTCCAACTTCTTGTTAACACTTAATTTCTAATCAGCCAATCACATGGCGGCAACTCAGTGCATTTAGGCATGTAGACATGGTCAAGACAATCTCCTGCAGTTCAAACCGAGCATCAGTATGGGGAAGAAAGGTGATTTGAGTGCCTTTGAACGTGGCATGGTTGTTGGTGCCAGAAGGGCTGGTCTGAGTATTTCAGAAACTGCTGATCTACTGGGATTTTCACGCACAACCATCTCTAGGGTTTACAGAGAATGGTCCGAAAAAGAAAAAAGATCCAGTGAGCGGCAGTTCTGTGGGCGGAAATGCCTTGTTGATGCCAGAGGTCAGAGGAGAATGGGCAGACTGGTTCGAGCTGATAGAAAGGCAACAGTGACTCAAATCGCCACCCGTTACAACCAAGGTAGGCCTAAGAGCATCTCTGAACGCACAGTGCGTCGAACTTTGAGGCAGATGGGCTACAGCAGCAGAAGACCACACCGGGTACCACTCCTTTCAGCTAAGAACAGGAAACTGAGGCTACAATTTGTACAAGCTCATCGAAATTGGACAGTAGAAGATTGGAAAAACGTTGCTTGGTCTGATGAGTCTCGATTTCTGCTGCGACATTCGGATGGTAGGGTCAGAATTTGGCGTAAACAACATGAAAGCATGGATCCATCCTGCCTTGTATGGAGCATCTTTGGGATGTGCAGCCGACAAATCTGCGGCAACTGTGTGATGCCATCATGTCAATATGGACCAAAATCTCTGAGGAATGCTTCCAGCACCTTGTTGAATCTATGCCATGAAGAATTGAGGCAGTTCTGAAGGCAAAAGGGGGTCCAACCCGTTACTAGCATGGTGTACCTAATAAAGTGGCCGGTGAGTGTATATATATATATTGCACAGAAAGATAGATAGAAAAAAAGCCGGTAATTCATTTGTCGGCTTCTGTAAAATCACTGCAGGAACTGACAGGATAGAAGACATGGTTTACATATAGTAAATAGATGCAGAATAGGTAGATATATAGATGCCAGTGACAAATCCAGTTAGAACACTGTGTGTGCAAATTAGGGGACATGTATGTAATTAATAAAAGATTCTTTTTTGGGGAAAAATGGTGTGGGTTCCTGCGCAATTTTAGGAACCAGCAGAGTGAAAGCAAACGACTGGGGGCAGAAGGGGGTAATACCCATGGAGCTTCCCAGGCTATTAATGTCAGCTCACAACTGTATACTTAACCTTTACTGGCTGATATTAATAGCCTAGGAAGGGGCCATGGGCATTAGCCCCTTCTGCCTTCTGATCCGATCTGAGCTAGCAAAAAAAAGGAAATGACGACACAATCATAGAATAACATTGGTCCGAATTCAGTCCGATTTTTGATCGGATTGCATTTGTCCGATTTCACCGCAAGTAGGCATGAGCCCTAAAAATGCATATGCATAGAAACCTCAGAGTACCCTGCAAGAGAAATTGACATGTTGCAGATTTGAAACACTTACCGCTCGTCAATTTATACTGAGTTTAAAAAAAGCACAGTGAGCATGAAATTTCTATAAATCCCATCCACTTTGCTGGAACTGAAAGATGCTGTGTTTTTGATGCAACGAGAATAACTCACCGAAAACTCATTGTGGGCACACAGTCTAAGGGCTCTTTCAAACGTCAGTGTGTCCGGTTGTCACACGTACCTGAGACTCTTACACACGTAGACCCATTCAAGTGAATGGGTCTGCGCACATGTCAGTGTGTTTCCACAGACCGTGTGGCTGTGGGCAAAATACACTGAATGTCTGTTTTGTAACAGCAGCACGGGGCGCAAAATGACCCACACACATGTACACCAATGACACACGGATGACATCCGTGTGTCATCAGTGTGACACGTACGGGCGCTTAGGAATCAGTGGTACAGTTCACGCTGTGCCCCGGCGCACACTGCTAAAGACAACTCACATCACTGTCCCAAAGACAACTCACATCAATGTCCTCTGCACACGCTGCAGTCAGCGCTAGCAAGAGGCAATGTTGAGAGTTGTATTCAACTGTTAACAGCGAGAGCAGGTGGTGGCTAATGGGAGGTTTCATCAGCCGCCTCCTGCTCTATAAATACATTTTAAAAAAATGATGCAGTGTTCCCCTGCATTTTTGATAACCAACCAAGCAAAACTGACAGCTGCGAGCTGCAACCCTTAGCTGTCAGCTTTAGCAAGGTTGGTTATCAAGAATAGAAGGGTCCCCATGCCGTATTTTTTAATTATTTAATTAAATTATTTTAAAAAAATGGCCTGGGGTCCCCCCCTTTTTTGACAACCAGCTAAGCTAAAGCAGACAGCTGTGAGCTGGTATTCTCAGGCTCGTAAGGAGTCATGGATATTCCCCCCAGCCTAAAAGTAACAGCCCGCAGCCACCCAGAAAAGATGCATTTATTAGATGCGCCAATTGTCCACTTGTCCAGTGGCAGTAGTAAGTGGGGTTCATACTTGTGCAGTTGATGTCTCTTTTGAATTGTTTGGTGACATCAAGCCCGCGGGTTAGTAATGGAGAGACATCTATAAGATGGTACCAGAAATATCAGGACCTGTGAAAGAACCCTTAAGGTCCCCATAAACATTAGACTAGTATCATCTGAACTCACCAATTTCAATGAAGTTGCATCACGGTGTACTGTGTAAGGTGCCCCTGATGGATGATTGTCATGGGAGTTGATCCAGCATACCCAATTTTGGACTGCCAATGCATTTGTTTTCTTGAGATGAGTCCCAGAAGACAGCTGCCAGCTGAAAGATCTAAATTGCATGGGATTCATAAGTATCTTAATCTATCTGAAAGAACATCCACATTGATTCTATAATAATAAATATTTCATGCTCAATTATAGATTACAAATTTGAGAAAACCTAAAAGCTATGTTCCTGCATACAATGTTACTCTGAAAAATGTTAATGATATTGTCAGAAGTTAATTAAATGGATACATGGGAGCTCTACTGGTGGAAGCAAATCAGCATGTTTTGACTATCACACAATGGGAAGAATGTGTTACATGACAAGAATTCAGGAAATGGAAGTTGCTGTTCAGTGATTCCCATCTTTGGTTTATAACACTTGTTGTTCAGAGCAAGTGCACAGATATAACCCATAGGCTGGAGTCACACTAGCATATAAAAATAATTGGTCCGATGTTGATCCAGAAAAGTAGAACGAGTGTCATGTGAGTACAATGCGATTTTTCTCAACTAGCATCCATACAGGGTCAGACTGACCCACTGGAAAACCGGAGGATTCTCTGGTGGACCCAGGCACTGACACCTGCTGTCATACAGGGCTAGCAGCTGCCTAGGGCCCCCACTGCTCCAGGTGCCCCCAGCCATTAGCGTGTCGCTAATAGCGGCACACCACGCAGCTGCTATGGGGGCCCACGATGCCAGCAGAGCAGCAGCGCATGACAGGAGGCAGAAGCTTGCTGTTGCCGCTAAAGCCTGTCCCTGCTACTAAAGAGAAATGAATATTAACTCTTCCCCATGACCCCATGGGCGTGGAGAGGGGTTAATATTCATTTAACTTTAATAGCGGGCAGCGTTAGCAGCAGCAGCCGGCTATAAGGGATATAAGGGTTGGGGGTCACTTGGGGAATAGTGATCACAAAATAATAAGTTTTCATGTAACCTTTAATAAGATGGGTAGTAGGGGGGTGACAAGGACACTAAACTTCAGGAGGGCAAATTTCCAACGGATGAGAGAGGATCTTGGTGCAATTAACTGGGACGATATCCTGAGACACAAAAATACACAAAGAAAATGGGAGACTTTTATTAGCATCCTGGATAGGACCTGTGCACAGTATATACCGTATGGGAATAAACATAGTAGAAATAGGAGGAAACCAATATGGCTAAATAGAGCTGTAAGGGGCGCAATAAGTGACAAAAAGAAAGCATTTAGAGAATTAAAGGAAGTAGGTAGTGAGGAGGCATTAAATAAATACAGAAAATTAAATAAATTCTGTAAAAAGCAAATCAAGGCAGCAAAGATTGAGACAGAGAGACTCATTGCCAGAGAGAGTAAAAATAATCCCAAAATATTCTTTAACTATATAAATAGTAAGAAACTAAAAAATGACAGTGTTGGCCCCCTTAAAAATAATCTGGGTGAAATGGTGGATGAGGATGAGGAAAAAGCCAATATGCTAAATGACTTTTTTTCATCAGTATTTACAAAAGAAAATCCCATGGCAGACAAAATGACTAGTGATAAAAATTCCCCATTAAAAGCGTCTAAAAATAACTAAAATTGACAAATCTCCGGGCCCGGATGGGATACACCCCCGAGTACTGCAGGAACTAAGTATAGTCATTGATAGACCATTATTTTTAATCTTTAAAGACTCCATAATAACAGGGTCTGTACCACAGGACTGGCGTATAGCAAATGTGGTGCCAATATTCAAAAAAGGGGCAAAAACTGAACTCGGTAATTATAGGCTAGTAAGCTTAACCTCTACTGTGGGTAAAATCCTGGAGGGCATTCTAAGGGATACTATACTGGAGTATCTGAAGAGGAATAACCTCATGACCCAGTATCAGCACGGGTTTACTAGGGACCGTTCATGTCAGACTAATTTGATCAGCTTCTATGAAGAGGTAAGTTCCGGACTGGACCAAGGGAACCCAGTGGACGTAGTGTATATGGACTTTTCCAAAGCTTTTGATACGGTGCCACACAAAAGGTTGTTACATAAAATGAGAGTAATGGGGATAGGGGAAAATATGTGTAAGTGGGTTGAGAGCTGGCTCAGGGATAGGAAACAAAGGGTGGTTATTAATGGAGCACACTCGGACTGGGTTGCGGTTAGCAGTGGGGTACCACAGGGGTCAGTATTGGGCCCTCTTCTTTTTAACATATTTATTAACCCCTTCACGACCTTTGACGCATACGCTGCGTCATGAAAGTCGGTGCCAATGCGACCTATGACGCAGCGTATGCGTCATGGAATGATCGCGTCCCTGCAGATCGGGTGAAAGGGTTAACTCCGATTTTACCCGATCTGCAGAGACAGGGGGAGTGGTGCTTCAGCCCAGGGGGGGTGGCTTCACCCCCCCCGTGGCTACGATCGCTCTGATTGGCTGTTGAAAGTGAAACTGCCAATCAGAGCGATTTGTAATATTTCACCTAAAAAACTGGGGAAATATTACTATCCAGCCATGGCCGATGCTGCAATATCATCGGCCATGGCTGGAAATACTCAAGTGCCCCCCCCACACCCACCGATCGCCCCCCCAGTCCTCCGTTATGGGGTCCGGTCCCCTCCGTCCGCCTGCCGGCTCCCCCGTCCTCCTGTCCGCTCCCTCCTTGCTCAGATCCCCCCCCCCTGTGCTCCGATCACCCCCCCTGTGCTCCGATCCACCCCCCCACCACCCCTTCATACTTACCGATCCTCCCGGTGTCCGGCCGTCTCCTCGCTGGGCGCCGCCATCTTGGAAAATGGCGGGCGCATGCTCAGTGCGCCCGCTGAATCTGCCAGTCGGCAGATTCCTTACAAGTACATTTTGATTGCTGTGGTAGGTTCTATCACAGCGATCAAAATAAAAAAAAATAATAAATAACCCCCCCCCCCTTTATCACCGCCATAGGGACAATAATAAAATAAAGAAATTTTTTTTTTTCTTTTTCCACTAGGGTTAGGGTTAGAACTAGGGTTAGAACTAGGGGTAGGGTTAGGGGTAGGGTTAGGGTTACGGGTAGGGTTAGGGGTAGGGTTATGGCATGTGCACACAGAGCGGATCGGCCGCGGATCGGCAGCGGATCGGCCGCGGATCGGCAGCGGATCGGCGGCGGATCGGCCGCGGATCGGCCGCGGATCCGCAGCGGATTGGCCGCGGATCCGCAGCGGATTGGCCGCGGATCCGCAGCGGATTGGCCGCGGATCCGCAGCGGATTGGCCGCTGCGAATTCGAAGCAGTTTTCCATCAGGTTTACAGTACCATGTACACCTAAGAAAACCAAATCCGCTGTGCCCATGGTGCGGAAAATTCCGTGCAGAAACGCTGCGTTGTATTTTCCGCAGCATGTCAATTCTTTGTGCGGATTCCGCAGCGTTTTACACCTGTTCCTCAATAGGAATCCGCAGGTGAAATCCGCACAAAAAAACACTGGAAATCTGCTGTAAATCCGCAGGTAAAACGCAGTGCCTTTTAACTGCAGATTTTTCAAAAATCGTGCGGAAAAATCTCACACGAATCCGCAACGTGGGCACATAGCCTTAGGGTTAGGGTTGGAATTAGAGTTAGGGTTGGAATTAGGGCTAGGGTTTGAAATAGGGTTAAGATTAGGCTTGTGGTTAGGGTTACGGATAGGGTTAGGGGTGTGTTGGGGTTACAGTTGTGGTTAGGGTTGGGATTAAGGTTACGGTTGGGATTATGGTTAGGATTAGGGTTGGAATTAGGGTTACGGGTGTGTTGCGGTTAGGGTTGTGGTTAGGGGTGTGTTGGGGTTAGGGTTGTGATTAGGGTTATGGCTACAGTTGGGATTAGGATTAGGGGTGTGTTGGGGTTAGTGTTGAAGTTAGAATTGAGGGGTTTCCACTGTTTAGGCACATCAGGGGTCTCCAAACGCAACATGGCGCCACCATTGATTCCAGCCAATCTTGCGTTCAAAAAGTCAAATGGTGCTCCCGCCCTTCCAAGCCCCGACGTGCGCCCAAACAGTGGTTTACCCCCACATTTGGGGTACCAGCGTACTCAGGACAAACTGGGCAACAACTGTTGGGGTCCAATTTCTCCTGTTACCCTTGCAAAACTAAAAAATTACTTGCTAAAACATAATTTTTGAGGAAAGAACAATTATTTTTTATTTTCACGGCTCTGCGTTATAAACTTCTGTGAAGCACTTGGGGGTTGAAAGTGCTCACCACACATCTAGATAAGTTCCTTCGGGGGTCTAGTTTCCAAAATGGGGTCACTTGTGGGGTGTTTCTACTGTTTAGGCATATCAGGGGCTCTGCAAACGTAACATGATGCCCGCAGACCATTCCATCAAAGTCTGCATTCCAAAGCGTCACTACTTCCCTTCCGAGCCCTGACGTGTGCCCAAACAGTGGTTTACCCCCACATATGGGGTATCAGCGTACTCACAACAAACTGGGCAACAAATATTGGGGTCCAAATTCTCCTGTTACCCTTGTGAACATAAAAAATTGCTTGCTAAAACATCTTTTTTGAGGAAAGAAAAATGATTTTTTATTTTCACGGCTCTGCGTTGTAAACTTCTGTGAAGCACTTGGGGATTGAAAGTGCTCACCACACATCTAGATTAGTTCCTTGAGGGGTCTAGTTTCCAAAATGGGGTCACTTGTGGGGTTTTTTTACTGTTTAGGCATATCAGGGGCTCTGCAAACGTAACATGATGCCCGCAGACCATTCCATCAAAGTCTGCATTCCAAAACGTCACTACTTCCCTTCCGAGCCCCGGCATGTGCCCAAACAGTGGTTTACCCCCACATATGGGGTATCAGCGTACTCAGGAGAAACTGGACAACAACTTTTGGGGTCCAATTTCTCCTGTTACCCTTGGGAAAATAAAAAATTGTGGGCTAAAAAATAATTTTTGAGAAAAGAAAAATTATTTTTTTATTTTCACGGCTCTGCGTTATAAACTTCTGTGAAGCACCTGGGGGTTGTAAGTGCTCACTATGCATCTAGATAAGTTCCTTGGGGGATCTAGTTTCCAAAATGGGGTCAGTTGTAGGGGAGCTCTAATGTTTAGGCACACAGGGGCTCTCCAAACGCGACATGGTGTCCGCTAACGATTGGAGCTAATTTTCCATTCAAAAAGTCAAATGGCACGCCTCCCCTTCCGAGCCTTGCCGTGCACCCAAACAGTGGTTTACCCCCACATATGAGGTATCGGCATACTCAGGAGAAATTGCCCAACAAATTTTAGGATCCATTTTATCCTGTTGCCCATGTGAAAATGAAAGAATTGAGGCTAAAAGAAATTTTGTGTGAAAAAAAAGTACTTTTTCATTTTTGCGGATCAATTTGTGAAGCACCTGGGGGTTTAAAGTGCTCACTATGCCTCTAGATAAGTTCCTTGGGGGGTCTAGTTTCCAAAATGGGGTCACTTGTGGAGGAGCTCCAATGTTTAGGCACACAGTGGCTTTCCAAACGCGACATGGTGTCCGCTAACGATGGAGATAATTTTCCATTCAAAAAGTCAAATGGCGCTCCTTCCCTTCCGAGCCTTACCATGTGCCCAAACAGTGGTTTACCCCCACATGTGAGGTATTGGTGTACTCAGGAGAAATTGCCCAACAAAATTTAGGATCCATTTTATCCTGTTGCATCATGTGAAAATGAAAAAATTGAGGCTAAAATAATTTTTTTGTGAAAAAAAAGTACTTTTTCATTTTTACGGATCAATTTGTGAAGCACCTGGGGGTTTAAAGTGCTCACTATGCTTCTAGATAAGTTCCTTGGGGGGTCTAGTTTCCAAAATGGGGTCACTTGTGGGGGAGCTCCAATGTTTAGGCACACGGGGGCTCTCCTAACGTGACATGGTGTCCGCTAAAGATTGGAGCCAATTTTTCATTGAAAAAGTCAAATGGCGCTCCTTCCCTTCCGAGCCCTGCCGTGCGCCCAAACAGTGGTTTACCCCCACATATGAGGTATCAGCGTACTCAGGACAAATTGGACAACAACGTCCGTGGTCCAGTTTCTCCTTTTACCGCTGGGAAAATAAAAAAATTGTTGCTAAAAGATCATTTTTGTGACTAAAAAGTTAAATGTTCATTTTTTACTTCCATGTTGCTTCTGCTGCTGTGAAACACCTGAAGGGTTAATAAACTAGGATCCGTTGAAGCGTTCCGGAGTTATTACCTCATAAAGGGACACTGGTCAGAATTGCAAAAAACGGCAAGGTCATTAAGGCCAAAATAGGCTGGGTCATGAAGGGGTTAATGACCTTGTAGGGGGCATTCAGAGTAGAATTTCAATATTTGCAGATGACACTAAACTCTGCAGGGTAATCAATACAGGGGAGGACAATTTTATATTACAGGATGATTTATGTAAACTAGAAGCTTGGGCTGATAAATGGCAAATGAGCTTTAATGGGGATAAATGTAAGGTCATGCACTTGGGTAGAAGTAATAAGATGTATAACTATGTGCTTAATTCTAAAACTCTGGGCAAAACCGTCAATGAAAAAGACCTGGGTGTATGGGTGGATGACAAACTCATATTCAGTGGCCAGTGTCAGGCAGCTGCTACAAAGGCAAATAAAATAATGGGATGTATTAAAAGAGGCATAGATGCTCATGAGGAGAACATAATTTTTCCTCTATACAAGTCACTAGTTCGACCACACTTAGAATACTGTGCACAGTTCTGGTCTCCGGTGTATAAGAAAGACATAGCTGAACTGGAGCGGGTGCAGAGAAGAGCGACCAAGGTTATTAGAGGACTGGGGGGGTCTGCAATACCAAGATAGGTTATTACACTTGGGGCTATTTAGTTTGGAAAAACGAAGAATAAGGGGTGATCTTATTTTAATGCAGTGGTTCTCAACCTTTCTAATGCCGTGACCCCGCAATACAGTTCCTCATGTTGCGGTGACCCCCAACCCAAAAAATAATTTTGGTGGCTACTTTAAAACTGTAATTTTATTAGTTATGATTCACATTGGTATATCCAGCACAGGGGTATGTCCAGCAGAGCCCGCACAGGGGTATATACAGCACAGCCCTCACAGTGGTATATACAGCACAGCCAGCACAGTGGTATATAGAGCACAGCCCTCACAGTGGTATATCCAGCAGAGCCCGCACAGGGGTATATCCAGCACAGCCCGCACAGGGGTATGTCCAGCAGAGCCCGCACAGGGGTATATACAGCACAGCCCTCACAGTGGTATATACAGCACAGCCAGCACAGAGGTATATAGAGCACAGCCCGCACAGTGGTATATAGAGCACAGCCCTCACAGTGGTATATCCAGCAGAGCCCGCACAGGGGTATATCCAGCACAGCCCGCACAGGGGTATGTCCAGCAGAGCCCGCACAGGGGTATATACAGCACAGCCCTCACAGTGGTATATACAGCACAGCCAGCACAGAGGTATATAGAGCACAGCCCGCACAGTGGTATATAGAGCACAGCCCTCACAGTGGTATATCCAGCAGAGCCCGCACAGGGGTATATCCAGCACAGCCCGCACAGGGGTATGTCCAGCAGAGCCCGCACAGGGGTATATACAGCACAGCCCTCACAGTGGTATATACAGCACAGCCAGCACAGAGGTATATAGAGCACAGCCTGCACAGTGGTATATAGAGCACAGCCCTCACAGTGGTATATCCAGCACAGCCCGCACAGTGGTATATACAGCACAGCCAGCACAGGGGTATATAGAGCACAGCCCACATCACATCTCCCCCCCCCCCCGATAATGGCCCCACAGTCCGTTTAAAAAGAAAAAAAAAAAACTCCTCACCTTTCCTTTTGCCCGCGCTGCTCCTGGCTCCTGTCTCGGTGGCTGCAGTCTGCCCAGGACACAGCAGGTGCGCGATGATATGACGTCATCGCGCACCCGCAGTGTCAGAGGCAGAGCGGGGAATGATGGGAGAGGGGGCGTCAGGTGACGCTCTCTCTTTCATCATTGCATTGAACTATACCGGTGTCATAGACGCCGGTATAGTTAAATGCGGCGGCGGCACTGGGGGGGGTCCGGGGGAGGAACAGTGCAGCGGCCCACTACTGGCATCGGCTCTTCTGGCATTTGCCAGAAGTGCCCGATGGCCAGCCCGGCCCTGCTCAGACCTGCCGGCCCGGGGCCCCTGACCTGCGGGGCCCGGTCGCAATGGCGACCGCGGTAGTTACGCCCCTGAACACAGTGATGGCGGCGGATCACTGCTGGGTACCGAACGGCTCCTTTATGGCGTGCTCTTCCGCAGCCCTTCAAGCCGATTACCGATGCCGGCAGCCGCGTTCTTCCTGCATCCCTGGATTCCGTTGCCAGATACGTGCCACAGATTCCGGATCTGTCCTGGCTGCACCAAACAAGAAGGGGGGACGTCGGAAGTTGGTATCTCCCTAGATCCGATGCGCGATCGATTCATTTTCCTGCGGGGATCCCAAAGCTATGCCGGGAGTAAAGCTAGCAGTCCAGGCATACGGGGGAAGGTGGATGGGGAGGTGAGAGAGGTGGCGACCCCTGTGTTTTGGTCGTTCGACCCCCCTCGGGGTCGCGACCCCCAGGTTGAGAACCGCTGTTTTAATGTATAAATATATGAGGGGACAGTACAAAGACCTTTCTGATGATCTTTTTAATCATAGACCTGAGACAGGGACAAGGGGGCATCCTCTACGTCTGGAGGAAAGAAGGTTTAAGCATAATAACAGACGCAGATTCTTTACTGTAAGAGCAGTGAGACTATGGAACTCTCTGCCGTATGATGTTGTAATGAGTGATTCCTTAATTAAATTTAAGAAAGGACTGGATACCTTTCTGGAAAAGTATAATGTTACAGGGTATATACACTAGATTCCTTGATAAGGCGTTGATCCAGGGAACTAGTCTGATTGCCGTATGTGGAGTCGGGAAGGAATTTTTTTCCCCAATGTGGAGCTTACTCTTTGCCACATGGTTTTTTTTTGCCTTCCTCTGGATCAACATGTTAGGGCATGTTAGGTTAGGCTATGGGTTGAACTAGATGGACTTACAGTCTTCCTTCAACCTTAATAACTATGTAACTATGTAACTATGTAACTATGTAACACTCCGCTATCAGGTCCCGCAGACCAGGGCCCCTGCTCCCCCCAGGGACCTCCAGCCCACGCAGCCACTATGGAGCAATAAGTCAGTGGGGCCCAGCGCCGTCCTCCAGTGCACGCCACATTCAACTGTATCGGCATCATGGAAGCCCATACAGTTGAAAGCTATAATGGAGGAGAGAGCATCAGATGATGCTCCCTCTCCCATCATTCCCCTCTGCCTCTGACACGGCCGATGCGCGATGACGTCACTTCATCGTGTACCTACTGTGTGCCAAGCAGACTGCATTGCAGGTCCTGACATTGGAGCAGAGCCAGAATCAGCGTGGTTGCGAGGATGAGAGGCGAGTATTGTATATATATATATATATTTATGTATCAGTGAATCTTGGTTGCATTGTACCCTATGGGAGGCAGTGTTATACCACATGAGGGGGGCAGCATTATGCCCTATGAGGCTGTCTGCATTGTACCCTATGAGGATGGAGGGGGCTGCATTGTACATAGCACAAAATAGTTCATAAATTAGATTTCCCACTTATCTACTTTACATCAGCACAATTTTGGAAACACAGTTTCTTTTTGTTAGGAAGTTATTAGGGTTAAAAATTGACCAGTAAGTTCTAATTTTTCCAACAAAATTTACAAAACCATTTTTTTAGTGACCACCTCACATGTGAAGTGAGTTTGGGGGGGTCAATATGACAGAAAATACCCCAAAGTGACACCATTCTTAAACCTGCACCCCTCAAGGTGCTCAAAGCCACATTCAAGAAGATTATTAACCCTTCAGGTGTTTCACGACAACTAAAGCAATATGGTTATTGCCCTCCACCAAGTTCCTTGGGTTTGTGTGCGTCAACGGCCTTGTTAAAATTCCACAAAATATTTTCTATCATGTTCAAGCCAGGTGACTGTCATGATTCTCAATGGCGAGAGAACATAGCCCAGCATATATGAGAACTAGCTCTTGGAAGATGGAAACTATACTGACCATGAACTAAACCTGCCGCACAACTAGAAGTGGCCGGGTAGCATGCCTACGTTTTTTTATCCCTAGATGCCCAGCGCCAGCCGGAGAACTACCTAATCCTAGCAGAGGAAAAGACAGTCCTGGCTCACCTCTAGAGAAATTTTCCCAAAAGGCAGACAGAGGCCCCCACATATATTGGCGGTGATTTTAGATGAAATGACAAACGTAGTATGAAAATAGGTTTAGCAAAAATCGAGGTCCGCTTACTAGATAGCAAGAAGACAGAAAGGGCACTTTCATGGTCAGCAGAAAACCCTATCAAAACACCATCCAGAAATTACTTTAAGACTCTAGCATTAACTCATAACACCAGAGTGGCAATTTCCGCTCACAAGAGCTTTCCAGACACAGTAACGAAACAGCAGCTGTGAACAGGAACAAAATGCAAAAACACACAAGGACAAAAGTCCAACTTAGCTGGGAGTTGTCTAATAGCAGGAACATGCACAGAAAGGCTTCTGATTACATTGTTGACCGGCATGAAACTGACAGAGGAGCAAGGTTATATAGCGACTCCCACATCCTGATAGGAGCAGGTGAACAGAGGGGATGATGCACACAAGTACAATTCCACAAGTGGCCACCGGGGGAGCCCAGAATCCAATTTCACAACAGTACCCCCCCCTCAAGGAGGGGGCACCGAACCCTCACCAGAACCACCAGGGCGATCAGGATGAGCCCTATGAAAGGCACGGACAAGATCGGAGGCATGAACATCAGAGGCAGTGACCCAAGAATTATCCTCCTGACCGTATCCCTTCCATTTGACCAGATACTGGAGTTTCCGTCTGGAAACACGAGAGTCCAAGATCTTTTCCACAACGTACTCCAACTCACCCTCAACCAACACCGGAGCAGGAGGCTCAACGGAAGGCACAGCCGGTACCTCATACCTGCGCAACAATGACCGATGAAAAACATTATGAATCGAAAAGGATGCAGGGAGGTCCAAACGGAAGGACACAGGGTTAAGAATCTCCAATATCTTGTACGGGCCGATGAACCGAGGCTTAAACTTAGGAGAAGAAACCCTCATAGGGACAAAACGAGAAGACAACCACACCAAGTCCCCAACACAAAGCCGAGGACCAACACGACGACGGCGGTTGGCAAAAAGCTGAGTCTTCTCCTGGGACAACTTCAAATTGTCCACCACCTGCCCCCAAATCTGATGCAACCTCTCCACCACAGCATCCACTCCAGGACAATCCGAAGATTCCACTTGACCGGAGGAAAATCGAGGATGAAACCCCGAATTACAGAAAAACGGGGACACCAAGGTGGCAGAGCTGGCCCGATTATTGAGGGCGAACTCCGCCAAAGGCAAAAAAGCAACCCAATCATCCTGATCCGCAGACACAAAACACCTCAAATATGTCTCCAAGGTCTGATTAGTCCGCTCGGTCTGGCCATTAGTCTGAGGATGGAAAGCAGACGAAAAAGACAAATCTATGCCCATCCTAGCACAGAATGCCCGCCAAAATCTAGACACGAATTGGGTCCCTCTGTCAGAAACGATATTCTCCGGAATACCATGCAAACGAACAACATTTTGAAAAAACAGAGGAACCAACTCGGAAGAAGAAGGCAACTTAGGCAAGGGAACCAGATGGACCATCTTAGAGAAACGGTCACACACCACCCAGATGACAGACATCTTATGAGAAACAGGCAGATCCGAAATAAAATCCATCGAGATGTGCGTCCAAGGCCTCTTCGGGATAGGCAAGGGTAACAACAATCCACTAGCCCGAGAACAACAAGGCTTGGCCCGAGCACAAACGTCACAAGACTGCACAAAGCCTCGCACATCTCGTGACAGGGAAGGCCACCAGAAGGACCTTGCCACCAAATCCCTGGTACCAAAGATTCCAGGATGACCTGCCAACGCAGAAGAATGAACCTCAGAGATGACTCTACTGGTCCAATCATCAGGAACAAACAGTCTACCAGGTGGGCAACGATCAGGTCTATCCGCCTGAAACTCCTGCAAGGCCCGCCGCAGGTCTGGAGAAACGGCAGACAATATCACTCCATCTTTAAGGATACCTGTGGGCTCAGAATTACCAGGGGAGTCAGGCTCAAAACTCCTAGAAAGGGCATCCGCCTTAACATTCTTAGAACCCGGTAGGTAAGACACCACAAAATTAAACCGAGAGAAAAACAACGACCAGCGCGCCTGTCTAGGATTCAGGCGCCTGGCAGACTCAAGGTAAATTAAATTTTTGTGGTCAGTCAATACCACCACCTGATGTCTGGCCCCCTCAAGCCAGTGACGCCACTCCTCAAAAGCCCACTTCATGGCCAAAAGCTCCCGATTCCCAATATCATAATTCCGCTCGGCGGGCGAAAATTTACGGGAAAAAAAAGCACAAGGTCTCATCACGGAGCAGTCGGAACTTCTCTGCGACAACACCGCCCCAGCTCCGATTTCAGAAGCGTCGACCTCAACCTGAAAAGGAAGAGCAACATCAGGCTGACGCAACACTGGGGCGGAAGAAAAGCGGCGCTTGAGCTCCTGAAAGGCCTCCACAGCATCAGGGGACCAATCAGCAACATCAGCACCCTTCTTAGTCAAATCAGTCAATGGTTTTACAACATCAGAAAAACCAGCAATAAATCGACGATAAAAGTTAGCAAAGCCCAAAAATTTCTGAAGACTCTTAAGAGAAGAGGGTTGCGTCCAATCACCAATAGCCTGAACCTTGACAGGATCCATCTCGATGGAAGAGGGGGAAAAAATGTATCCCAAGAAGGAAATCTTTTGAACCCCAAAAACACACTTAGAACCCTTCACACACAAGGAATTAGACCGCAAAACCTGAAAAACCCTCCTGACCTGCTGGACATGAGAATCCCAGTCATCCGAAAAAATCAGAATATCATCCAGATACACAATCATAAATTTGTCCAAATAATCGCGGAAAATGTCATGCATAAAGGACTGGAAGACTGAAGGGGCATTTGAAAGACCAAAAGGCATCACCAAATACTCAAAATGGCCCTCGGGCGTATTAAATGCGGTTTTCCACTCATCCCCCTGCTTGATTCGCACCAAATTATACGCCCCACGGAGATCAATCTTAGAGAACCACTTGGCCCCCTTTATACGAGCAAACAAATCAGTAAGCAGTGGTAACGGATATTGATATTTAACCGTGATTTTATTCAAAAGTCGATAATCAATACACGGCCTCAAAGAGCCGTCTTTCTTAGACACAAAGAAAAAACCGGCTCCTAAGGGAGATGACGAAGGACGAATATGTCCCTTTTCCAAGGACTCCTTTATATATTCTCGCATAGCCGCGTGTTCAGGCACAGACAGATTAAATAAACGACCCTTAGGGTATTTACTACCCGGGATCAAGTCTATGGCACAATCGCACTCCCGGTGCGGAGGTAGTGAACCAACCTTGGGTTCTTCAAAAACGTCACGAAAGTCAGACAAGAATTCAGGAATCTCAGAGGGAATAGATGATGAAATGGAAACCAAAGGTACGTCCCCATGAGTTCCTTTACATCCCCAGCTTAACACAGACATAGCTCTCCAGTCGAGGACTGGGTTATGAGATTGCAGCCATGGCAATCCCAGCACCAAAACATCATGTAGATTATACAGCACCAGAAAGCGAATAACCTCCTGGTGATCCGGATTAACACGCATAGTCACTTGTGTCCAGTATTGTGGTTTATTACTAGCCAATGGGGTGGAGTCAATCCCTTTCAGAGGTATCGGAGCCTCCAATGGCTCCAAATCATACCCACAGCGTTTGGCAAAGGACCAATCCATAAGACTCAAAGCAGCGCCAGAGTCGACATAGGCGTCCGCGGTAATAGATGACAAAGAACAAATCAGGGTCACAGATAGAATAAACTTAGACTGTAAAGTGCTAATTGAAACAGACTTGTCAGGCTTCTTAGTACGCTTAAAGCATGCTGATATAACATGAGTTGAATCACCACAATAGAAGCACAACCCATTTTTTCGTCTAAAATTCTGCCGCTCGCTTCTGGACAGAATTCTATCACATTGCATATTTTCTGGCGTTTTCTCAGTAGACACCGCCAAATGGTGCACAGGTTTGCGCTCCCGCAGACGCCTATCGATCTGAATAGCCATCGTCATGGACTCATTCAGACTCGCAGGCACAGGGAACCCCACCATAACATCCTTAATGGCATCAGAGAGACCTTCTCTGAAAATCGCCGCCAGGGCACACTCATTCCACTGAGTAAGCACAGACCATTTGCGGAATTTTTGGCAGTATATTTCAGCTTCATCTTGCCCCTGAGACAAGGACATCAAGGCCTTTTCCGCCTGAAGCTCTAAATGAGGTTCCTCATAAAGCAACCCCAAGGCCAGAAAAAACGCATCCACATTGAGCAACGCAGGATCCCCTGGTGCCAATGCAAAAGCCCAGTCTTGAGGGTCGCCCCGGAGCAAGGAAATTACAATCCTGACCTGCTGTGCAGGGTCTCCGGCAGAGCGAGACTTCAGGGACAAAAACAATTTGCAATTATTTTTAAAATTTTGAAAGTGAGATCTATTCCCCGAGAAGAATTCAGGCAAAGGAATTCTAGGCTCAGACATAGGTGCATGAACAACAAAATCTTGCAAATTTTGTACCTTTGTGGCGAGATTATTCAAACCTGTAGCTACACTCTGAAGATCCATTTGAAACAGGTGAACACAGAGCCATTCAAGGATAAGAAGGAGAGAAAGAGAGGAAGGCTGCAGTATAGGCAGACTAGCAAGTGATTCAATTAAGAGCACACTCAGAACTAGAGGAAAAAAAAAAAAAAAAAAAAATTGTAGCAGACTTCTTTTTTCTCTCCTTTCTCAGCCAGTAATTTAACCCTTTTTTTTGGGCCGGTCAAACTGTCATGATTCTCAATGGCGAGAGAACATAGCCCAGCATATATGAGAACTAGCTCTTGGAAGATGGAAACTATACTGACCATGAACTAAACCTGCCGCACAACTAGAAGTGGCCGGGTAGCATGCCTACGTTTTTTTATCCCTAGATGCCCAGCGCCAGCCGGAGAACTACCTAATCCTAGCAGAGGAAAAGACAGTCCTGGCTCACCTCTAGAGAAATTTTCCCAAAAGGCAGACAGAGGCCCCCACATATATTGGCGGTGATTTTAGATGAAATGACAAACGTAGTATGAAAATAGGTTTAGCAAAAATCGAGGTCCGCTTACTAGATAGCAAGAAGACAGAAAGGGCACTTTCATGGTCAGCAGAAAACCCTATCAAAACACCATCCAGAAATTACTTTAAGACTCTAGCATTAACTCATAACACCAGAGTGGCAATTTCCGCTCACAAGAGCTTTCCAGACACAGTAACGAAACAGCAGCTGTGAACAGGAACAAAATGCAAAAACACACAAGGACAAAAGTCCAACTTAGCTGGGAGTTGTCTAATAGCAGGAACATGCACAGAAAGGCTTCTGATTACATTGTTGACCGGCATGAAACTGACAGAGGAGCAAGGTTATATAGCGACTCCCACATCCTGATAGGAGCAGGTGAACAGAGGGGATGATGCACACAAGTACAATTCCACAAGTGGCCACCGGGGGAGCCCAGAATCCAATTTCACAACAGTACCCCCCCCTCAAGGAGGGGGCACCGAACCCTCACCAGAACCACCAGGGCGATCAGGATGAGCCCTATGAAAGGCACGGACAAGATCGGAGGCATGAACATCAGAGGCAGTGACCCAAGAATTATCCTCCTGACCGTATCCCTTCCATTTGACCAGATACTGGAGTTTCCGTCTGGAAACACGAGAGTCCAAGATCTTTTCCACAACGTACTCCAACTCACCCTCAACCAACACCGGAGCAGGAGGCTCAACGGAAGGCACAGCCGGTACCTCATACCTGCGCAACAATGACCGATGAAAAACATTATGAATCGAAAAGGATGCAGGGAGGTCCAAACGGAAGGACACAGGGTTAAGAATCTCCAATATCTTGTACGGGCCGATGAACCGAGGCTTAAACTTAGGAGAAGAAACCCTCATAGGGACAAAACGAGAAGACAACCACACCAAGTCCCCAACACAAAGCCGAGGACCAACACGACGACGGCGGTTGGCAAAAAGCTGAGTCTTCTCCTGGGACAACTTCAAATTGTCCACCACCTGCCCCCAAATCTGATGCAACCTCTCCACCACAGCATCCACTCCAGGACAATCCGAAGATTCCACTTGACCGGAGGAAAATCGAGGATGAAACCCCGAATTACAGAAAAACGGGGACACCAAGGTGGCAGAGCTGGCCCGATTATTGAGGGCGAACTCCGCCAAAGGCAAAAAAGCAACCCAATCATCCTGATCCGCAGACACAAAACACCTCAAATATGTCTCCAAGGTCTGATTAGTCCGCTCGGTCTGGCCATTAGTCTGAGGATGGAAAGCAGACGAAAAAGACAAATCTATGCCCATCCTAGCACAGAATGCCCGCCAAAATCTAGACACGAATTGGGTCCCTCTGTCAGAAACGATATTCTCCGGAATACCATGCAAACGAACAACATTTTGAAAAAACAGAGGAACCAACTCGGAAGAAGAAGGCAACTTAGGCAAGGGAACCAGATGGACCATCTTAGAGAAACGGTCACACACCACCCAGATGACAGACATCTTATGAGAAACAGGCAGATCCGAAATAAAATCCATCGAGATGTGCGTCCAAGGCCTCTTCGGGATAGGCAAGGGTAACAACAATCCACTAGCCCGAGAACAACAAGGCTTGGCCCGAGCACAAACGTCACAAGACTGCACAAAGCCTCGCACATCTCGTGACAGGGAAGGCCACCAGAAGGACCTTGCCACCAAATCCCTGGTACCAAAGATTCCAGGATGACCTGCCAACGCAGAAGAATGAACCTCAGAGATGACTCTACTGGTCCAATCATCAGGAACAAACAGTCTACCAGGTGGGCAACGATCAGGTCTATCCGCCTGAAACTCCTGCAAGGCCCGCCGCAGGTCTGGAGAAACGGCAGACAATATCACTCCATCTTTAAGGATACCTGTGGGCTCAGAATTACCAGGGGAGTCAGGCTCAAAACTCCTAGAAAGGGCATCCGCCTTAACATTCTTAGAACCCGGTAGGTAAGACACCACAAAATTAAACCGAGAGAAAAACAACGACCAGCGCGCCTGTCTAGGATTCAGGCGCCTGGCAGACTCAAGGTAAATTAAATTTTTGTGGTCAGTCAATACCACCACCTGATGTCTGGCCCCCTCAAGCCAGTGACGCCACTCCTCAAAAGCCCACTTCATGGCCAAAAGCTCCCGATTCCCAATATCATAATTCCGCTCGGCGGGCGAAAATTTACGGGAAAAAAAAGCACAAGGTCTCATCACGGAGCAGTCGGAACTTCTCTGCGACAACACCGCCCCAGCTCCGATTTCAGAAGCGTCGACCTCAACCTGAAAAGGAAGAGCAACATCAGGCTGACGCAACACTGGGGCGGAAGAAAAGCGGCGCTTGAGCTCCCGAAAGGCCTCCACAGCATCAGGGGACCAATCAGCAACATCAGCACCCTTCTTAGTCAAATCAGTCAATGGTTTTACAACATCAGAAAAACCAGCAATAAATCGACGATAAAAGTTAGCAAAGCCCAAAAATTTCTGAAGACTCTTAAGAGAAGAGGGTTGCGTCCAATCACCAATAGCCTGAACCTTGACAGGATCCATCTCGATGGAAGAGGGGGAAAAAATGTATCCCAAGAAGGAAATCTTTTGAACCCCAAAAACACACTTAGAACCCTTCACACACAAGGAATTAGACCGCAAAACCTGAAAAACCCTCCTGACCTGCTGGACATGAGAATCCCAGTCATCCGAAAAAATCAGAATATCATCCAGATACACAATCATAAATTTGTCCAAATAATCGCGGAAAATGTCATGCATAAAGGACTGGAAGACTGAAGGGGCATTTGAAAGACCAAAAGGCATCACCAAATACTCAAAATGGCCCTCGGGCGTATTAAATGCGGTTTTCCACTCATCCCCCTGCTTGATTCGCACCAAATTATACGCCCCACGGAGAGCAATCTTAGAGAACCACTTGGCCCCCTTTATACGAGCAAACAAATCAGTAAGCAGTGGTAACGGATATTGATATTTAACCGTGATTTTATTCAAAAGTCGATAATCAATACACGGCCTCAAAGAGCCGTCTTTCTTAGACACAAAGAAAAAACCGGCTCCTAAGGGAGATGACGAAGGACGAATATGTCCCTTTTCCAAGGACTCCTTTATATATTCTCGCATAGCCGCGTGTTCAGGCACAGACAGATTAAATAAACGACCCTTAGGGTATTTACTACCCGGGATCAAGTCTATGGCACAATCGCACTCCCGGTGCGGAGGTAGTGAACCAACCTTGGGTTCTTCAAAAACGTCACGAAAGTCAGACAAGAATTCAGGAATCTCAGAGGGAATAGATGATGAAATGGAAACCAAAGGTACGTCCCCATGAGTTCCTTTACATCCCCAGCTTAACACAGACATAGCTCTCCAGTCGAGGACTGGGTTATGAGATTGCAGCCATGGCAATCCCAGCACCAAAACATCATGTAGATTATACAGCACCAGAAAGCGAATAACCTCCTGGTGATCCGGATTAACACGCATAGTCACTTGTGTCCAGTATTGTGGTTTATTACTAGCCAATGGGGTGGAGTCAATCCCTTTCAGAGGTATCGGAGCCTCCAATGGCTCCAAATCATACGGACAGCGTTTGGCAAAGGACCAATCCATAAGACTCAAAGCAGCGCCAGAGTCGACATAGGCGTCCGCGGTAATAGATGACAAAGAACAAATCAGGGTCACAGATAGAATAAACTTAGACTGTAAAGTGCTAATTGAAACAGACTTGTCAGGCTTCTTAGTACGCTTAAAGCATGCTGATATAACATGAGTTGAATCACCACAATAGAAGCACAACCCATTTTTTCGTCTAAAATTCTGCCGCTCGCTTCTGGACAGAATTCTATCACATTGCATATTTTCTGGCGTTTTCTCAGTAGACACCGCCAAATGGTGCACAGGTTTGCGCTCCCGCAGACGCCTATCGATCTGAATAGCCATCGTCATGGACTCATTCAGACTCGCAGGCACAGGGAACCCCACCATAACATCCTTAATGGCATCAGAGAGACCTTCTCTGAAAATCGCCGCCAGGGCGCACTCATTCCACTGAGTAAGCACAGACCATTTGCGGAATTTTTGGCAGTATATTTCAGCTTCATCTTGCCCCTGAGACAAGGACATCAAGGCCTTTTCCGCCTGAAGCTCTAAATGAGGTTCCTCATAAAGCAACCCCAAGGCCAGAAAAAACGCATCCACATTGAGCAACGCAGGATCCCCTGGTGCCAATGCAAAAGCCCAGTCTTGAGGGTCGCCCCGGAGCAAGGAAATTACAATCCTGACCTGCTGTGCAGGGTCTCCGGCAGAGCGAGACTTCAGGGACAAAAACAATTTGCAATTATTTTTAAAATTTTGAAAGTGAGATCTATTCCCCGAGAAGAATTCAGGCAAAGGAATTCTAGGCTCAGACATAGGTGCATGAACAACAAAATCTTGCAAATTTTGTACCTTTGTGGCGAGATTATTCAAACCTGTAGCTACACTCTGAAGATCCATTTGAAACAGGTGAACACAGAGCCATTCAAGGATAAGAAGGAGAGAAAGAGAGGAAGGCTGCAGTATAGGCAGACTAGCAAGTGATTCAATTAAGAGCACACTCAGAACTAGAGGAAAAAAAAAAAAAAAATTGTAGCAGACTTCTTTTTTCTCTCCTTTCTCAGCCAGTAATTTAACCCTTTTTTTTGGGCCGGTCAAACTGTCATGATTCTCAATGGCGAGAGAACATAGCCCAGCATATATGAGAACTAGCTCTTGGAAGATGGAAACTATACTGACCATGAACTAAACCTGCCGCACAACTAGAAGTGGCCGGGTAGCATGCCTACATTTTTTTATCCCTAGATGCCCAGCGCCAGCCGGAGAACTACCTAATCCTAGCAGAGGAAAAGACAGTCCTGGCTCACCTCTAGAGAAATTTTCCCAAAAGGCAGACAGAGGCCCCCACATATATTGGCGGTGATTTTAGATGAAATGACAAACGTAGTATGAAAATAGGTTTAGCAAAAATCGAGGTCCGCTTACTAGATAGCAAGAAGACAGAAAGGGCACTTTCATGGTCAGCAGAAAACCCTATCAAAACACCATCCAGAAATTACTTTAAGACTCTAGCATTAACTCATAACACCAGAGTGGCAATTTCCGCTCACAAGAGCTTTCCAGACACAGTAACGAAACAGCAGCTGTGAACAGGAACAAAATGCAAAAACACACAAGGACAAAAGTCCAACTTAGCTGGGAGTTGTCTAGTAGCAGGAACATGCACAGAAAGGCTTCTGATTACATTGTTGACCGGCATGAAACTGACAGAGGAGCAAGGTTATATAGCGACTCCCACATCCTGATAGGAGCAGGTGAACAGAGGGGATGATGCACACAAGTACAATTCCACAAGTGGCCACCGGGGGAGCCCAGAATCCAATTTCACAACAGGTGACTATCACTGCAGAATCTCCCAGGACTTCTTCTGAAGCCAATCCTTGGTCGACTGAATAGATATGTGTAGCGCCCCCACTGCCGCAGGGCCGAGGGGTACCCGGTACCGGGTCTGTGAGTCTCTGCTCTGGGGTTGTCACGGTGGCTAGACCCGGTCCGTGACCCTGCTGAGGGGCGTACAGTGATAGATGTAGATAGTAACATAGTAACATAGTAACATAGTTAGTAAGGCCGAAAAAAGACATTTGTCCATCCAGTTCAGCCTATATTCCATCATAATAAATCCCCAGATCTACGTCCTTCTACAGAACCTAATAATTGTAACTCCTCAGGCAAGCAATTCCAGATTCTCACTGCCCTAACAGTAAAGAATCCTCTTCTATGTTGGTGGAAAAACCTTCTCTCCTCCAGACGCAAAGAATGCCCCCTTGTGCCCGTCACCTTCCTTGGTATAAATAGATCCTCAGCGAGATATTTGTATTGTCCCCTTATATACTTATACATGGTTATTAGATCGCCCCTCAGTCGTCTTTTTTCTAGACTAAATAATCCTAATTTCACTAATCTATCTGGGTATTGTAGTTCTCCCATCCCCTTTATTAACTTTGTTGCCCTCCTTTGTACTCTCTCTAGTTCCATTATATCCTTCCTGAACACCGGTGCCCAAAACTGGACACAGTACTCCATGTGCGGTCTAACTAGGGATTTGTACAGAGGCAGTATAATGCTCTCATCATGTGTATCCAGACCTCTTTTAATGCACCCCATGATCCTGTTTGCCTTGGCAGCTGCTGCCTGGCACTGGCTGCTCCAGGTAAGTTTATCATTAACTAGGATCCCCAAGTCCTTCTCCCTGTCAGATTTACCCAGTGGTTTCCCGTTCAGTGTGTAATGGTGATATTGATTCCTTCTTCCCATGTGTATAACCTTACATTTATCATTGTTAAACCTCATCTGCCACCTTTCAGCCCAAGTTTCCAACTTATCCAGATCCATCTGTAGCAGAATACTATCTTCTCTTGTATTAACTGCTTTACATAGTTTTGTATCATCTGCAAATATCAATATTTTACTGTGTAAACCTTCTACCAGATCATTAATGAATATGTTGAAGAGAACAGGTCCCAATACCGACCCCTGCGGTACCCCACTGGTCACAGCGACCCAGTTAGAGACTATACCATTTATAACCACCCTCTGCTTTCTATCACTAAGCCAGTTACTAACCCATTTACACACATTTTCCCCCAGACCAAGCATTCTCATTTTGTGTACCAACCTCTTTTGCGGCACGGTATCAAACGCTTTGGAAAAATCGAGATATACCACGTCCAATGACTCACCGTGGTCTAGCCTATAGCTTACCTCTTCATAAAAACAGATTAGATTGGTTTGACATGAGCGATTTCTCATAAACCCATGCTGATATGGAGTTAAACAGTTATTCTCATTGAGATAATCCAGAATAACATCCTTCAGAAACCCTTCAAATATTTTACCAACAGTAGAGGTTAGACTTACTGGCCTATAATTTCCAGGTTCACTTTTAGAGCCCTTTTTGAATATTGGCACCACATTTGCTATGCGCCAGTCCTGCGGAACAGACCCCGTCGCTATAGAGTCCCTAAAAATAAGAAATAATGGTTTATCTATTACATTACTTAGTTCTCTTAGTACTCGTGGGTGTATGCCATCCGGACCCGGAGATTTATCTATTTTAATCTTATTTAGCCGGTTTCGCACCTCTTCTTGGGTTAGATTGGTGACCCTTAATATAGGGTTTTCATTGTTTCTTGGGATTTCACGTAGCATTTCATTTTCCATCGTGAATACCGTGGAGAAGAAGGTGTTTAATATGTTAGCCTTTTCCTCGTCATCTACAACCATTCTTTCCTCACTATTTTTTAAGGGGCCTACATTTTCAGTTTTTATTCTTTTACTATTGATATAGTTGAAGAACAGTTTGGGGTTAGTTTTACTCTCCTTAGCAATGTGCTTCTCTGTTTCCTTTTTGGCAGCTTTAATTAGTTTTTTAGATAAAGTATTTTTCTCCCTATAGTTTTTTAGAGCTTCAATGGTGCCATCCTGCTTTAGTAGTGCAAATGCTTTCTTTTTACTGTTAATTGCCTGTCTTACTTCTTTGTTTAGCCACATTGGGTTTTTCCTATTTCTATTCCTTTTATTCCCACAAGGTATAAACTGCTTACAGTGCCTATTTAGGATGTTCTTAAACATTTTCCATTTATTATCTGTATTCTTATTTCTGAGGATATTGTCCCAGTCTACCAGATTAAGGGCATCTCTAAGCTGGTCAAACTTTGCCTTCCTAAAGTTCAGTGTTTTTGTGACTCCCTGACAAGTCCCCCTAGTGAAAGACAGGTGAAACTGTACAATATTGTGGTCGCTATTTCCTAGATGCCCGACGACCTGCAGATTTGTTATTCTGTCAGGTCTATTAGATAGAATTAGGTCTAAAAGTGCTGCTCCTCTGGTTGGATTCTGCACCAATTGTGAAAGATAATTTTTCTTGGTTATTAGCAGAAACCTGTTGCCTTTATGGGTTTCACAGGTTTCTGTTTCCCAGTTAATATCCGGGTAGTTAAAGTCCCCCATAACCAGGACCTCATTATGGGTTGCAGCTTCATCTATCTGCTTTAGAAGTAGACTTTCCATGATTTCTGTTATATTTGGGGGTTTGTAACAGACCCCAATGAGAATTTTGTTACCATTTTTCCCTCCATGTATTTCGACCCATATGGACTCGACATCCTCATTCCCTTCGCTAATATCCTCCCTTAAAGTGGACTTTAGACAAGACTTTACATAGAGACAAACCCCTCCTCCTCTCCGATTTTTACGATCCTTTCTAAACAGACTGTAACCCTGTAAGTTAACTGCCCAGTCATAGTTTTCATCTAACCATGTCTCGGTTATTCCCACTATGTCAAAGTTACCTGTAGATATTTCTGCTTCTAGTTCTTCCATCTTGTTTGTCAGGCTTCTGGCGTTTGCGAGCATGCAGTTTAGAGGATTTTGTTTTGTTCCAATCTCCTCGCTGTGGATTGTTTTAGAAATGTTCTTACCTCCCTTCTGAGTATGTTTTCCTGGGTCTTCTTTGTTCGAGATAGTGGTGGTGGTGCGGTGCAGTAAATAACGAGGACACCAGGTTGCAGTCTCTTTACCTCTTTACTGAAGGTCTCTGGGTCCTCAGTCCAGAATACGGTTCACCAGGCTGCGCAAGTCCGGCCGGTCCGATGGCACCTCCAGAGTTCTCCCTGCAGGTGGAAATCTGTGCCTTCCTGCTAGCGCTATGTGTTGTGGTCCTCCCCTGCTGTGCTTACGGGATAGTCCCCACAACTGTTGTGTCTGTTTCTCGTGTTCCCTCACAACAACTCGATTAGATGATGTTCTGCTAATCCTCCGTCCCTCCCGGTGTTATGGTTGGGACGCACCCGTATGACGGGTAGGCTCGGAGCTCTTCCGGGACCCTAGAGTCGCCCCTCTCCACAGGTTGCCCCCCAAGTCTGCATAGGTGATTTAGGTGAGACAGCCCGCCTGTGACTGACTGTCCTGCCGTTGGTTTGAAGTATTGCTTGGAGCTAGATATATGAATACTTCCTCGGCGTTCCGGCCGCCAGTTGTGCGCCTCAGTAGGATGTTGCCTCGGTCTTACAGCACGACTCCTACTGGTATTCTCCTTCTTGCTTTGATCTCGTTTCTCACTCAGCACAATATATCTCGCTTCTGATCCTTTCTTAGGGCACCGCCGCTATGCTGAGCAGGCACGGTCCCGTGACGTTCTTTCTTGTTGCCAGGCCTCTGTCAGGGTCCCAAACCTGACAGGGACATTACCAAATCTTCCCCCACAACACCCTCTGCCACCAGGTGTTGTCTGGTTCCAACCCAGTCAGCTTTCTCAACTCACTTCCTGCCTGACCCCCAGTTTACCCACACGGTGAGGAGTGGCCTAATAAATAGCACCCTTAGCTCCCCCTGGAGGCCCGACTGTGAAATGTATTGGTGTATGTGATACCTGGTCAGATGAACTCCTTCAGTGCCATCAGACGTACCATAGCCCCCCTTAGCAGCGGAGCCACAGTACTGCAACGACCAGGACTCTGGGGCGCTGCATATGCTTGAGATCAATGTCCAGTTAAAAGGTCTAATGACAGCTTCAGCTTCATCATAGAAGACATTTCATTTTCTCCATCTGGCCTTCCGTATGCTGCAGGGCCAGAGGAAGCATAAAAACTAGCAATACAGAGTCACTACCAGGATGTTCTTTCAAGGTAATGCTTCAGTCTTCCTCCTCAAGACATACCGCTCATCCATCGATCTGCAAAGTTAGTGCTATTTAATTGCTCCTCACAACTTCTGGGCTTATTCATAAGGTTTTGAGCATATTAAAGTCTACTTTTTTGTGTTATTAGGTCAGTGAAGGTGTATGTCTTAAGAGTTCAGGCATGGAGACCTTCTGTGTTTGGTTTGCTCCTTACTGTGCATACTGAAAGCTCAATGCCTGCGGCCACTAAATCTTGTTGCAGGTGTTTTGAAGTAATTAGAAGATTTTGTGACTACTTTCAAGAATCTGGTGGATACTAGTAACCGTTTCATCTTTCTGTCATATTCTGATAGTGTGGTCAGTGTCCCTTTAACTTTGAACTTGCAAATTACTGTATACTTCCAACTGTATCTCTAAGAACACTCAATGCCTTTGTATCTTATTGCACCATTTTCCTTGTTTGTTCAAGGGAATGATCTCTACACTAAGATTCTTAGGGTAAGTGCACATGCTGCGGATCTGCAGCAGTTTTCCATGCGTTGTACAGTACCATGTAAACCTATGGAAAACCAAATCCGCAATGCACATGCTGCGGGAAATACAGCACGGAAATGCTGCGGTTTATTTTCCGCAGCATGTCAATTCTTTGTGCGGATTCTGCAGCATTTTACACCTGCTCCATAATTGGAATCCGCAGGTGTAAAAACACATGTGAAAACCGCACAAAAACCACAGTAAAACGCAAGGCGTTTTACCTGCGGATTTTTCAGAATCTGCGCGGAAAAAGCCACACATGAATCCGCAACGTGTGCACATACCCTTATAGAAACATGTCACCACTTCAGCATTTTTTACCCACTCCTGATTTAGTGTGACCATAGCCATAGACAGACAGTTACCTCGTCTATATAATCCCCATCCTCCTCACAGTAACCCACCAGGCACAGACATACCATGCTCCTTCCTCAACATCAATCTTACATCAAGTCTACACCAGTATACAAAGCAGGAGGAGTAAAAGGTCCACCCCTCCCAAAGTCATGTCCCCCACTTCTTAGTGCTCAGGGGGTTTCTTTCCCTGTCATTTTATTCAGTATTTGTTTTTATGCATTAACTTAATAAAAATATTTGTAATCTTTAGTGCTGGAATCTCTTCATACACCTAGGATGGATATGTATTTTTCCTTGGTGTGTTGGTGATATATTTATGTAGTGAAATGTCTAGCGTTACAAATTTTCTTTTGGAATATTGTGATTGATAATATAGGTACTGTGTAATAAATGTGCAACATACATTAAATTTATTAACACAACTTATTGTCTTAAATTGTACTAATGTCTCATCTGCACTACAAAATATAAGAATGGTCAAGAAAGAAAGAGCAGAATTTCATGTTAATACATAAGAATTTTCTTTTGTGATGATGTTAAGTATTCAGCTGTCAGTTACCACTAATATAATCCACATTAATAATCAACCAGTCAGATGCACAATAAGGAGACAGAGGCTTTGTGCTGGACTGATGGAAGCCCAGTTTCATCTGTTTTTTTAGCTTTTGTCCTTTAACCTTAGATGGGGGATGGTATAGAATAGGGATTGAAAAGCTTTGTGTGTGGACAAGTGTGTATCTAAATATCTGGCTGAATTTGTTGTATGAACTATTCATCATAATGGACAAACTGGAAATTTGGAGCCACAATTATAAATCTATGTAAAATGTTATGACTAAGAAGGGCACCCCTTCTTTCCTCCTCTTCTCCTTTCTATCCCCTCTCTTATTGCTCCTATTTTCCTTTTTTTTTTCTTTTAAGTTTGTATATTTGAGGTTTTGCTGGGCTCAGTTACCATTTATACTTTGACGGCTAAGGTTAAGTTCCTATGATGAGTTTTTGACACTATATTTTTGCTGTACAAAAAACACTGTGCATTGCAGTTCCAAACAAATCTAACCTAATATAAAAGCATACTGCATAGACACACACCAGTAAATTAAAGAGGTTGTCCACTACTTTAGCATTGATGATCTATCCTCAGGATCATAAGGTCATCAATGTTAAAGTAGTGGACAACCTCTTTAATAGTAAAACATGTAAATTACAAAGGGTACTTAGTTTACATTATTTTGTCAAAAAAGCGTTAAAGCCAATTTTTTTACTCTAGTAATTCACCTCACTATGTGCAAACAGGCCTCAAAATGGACAAGGGGCAAAAACATGATCAGTGTTTTAAAACCTACCTGTGGAAAGCTGAGTAGAAATGTATTAGTTGTGGAAAATCTGCAGGTAAAAAACACATATACATTTTTAGTGTATCTGTACTGCAGAAATGCACTAAAAATCTAAAGTTTAAAAATAAATGCATGTGAAAAATCACTGGATGAAAAATGTTTCTGTCCACTGTATATACAGTCAGTGTAAAGATGGCAGATACTGGTGATGCACTGTATATAGTCAGTTGTATTATTCTAGTGCCATTTTCATCAGTTATAAAAATAAAAAAGACCTGTGCTGTACACGGAACAGAAAAGTGGAAATGCAAAACATTACGCATCTACCATTCCACAATTTGAATGCATTTTACTTTATTAGCAAGAGGAACATTAAAATTATGTGATGAAAATCATTCAAAGGGGTTTTCCAATGACCAAGCTACATTTTAATTAATAGAACTTGGAATAATAATAAGTTCCAGAATTGGATGTGTTTAAACAAATGTTCCTGTGCTGAGATAATCTTATTAATGTGCCACTGTTATGTACTGTGTAAAGGTACCTTCACACGAAGCGACGCTGCAGCGATAGCGACAACGATGCCGATCGCTGCAGCGTCGCTGTTTGATCGCTGGAGAGCTGTCACACAGACCGCTCTCCAGCGACCAACGATGCCGAGGTCCCCGGGTAACCAGGGTAAACATCGGGTTGCTAAGCGCAGGGCCGCGCTTAGTAACCCGATGTTTACCCTGGTTACCAGCGTAAAAGTAAAAAAAAAAAACAGTACATGCTCACCTGCGCGTCCCCCAGCCTCCGCTTCCTGACACTGACTGAGCTCCGGCCCTAACAGCACAGCGGTGACGTCACCGCTGTGCTTTCACTTTCAGTTTAGGGCCGGCGCTCAGTAAGTGTCAGGAAGCAGACGCTGGGGGACGCGCAGGTGAGCATGTACTGTTTGTTTTTTTTACTTTTACGCTGGTAACCAGGGTAAACATCGGGTTACTAAGCGCGGCCCTGCGCTTGGTAACCCGATGTTTACCCTGGTTACCAGTGTAAAACATCGCTGGTATCGTTGCTTTTGCTTTCAAACACAACGATACACAGCGATCGGACGACCAAATAAAGTTCTGGACTTTATTCAGCGACCAGCGACATCACAGCAGGATCCTGATCGCTGCTGCGTGTCAAACTAAACGATATCGCTAGCGAGGACGCTGCAACGTCACGGATCGCTAGCGATGTCGTTTCGTGTGAAGGTACCTTAATAGAACTTATTATTATTCAAAGATATATTGATTAAAATGTTGATTAAAATTAACTTTGTTTGTGTGAAAACCCCTTTAAAGCAAACTTGTCTGCAGGATTGTGCTCAGTAAATTGCAAACAGTGTCAGGTTGGCACCATTATACTAATTAAAATGATACCTGAGTTGATTAAATCCATCTTGTGGTTGTTTTAGGGTATGTTCTCACAGTCAGGAAGTGGCAGCTCTTTCGACACAGCATATGTCCATTCTGTCCAAAGCGCCCCCGGCTTTTGTACACGCGGTGATTCCGCTTGTGTTCATTGAACCATGCGGAATCACTGCGTCTAATACATTGGACGGGAAATTTATCTTGAGGAGACTGAGCGCCTCCGCAAGATAAATTGACTGCTGCGGTCTCGAAAGATGCGCCGCATGTCTGTCTCCGCAGGGAGGCCGGAGGTGTCCCTGCACGCATAGTAGAGATAGGATTTCTTCAAATCCCATCCACTATGCTGTAACATCTGGCCGCTGCGGGTTGGACGCTGCAGACGTACGCAGCATTCAACCCGCAGCATTTCCTGACCGTGGGAATATACCCTAATCTGTATTTTTTTATAGTTAATTCGATTCTCGTGCTTCAGAGCAGCATGTGGGTGGGACTTTATGTGATGCTCTGGCGGGCTTCATGTGGTGCTCTGCTTACATATGCATCTGTATGGGCTTATCGCAAGTCACTGATCCCTCACTGACCTGCCCGATATTTTACATACTGCACATCATATTGTGTGGTTAAAAAAATATATATATTTATCAAAAAACAGCGCCGTGGCGCCTGCGCAGTAGCATCTATCGCCGTTAGATGCTTCTGTGCAGGATTCGACAACATCTTGATGGAGCTGATTTTTTTCTCCAGCAAAATGGTGGCGCCGTTTGGCTATTAGCATCTATCACCGATATAAGCTTCTGTGCAGGCACCGGCGCCATCTTGATGGAGCCCTATTTTTTTCTCCAGCAAAATGGCGGCGGCGCTTGCGCAGTAGCATCTATCGGAATACCATTTTAATGAATGTTAATTTTATTTTTGTAACCCCTCAATAGTATATGCAGTATGTAAAATACGAGGAGGGTCACTGAAGTATCAGTGACCCTTCATAAGCCATCAGTATGAATTCCTAAGCAGAGCACCACATAATGGCACCCCCCACAGGCCGCTATGGAGCACCAAAATCTCATTAACTGAAAACTTCAAATAAAAATTAAACAACCACAAGACGGATTTCATCAACCAAGGTATCATTTTAATCAGTATAATGGCGCCAACCTGACACTGTCTGTAATTTACTCAGCACAATCCTGCTGACAGGTTCTCTTTAATATTTATATATCAGTGGAATTTTGAGCCTGTTCAGGTTGTCACATGTGTTTAGAATACACATTGAGAAACCCACGTGGCCATATTTCCAGCTGGCTACAGCAAAGATCACCAGTGAATATTATTGCAATATGATCATCCAGTTATGCTGGTTTGTGGTTAAAGCACTGTAAACATGTTTGCATGATCTACAATATTTCATGGCTAATCTGTTATTTTTTTATTTCAAGGGTCAAAAAAGAGTGCCCCATAACCCTCAAACGATGAGTGTTTTTCTGCAATAGATACAATAAGAATTTTAATTGAAAGGTACAGTGATGTACAGCATCTTTCTAATACTCTGTTCATACTGGCATTTTTTTTTAGTTGTATTTCTCATTACAACAAAACTGAATTCATCTGGAATACAGATCTATGACTTTGTGCCTTATTGATCAGAATGGTATCTGTCTGACGTCAATTTTGAAAGAAATAGATAACAGGGTGCTAAATGCGGCAATTTATTATGTAATTCCTCATGTGGTGGTTGACATTTTTATTCACAAACTAAAGTCAGTGGGATTAGAGATCTTCCACTCTCAGAAATGTCTAGCAGCTGCTCTCTCCCCACCACCCACTGCTATAAGAATGCAGACTCTAATAAGGGGCTATGCATGTTTATAGAGGAGTCAGGAGAGACTGTTGACTACCCTAGCTGCTGTTCTTCTTCAGGCCCAAAACACACAATAGAGGTGTATACATGGTGCCCGGGTGGAGTAGCTACTCTGCGTACATATGGTGCATTCATAATACTTCATTTATTTTCCAGAAATAATTCTTCTAGTTTAGGAAAGTTCTGCAATATAGTAGGCTTCAAACAGCTTGTTTTGAAATGGGAAAAAAAGCTTTGTTTTAGAGATATAGTATATGGTGGTACAGCATAGTCCTATAGTCCTATATGGGTGCTATATTTTGGCTCCATACAAAGGCTCAGGCTTTGACAAAGGTGTCCTGTTGAAACAAGTAGCCAATCAGGCTGTCTACTCTGCATTTGAACTTTTAAAGATGTCTTGAATAAAAAAGGATTGTTTCATGGGGTCTCCATTAATGTTAGATTTTGTTTTGTCTTGTTTCTTGGCATCTAAAAAAATGTTCTACATGTTAACCCATTATCTACCAATGTCCTTTTTTTGGGACGCCTAATCTTTAGCTTCTAGCAGCTAAAATTTTATAATTTTTATAATTAGGTCCAATTTTTAGTGTTGTGTTTGTAAAGTGAATGTTTTCAAAATAGGAAATCATGTTATTGTCATTTTTAATTGAATATTGGGACGCCCTTTTCTGAAAAATCCGTACTTGTAAAAATTTTAATTTGGCAAGTAATGGGTTAATAGAGATGACTTATAATAATCTGGTAATAAGTATATGTTATATATAAGGTTTTGGATTGTATTTTAGCTAACGACAGGTTGCCATATACTGCAATAATTCCTATCGGCAGAATGCAAGCAAGAGCTTTCCTGCCAGTTTGACCCTACAAGTGTCTGCTGGGTGATGACAGGGTAACATTTGTCCTCCTTCTCCATAATAAACACACAATTCTCCTGATTTGTTTGACATGTTGCCTTTGTTTGCCAGGGGCAGTGTGCCATAAATAAACATTAGATAATGAAGCCTTCTTAAAGTGTACCTGCCATATGTTTAGCCATGTGTTTCAAAGCTGCAAGCTATGGAGCATCATCAATAGGATGTATAGTTTAAATTTGTTCTACCAATTATACAAATGCAGGCCAACAAAAAATCAGGAAGTCTGCTAAGGAGAATGAGCATTTTTACAGTTTGTTTTAACGTTCAGGTTTTTTTATGCAGTTTTGAACGGAAAGATTGAGACTTCTTTTTCAAAAACAGCATCAAAAATCTAAATGTGAAAACAAGCAGGCCTGAGTGCTATCATTTCATAATGCTGAATTACTCTAATAAATAATTACAGTGCAGAAAATCCATTCTTATCAGGAATTTTCCATTATTGTTGTCCTAAAGCAAGCAAATGTGTACTGACATTTATTGAAACGGATGCCAAGTTGCGTTTCTAGCTATATTATGGAGGCTAGGATCCTTGGTTAATGTGTACTTGCTATTTATTATCTTGTTGGTTGGGCCAGAAGGGCACTGTAAGACCTCTTTCTCACAAGTGTATTTGTCATTTAATGGAACCAATGGGGCTAGTCACATGGACTTTTTTCTCGTGTCCGTTCTTGAAAAACAGAGCACATGATCCATTTTTTGAAAAGGATACAACCATAAAAGGGAACCTGTCACCCCCAAAATGGAAGATCAGCTAAGCTCACCGGCATCAGGGGCTTATCTACAGCATTCTGTAATGCTGTAGATAAGCCCCTGATGTATCCTGAAAGAGGAGAAAAAAAGGTTATATTACACTCACCCAGGGGCGGTCCTGCTGCGGTCCGGTCCAATGGGCGTTGTAGTCCGGTCCAGGGCCTCCCATCTTCTTATGATGACGTCCTCTTCTTGTCTTCATGCTGCGGCTCCGGCGCAGGCGTACTTTGTATGCCCTGTTGAGGGCAGAGCAAAGTACTGCAGTGCGCAGGCGCCGGGCCTCTCTGGCCTTTCCTGGTGCCTGCACACTGCAGTACTTTACTCTGCCTTCAACAGGGCAGACAAAGTATGCCTGCACTGGAGCCGCAGCGCGATGACAAGAAGAGGACGTCAGCGTATGAAGATAGGAGGCCCCGGACCGTGACGCCCATCGGATCGGACCGCCCACCCAGGTGAGTATAATATAACCTCTTTTTCTCATCTTTCAGGATACATTGGGGGCTTATCTACAGCATTACAGAATGCTGTAGATAAGCCCCTGATGCTGGTGGGCTTAGCTCATCTTCCATTTTGGAGGTGACAGATTCCCATTAAAATGAGGGCAAAATATTTGGCACTGAATGAGTTCACTTTATTTAAGTCCAATTGGGTGTTTTCACTGGGGTGTGTACTTCTTCTCCCTCCATTAGTTTCTATCTGATAACACCCACTTGGACGTAACTCGTTATTTGCCATGACTTTGATTTCTTATATCTCTGCAAGGGAGAGGCGAAATTAAAAAAACCCAAAAACGTTTTATTCTGCTCTGCATCCACTATTGTCTTGTGTGTCCAGTTCCACATCTAAAATTTGGAGAAAGGTCCTCTTTTTAATCCATGAAAAGTACTTTAAATACATATGCATCAGTATTATTTTCTATTGAGCAAACATGGATTCATTTGAATGCAAAAACACGGATCAAGTACTGAGGAAATACTGATACATCTGGTTAGTTAAACATCCATATTGCAGATCCATAATACAGACCTATGATAATTAGCTTGTGTGCAATAGGCTTTATAGTCAGTGCCTTCTCATGAAAGGCTCTTACTGTTATGCTGCTCCTCATACTTTACACTGCAGTTTTGCCATCTCAAATTCATTGATGTATATAAACAAAATCCAGAAACTCAGTGAATGAAGTACTGATTTCTGTTACAGTAATAATAATATTAAAATTTTCAAACAGTTAAAATATCAATTTTAAAGAATTCTCGGTAATTGGTACTTACATTGTCTTGAAAAAGTATTCATACTCTGTGAACTTTTCCACATTTTTTAAGTTACTCCCTCAAACTTAAATGCATTTCACTTGGATTTTATGTGATATACCAACGCAAAGAAGCAAGTATTTGTGATGCGTAAAGGAAATTGTATATGGTTTTCTAAATATTTTTTAAAAATATAAATCTGATAATTGTGATATGCATTTGTATTCATCCCCCTTGAGTCAATACTTTGTAGGACCATCTTTCCCTGCAATAAGTGCTGTAAGTATTTTGGGATATGTCTCCACCAGCTTTACACATCTAAAGTCTGAAATGTTTGCTCATTTTTTCTTTGCAAACTACCTCTAGCTTAGTGAGATTGGATGACGAGAGTCTGTGAACCGCAATTTTCAAGTCTTTCCACAGATTCTCAATAGGATTTAGGTCGGGACTTTGACTGGGCCATTCAAACACATAAATACACATTGATCTAATAAGGGTACCGTCACACAGTGCCATTTTCATCGCTACGATGGCACGATTCGTGACGTTGCAGCGTCGTATAAGTATCGCTCCAGCGTCGTATACTGCGGTCACACGTTGCAATGCACGACGCTGGAGCGATAATTTCATGACGTATTTGCGATGTAGAAGCCGTTGGTTACTGTGCGCACATCGTATACAACCTGTGTCACACAATGCAATCATGCCGCCACAGCGGGACACTAGACGACAAAAGAAAGTTTCAAACGATCTGCTACGACGTACGATTCTCAGCGGGGATCCGGATCGCAGTAGCGTGTCAGACACAGCGATATCGTAAATGCATCGCTGGAACGTCACGAATCGTGCCGTCGTAGCGATCAAAATTGCACTGTGTGACGGTACCCTAAATCATTCCATTGCGGCTCTGGCAGTACAAGTGCTTCTCACTAAATTAGAACATCATAATAAAGTTAATGTATTTCAGTTCTTCAATACAAAAAGAGAAACTCACATATTATATAGAGTCATTACAAACAAAGTGATCTATTTCAAGTGTTTATTTCTGTTAATGTTGATGATTATGGCTTACAGTCAATGAATACTCAAAAGTCATTATCTCAGTAAAGTAGAATAATTAACAAAAAACACCTGCTAAGGCTGCCTTACTGTTTAAAAAGGTCCCTTAGTCTGTTTCAGTAGGCTCCACAATCATGGGGAAGACTGCTGACTTGACAGATGTCCAGAGGTCAGTCATTGACACACTCCACAAGGAAGGTAAGCCACAAAAGGTAATTGCTAAAGAAGCTGGCTGTGCAAAGAGTACTGTAACAAAGCATATTAATGGAAAGCTAAGTGGAAGGAAAAAGTGTGGTAGAAAAAGATGCACAAGCAACTGGGATAATTGCAGCCTTGAAAGGATTGTTAAGAAAAGGCTATTCAAAAATTTGGGGGGAGATTCACAAGGAGTGGACTGCTGCTGGAGTCATGACTTCAAGAGTCACCACACACAGACGTATCAAGGACATGGGCTACAAGTGTTGCATTCCTTGTGTCAAGCCTCTCAAGACCAATAGACAACACCAGAAGCATCTTACCTGGGCCAAGGGGAAAAAGAACTGGACTGTTGCTCAGTGGTCCAAGGTGTTGTTTTCAGATGAAAGTAAATTTTGCATTTCATTTGGAAATCAAGGTCCCAGAGTCTGGAGGAGGAGTGGAGAGGCACACAATCCAAGCTGCTTGAGGTATAGTGTGAAATTTCCACAATCAGTGATGGTTTCGGGAGCCATGTCATCTTCTGGTGTAGGTCCACTGTGTTTTATTAAGACTAAAGTCAGCGCAGCCGCCTATCAGAACATTTTAGAACACTTTATGCTTTTCTCTGCCGACAAGCTTTTTGGAGATGGAAATTTCATTCTCCAGCAGCACTTGGCACCTGCCAAAATACCAATACCTGGTTTAAAAAAAATAGTATTAATTCGCTTGAATGGCTAGCAAACTCACCTGATGTCATGTCCCACGACTTGGGAAATCATTCAATGTTTGCATTGTTTGTGTTTTATCCTTCTTTCTAGGCAGAAGTTTGCTTTTCCCTGTATTTTGTCCCAACTCTCTCACTGTAGTCCTGTGATGTATGTTTGTTCACGCCCTTATTCTCCATTTTGTCATCATCACCATATCTGTATGCATCCTACTGCATGTACTCTGTTGAATATTCCTTTTTACCTGCTACTTTCATCATAATACAAGAATTTCGGTTAAAGCAATCCTCTTTTCCTGGAGTCTTCTTACATGAGATCGTGGCTGAGTTAAGCTATCTGATAAATCGGTATGAACGTGAGTACAGGTCAATACGGAAGCGCCCAAAAGAAAGGCCTATCCAGGCACCACTGCGTTCTACATATCCATGAGTCAGAATAGTAAAAAGGAATAGCCTGCCTTCAGAGACAGTAACTCAAGGTCTGTGCTGAACCTCAGTGGAAAAGGACATTTCCCAGATACACAGTAACCCAGTTCCCAGCCAGACCCCAGTGTGCATAGAAGCACACACTGCAGATAAACAGTGAGAAGTATAACCCTCATCATCCACTCATCCTGCCTGCAAACAAATCATGTCTGAAGCGAGGTATACAATGTCCCTACCAGACTTACAAACACAGGAAAGAGACCTAGATCCCCATCCACCAGCTAGTGAAAGAGGAAAACGTACAGTTAAACCTACATGGAAAGTCATGGAGAATTTAGAGACTGAAAAATGTGTTGTATATAGTGATGTGTCTTCACTATGGGAGAAAGTGCTGAGTCACATAGACACTGTATCAAGGCCTGCTTCTCATGAGTTACCACTAGAGGGAGTCCTAGAACAATTATGCACAGCATACCAAAGGTATATGGAGAAGACTGACCAATACATTATTCTCCTGAAGAAACTGAATCTGCCAGAGACTTTAAAAGAATTGCAAAGTTTCCAGCAGCTTAATTCTGAAAGGGACTGCACCGTACGTGACATTAAAACCAAGATAGAGGCTAAAATTGCACGGACACCAGATGCATCATCTCGCTCATCCAAATCGTCTAAGCACTCAAAACGCTCATCTAGGTCAAGTTCATCAAAATATTCCACTCTCAGCCAGCAGCTTATAAGGGCACGTGCTAAGGCAGAAACGTCTAAGATACAAGCAACCTTTGCGCAAAGGAGAGCAGAAATGGATGCAGCCACAGCACAAAAGAGAGCAGAAATGGATGCAGCCACAGCACAAAAGAGAGCAGAAATGGATGCAGCCACAGCACAAAAGAGAGCAGAAATGGAGGCAGCCACAGCACAAAAGAGAGCAGAAATGGAGGCAGCCACAGCACAAAAGAGAGCAGAAATGGATGCGGATGCAGCACGCAAGGAAGCTCTGGAGAAGGAATGTGAGCACGCAACAGCCATGGCGGAGTTAAGGATCCTGGAGCGAGCTATCAGTGGGAGTCAAAGAGACAGCATCAGTTTGTGTGAAGTGGAGGCGGAGGACCCTATTGAACGCACAAGAGACTACGTGCTAAGCCAAAATGGCGAACAGCAGATCATCACTAACACTTCTGATGGCGTTCATGCTTCTCCAGGACACCAGGATGCCGATCAACTTACAGAACCCTACACTCAAGGTCAGTACAATGCTCCCAAACTTGAACTTCCTTCGTATTCCAGTATGCGCCAAGACCCTGCATCTCATCAAACTCCACAGGCTATTATCTACACGCAACCCAATATACCGGCAGGTCATTATACTCTCGACAACCGCACAGTGCCAGCTCCGCATGTAGCAGAGACTATACCCACCAAACCGGTTGCTGGACTAAATGCATATGCCACTCCATACTTACCCACGTTTCAAGTCCAAGACGTCTCCACTCCTATGTACAACACCGCTCAGCCCACATTCGTGCATCCTAAGTCAGAAAGAACAGACATGTCCGACTTCGCAAGGTACATGATTCGCCGCGAACTTACTAAAACCGGTCTCACAAGGTTTGACGACCAACCTGAAAATTACAGAGGTTGGAAAAATGCCTTTAGAACCGTAACTAGTGACCTCGGCATCACTGCTGCCGAAGAGCTGGACCTGCTAATCAGATGGCTAGGACCACAATCCACCGAGCGTGTCAAGAGACTCAGGTCTGTACATATCAGTAATCCAACGGCTGGTCTCATGGCTGCATGGGAAAGACTAGAGAAAAACTTTGGCAGTCCAGAAGCCATAGAGGACGCACTGTTCAAGCGATTACAGAGTTTTCCAAAGATATCAAGCAAGGACAGTTCAAAGTTCCTAGAGCTCAGTGACTTGCTGTTAGAGCTCCAGCTGGCCAAGGCAGACACCCACCTACCTGGCCTCAGCTACCTGGACACTGCTCGTGGAGTAAATCCCATTATCTCCAAGCTACCGTACAACGTGCAAGAAAGGTGGACTACACTAGGGTCAAAATACAAGAAAGACCATCAAGTGTCATTTCCTCCATTCTCCTACTTCTGTGAGTTTATAAAAGACGTGGCAGAGCGCAAGAACGACCCAAGCTTTTCTTACCAAGAATCCAGTGGCCCAGCTTCACCTCCTTCTAAATACGTCAGCGCACGCTCGAACGACAGAAACCGCAGAGGTCCAGTGTCAGTGAAGAAGACGGATATTCTTCCCTTACCAACACCAGCCCCAGACAAGAGTAACAAAGGTGAAAAGATAGAGAACCCAAATCGTGAATGTCCCATCCACAAGAAGCCACATCCCTTAAAAAAGTGCATCGGCTTCAGGAAGAAACCGCTCCAGGAACGCAAGGAGCTTCTAAAGAGGTTCGGGGTATGCTACAGATGTTGTGCTTCTACTGAACACCTTGCTAAAGACTGTAAAACTACAATTAAGTGCATGGAGTGTGACAGTGAGGACCACGTACAAGCACTCCACCCATTCCGTCCTGACTCTACACTTACTCCTTCCCCCACCACGAGCCATGGCGGGGAGGACGCAGCTCAAACTGCAAGCCATACCACAATATCTTCTTCATGCACAGAAGTCTGCGGAGAAGACCTCTGGGACAAGTCCTGTGCGAAGATTTGCCTGGTGAACGTATATCCCAACGGTCACCCAGAGAAAGCCGTGAAGGTGTACGTCCTTCTGGATGATCAGAGCAACCGATCACTTGCAAGGTCAGAACTCTTTGATATGTTTAACTTAAAGGGAAATGCCTACCCTTACACCTTAGGTACCTGCAGTGGTGTTACAGAGGTTTATGGGAGAAGGGCCAGTGGTCTTACAGCGACATCTCTCGAGAACACCGTCGAGATACCGTTACCTACACTGGTCGAGTGCAACCAGATTCCATCCAATCGAGAAGAGATCCCAACGCCAGAGGCTGCTCTTCATCACCAACATCTCAAGGGGATAGCAAACAAGATACCAGCCCTCAACAACAGTGCAGATATCCTGATTCTGCTTGGCAGAGACATTCTCCGGCTGCACAAGGTGCGTCAGCAAATTAATGGACCACACGATGCACCATTTGCCCAACGCTTAGATCTAGGCTGGGTAATCATAGGCAATGTTTGCATACACAAGATGAAGAGACCTAACAACATCTCCTCTTACAAGACACACATCTTGTCAAATGGTCGCAGCACCCATTTCCAACCATGCCCACATCACTACTGGGTGAAAGAGAAAGTGAGCAACACCAAGTGGCAACAGGAATCCTTCAACAACATGAACACACTCCAGTCCTGGGAAGAAAACCTTGGGTCATCAGTGTTCGATTCCACAAGTAATGACAACAAGTTGGCACCCACAAGGGAAGATAAAGAATTTATAAAGGTTATGGATAAAGAATTTGTTCAAGACGACTCCAACAGTTGGGTAGCTCCTTTACCCTTTCGTTTCCCAAGAGTGAGGTTGCCGAACAACCTGCAGCAAGCAACTGCAAGGTTCTCATCCTTAAAGCGTACCCTAAAGAGGAAACCAGAGATGGAGAAGCATTTCATTGACTTTATGCAGAACATCTTTGACAGAAATCATGCTGAACCTGCGCCACCACTGAGGGAGGGAGAAGAATGTTGGTATCTTCCATCCTTTGGTGTCTATCACCCTCGCAAGCCTAATCAGATCAGAGTGGTGTTTGACTCCAGTGCTCAGTTTGAAGGCCTCTCTCTCAATAACCTGCTCCTAACTGGGCCCAACCTGAACAACAGCCTCCTTGGAGTATTGATCCGCTTCAGACAAGAACCTGTTGCCATAATGGCCGACATTCAGCAGATGTTTCATTGCTTCATTGTGAAAGAAGACAACAGAAACTATCTTAGGTTCCTATGGCACAAGGACAACAACGTCAACAATCAGGTCATAGACTACCGGATGAAGGTCCATGTCTTCGGCAACAGTCCCTCACCTGCTGTGGCGATCTATGGACTGAGACGGACAGCCCAGGAAGGTGAGAGAGAGTACGGTTCCGATGCTCGGCAATTTGTAGAGAAGAACTTCTACGTGGACGATGGGCTCAAGTCCTTGCCCACAAGCGAAGATGCAATTGACCTACTCTCCAGAACACAGGAAATGCTATCCACATCAAACCTCAGACTCCACAAGATTATCTCTAACAGTCAAGAGGTAATGAACGCGTTTCCATCTGAGGACCATGCCACAAACCTAAAGGACCTCATCTTGGGTTCCGATGTTCCTCCAACACAGCGCAGCCTTGGTCTACTGTGGGATATCAAACGGGACACCTTCACTTTCCAAGTGTCACCCTATGACAAACCCTTTACCAAACGAGGAGTCCTATCTGTCATAAATAGCATCTATGATCCTCTCGGGTTTGTAGCACCCATCACTATTCAAGGCAAGATACTGTTAAGACAGCTTACGGCCGAGAACACGGATTGGGACACCCCGCTCCCAACTCAGAAACAGCAAAGGTGGGAGGCGTGGAAGAAGTCTCTGAAGTTCTTAGAGCAACTCCAAGTCCCACGTTGTTATTCTCCAAGATCACCTTTGACTGCAATCAGAAGAGAAGTTCATATTTTCTCTGACGCATCTACAGAAGCCATAGCCGCAGTAGCTTATCTGATGACCTTAGGAGCTAACAAGGTACACTGTGGTTTCATCCTGGGTAAAGCCAAGTTAACTCCAAAGCCTGCACACTCTGTACCCAGACTCGAGCTTTGCGCTGCGGTATTGGCAGTAGAAATTGCTGAAGTTGTACAAGACGTAATGAACGCGTTTCCATCTGAGGACCACGCCACAAACCTAAAGGACCTCAACTTGGGTTCTGATGTTTCTCCAGCCACACTTCTCACACAGAAGATTGGAGCTGCTACAGTTCCGCCTGGGAACTTCGATAATAAGGACATTTACAGACGTCAGTGGAGGCAAGTACAACACCTGGCTAACGTGTTTTGGCATCGATGGAAGACCAAATATTTACACTTGCTTCAAAACCGTCACAAATGGCAGACGCCCAGACCCAATCTCCAAGAAGGAGACCTTGTTCTCTTAAAGGATACAGAGGCTCATCGTAATGACTGGCCAATGGGACTTATCACCAAGGTCCTACCCAGTGAGGACGGAAAGACTCGTAAGGTAGAAGTTAAGGTGACAAAAGGGGGCTCTACCCGAACCTTCTTCCGCCCGGTCACTGAACTCGTGCTGCTTCTACGTAAGGAGGATACCACATGAACTGAACATGCTCCTGGACGTTGTTCACGGCGGGGAGCGTTCCTCCTCATTCCCCAGTTTATTGAATGTTGACATTTTCCATTGGATTGAACCCTTAACATTCCCATTGGATTCTGGGTTGGTGGAAGAGTTTGCATGTTTGCGGCTTCCCCAATCTGAAGATGGGTTTTATATACTTGAACTTATCTTTCGGTGTGATCTACGGGTCAACAACAACGAGTTGGACTTAAAAAATCTTTTATGTTTTATTATTGCATGCACGTTTTTCTTCCTCTTGTTTTTTCAGGTTCGAACGACTTCGAAGAATTACGGACATCGTGAAATCCAAGGATTTCAGACGGGGAGTGTCATGTCCCACGACTTGGGAAATCATTCAATGTTTGCATTGTTTGTGTTTTATCCTTCTTTCTAGGCAGAAGTTTGCTTTTCCCTGTATTTTGTCCCAACTCTCTCACTGTAGTCCTGTGATGTATGTTTGTTCACGCCCTTATTCTCCATTTTGTCATCATCACCATATCTGTATGCATCCTACTGCATGTACTCTGTTGAATATTCCTTTTTACCTGCTACTTTCATCATAATACAAGAATTTCGGTTAAAGCAATCCTCTTTTCCTGGAGTCTTCTTACATGAGATCGTGGCTGAGTTAAGCTATCTGATAAATCGGTATGAACGTGAGTACAGGTCAATACGGAAGCGCCCAAAAGAAAGGCCTATCCAGGCACCACTGCGTTCTACATATCCATGAGTCAGAATACCTGACATTAACCCCATAGAGAATCTATGGGTGTATTGTCAAGAGGAAGATGAGAGACACCAGACCCAACAATGCAGACGAGCTGAAGGCTGCTATCAAAGCAACCTCTGCTTCCAAAACACCTCAGAAGTGCCACAGGCTGATCGCTTCCATGTCACGCCGCATGGATGTAGTAATTAATGCAAAAGGAACCCCGACTAAGAATTGAGTGCATTTACTGAACATACATTTCATAAGGCCAACATTTCAGATTTTAAAATCATTTTTCAAGGCTGGTGTAATAAAATCTTCTAATTTACTGAGATAATAACTTTGGGGCTTTCACTGGCTGTAAGCCATAATCATCAACATTAACATAAATAAACACTTGAAATAGATCACTGTGTTTGTAATGACTCTATATAATATATGAGATTCACTTTTTGTATTGAAGGACTTAAATAAATTAACTTTTTGATGACATTCTAATTTAGTGAGAAGCACTTGTATGTTTAGGGTTCTGCTGGAAGCAGGCTCGGACTGGCCCATAGGGTAACAGGGGAACCCCCAGTAGGCCCCTTGTGCAGATCTTGGCCCCCAACCCCTCTGTATAGCCAGTACATGGCATAATTCACTTGATTCACTATGTACAGAAAAAAACAGCGTATCATCATTCATTAACCACACTACCCAGTTTATTAATGTATATGGATATAGGTAAATTTGTGAACACGGGTAGTGTAATATTTGTATGCAGGTGAAAATGGGCCCCTCAAAGTCAATGTTACAGGTGAGCCCTCAGCACCCCAGACCAACACTGGCTGGAAGGCAAATCTATAAACCAGACTCAAGTCTTTTACAGCCAGGTTATCCTCCAGGATTAGCTTCAGGATGGAGCTAAACGCTCCATCAATCTTCCTATCAACTCTAACCAACTTCCCTGTCTCTCCTGAAGAAAATCATTACACAGCAATGACAGCATGATGCTGCCATCACCATTTTTGATGGTGAGGATGGGGTTTTCAGGGGGATGTGCAATGCTAGTTTTCTGCCATACATGGAGTTTTGTATTTAGCCTAAAAAGTTCTACTTTGGTCTAATCTAACCAAAGCACCGTCTTCTATATGCTTGCTGTGTCTAGACATGGCTTTTAGCAAACTGCAAACAGGACTTACAGGACTTGATATGGCCATAAAGGCCAGATTTGTGGAGCATACAACTAATAGTTGTCATACCTGGAAGGTTTGTGTCACAATTACACCCCTTAGTGTGTCTGGAATGCAGTTATTGATGGCTCAGCTGTTCAATTTGGTACAGAGGTGTGCTGAAGCTGTCAGTACTTTCATGAACAGCTCAGTATTCATTCTGGTGCAGGAGCATACTGAGCTGTCTGTGTTTTGATTGACAGTTCGGCCATCCAATCTGAGACTGGGAGGTGCTGGCTGTCTCCAGGTGTTCATTGTCCCAGGTGAATGCTCTGCTACTTAGTTGGACTGTTAGTCCCAGACGTCTGCCAGATGTACATTCAGCTAAGAGTGGTTTGTCTCTTTGGGCTTTGTGTTCTGCTTATTGATCTTTTGTTTCCTGACCTTGGACTTCGTTCTGACCATCTGTCTGTTTAATCCATTTGTTCTGATACACTATCTTCCTGCTATTGTGACTGTTAGAATCTGTTTAGTTTGTGACTATCTGCCATTTTCCTGTGGTGTTCTGGTTGCTGGTCTTTTTCCTCTGGTGCTGGGTTGGTCTTGGGTCTCGTGTTTGTATCACTCTTTATTAACTAGCACCTGCCTCCCAGTCCTTGTCGGACAACAGTGTTAATCTGCATGAGTTCTAGCTTAGTGCTTTGCTTTGTGTTCTGTGTGTATAATTCGTGCAGTTCTGGGACCTCTGTTTCTACTAGTCTAGTTTTTGTTTTCTGTTGGTTTCTGCAACCTTCTCTGTGCCTTCTATTAGGAGGTGACACGTTTTTGTACCCAGTCCTTATGTCTTTCAGGGATCTCCTCCCCCCTATCTATAGGTCTTCACTTGAGATTAACCTAGGATCGTCGGTGGGTCTATTCGCTAGGAATGGGTCGCCCACTCCATCATAGGGTATCAGCCTAGTCATAGTGCAGGGTCAGTTTTCCCCCTTCTACCCTAGTCCTGTGTTGCAGTCCCGTAACAGTAACCTCAGACGGTTACCTAACTACGCCTTTGTTTCTTCCCTCTGTTTATGATGTACCCTCCTGTAAGTGAGGGGCCCGCCAACGCATCGCAAACTTCAACTGGATGTGCATGCTTGGATGCACATTCAACTGAAGTGTACTGTGGCACAAAGACCTGTACTTCACAACACACACTGCCGGCCATTCAAAGACCAGCAGCTGGCGTCGGTGTGCATATGACTGGGTGCACATGGCAGTGATGTCGTGTGCTCCCATCGCTTGCAATCTGAAGTAATCTGCTGGCTTCAGAAGAGGACACCAAACAGTGAGGAAGCAGAGGGAAGGTGAGTATAATCATTTTTTTTCTTTGTAATAAAGAACAGTGGCAGAAGGGGGGAAAGATAGGAGGATGGGGATATACATATACCAGGATATGGGACATATCAGATGTAAATCATTCAGCTGCGGCAATGAAAACTAAGTCTCCGAGTACTTACAACTACTCGGAGGACACCCGAGCGTGCTCGGGAAATCTCTAGTACCAAGTATACTCGCTCATCACTAGAGAACATATCTGAGGATGGAGGTCATATATACCAGTATGGGGCCAGTATGGAGAACATATATACCAGGAGGGAGGAAATATGTACTAAGATGGGCCCAGGATGAGGGGCATGTATGCCAAGAAAGAGCCCAAGATGGAGGACATCACTACATAATGGGGAGGAGTGCAACTTGTATGTCCTTATAAGGTTTAGAACATTGCAAGGGCTGATACATCTGACCAACATGAGACTGGGGGGGGCAGGGTCAAATTTGGGCCCATAGGACTCTCATTACACCACTGCAAATACTTGCTATATTTTGTTGGTATATCACCTAAAATCCAAATAAAATACAGTTAAGTGGGTGTAACATGAAAAAATGTGAAAACGTTCACAGAGAGGAATACTTTCTCAGTGCAATACAGAGCCCCAATGAAGTGGGTCCGTGAGAACTGCTATAATTATGATAAGGCATGAAGATATTTCTGTAACACCATCTTATATTCTGTTACTGTATGCTGTTACAAGTACAACTGATACTCAAATTGGATCACAATCGGACTGGAAAAAAAATTGCAGCATGCTGTGATTGTAATCGGATCGCGTTCGGCAATAGAAGTCAATGGTTGTGATTTAAAAATCTGACAATAGGACATCACTCAAATAATCCAAATGGCGTGAAATTTTCTTGTAAAATTCTCCACTGGACCTGGAAATTGCATTAGCCCAATGCAGGAAATTGTAAGCCAAACCCATCCTGACAACCTATAAAAAAACACCCCTCCACGGAGATCAGAAACATAGCACCTCGCATTAATGTGGAGATCCCAATTGTCTTAGTGCAGGAGTAGCATAAACTCTGGGATAAATAAGATGTGGCATATCAAGATTGCAGCAGAAGGGATGCATCTTAACTTATGAATCAGGAGAAGTCACCCCTCAGCAGATAAACATCGCTGCATCCTAGTCTTCTGAAAGGTGATGGTGGGCCAGAGTACCTCCAAAAGCTTGTCAAATTTAACTACACTCATCCTTGCGTATTTATACAGAGGCGATGGAAGTGTCCTTTTGTTGCTCGTTTGGTCAGAAGTGGATGTATCCAGTATTGCCTCTTCGGAACACCAACAATTGGTTACGGCTCGCCATAGCGCCAGTGAAGTAAGGCTGGGTTCACATTATGTTTACAGCAGCCCGTTCAACACATACGGTAATGGGCTGCTGTAAATGTAAGTGCCGGTATGGCAGCACGCTAGCGCAGATAGAGCATCTGCTAGCTCTATCTGCGCTAGAAGTGACGGACCCGGAAACGCTGCGTCTCATGGTCCGTCACTCAATGACGGCACATCCCTAGCGCACGCCCATTGTCCGCCCACAATGCTAGTGATGCGTCCGACATTGGAGTCAATGGTGGCGTTAAACAGACTACGTTACACCGCGTTATGCCGCTGTTTTACGTAGTCCGTCTAACGGACGCCAGCAACGCAGTGTGAACCCAGCCTTAGATCTGATCGATAGTTTTAAATGTCAGGTAGAATGATATCTTAAGCCACAAAAATACTAACAAGACAACAGGGTTATTAGGAGGGAAAAGACAATAAACCTATATGTGCTCCCAGTATCAAACAAGGAAAAGTGGCCTTTTATAGGTTTTGACTAGTGATGAGTGAATATACTCGTTGCTCGGGTTTTTCCGAGCACGCTCGGGTGACCTCCGAGTATTTTTTAGTGCTCGGAGTTTTAGTTTTCATCGCCGCAGCTGAATGATTTACATCTGTTAGCCAGCCTAAGTACATGTGGGGGTTGCCTGGTTGCTGGGGAATCCCCACATGTAATTAATCTGGCTATGAGATGTAAATCATTCAGCTGAGGTGAGGAAAACTAAATCTCCGAGCACTAAAAAATACTCGGTGGACACCCGAGCGTGCTCGGAAAAGCCTGAGCAACGAGTATATTCGCTCATCACTAGTTTTGACCAAAGAATTACTTAAGTTTATCATGGAAACACATCCGCAGAGACAAGGAAGCAAAATCGCATAACACTCATCTGACTCTCCTGAATCAAAATCGGCCCAATTTTAAAAATGCTAGTGTTTCTCCGGCCTAAGGCTACTTTCACACTAGCGTTTTTTGCAATACGTTGCAATGCGTCGTTTTGGCAAAAAAACGCATCCTGCAAAAGTGCTTGCAGGATGCGTTTTTTCACCATTGACTAACATTAGCAACGCATTTGCGACGCATTGCCACACGTTGCAACCGTCGTGCGACGGTTGCGCCGTGTTGTGGTGGACCGTCGGCTGCAAAAAACGTTACATGTAACGTTTTTTGCTGCCAACGGACCGCCATTTCCGACCGCGCATGCGTGGCCGGAACTCCGCCCCCACCTCCCCGCACCTCACAATGGGGCGGCGGATGCGCTGGAAAAATGCATCCGCTGCCCCCGTTGTGCGGCGTATACAACTCTAGCGTCAGTACGTCGGGCCGACGCTCTGCGACGGGCCGAGTACAACGCTAGTGTGAAAGTAGCCTTATATACGAAAAGGCCATTGTCTGGTCTCACCTTGCAAACTGTCATACTGCCTGTATGTTTTACGCATTTTAATAAATACACAGTGAGTTCTTCTTACATCTTCATTAGATTAAGCACTATTGGTGTTTTCCACTTGTTGGACACATCAGCTGTGTTAGAAGCAGTATTTGATCTCTTCCCATTTTTAATGATAGTACCTAGCTGTTTTCTTTTCTTTGTTTTTGTAAGACATTTTTTATAACCATTTTATATCCCATTATATTGCTTCAAATACAAACTTCTAGTAAGCTTTTACATTTTGTAATATACAGCAATGTGTCACTACGGAATGTGGGATTTATCCTACATTGCTTTTGTTATGTATGTGTATAATCTCTGAAATACATAAAACACGTCTGTGCTGACAGACAAGCTGGGTAGATACCTTATCAAATCAGTTTCCTTATGCATCTACTGTCATCAGAGTATGAAGTGTCAGCATTCCTCTGGTGTTTCTGAAAGCTGCCTATGTTTACCATGCATTCTGCACCAGATACTAGTCACACTTAATTAACTCTGCAATCTTAAGTTCACTTTTATGAGATCACTTGAATTTCTAGTTCTATAACTATGTCTTATATTTTATTGCTCCTACACTTTTTTCTGCTAGACTTTAAGGAAATATGTATTTAATCAGAAAACAAACAGGCAGAAGTTTGAATGCATTAAGAATAACGAGTAATGTAAGTTATTGTCCCATATAAAGCTAATAAAACTTGTTTATATTGCTACAGATAAGGTATATGCTATCCTAAAACTAGGCATCCATGCGATATAGCTGTTGTAGTAACGTTAGTTCTGCCAACATTAGAAAGGAAAAAGGAAGTGAAGGCACTCCAACCCAGAAATAAAAGAAAAAAACTTTATTTCGGCATGTCAAACCAAGTTAAAAACATGAGAAACACCTGACGTTTTTCTGGCGCATAGAAAGCGCCCGTAATCATATCCTATAAACCAAAATCTGTTGGAACATAAGCAAATAATTGCACAAACAATTTAGATGAGATCAGATCATAAATAGCAATATATTCACAAAAAAGGAAATATTATAGTAATCTGTGCTTGGATCTGTGCTTGCAGGTTGCTTTGCACATGGACAATGGTGTGATGTTTCACAATGCTGTAGGAATCATTATTCTATAAATAAGCTAAGCTCAAGAAGTTTATTTTGTGAAAAAAATCCATGCTTTATCAAAAGAAAATAATTTTGATAACTTCCTTACTTGGTTGTTACATATATTAATAATTTATTAGAAAAAGGAGAATTGTTCCAGCTTCTTAAAAGACCAAAATTTTATTATTCAGAATCTTTAAAAAATCATGGCAGGAGACAATGCACACAGACGCATTGTGCATTGTCTCCTGCCAGGTTTTTTAAAGATTCTGAAGAATAAAATTTTGGATTTTTAAGAAGCTGAAATAATTCTCCTTTTTCTTTGATTCCCACACGTGTGACTCCATGACTTCTGTGTTTCTGCACACCACATGCCACCGCAGGTGAGCTGTTTTTTCCCTTTTTCCCATTTTAATATCTATTTGTAGTTCTCTAGTGTTGTATTCGAGCTACTTTATTTTGGAGCACCAGTGTAGTAGTATAGAGGTGAACACTCCCAGTCTTCAATGTCAGGGGGTCAGTGACACAGTAAACCATATTCATGGTGGAAGCAAATAAATGGCTGTCCATAAATATTTTAAGACTAGGAGAAGCCCTTGATCACATAGCATAAGACTCGCTCTCCTTATTACAGCTCTGGCGAATTATAAGAGTTTAGAAAGGTTTATTGTGCTTGGTTGAGCACGCCTCTCTAGATTTATTTGCATTGCTCCTGTCAGTGCTCTACTATAGTTACCTAACCCAGTCTGCAGCCACTCAAACAAATGGAATTTTCGCCATGGTGTTTGCTTATTTACACATGGTATTTATTTAAACTCCATGCCTTTCGAAAATTGTTTCTCTTCCAGTCAATATTAGGAAAAAGTATTAACCTTCTTGTATGTTTATAGTTTTTGTCCCCAGTCTGATAAGAAATAAAAAGCCATGGTATAATAATTATTATTTAGTTTTTAGAGCATCATTAATTCCATGGTGCGGTATATAAGGGGTTACATACAAAATATAACATACATTTTCAATTTATAAGAATTTTCTTCAAACCCAGTGATTTCAGTGAGAGTGGTCCAATCGTAAATCCTAAGATCCACAAAAGTGACATTACAATACAGGATGCCTAGGGTGCTGCAAGGGCCATGTGTTTTAGATTTTTGTGCCCTTTGCTCCCTGTAATCCCAGCTGTACAGCTTAAAATAATTGCTATGCAGTTAGGCTATTCCCGAAATAACTGTCATGCTGCTCAGTCTGACAGATAAGGGACATGATATATATGTCTGACTAGTTGTACAATTCCAAGATCAGTTGTTTGGCCCCTGACTGAATACATAGCTGCAAGCTCCACTGCTGCTATATTTCATTTTTTAGAAGATAACTGCATAGGGTGGGTTCCTGGTGTTATCTATTAGAAACAGAAAAACATAATTCATGCCACATGGACAGATCATTTGCACTAGTATAAATACTTTCAACTAACCAGTCCAAACATGCAGGAAAACATTACCTGAGTTCATTTATTGTATAAATCTACAATATACATACAGCTTAACCCTTAACATATAATGACATGCAGTATCTGTCATTGGATGCTCAGCTGTCATGTGCTGGAAAAAGTGCAGGCTCATCGCTGGAGCCTGCACATTTTCTGGTTTTCCCTCACATGACAGCTAATTTGATCAGCTGTCATGTACCCCTAACTGCCACGGGTAGAATCGTGATCCACCCGCGGCTGTTAACATGTTAAATGCCGCTGTCAAACTCTGATGCCAACCATCCAGAAATTCTTGAACAGTAAAATGACAACACTTTATTGACCCAGTTCGTAAAAAAACAAAAATTGATTTGTCTTTGATTTTTTTTTTCAAAGCTGGAGAAACTTATACAGATTGTTATAACTGTAATTATCATTTTATAGTTCACAGTGAATGCAGCTGATGTTTTCATTTCAGAATTATGGGCTGTAGACATTATATATCAATTAAAATCTAAATGATTTGTTATGGTTTTACAATGTGTCCATATAAAATGTTGGCAGTTAGTGATTTTTTTATAAGCTGTCCAAAAAATAAAAATCCAATTGATAACCCTGCCAATAGCCAAGCAAAAACAATGCCATTTGATGCCAATAACTTAAAACTGGGGTCTAGTTCTCATGGAATCATTCATAAAAAGCCTTACTGCTGATATACTGAACAAAAATATAAACAGAACACTTGTTTTTGCTCCCATTTTTCATGACCTGAACTCAAAGATCTAACACTTTTTCTATGTTCACAAAAGGCCTTTTTCTCTCAAATATTGTTGACAAATTTGTCTAAATCTGTTACTGAGCCTTTCGCCTTAGCCAAGATAATCCATCCATCTCACAGGTGTGGCATATCAAGATGCCGATTAGACAGCATGATTATTGAACAGGTGTAAAAGGCCACTCTGAAATGTGCAGTTTTACAATATTGTGGTGACTGGGGAGGGGGGTTGTTCAGAAAACCAATGAGTATCTGATGTGACCACCATTTACCTCAGTTAGTGCAACACATCTCCTTTGCATAGAGTTGATCAGGTTGCTGATTGTGGCCTGTTGAATGTTGGTCAACTCCTCGTCAACAGCTGGATATTGTCAGGAACTGAACAGGCTGTTGTATACGCCAATCCAGAGCATCTTAAACATGCTTAATGGGTGCCATGTCCGGTGAGTATGCTGGCCATGAGAGAATTTCGCACAGCCATTGAAGAAGAGTGGACCAACATTCCACAGGCCACAATCAACAACCTGATCAACTCTGCAAAAAAATGTGTTGCACTGCGTGAGGCAAATGGTGGTCCCACCAGATACTGACTGGTTTTCTGACCCCACGGGCACTCCCAATACTGTAAAACTGCACATTTTAGTGGCCCTTTATTGTATTCAGCCTAATGCATGCCTGTGCAATAATCATGCTGTCCAATCAACATCTTGATATTCCACACCTATGAGGTGCTCATTAACACAGATTTAGATACATTTGTGCACAATATTTCTGAGAAAAAGACCTTTTGAGTACATAGAAAAAGTTTTTGATCTTTGAGTTCAGCTCATGAAAAATTGGAGCAAAAACAAAAGTGTTTGGTTTATATTTTTGTTCAGTATCGTATATGTCATATTTGTACATTGACAACAACAAAACTTAAAGGGGTTATCTGGAACTTTTTTTACCCTATGGGGCTAAGCATTTACCAACAGGTAGTTGTTAACTTCCTGCCTGTTCTGCCCTGCAACAATATCTCCTATCTCAGAGAAGGTACGTACAGCTTCGTCAGCGATCCTCCTGCTTCCTTTGACATCATGCCGACAAAGCAACTCCTTCTCTTCCGCTCTCTTCTGTCATCGGGGCCTCACTCACAACATCCTTCTAATTGACAGCCAGCTCAACCTGATACAGCAAGCATGGGACCAGCTGTTAATCAATATGATGTCGGCAGTGACACTCCATCGAAGGAGCTTGCCACATTTTTCTTTGGGGTATAGGAATGTAGAAATTAATTTCGTAGGAGGGAAATTAGGGGTCTCAATTTATTTAGCCGATCATAGTTGGGGTCAGTTCTTGGGGGGGCTTGGGAATTGTCATCGAAGTGGAGGAATCTCATCAGGGCTTCATAACGGACTCGGGACATGACGGCTGCAAATACAGGGGTGCTGTGGACAGCTTTGGTTGCCCAGTAGGAGCAGAGTGTGTGTGTTTTTTTTTAACTAAGGCTGCCGTCAAACTAGCAGTATTTGGTCAGTATTTTACATCAGTATTTGTAAGCCAAAACCAGGAGTGGGTGATAAATCCAGAAGTGGTGCATATGTTTCTATTATACTTTTCCTCTATTTGTTCCACTCCTGGATTTGGCTTACAAATACTGATGTAAAATACTGACCAAATACTGCTAGTGTGACGGCAGCCTAAAACCATGTTCAGGGTAAGGCCTAAGAAATGTTTTATTTCAGGGACATCTGTGGGGATCCAGGAATGGGAATGAAAGGCAGTGAGTTTTTGGAGATATATTGTCGGGCATATAAGTTTGTTTGGTGGGCGATTAATTCTAGGACTTCTGGGTAAGGCTGCTTTCACACATCAGGTTTTTTGCCGGATGCCGGTTCCGGCGTCGCGCCGCATCACCGGATCCGTTTTTTTTTTTTTTTTTCAGGAACCCGCATGGCAACCGGATGAGACGGATCCGTCTCATCAGGTTGCCATCCGGTTCGTCCGGTTTTCTTTCCGTTTTTTTTACGGATCCGGCTGGTAAAAACGCCCCCTGAAAGGTTAAAACGTTGATTGGTCAGCTTAAAACTATATATACAGTGTTCCTAACATCTGTGACGGGTTGGAGAGGAGCAAGATACAGAGCAAGATGGATGGCATTATTGCAAAGATTCTGCAGAACAACGTGGATTTCATCACAGAGGTGAATCGATTGAAAGCAATTGTTATTGAGAAAGAGCGAGAGAGACAGCGTGTCATGCGTCTGCGACGACGCCGTTTGTGGATCCACCCCATCACGGCACAGAGAATGACCCGGGGAGTCTTTTCCACTTTGTATATGGAGCTTCGAGGTGACCCTGACAAGTTTTTCAGCTATGTCCGGATGAAAGCGGAGAACTTTGATATATTGGTGGAGCGGGTTGAACATCTGATAAGAAGGAGTGATATCTATTGCCAATTCTCCATTACCCCGGCAGAGTGTCTGATGGTCACTCTTCGGTAAGCATTCTTTTTGAATCAACTCTTGTAGGGCACTTTTGTTGATATTTGGAATTTACAGTAATTACAGCCTTGCTTTTGTCCACAGATTCCTAGCAACTGGTGAATCCCTGTCTTCACTACATTTTCAGTTCAGACTGGGCATTTCAACCATATCAGGAATAGTGAGGCACACTTGCCGTGCACTGTGGGACTCTCTGCATGAAGAATACATTCCACATCCCACAATGCAGACATGGTTGGAAGTAGCTGACAGATTCCTGGAAGTGTGCCAGTTTACCAATTGCTTGGGTGCGGTGGACGGGAAACACATCCGTATTGTGAAACCGGCTGGTTCTGGATCTCAGTATTTCAACTACAAGAAGTACTTTTCCATAGTGCTGATGGCCATTGCTGATGCGGATTACAAATTTGTAGCGGTGGACATTGGGGCGTATGGCCGTTCTAATGATTCGCAAGTTTTCAAACTGTCTTCTATGGGGCGGCATTTATATGGACAAACCTTTCAATTTCCCCCCCAAGACCACTGCCTCAAACCTCTGAGCCACCAATGCCATTTGTATGTGTTGGGGATGAAGCTTTTCAGCATTCCGAGCATCTTTTTTAAACCTTACTCCAGACGTGGTTTAACCAATACTAAAAGAATTTTCAACTACAGACTCACACGTGCAAGGAGAATGGTGGAGTGTGCGTTTGGGATCCTAACCGCCAAATGGACAGTTCTACTCACATCCATTAACTTGAAGACAGACACTGTGGATGAGGTGGTGAAAGCGTGTGTTGTCCTACACAATTATGTTATATCCAAGGAACAGCTTTCCATTGAGGACCACTCTTCCGAAACCACCTTGACGGATTATAGCAACCAAACATACAGAAGTTCTGCCACAGTTTCCAGAATACGGGATCACTTTGCAGAATATTTTATTTCACCCCAAGGAAGAATACACTGGCAGGATGAGAGAGTTTAAACACTTTGTATGTACCTAGTAATAACTGTAACCTTTACCCATGTTGTGTACCTGTTGTTTTTACCTTTACCCATGTTGTGTACCAGTTTGGTTTTTACCTTTTACCCATGTTGTGTACCTGTTTGGTTTTTACCTTTTACCCATGTTGTGTACCTGTTTGGGTTTTCCTTTTAGCACTGTTGGGTACCTGTTTGACTTTAATTTTTAACCAAGATGTGCATCTGTTTGGGTTGTACCCAAAGTACTTTAGCTGTTACCAATAAACCTTGTTTAACAAAAGTGTTATTTGTCCCTAATGAATAAATACAAGAGAGTTTTCAACCAAAAAAATGTATTAACATTATTAAACAACCAAAAAAACATACAGGTAACTAAAGGTTTTCATATGTCGGGGTGGAGATACTGTCGGAGGGACTGTCGGATAGGGACACTTCGACAGTGGAAGTGTGGAGAGAGGAATGTGGTGGTAGTGAGGAATGTTCTATAGTAAGGGGTGAAGGAGTGGAGAAAGCTATTGAGCGAGTGGACAAGAAAGTGGGATTTGGGTCAGGAATTTGGTAGGATGGAGGGGTGTAGGTAATGTTTTGTGAGGCAGAAGGAGTGATGTGTGGAGAAGATGTTTGGGAAGAGGGTGATAGAGGCTGTTGGAAGTGGGCAGGGAGAGGAGGCGAGGATGAAGTAGATGGGAAGTTGTATGGGTCGGGATCATCATATGGGTGGGAAGGGGCACGGGCGGGAGGATGGTAGTGTGGATGGTGGGAAGGGGCACGGGGCTGGTAGTGTGGCTGGTGGGAAGGGGCACGGGAACGCTGTAAGTGTTGTGGCTGTTGGGACGGGGCACGATGTGGATGATGGTGAGGTGGGCGGGATGGGGCACGGTCAGTTAGGTGGTACGGGTCAGGAGGATGGTACTGGCTGTAGTGATGGACAGTGGAGGAAGGGGGGGCAGTTGGAGGATGGTTGGAAAGACTATCTGCTCTAGAGGCAATGAGCGCTAGAGTAGACTGGCAGGATTCCATTACTTGCATCTGCTGAGAAGTAGATAGCGTCTCCATTTGCTCAAGCACCGACTGAAAAAAAGTGTTGTTCGGTGACTGTCTTGCCTCTGAACGCATCGTTACCAGAAGTGTATGCATCTCGAGCATACTTTTATTTATGAAATTGAAACCTGCAGCCATTTGCTTGGACAAAACTTTCAGACAGTTCTGGAACGATGCGTTCAGGTGCAAGAACTCGGGAGCATAACTATGTACCTGACCCCTCTGCCGAAACAGGTGTACTAGAGGTGGCTGCAGCAGAGGGGTGGGGTACAGGAAACGATATATCCTCACCAGCAGATACATGCAATGGAACCGGCCAGGATGCTCCAGCGCTCGTGGATGGGACAGAGGGATCCGATGTGTGGGAAGGTGCAGAGTGGGAAGGTGCAGAGTGAGAAGGTGCAGAGTGGGAAGGTGCAGAGGGTTCCTCACTGTCAAAGTGTCCCTCAGTGGCGGCCTCCTGAGGGATCGCCCCAGAAGGGTTCACCTGTGCTGCAGGCTCCCGAGTGCTCCCGACGGTACTGTGGAAAAAAAGAGAAAAACAAACAATTAATATACTGTCATTGCATGGCCCTGGCTGAAAGAGCAAAAGAGGTTTAGACATGTAAAACATTAGTGCATGTGGTGGGTAATATTTACCTTCGGGTGACCATCGTTGACCTGAGGAACGACAGGGCCCTTGCATATTTGTACGTGCTCCTGCGTCCTCCAGATCCACTCGGGGCCCGCATCTCTTTGTTGAACTCCTTCTTAAAGCGATCCCTGATCGACCGCCACCTTTTCACAATCCGCTCACCTGTTAGAAAAGGAGAAAGACAACTTGGTTAGAAACAGCATTTTAGAATGCATCACCAAAACTGAACTGAGGATACTTACGTTCTTGAATCTGGGCCCGAACATCAAGGTCCTCCCACCTCGGTATCAGTTCGCGGCAGATTTGCTCCCAGACTCGACGGGTCACTGACAGATCAGCATGGCGGCGGTCAGCCATGTTCCACAGCGGCTCCCTGTCTCTGACAAGATCGATGAGGAGATCAATATCAAGACCGACCTCCTCACTGTCAGAATCAGGAGCACGCCGTGAAACCTGTTTGAAAAGAGGAAAAAAAAAATTAACACAAAATTTGAAACATTGCTAACCTCCTCCAAAAAAATTAAAAAAAAACCTACACGGCGACGGCCACCACGAGATTCACGCCGACGACCCTGGGAGCCAATGGAAGGACCTCTTCCTTGAGCACCAGATTCTGAACTCTAGAAGAAAAATAAAAAAAATTATGTGCTTGCTGGTAGCCATTCTATGTGTTGTGTGCCATGTGAAATCTATAATAAGTTTTGTATGTGTTGTGTGAGGTTTGAAAGTATCAGTTTCTATGTGTTTTGTTGTAAGTATCTCGTGTTATGTTTTGTGTGTAGTGTAGGGTGTGTTTCCGCAATACATGACAGATACATACCAATTGTGAGCCCTCTCCGTGTGTTTCTCCACCCCTTCCCTCTTCTTCGGGGAGCACCTCTTCTACTGTGGAGTCAGCTTCATCAGCTTCCTACAATGAAAGATAAAAAAATACATTATAGATTCATACACACTCACTCAAACACACTCACTCACACACACTCACACACACTCACACACACTCACACACACACACACACACACTCTCACACACACACACACACACACACACACACTCACCAACGATGGAGCAAGAGAACTTATGTTCATATTTACCTCTGTGCGTTGACGAGGAGGAGGAGGAGGGCTCCCTGAAGACATGACTGCAGGCCTCAGGCTCTGGGGCAGGCTCTCGGCTCTCTGGCAGGCTCTCGGCTCTGTGGCAGGCTCTCGGCTCTGTGGCAGGCTCTCGGCTCTCTGGCAGGCTCTCGGCTCTCTGGCAGGCTCTCTGCTCTCTGGCAGGCTCTCGGCTCTGTGGCAGGCTCTCGGCTCTCTGGCAGGCTCTCTGGCAGGCTCTCGGCTCTGTGGCAGGCTCTCGGCTCTCTGGTAGGCTCTCGGCTCTCTGGCAGGCTCTCGGCTCTGTGGCAGGCTCTTGGCTCTGTGGCAGGCTCTCGGCTCTCTGGCAGGCTCTCGGCTCTGTGGCAGACTCTCGGCTCTCTGGCAGGCTCTCGGCTCTCTGGCAGGCTCTCGGCTCTCTGGCAGGTTTCTGGCTCCTTCCGTCTTGGCAGGGTGTGGCAGGGTGTTGGCTCTTCTGCTTTTTGGCTGGAAATGGATGAAGGCCTCATGGCCCTGCTTTATATATAGTCCAGGGGGCTGACCATAGGTTTTAGAGCATGCTCAGTGTAAAAAGCCGGATACGGCCACCGGATCCGACTTTTTCCGGATCCGGCGCTTTCCGGCGTCCATAGACATGGATTGTTGCAAAAAGCCGGAAAGGCCGGATCCGGCCTGTCCGACTTTTTCGCCGGAGACAAAAAACGTTACAGTAGACGTTTTTTTCCAGACGCCGGAATCAACTCGATGCCGGATCCGGCATCACACCGGAAGGAACGCTGGGCCATCCGGCGCCAATAATATTCAACGGGGGAAAAGCCGGATCCGGTTTCTCCGGTTTTCATTTCCGTTTTTGGGCGGAAGAGCCAGAATTCGCCTGAAACAAAAAACCTGATGTGTGAAAGCAGCCTTAGGCCGGTTTCACACGTCAGTGGCTCTGGTACGTGAGGTGACAGTTTCCTCACGTACCGGAGACACTGACACACACGTAGACCCATAAAAATCAATGCATCTATGCAGATGTCATTGATTTTTTGCGGACCGTGTCTCCGTGTGCCAAACACGGAGACATGTCAGTGTTCGTGGGAGCGCACGTATTACACGGACCCATTAAAGTCAATGGGTCCGTGTAAAACACGGACCACACACGGACCTTCTCCGTTTGCAGTCCGTGTGGCGTGCAGGAGACAGCGCTACAGTAAGCGCTGTCCCCCCCACTGGTGCTGAATCCGCGATTCATATGTTCCCTGCAGCAGCGTTTGCTGCAGAGAAAATATGAATAATAGTGTTTAAAATAAAGATCTATGTGTCCGCCGCCCTCCCACCCCCTGTGCGCCCCCCCCCCCCCCGCTGTTCTGAAAATACTCACCCGCCTCCCTCACAGTGTTCTGTGCTGGCCGCGCCTTCTACTGTATGCGGTCACGTGGGGCCGACGATTAGAGTCATGAATATGTGGCTCCACCTCCCATAGGGGTGGAGCCGCCTATTCATGACTGTAAATGAGCGGCCCCACGTGACCGCATACAGGAGAAGATGGGGCCAGACCAGGAAGCAGCGACAGCCAACGAGGGAGCGGGTGAGTATTTTCAGAACAACGGGGGGGGGGGCGCACAGGGGGTGGGAGGGCGGCGGACACATAGATCTTTATTTTAAACACTATTATTCATATTTTCTCTGCAGCAAACGCTGCTGCAGGGAGCATATGAATTGCGGATTCAGCACCAGATGCTGGTAGTACGTGTGGTACCCAGCACGGTGCGTGTGGTACCCAGTGGGCACACGGGCGGCACACGTGTGCCACACTGATGTTCACCAGAAACGCAGGGGCACACGGACACGGATAATTCCGGTACCGATTGTTTCCGGTACCGGAATTATCTGGACGTGTGGGACAGCCCTTAATGAAAGTTGGGAAAAAATCAATGGAGGTAAAATTGGTGACTTCTACTCTTATTCCAGGGGCTGCAGAAAAGGGGGAATTTGAGGGGAAAATAAAGAATCATTATACCACAGCGGGAAGGGGGGGGGGTCTGCGGTACTTGGTCCTGCCTCTGAAGCTTCAGCAGTGACGACTGACTCCGCTACCATCGGGCTGGGAGATCCCGTGGAGGAAAAGTCGTCGTCACTGCCTGAAAACTGCTTTACTTCATAGGCAGATTCTGTTTCACTGCTGGAGCAAAGCAGGCTGTATGTTTGCTCCGCGCTGAATGTTCTGCGGGCCATTTTTTTATTAGTGCCGTACGCCGTAAGGCCGTGAGGGCCGTATTTACGGCCTTAAAAAAATATTGAGCTTGCTCGATAAATTTCACGGCTTACAGACACGGGTCCCATTGAAAATCAATGGGGCCGCAAAAACAACGGAAGGTTGTTTTTGCGGTGCACCATGAATTCCATTTTTGCGGATCGCTGGATTTTTTTTTGGTCCCTACTTTTTGCCTACTATTCTAATCCAGAAAAATGGTGATCCGCAAGATTTTTGGGGTAGACCGGGAAAATTACGGTGATACGGCCCACAAAAATGAGCCGCTAAAATCACGGTAACAGAACAATGATCTGGTGCATAAGGTAATGTGGGGGGCTTGGGGGATCCTATTTCTCTCTCCTCTGATGTGTGATCACATCAGAGGAGAGAGAAATTAAATGGAAAATCACACTTTTTTTTTTTTGCGGTCGCTATTATACCATTAACCCCTTTCCGACCTCGGACGGGATAGTACGTCCAAGGTCAGAACCCCCGCTTTTATGCGTGCTCCAGATGTGAGCCCACATCAAAGCCGGGACATGTCAGCTGTTTTATACAGCTGACATGTGCCCACAATAGCAGCGGGTGGAATCGCGATCCACCCACCGTTATTAACTAGTTAAATGCCGCTGTCAAACGCTGACAGCGGCATTTAATTAGCGCTTCCGGCCATCCGGCCAGAAATGTGTGCATCGCTGACCCCCGTCACGTGATCAGGGGTCAGCGATGCATCGGCATAACAACTAGAGGTCTCCTTGAGACCTCTATGGTTGTTGATGCCGGATTGCTATGAGCGCCACAATGTGATCGGCGCTCATAGCAATGCAGCAATTCTACTACATAGGGGCGATCTATGCATCGCTCCTATGTAGCAGAGCCGATCGAGTTGTGCCAGCTTCTAGCCTCCTTTGGAGGCTATTGAAGAATGGCAAAAGTTAAAAAGAATGTTTTAAAAAATATGAAAAAAATAAAAAATATATGAAAGTTTAAATCACCCCCCTTTTGCCCCATTCAAAATGAAATAAAAAAAATCAAACCTACACATATTTGGTATCGCCGTGTTCAGAATTGCCTGATCTATCAATAAAAAAGGATTAACCGGATCGCTAAATGGTAGAGCAAGAAAAAAATTCGAAACGCTAGAATTACGTTTTTTGGTCACCGTGACATTGTATTAAAATGCAATAACGGGTGATCAAAAGAATGTATCTGCACCAAAATGGTATAATTAAAAACGTCAGCTCAGCACGCAAAAAATAAGCTCTCACCAGACCCCAGATCACGAAAAATGGAGTATCAGAAAATTGCACTTTTTTTTTTTTCTTTAGCAAAGTTTGGAATCTTTTTTTTACCACTTAGATAAAAAATAACCTAGACATGTATGGTGTCTATGAACTTCCAATGACCTGGAGAATCAAAATGGCAGGTCAGTTTTAGCATATAGTGAACTAGCAAAAAAGCCAAACAAAAAACAAGTGTGGGATTGCACTTGTTTTGTAATTTCACCGCACTTGGAATTTTTTTCCCTTTTCTAGTGCACTACATGCTAAAACCAATGATATTGTTCAAAAGTACAACTTATCTCACAAAAAATAAGCCCTCACGTGGCCATATTGATGAAAAAAAAAAGTTATGGCTCTGGGAAGGAGGGGAGCGAAAAACGAAAACACAAAACCGAAAAAAGCTGGGGTCATGAAGGGTTTAATAACGACGATCGCAACAGCGGGGTTGGTAAAAACTGACCCAAATCATGTTCCCTGGGGTCTTGGTTACCCCCGGCAGCCGAGACCCCAGAGAAATTCCAACGCTGGAGGGGCACTATAACCTTAAACCTCAGCGCCGTTAAAAACCAGTGCTGTGGTTTAAGTACCCTTAACTGCTGCCGTTAAAAGGTGTATCGGTGATTGTTAAGGGGTTAATTGTTGATAAAAGTAAATTAAAAGGACTGTTTTTAATATGGAAACCAAATTCTGTTGTTTTTATTTCTATTTAACTTCACGTTTTTGTCAGTATTATGTAAATATTTTTTTTCCTTACATGCAGTTCCCGTTGTCTGACATTGTGCTTTAATAATCTGTTATTATGTAGTGGAACACCTTTAAGATGCAATTAAAAGTGAGTGAACACAAGTCTACCATGCTTTTGTGTCTGCCTAAAAAAGATAGACAGCAGCGGAATAGAGGCCAGATGGAGTATAATGGCAAAGTCTGCCTCAGTATACTGATTGGTCCCATCAAAGGTTCCATCTAAACCTCAGTTTTAAGGGATTTGGATGGAAACTCAGGCTCAGTATTGAGCATACAACACTGTATCAATGTGAACCAGGCTGTCACGCAGTGACTAGGAACTGTGGGAGCCTACCTGATCCCTCAAACTAGGGGGCGTCCTAGTCTATCCCTGTTCCCTGGATTACCATGGAGAGTGGAGACGCCGGGGCCACGTACCTTGCTATGCTCCTATCTTAAACCTAATCTGCTCCATCCCCTACCCAGGGAAGTGTGAGGCTGAAGTGTATAAGATTACTCTAACCAGACAGACAAGGGAAGACAAACCACAATCATACAAATATACTCACAATAATAATAAAGTGGATTACAGGGGAGGGATAGGGAGGAGAAACCAAATTGAAGAGGATGAGGATAGACATGCAAACCAACTACAATTAGAAATCTTCTCAACAACTCTCCAACCGCCTACTCCAAATGCTGAATTTCTCCTCCACCATCTAACCAGGAAGTAAGAACTATCACTGGCAATTCCCAAGTGCCAGTGGTGAGCATATATATAAGAGGGGAGTGTCCAACACAGAACAGCTGAACTGATTAACCCTTGCAATGACAAAGCAAGGACTACCTGCACTGTGTAATAGGATGGTGAAGCAGTTCTAATCAGTGCAGGATTTTGTGTGACCAGACACTGCGATCTACTGGCTCCTCTATGTTGTGGTATCACCATGACCTTAGGCCTTAGGTGCATTCACTTATTGAATGTTTTTGACATTCATTAGGGTATGTTTAGCTGGTCTGCTCAACAAAACGATGGTCCTGTTAATTTGTATGGAGAAACAACAGGCTGTACATACTGTATGTTCAGGATTTTGAACGTCTTTTAAGCGCTTCAGGCATTCAAAGATGCTAAGGGTTTAAAATAAAGTGACTTGTACATACATTCTTCTGTTATTTTCTTCTAGGAACACGCGCAATACCTGGAAGTCAATAGGAGGGCTAAAAAGTTACCAGCAAGATGAAGGGTGTCTGTTTTCTTCATTTTGTAATGGATTTAAAAAAAAGTCCAGTAAAACATGTGGAATAAATGCTGAAAAAAATGGTTAACTAAACACTTGTGGAAAAAAAACTATTGAAACAATGCAGTGTCAACTAGGGGTGTACATAGAAATCATAGGGCCCCAAAGCAAAAGTTCAAATTGCCACCCACCCACACAAAAAATATTAGGCTGAGTAGACATGGTGATATCTCCCAACTTTTATAAACAGAGAGAGATACATGTATTGTGGGACGTACCTGGTAATTATACCACTATTGTAGCCCCTAAGGGTCATTAGAACATGGCATCTTCATAGAAATATATGAAACTGTCATGCTACAGTCGGGAGACCCACGGCCAGTCCATGCATTGCAGTCCATGATTGGACCAAGATCCACGAACATCTGCATGAGCCCTTAGGGGCTACAATAGTGGTATAATTATTATATCAAGATCCATGGACATCTGCATGAGCCCTTTTTCACCCATGATACTCCTTTTGTGGCCTTTAAGCAAAATATATCCACTGCATTCATTTTTTCGAATAGCTGATTTAACCATTATATAACCATTGTTATTTAGCTGAAAAAGTTAACTCCACAAAGACTTTAAACAGAAAATGATAATTTTCTGTGTAAATCCTTTCATGGCATTTATAGAGTATGATTCTCCAAAAAAAATCCCACCTATACACACGCAGAATACAGGGTGGGCCATTTTAATGGATAGACCTGGGTGGGACATGTATATGGATACACCTAAATAAAATGGGAATGGTTGTTGATATCAACTTCCTGTTTGTGGCACATTAGTATATGGGAGGGGGAAAGCTTTTCAAGATGGTTGGTGACCATGGTGGCCATTTTGAAGTCAGCTGTTTTGGATCCAACTTTATAAATGGCCCACCCAGGTGTATCCATATAAATGGCCCACCCTGTATAATATCCCCATAGTGAATTCCCCTCACAATTTCACCCTACAGGCCCCTGACTCATATAGTATGATGACTCCGCAGTACTTCCAGTAAAGTATGACGCCACATTAGTGTTTCCGATACTGTATAATAACCCTACTGCATAAAGCCCCTTAGGTGCTTCCTTCACAGTAGGATGCCCCCATTGTTTTTCCCACACACAGCATCATGCACCCCACACAGTAAGATACTCCCACAGGTAGCCACTCAGTATGTTGGCCCCTACAGCCCCCACTCAGCATGATGACTCCCACAGCCCCCAATCTGAATGATGGCCACCACAGTCCCTCAATCAATAAGAAGGCCCCTACAGACCGTCATTTAGTATGATGGCTCCCTTTCCCCCTGATGCAGTATGATGCACCCTTACAGCCACGTCCTACTCAGTTTGATGGCTCCCACAGACAGCCACTCCATATGATAGCCCCACAGCCAACCCCCACTCAGTATGATGGCACCCATAGCCCATCTCTCACTCAGTATACTAGCTCCCAAATCCCCTCACTCAGTATGATGCCCCAACAATTGCCCACTGAGTAAGATGGCCTCCACAGCCACTTCCTCCTCAGTATGATGGTCCCCACTGTCCATTCCCCACTCGGTACGATAGCTACCACAGCCCTTCAATCAGTACGATGCTCTCAATAGTACTGACATTTAAAAATATAATAATAATCTATTTATACAGCGCAAACAAATTTCGCAGCGCTTTACATAGAAATACATGCAGCCGCACACTTCGGTCCCGAGTGCCAGCAGCAGTGCAGGGTATTGATGCGAGAGGCTCGCGTGAGTTTCTCGCATTGCACACGCAAGTGTGACCCCGGTCAAAGAGTCTTTTGGTGCGGACACACTAAGAAACACGCCAAACAAAAAAGGTAGCGTGATTATACCTTAAGGCTTCCATCACACAGAATTTTTTGCTGTGGTTTTTTTCACCTCAAATTTCATGTGCCTCTGCAAGCCTTTTTTTGGGGTGAATTTTCATTCAGTTAACTACTTGGAAGGTAATATGGAAAAAAAATATCATGAGAAAAGCCATATCTTGGGCTGCTGCATTTTGAAAGCATGGACCTAAAAAGTCACAGCAAAAGTGAAGAAATAGAACATTATTGTGCACAAGAGTCACAGAAAAATGCACACAAACAATGGATTTAGGTGCAGATTATATGAAAATGAAAAGGGAAATATGAGTACACCTTCACACGTTCAATATTTGGTCAGTATTTTACCTCAGTGTGTGTAATCCAAAACCAGGAGGGGAACAATCAGAGGAAAAGTATAATAGAAACACGTCACCACTTCTGTATTATCACCCACTCCTGGTTTTGGCTTACACATACTGAGGTAAAATGCTGACCAAAAACTCAAGGTGTGCACTTGGCCTAATTTTTCTTTATTTTTGGTATTTTTAAGATCAGCAGACTTGACGCTGTGGATCTGCAGCTGTTTTCCATGCGTTGTACAGTACCATGTAAACGTATGGAAAACAAAATCCGCAGTGCACATGCTGCGGCCAAAAACGCGCGGAAACGCATGTCAATTCTTTGTGCAGATTCCGCAGCAGTTTACACCTTGTCCTCAATAGGAATCCGCACAAAAAACAGACAAAAACCGTGGTAAAACCCGTGTGTAATCCTCAGTGCGGTGTACCTGAGGATTTTGCAAAAACAGCGTGGAAAAATCCGCACACCAATCCGCAACGTGTGCACATAGCCTATTATAGATCGGACACTTACCGGTGTCCATAAACAAAAACACTGCCAATACCAATTGTAAAAACGCTTGAAAATCAAGACTACTAGCCAAAGAGGTGCACAAAGCAATACAATTTAATAATAGATATAAAGAAGAGACGTGAATGAAAAGTTCCTGTCAGCTACGGCCTGAGCATTATTACACCGAGCTCCTACAGCAAAATCCCATCTGGCAGCGCTGCCAGGAGAATGAGTGGAGTCGTGTAATCCAGGCCAGGATTTGTTTGAGGTCTCGGCTGGGATTAGTGACTACAGTAGTGAGTAATGGAGTCCAGGCCGCATCTTGTCAGAGTCTGGAGGACAGGACTGGTGTCCCTGCTTCAGAGCTGAGAGGTGTGCTCAAACCTCAGAGAGGGAAGCGTGGTGAGAGTCAGAGAGAGTCAGTGTGTGACACTGCGAGGCTGCAGCCGCATCTTCCCGGCTCTCTGCCGACTACTAGAATATGGTGAGTGCCCAGATTACTTCGTGCGTTCCTACATTGGGCACAATGAGTGCATGCCCTTATCGTGGGAGATGGTGTGGGTGCAATCTGCATTGGTAGATTCCCAGCTGAGCTTCACTTCATAGGCATTGAATACTATTCTCCTGTGCTTTCTGGATTATGTGGGGATTTATTCTCATGTGCTTTCTGGATTATATGGGGTCTTATTCTCATGTGCTTTCTGGATTATGTGGGGATTTATTCTCATGTGCTTTCTGGATTATATGGGGTCTTATTCTCATGTGCTTTCTGGATTATATGGGGTCTTATTCTCCTGTGCTTTCTGGATTATATGGGGTCTTATTCTCATGTGCTTTCTGGATTATATGGGGTCTTATTCTCATGTGCTTTCTGGATTATATGGGGTCTTATTCTCCTGTGCTTTCTGGATTATATGGGGTCTTATTCTCCTGTGCTTTCTGGATTATATGGGGTCTTATTCTCCTGTGCTTTCTGGATTATATGGGGTCTTATTCTCCTGTGCTTTCTGGATTATATGGGGTCTTATTCTCCTGTGCTTTCTGGATTATATGGGGTCTTATTCTCCTGTGCTTTCTGGATTATATGGGGTCTTATTCTCCTGTGCTTTCTGGATTATATGGGGTCTTATTCTCCTGTGCTTTCTGGATTATATGGGGTCTTATTCTCCTGTGCTTTCTGGATTATATGGGGTCTTATTCTCATGTGCTTTCTGGATTATATGGGGTCTTATTCTCCTGTGCTTTCTGGATTATATGGGGTTTTGTCAGTGTTGGAAAATGTGAATTCACTCCTCTCTGTTGTGGCAATGCACCACTTACATTAAAATCTGTAGATCTCCCTCCTTTTCCCATTGGGATCATGGTGGAAGTGTCATGTAAGATCTGGAGCTTTGGGAGATCTGTAATTCATTTATCCACTGGATTACCATCCACATACACAAGAATGGCATTACTGGTCCCAACCAACACTCGATGTTGGTTTAGCATTGTCTGTATTGTCTTGTGTGCATCAGTCGGATGCGATGAACTGAATCTTTAGAAAGAATGTAATTAAATGTTCTGGATGGATTTATGGTTTATTGATCCCAGGACAGAATTGTTTTCTTGGCAGTGTGTGACGTCAGGATAGACACCTTGCAGTGATGTGCTGGTCCTCCATCCTCATTATTTGTCCTTTTAGGTTACATGATTACAATCGATTGTTTCATTCTCAGTAAATGTGAAACTATTTATCCAAACCATTCCAGTCATATATATGGGGTTTCCTCTTTTGATGACCATGTAACTTCCTGGTAACAGTACACGGGAATTTCCTTTTAATCTGGAATAATATCCAGAAAGTCTTATTAGATAGAACTAATTTGGATCAAAAACATTAGGCCCGATTCATTATTGAATTTGCCCCTAATTTTATGGTGATTTCAACCTCTCTTTTTTTTTTATAACTATTTTGGGGTTTTCTGTTGTTTTCAAATGGTTCATCAGTTGTGATTTTTTGAAACGTTGCAAAATTTTTGCACAAATGTAATCAAGTCCCCATGGAGGGATTTTATATATTCCCAAAATCTTTGTGCAGATTTTTGTTAAATATTTTAGGAAACGTAACTTCATGTGCTAAAAAGGAAAATTATAATTTAAAAGCAAAATTTAAAGCGCAGTTTTGTTCTTGCGCAAAATGTAATGAATCGTGTGTACGCTATGTTGAGCAAGTTGACATAACAAGGTCAATGAATACCCAGACTGTCCATACCTTCAGCAGGGCAACAGTCACTGGTGTAGAGTCATGGCAGGTGGTGATCTTAAGTGACATGGGCTGGTACTAACCTGTGGCGGCAACATTACTTAGACTTTTAGTTCCCCAGATGCTAGCTCAATGATATTCAGTCCTTGATGCTGAGACCAACAACTATGTGGACAGTATTTCATTAGCATGAGGAAGTCCACAGGTGGCAATACAGAGCAGGCAATGACGTGAGCCCACTATCAACATAACTGCCAATTTGGAGGTCAGATAGGAAGTGGCGCTTCAGTTAGGAAATGTCATCGGGTGTCATGACAGGAGCAATGTTGAGGATATCAAGCTTCCTCGATGGTGCCCTCAGCAGATCATGATCTGCCATTTTCAGCAGCCTGTATTCATTTGCGCTTTGCCAAATGAAGCTGTGATGGCATGGCAGACACCCATATGACAACCAGGCAGCTTATGACATTTCTTCCACATGTGCAAGTCCTCCAATATGTCAGATTTTCCTTTCTGAAATGTCACTTTATGCAGCTTTGGCCATCATCTTCTAAAGTCATGTAACTCGATGCCCACTGGCAATAAGCCATTTTTGTATAGTAAAATATAGCCAAACCAGTGCAATACCTATCTACAGTGGTAGGCCTGGCACAGCTGTGCAGTTCCTCAGGACCAGGACTCCTGGTACTGAAAATCCCCCCAGATCAGAGAGCTGTATGCTGCACATCCATTGAGTAAATGTGAGTGCAGTGCAAGGTGTGATTGCAGCTGGTGTAGTAAACTGGGATGTGCTGGGAAACACAGCAGGCACACCTATGCAATGGGACAGGATTATCACAGGTTGATGTTTGTCACAGGAATCCATTTTTAACCCTTTTTACTGCCATAGATCATTTACACTTCAAACTGATTAGTAAAGTGACATGGTTCCCTCAGTTTGTCCTATGATTCTGCACATGTACAGTAAGCAGCTTTATCTTGGTGCCTGGAGTCTGGGTGGCAAATCATAAGGGCAGAGCTTTCCCATGTTCATGTATGGCAAGATAGTCATACAGCACTGGATAACCTGCCATTCTGGGGGCTTGGAAAGCTAGGTGATATGTGAGAACTGTATTTGTGGATTTATTAGGGCTTGTTCACATGTTGTGTTTTTCCTGTGCGGTTTCCCCAAAAAAAAAACGCTGCAGTTTACGGTGCCAACAAAAATGCATGAACTTTCTGAAATCACATGCTGCTTATTTTTTTTCTTTGCAGATTTTTATCTATCGGAGCGTTTTTTTTTGTTTGTTTTTTCAAATCTGCAGTGTGTCTATTATTTCAGCAGTTTTATGCCTATTCAAGTGACTGGGGAAAAAAGCAAGTAAAAATCTTTAAAAAGAAAAAAAACATTTTTAAAAAAAATGCTTGTATGTTTTTTTTTTTTTTGTTTGTTTTTCGCCAACACTGGGTTTTGTGCAGAATAATCAGCTGCGAATACTGAACATGTGCACATACTCGACTACGGTATATGCACATGGAGGATATTTTTTGTTGTTTGAACATTAAAAATGGCAAGTTTTCTGCTACAAAATGCGGTAGAAAAGCGGTTTTAGAACAGTTTTTTTTCTGGAAGCATTATTTTGCAATGTTTTGATTGGATAGTGCCTAGTATAGAGCATATTCCATTAGGATCATTTTCAGAGAAGTGACATACACACTTTTTTTTTCCATCATGCATTTTTCAAAATCTGAAGCAAAAAAAATGTTCAAAAAACTGAACATATCAACAGCAAAGTGATTTTGCAATAGAAATGAATATGAAGAGTGTTTCAAGTGATTTTTGAGTTTTTCGGAAGAAGATCCTATATTTACGATTCCTTTGTTTAACCACTCCAGCGGTTTTAATTATTGCAGCACTGCACTTAGTCTTCCACTTATCATCCACCTTCTTCGTCTGTTATCGGCGCCGCTCCTCTGTCTCCATCATTTTGAGCTGCCAGATCGCTCCAGTGTTTGCAGGTCACTTTTCAATGCAAGTCTATGAAAGCCTCGCTCAGTCTCTCATGGACTTGCATTGAGAGCTCGTGACCGTTACCTCTTCCGGTCATTAAGAAGTTACGGTGACAAGATGGTGGCCTGGGACTGGCGCGAAGCTGGGACAAGATGAAGACGACGGGTGGTGAGTATACTATTAGATGAGGGATCTTACGTTAATAGCACTGCAATAGAAAAAAGTGCTGGAGTGGTACTTTATTTCTAGCAGGAAATGCTCCATTAAGAGTTCTGTATTCATGAACTATGATTCATTAAAGTGGAAATTAAGAGTAAAGACATCTACCCCTTGCGAGTGCTTCTTTATTAAAACAATAGTAAAATGAATTCATTTTTAACATTATTCGTCCTTGTACAGTGCTAAGTCTGTAATTGTTGCTTTTCCCATTTTCCCCTACAAGCCATTCATTATTGTTTAGCAGCAGCTAATTGGTGCATTCCTATTGTGCTCTGACTGCGCTCAAGCGATTTCCGCCTACCTACATGTGAGAAGTTCACTACACCCCATAGGCATGTCTGAACTACCAGCGTGCATGCAGGTTTTCTGTCATTCCCTGCCATGTTTTCATTGTGAGGTTATGACTTAGCTGGCAGGTGAGAAATTCCTGTAATCTGTCTTATACTGTGCCACAAATATATAGAAAAAAGTGTTAACATTGGAGCACGAGACTAATAGGTCTCCTAGAAGCCTCTAAGATGTATAACCAAAGAAATGTTTTTTGTTGCCTTTCGTCATTGGTGTATTAAACTAATTGGACTAAAGGGTAAAAAAAAAAGGTACTACTGGTTTAGAGGTTGAAATAAAATATGTCTGGCATGCTCCACTAGCGTATATAAAAAAACAAACAAAAAAACATCCAAGTCTCTTGCAGAAAAAAATGGTGATTTTCATCTCGGCGGTTGTCTGTATGGCATCTGTTTTATAGATCAGCAGTTCTTAAAGACAATGTGAAAGAATTGTAATTCCTATGTTAAAGAATTGCAGTGTATCTATAAAAATCGGGTGCTATACTGTTAATCCTTATGGGATCCAATTTCTTCCCCCCCACATCCATAGACTTGAACACGTGAGTATCATCAACGTACAAAAAAAACTTGGACTTGCTATTTATTTATATTTATTTTTTTCTTAGATTTGGTCCGCCAAATAACATCGAAACAGTCTATTTGAATAATATTGATCCAATGGTTTGTGAATTTGGCCTAAGGGGGCAGTCAGACAGCCATATAACATGGAGGTTTATCGCATCACCGTGCACAGGCTGGCCGGTGGCTTTCCTGACCTGAGCGTGATGGCTGCATAGAAATACAAGCTCGGCACAGGAGAGCTGCCGGACAGTCTGAGCTTTGCGATGTGATGGCCGTCTGATTGCACCCTTGTATTGCCTCTCACTATATAGCTCATGTCAGTAAAATAATTCTAACCATGACCAAGGGTGATGTGGGCAACTGTACCGTTTGTACCTGGCATTAGACTGAGTTTGTGCCTTACACTTCTAACGTGGAGGCTTCCGTATCTTCGAGCTATGCCTTTGGGTTCTCATGCACTTGTTTTATTGAAGTCATTGGTGAGGCCAGTGTATTGTACAGTTCTGTTGGCTTGTTACCAGTTTATGGCCCAGTTTATAGATACTTGATTTGTGCCTTGCAAGGCAATTAAGCAGGACTCCTTAGCATTTCAGTTCAGCAATGAAAAGGGGCCTTTTAGGAGCACTTTGTGTGGTCCACTGGCAGATTTGCAAGGGATGCCATACCAAGGTCAATAGTATGTATATGTAAACATTACCGTAAAACTATAGCCTAGCAAGTAAGGTATTTAGCGAATCTAAAAGAAGCACACCCATTAAACGTCTTATACTAGCCAGTGGATAGAATAATATTTGGAATTGAGTCCTCAGTGGTTGATACCTTAATGGCTGACTGAAAAGATGGTAACAAATTGCAAGCTTTCGAAACTACGCAGGTCCTTTCATCAGGCATAGACTAAAAGAAATTCTGGAGAATCACATATTTATGCACAACATTTCAGCTGCATCACATCTAATGTGGTGTACTTAATTGTTTGTACTAAATGTCCAACTGGGGGTCTGTATGTAGGGGAGACAGGGTAGAAACTGAGAACAAGAATGAACTCTCATTGCCACACAATAAGAGAAAAAAGAATGGATCTACCTATGGCAATACATTTTTGCCTCCTCAATCATAACATTATGGACATGAAATTACTTGTATTAAAAGGTAACTTCAAATCTCAGAGAGACAGAATAGTCTGGGAATATAAGCTGATGATGATCTTTGACAGTCTTAGTGCAGGAATGAATGTGTCTACTGGATTTATGTCTTTTTACATCAACTAAGGAACTAAGGAATTTGCCCCTCAGACCGTGTGGGGGGCATCACAACAGAACCAGACCCCAATCCGAGGACAATAAAACATTCCTTATCTAACCACTGGTCCAATATTTATGGACATAACTGTTTATCACTCATGGTAATTCTGCTTCATGTCACCTGTTTTATCCATGGGTTTTTATTTCTGTGATGTTGTGCATAAATATGTGATTCTCCATAATTTCTTTTAGTCTATGCCTGATGAAGAGACCTGAGTAGTCTTGAAAGCTTGCAATTTGTTACCATCTTTTCAGTTAGCCATTAAAAGGTATCAACCACTGAGGACTCTCAATTCCAATTATTATTCTATATAATATAGTGATATGCTTACTGATTGCAGTCTTCCCCAGCTTTCAGTGTCTTGCCGGTCCTCACTCGCATGACTTTTGTTCAGACTGCACGGATCACAACTGGGAGTCACTTTTAGGGTAGGCTCCCTTGAGCGTATAAAACAATCGATCAGTGTCATGCAGAAAAATGGGACTTTTTTTATTCACTTGTCATCCATATGCAATCCGTTTTCACGACAGCAGCTGTTAATCATTTACATGACCATTTACAGATTCCTATGTTACAGAATTGCAATGTATCCATAATTGGATGCTATACTGTGTCTATGTATGACAATCAATCTCCCCCCCCCCCCCCCCACACACACACACACACACACACACACACACACACACACACACACACACACACACACACACACACACACAGATTTAAGTGGGTGAGTCTCATCCCACACAAGGAGGAAATTAGTGCATTTTTTTTTTTTCTCCACACACAGATCCGGTTACTGGAAAAAATGCTCATCTGTACTGCCCCATTAGCCAACATTGGTCCGAGTGGACAGCACTTCGACCAAAAATATGATCGTGTGGAGAAGGTCTCCCAATGTAAGTCTATGGAACTTTGTTCTGACGCTTTATAGACTTCTATTGGAAAAGCGACTTTCGACACCAGTGTCGGAATAGAAGTCATTTGAGTGGAGAGCTACGCTGGAAACCAGGGCTACGCTGGAAACCAGGGAAGATATATATACCGAGGGCATAAAAAATTTCATGGGAGTGTTTCTTTAATACTAGGGTTATATGCTATCTTGAAGCTTGTACTATAGCATTGCATCTAATGATGGTCAGTGGTGGCATTGCTCTGTTATGCTATAGCCTAATAGCTGCTTTGAATTTTGCTCATGCTACGTATGTCAGCATGTAGCCCTTGCCTAAATGTTATTAGTCTCATCAGGCTGTGGTGAGACTGGATAAGTTTCCCATAGTTTGCAGTCATGGTAAGGGTGTCACCCGTAGGTGTAGCTCATTACTAGTCCAGCTTGACTTGTCTGGAAATCTAGTAATCCTTGTTCCTTCTGCTGGGTTATTTATAGAGTCGGCGGGATTATTGAAGCCCCAGCCCTGTGCTGCCATTCTACACAGCTGCTCATGTCGAGGTCACTGCATGAATAGTTTCTGTTGGAGATCAACCAGTTTTGCCTGCAGGTGGATTTGTCGTCTTCTAGGTCTCTGGGTTTTCGTTGTTTATATTGCTCAAGGAACACATTGCTGCATTGTTATTCTTCTTTTGTAATCTATGCTGATTCCGTGAAGTCGGTCAAAGAATGCCCCATATTATTATCCTAAGTAATGAAATCACCAGGGTTCTTCTGACATTACCTACTGGGGAATTTTGTCACTTCTAATCGGTTGATTTACCTATGTGACCATCACTTAAGCCTAGGAAATACAGGTCTCGGATTCCTTTTGGCCAGGGGAAGTCCACGATTAGAGCGGCCGGCCGGGGTCACTTGAGTGCCAAGTTATCGTTTAAACAGTCTAAACAGACTTAATCCTTTTTGCTGGAACATTTAACTAGTTATCCGCTCCCTTTATCTTCTCTTAGGGTACTGTCACACAGTCACACTTTGATCGCTACGACGGTACGATCCGTGACGTTCCAGCGATATCCATACGATATCGCTGTGTCTGACACGCAGCAGCGATCAGGGATCCTGCTGAGAATCGTACGTCGTAGCAGATCGTTTGGAACTTTCTTTCGTCGCTTGATCACCCGCTGACATCGCTGGATCGTTGTGTGTGACAGCGATCCAGCGATGTGTTCGCTTGTAACCAGGGTAAACATCGGGTAACTAAGCGCAGGGCCGCGCTTAGTAACCCGATGTTTACCGTGGTTACCAGCGTAAAAGTAAAAAAAAACAAACAGTACATACTCACATTCCGGTGTCTGTCCCCCGGCGTTCTGCTTCTCTGCACTGTGAGCGCCGGCCAGCCAGAAAGCGAGCACAGCGGTGACGTCTGACGTCACCGCTCTGCTTTCCGGCCGCTGTGCTTACACAGTGCAGAGAAGCAGAACGCCGGGGGACAGACACCGGAATGTAAGTATGTACTGTTTGTTTTTTTTACGTTTACGCTGGTAACCAGGGTAAACATCGGGTTACTAAGCGTGGCCCTGCGCTTAGTAACCCGATGTTTACCCTGGTTACCCGGGGACTTCGGCATCGCTCCAGCGCCGTGATTGCACCGTGTGACCGCAGTCTACGACGCTGGAGCGATACTCATACGACACTGCGACGTCACGGATCGTGCCGTCGTAGCGTCCAAAGTGTGACTGTGTGACAGTACCCTTAGTACGTAACAACGGAGCATCATTTGAGCAAACAATGACATATAATTATTGTCTGGAACTACGCTGCCTGCTTTTTCTCTTTTTGGCAAATGCAACACACAAAAATATTTTTCTTGTGCTTTTTTTAACAATGGATTCAAAACACATGAGGGATCTGTCATAAAAGATCATTTCCTTCTTTAATGAACATCACTTCCATCAACAAAATTGATCGATACTCCGTGTAACATAGGTATGTCCCTTTTGGAAGGCCAACAAAACCAATATTTACCATTCAAGCATGACATGTACTTACCGTATGTCAAAGACCTCATCACCAGGCAAGGGGGTACACATGCATGCTGGCTACTGAATGGGCATACGTGGATATCATCCCATATACGAGCTAATTTTAGATGAAGTAATATACACTCACCGGCCACTTTATTAGGTACACCTGTCCAACTTCTTGTTAACACTTAATTTCTAATCAGCCAATCACATGGCGGCAACTCGGTGCATTTAGGCATGTAGACATGGTCAAGACAATCTCCTGCAGTTCAAACCGAGCATCAGTATGGGGAAGAAAGGTGATTTGAATGCCTTTGAACGTGGCATGGTTGTTGGTGCCAGAAGGGCTGGTCTGAGTATTTCAGAAACTGCTGATCTACTGGGATTTTCACACACAACCATCTCTAGGGTTTACAGAGAATGGTCCGAAAAAGAAAAAAAAATCCAGTGAGCGGCAGTTCTGTGGGCGGAAATGCCTTGTTGATGCCAGAGGTCAGAGGAGAATGGGCAGACTGGTTCGAGCTGATAGAAAGGCAACAGTGACTCAAATCGCCACCCGTTACAACCAAGGTAGGCCTAAGAGCATCTCTGAACGCACAGTGCGTCGAACTTTGAGGCAGATGGGCTACAGCAGCAGAAGACCACACCGGGTACCACTCCTTTCAGCTAAGAACAGGAAACTGAGGCTACAATTTGTACAAGCTCATCGAAATTGGACAGTAGAAGATTGGAAAAACGTTGCTTGGTCTGATGAGTCTCGATTTCTGCTGCGACATTCGGATGGTAGGGTCAGAATTTGGCGTAAACAACATGAAAGCATGGATCCATCCTGCCTTGTATGGAGCATCTTTGGGATGTGCAGCCGACAAATCTGCGGCAACTGTGTGATGCCATCATGTCAATATGGACCAAAATCTCTGAGGAATGCTTCCAGCACCTTGTTGAATCTATGCCACGAAGAATTGAGGCAGTTCTGAAGGCAAAAGGGGGTCCAACCCGTTACTAGCATGGTGTACCTAATAAAGTGGCCGGTGAGTGTATATCATTACACACACATGTAATCTACACATGCTTAGTTTGACAAAATTTGCCATCTTTCTTTAGACTATTTTCTAAGTAATGGTTAGGTGCACATGTCTTCTCTCCAACCAAGAAACATGGTTCAATTATTCTGATCAGAGTGGTATCCGTTTTGGAGAGAAAAAAAATCTACAAAACAAAAATAAAAAATCCTAACCTCCATTCTGTCAGTCCAAGAAAATCTGACTGCACTCTGTCCAAGTGCAGTCCGATGTTTTTTGCTGAGATGAAACTAGATACATGCACAGCCCTGTAGAATGAAAACCACGGATAGCACTTGTATGAGAAAATCGGTCATGGGCTTGAGCTCTAAGATTCAGATGCATATGCTGTAACCTTAAATATCTTTGGCTTTGAACCCTCTCACATTGACCGTTGCCTCCAGACAGGTTGATTGTTCGAAGCAAAACTGCAAAGCAAAATCTTTTGGGACGCCATAGTGGAAGGTCTCATGCTTGTGGCTTATTTTTGACATCTTTGTCATGTGGATACTACCTCTATGTGCAATATACTTTATGAACTGTGGCACATGTTAGAGATATGCTCTTGAAGCTTTGCTTTCCTTTCAGAGACCATACTAAATCTTATGGAGGTACCATAAGGTGCCACATAAAAAGACAATATGGTAGACCCACAGGAACTTGGTTCAGAACCACATACTTGACATTGTGTTAATGACTCTAAGCACCTAAACATCTCAAGGTCTTGAATAGTATGAATGGTCACTGATTTCAGCAAGCACTTATGGTTTTAAACCAGCAAGAGACCCCTCTATATGTTATCTACACCCTTGACCAGCCGCTAGGGATTGTCTGAAGCTCATTGACCGTTTCCAACATATTACTGCACAGCCCTTGTACGTCACACAAGAAGTGCTTGATTTTACGGATGTAATCTAACATGTTAGAGACTTCCTATGGATATGTAAATCGGCAGCGTGGAGTCAGCACAAAATTCCAGACTATGGCAGGTCGATACTAATACTTACAATCCGGTACGGATTGGGGCTGAAATTCAGTCCTGGCATTTGATATCACACAGGCCCATGTTGTCCCCTTCCCCAAGAACCAGATGGGATATATTACTAATATTACCCTGGATGGAGGAAAGGAAGATTTTCTACAAGACCAAATATTTCTAATGATACCCGTGGCCTGCTGGGATAAGTGACGGAGTCAGCAACTTTGTGCTCCATCACAACTCTTAACAGTATGGGTATCTTGAGAACACCGATTCTGTTAACAACGTAGCAGACAAGGCAGCCATGACCAGACAGGCCCTTCTGGCATTTGCCAGAATAGCCAGATGGTCAGTCCGGCCCTGCTTACAATGTTTATGAACAGCAATGTCTGCATTCCTTTGTATATTAACATGTTGCTATAAACACCCATGATAACTGATGCCACTGTATTCTTTCTCCAGTTCCTAATGTTCGACCTGTACCAGCTGCTGCCACTCCTGGTAAAATACCATTAACTTTCTGCTTATGTGGATCATCAAAACCTAGTGTGAAGAACTACCCTGTCACCATTAAAAAGACCTGGAGCAAATGGACTGTGGGAAGGGAAATGTATAAGCATGTGGATACAGTAAGGTTCCAGCTCACGGAAATCCTATTTGTGCTCAGCATGAAGAATATGTTGATAGCACTGACAGCCACAGGGAGTAGTCCATTCATAAAATCCAGGCTGCCCAGACATTGTTGCGTAAAGCTGAATCATTACACACGATAATACTTAATAAAAAAAAAGTTACACAACATTCTGTTTTGTGTATCGTAGACATATTTGTGTTTCCATTAGTTTCACATTTTTACTTTTTTTACATTTGACAGACCAAGCCATTGCAAAACTTTTTCTTTGTTACAATATGTAGGAAACTCTGGCTGCAATACCTGTAGCCAGGCCAAAGTTCACTAGGTGTTTCTATTGCATCCAAGGGTCCTGCGACAAGCAAGTAGCTTGTAGTATCAGACATGGTTGGACTTCTTGCAACTCTCTTGTCACAATTACAATACACTTCAGGTGCCAATGCGACCCCATTCACTTGTGTTGGGCTGCGATGTAGCAGCAACACTTGGCGAACTTTGGTCACACGTGTCGATGCTGAAGTGTAGACTCAACCGAAGGCCACACGTGCACATGTTCAGTATTTGGTCAGTATTTTACATCAGTATGTGTAATCCATAACAGGAGAGGAACAATCAGAGGGAAAGTATAATAGAAACATGTCACCACTTCTGTATTATCACCCACTCCTGGTTTTGCCTTACAGTAAAATACTGACCTAATACTGAACGTGTGAACGTTGCCTAAAGGTGCACAGACCTTAACCTTATGGCCTGTGTAAGATCAGTATATATGTCATTATACCCTTTTTTTGGGGGTTGCATGAAATGGCACAGCCACTTGCTCTATTCTTTGCTGAGGCATGAAGAAAATATTTACGCCATATATACTCTTTAAAAAAAAAAAAATTTTATATTTCCTTTTTTAGCAGGAGCCGATGGGCAACATATCACTCTGTCTACATAATGCAATATATCAATGATATTCATCGGAGGTATACATTGGAATAGCCTACTGAGGATTATCTCCAATGTACACTGAATGGAACTTAAGGCTCTGCTCATACTTCTGTTGCCTGTCAGAATAGCCTAGCATAATGTAGTATTATATCTAATTAAGAGGAAATTACCTGTTCTCTTTGTGTGTAATTGGACAATATTTACAGATCTATCATGTTTGTCATTAATCCTTTAAAAAGGGAAGCTGTGAAGTGTGAATGGAATAAGAAGATTCCAATAATCGGCACTGTATTCTACTCACATGTAAAAAAGCAAATAATAAATAAAAAATAAGCAAGGGCAGGTAATTCAATTACCCGAATGTCTAGATGTATTGTAAGAATTCCCTACCGTAAACGTGGCTTTAAACTGACATACCAAAGTGTCATTTCATAAATTTAAGTCATTTCAATAGTAGTATACATTTGGCCTATACTTTAACCTTTTGAACAGTTTTGGCAAGGAGTGAAAGAGTGTAGAGATGTGTCTGCTGCTAGAACTCTGTGTGGCATTGACCTGGTCTCTAATCTGAGCTGCTGTTAACCTGCGATTTCTGAGGCTGGTGACTTGGATAAACTTATCCTCAGAAGCAGAGGTGACTCTTGGTCTTACTTTCTTGGGGTGGTCCTCATGTGAGCCAGTTTCTGTGCAGCACTTGATGGTTTTTGCCACGGCACTTGGGGACACTTTCAAAGTTTTCCCAATTTTTCGGACTGACTGACCTTCTTTTCTTAAAGTAATGATGGTCACTCGTTTTTCTTTACTTAGTTGCTTTTTTTCTTGCCATAATAGAAATTCTAACAGTCTATTCAGTTAGGACTATCAGCTGTGTATCCACCAGACTTCTGGACAAAACAACTGATGGTCCCAACCCCATTTATAAGGCAAGAAATCCCACTTATTAAAGCTGACAGGGCACACCTGTGAAGTGAAAACCATTCCTGGTGACTACCTCGTGAAGCTCATTAAGAGAATGCCAAGAGTGTGCAAAGCAGTCATTAAAGCAAAAGGTGGCTACTTTGAAGAACCTAGAATATAAGACATTTTCAGTTGTTTCACACTTTTTTGTTAAGTATATAATTCCACATGTGTTAGTTCATAGTTTTGATGCCTTCTGTGATGCCTTCAGAGATCGACTAGTAACATTTACTTCAATACTGTGGTATTGCAGTATATACTATATCATAAAAGTCACACTCTTCTGTGAAGTCCAGCTAGTGGCGTACCTAGAGTCCTATGGACCCTGATGCAAAATTTGGACCTGCCCCCACCCTACCCCTCCAACTTCAACCAGCATGTTGGTCAGATATATGGGCCCTTGTAGTATTCTAAATCCTATAAGGACATAGGTCATGTCCCCCATCTTGGGCCGTCTTCTGGTATATATTTCCCCTGTGTGGGTACGGAAAGTATTCATACCACTTTAAATTTTTCACTTTGTTTCATTGCAGCCATTTGGTAAATTCAAAACAGTTCATTTTCTTTCTCATTATTTGAACACTCTGCACCCCATCTTGACTGAAAAACAGAAATGTATAAATTTTTGCAAATTTATTAAAAAAGAAAAACTGAAATATCACATGGTCATGAGTATTCAGACCCTTTGCTCAGATACTCATATTTGGGTCACATGCTGTCCATTTCCTTGTGATCCTCCTTGAGATGGTTCCACTTTTTCATTGGAGTCCAGCTGTGTTTAATTAAACTGATAGGATTTGATTTGGAAAGGCACACACCTGTCTATATAAGACCTCACAGCTCACAGTGCAAGTCAGACCAAATGAGAATCATGAGGTCAAAGGAACTGGCCAAGGAGCTCAGTGACAGAATTGTGGCAAGGCACAGATCTGGCCAATATTACAACAGAATTTCTGCAGTACTCAAGGTTCCTAACAGCACAGTGGCCTCATAATCCTTAAATGGAAGAAGTATTTTTTTTTTAAACACATCCAATTGTGGAACTTTATTTTTATTCCAAGATATATTAAAGGGAACTTGTCACCCCCAAAATCGAAGGTGAGCTAAGCCCACCGGCATCAGGGGCTTATCTACAGCATTCTGTAATGCTGTAGATAAGACCCGATGTATCCTGAAAGATGAGAAAAAGAGGTTAGATTATACTCACCCAGGGGCGGTCCCTCTGCGGTCCTGTCTGATGGGCGTCGCGGTCCGGTCTGGGGCCTCCCATTTTAATAGGATGACGTCCTCTTCTTGTCTTCACACTGCGGCTCCGGCGCAGGCGTACTTTGTCTTCCCTGTTGAGGAAAAGGTCAGAGAGGCCCGGCGCCTCAACAGGGCAGACGAAGTACGCCTGCGTTGGAGCCGCAGCGTGAAGACAAGAAGAGGACGTCATCCTATGAAGATGGGAGGCCCCGGACCGGACCGCGACTCCCATCGGATCGGACCGCCCCTGGGTGAGTATAATCTTTTTTTTCTCATCTTCCAGGATACATTGGGGGCATGCCAGAATGCTGTAGATAAGCCCCTGATGCTGGTGGGCTTAGCTCACCTTCGATTTTGGGGGTGACAGGTTCCCTTTAATCAAAATGTACGTTGTTCATGGAAAAACCCTTGTAAGGTCTCGCGCACATGGACATTTCATAGTGATGTTTGGTATGGAGCTCTATTTGCCACCCATAGAAGTGCATAATCCCACTCCTTTACATGTAGATTACATATCAAGGCATACAGAGGCATGTCCCATCTCACTCCAAATCTATCGAGTATTTTCTTCTAACAGCAATGTTTATAGGGGACAATATGTCTATACATATCATGCCAAAGAATATTCAATGCGGAGGCCGTTCAGTTCTGTCTGGGATCTGTGCACTGAGCGCTATGGTCATGAGAGCTAAATCCTCATTTGTATTCCTGGTATACGAGAGGGGGTTTGGGGGTTAAAATATGAACATTACCATAATATTGGCCTTGGAAAGACATTTTTAAGGTTTGATTACAATTTTTTTTTAATTTTTTAATATAGCAACTACATATATTGATATCAACTGTTTAATTTTTTAATATAGCAACTACATATATTGATATCAACTGTGAAAAGTCTCTGAAGGCTTAAAACTGGCTTTACATTAGTATCTCTCGGGTGGGGACTAAAAGTAAAAATGTTACACCTCCCCTTTGTCATCATCCTTGTTGATGTTTGGAAATTCCCGAGAGCCAGTGAACCGAGAGCTAAGGAGGTGATATTAATTGTATATTCCCGATTGGACATTCCTGGAAGTTTCAAGGAATTAGGAGGCCTCATGTCATGCTACATCTAATAGAATTTATTCATCAAACACTTCATGGTGAAGCTATGAGTTCACATTGCTTTTTGATGTTTTACCATCTGAAATTTAGTTACGGTATATAGATCATCCTGTAATGTTTGCTGAAATGAGAAATCCTGAGTAATATTTTCCTCAAAATGTAGATGATTTTAGAGAAACTAAAGTCATCTTCTCCTGTGACCTTACACCCAGCATCCCTAGCAATCGGCTACATAAAGGGTAAGTCAGTGAAGGCGCTGCATAGCCGCAACAGCCTGTTTAATTAGTAAAGAAGATGCAATTCTCACTGGGGAATTCATAGCCCCTTCATTTAGTTGATCAGAAGATTAGAGTAGGTCATCAAATCACTTTCATAGATTGACAAAGAGATAACCAGAAGTGATCACTAAAATGATAAACTGTATAGATTTTTTTTTTTTGGTTCAAAGGGTTGTCAGAACGAAGATATATGACCTATTTATATGATTGTTCATCGATAGCAGATCAATGGGGTTCAGACTGATACCTGGTGCCACCTCTAAAAGTGACAGAGCCAGCTTCATACGTTGTGTAGTGGCCTTTCTCGTGTTCTGTAGCTCATTGAGGCAAATGGAAGCTTAGCTGAACATATATGAACAATAATGACATGCTAAGTGTATGGGCAGGGCCGTATTTGCCACTAGGCACTTGAGGGCACATGCCTAGGGCGGGACAATGCGGGGGGCGGCACCTGAGCAAGGTAGTTCTTTTTTTTTTTTTAATTTAAGTCGTGGGTCACCTCCTGACCAGACCGCACCCACCAGCCCCATCTCCCCCCCCCCCCCCCCCCGGCCGCCCGCCTCCCACCCACCCTCCTTGATGACGTCATACTCACCTGCTCCAGCGATGCCTGGTCTCAGTGTCTGCAGCTCGTCCTGAGTGAGCGGTCACGTGGTACCGCTCATTAAGGTCATGAATATGCGCATATTCATGACCTTAATGAGCAGTATCACATGACCGCTCACGCAGGAAGAAGGTGCTGCACCGGGAGTCGGGACAGAGCCAGAGGGATGTCGGCGCAGCCGTGCGGTGTGGGAAAGAAAGGTGAGTATGAGGGACGGGGGACAAGGGATGGGGGGATGAAGGAGGACGGTAAGCTGTGCCATGCAAGATGGGAGTGGGGGCGGTGGGTGGGGGGGATGTTGAGAGATGAGCCATGCATACAGGGGGGGGAATATGAGCCATGCATACAGGAGGGGGGAATATGAGCCATGCATACAGTGGGGGGGGGGAATGTGAGCCATGCATACAGTGGGGGGGGGAATGTGAGCCATGCATACAGCGGGGGGGGAATGTGAGCCATGCATACAGCGGGGGGGGGGATGTGAGCCATGCATACAGGGGGGGGGGGGAAATATGAGCCATGCATACAGCGGGGGGGGAATATGAGCCATGCATACAGCGGGGGGGGAATATGAGCCATGCATACAGGGGGGGGAATATGAGCCATGCATACAGGGGGGGGGGATATGAGCCATGCATACAGGGGGGGGGAATATGAGCCATGCATACAGGGGGGGTGAATATGAGCCATGCATACAGGGGGGGGGAGGAGGATGAGCCATGCATACAAGGGGGGGGAATATGAGCCATGCATACAGGGGGGGGAATATGAGCCATGCATACAGGAGGGGGGGAATATGAGCCATGCATACAGGAGGAGGGGGTATGAGCTATGCATATGGGATGGGAGGGAGATGAGCCATGCATACAGAAGGGGGGGTCAATATACAGTATGGAGCATCATGTGTGGCCATTATACAGTGTTGAGCATCATGTGGGATCATTATACAGTATGGAGAACTGTGTGGCCATTATACAGTATGGAGAACTGTGTGGCCATTATACAGTATGGAGAACTGTGTGGCCATTATACAGTATGGAGAACTGTGTGGCCATTATACAGTATGGAGAACTGTGTGGCCATTATACAGTATGGAGCATCATGTGTGGCCATTATACAGTATGGAGCATCATGTGTGGCCATTATACAGTATGGAGCATCATGTTACATAGTTACATAGTTATTAAGGTTGAAGGAAGACTAAGTCCATCTAGTTCAACCCATAGCCTAACCTAACATGCCCTAACATGTTGATCCAGGGGAAGGCAAAAAAACCCCATGTGGCAAAGAGTAACTCCACCATGGGGAAAAAAATTCCTTCCCGACTCCACATACGGCAATCAGACTAGTTCCCTGGATCAACGCCTTATCAAGGAATCTAGTGTATATACCCTGTAACATTATACTTTTCCAGAAAGGTATCCAGTCCCCTCTTAAATTTAATTAATGAATCACTCATTACAACATCATACGGCAGAGAGTTCCATAGTCTCACTGCTCTTACAGTAAAGAATCCGCGTCTGTTATTATGCTTAAACCTTCTTTCCTCCAGACGTAGAGGATGCCCCCTTGTCCCTGTCTCAGGTCTATGATTAAAAAGATCACCAGAAAGGTCTTTGTACTGTCCCCTCATATATTTATACATTAAAATAAGATCACCCCTTAGTCTTCGTTTTTCCAAACTAAATAGCCCCAAGTGTAATAACCTATCTTGGTATTGCAGACCCCCCAGTCCTCTAATAACCTTGGTCGCTCTTCTCTGCACCCGCTCCAGTTCAGCTATGTCTTTCTTATACACCGGAGACCAGAACTGTGCACAGTATTCTAAGTGTGGTCGAACTAGTGACTTGTATAGAGGTAAAATTATGTTCTCCTCATGAGCATCTATGCCTCTTTTAATACATCCCATTATTTTATTTGCCTTTGTAGCAGCTGCCTGACACTGGCCACTGAATATGAGTTTGTCATCCACCCATACACCCAGGTCTTTTTCATTGACGGTTTTGGCCAGAGTTTTAGAATTAAGCACATAGTTATACATCTTATTACTTCTACCCAAGTGCATGACCTTACATTTATCCCCATTAAAGCTCATTTGCCATTTATGAGCCCAAGCTTCTAGTTTACATAAATCATCCTGTAATATAAAATTGTCCTCCCCTGTATTGATTACCCTGCAGAGTTTAGTGTCATCTGCAAATATTGAAATTCTACTCTGAATGCCCCCTACAAGGTCATTAATAAATATGTTAAAAAGAAGAGGGCCCAATACTGACCCCTGTGGTACCCCACTGCTAACCGTGACCCAGTCCGAGTGTGCTCCATTAATAACCACCCTTTGTTTCCTATCCCTGAGCCAGCTCTCGACCCACTTACACATATTTTCCCCTATCCCCATTACTCTCATTTTATGTAACAACCTTTTGTGTGGCACCGTATCAAAAGCTTTGGAAAAGTCCATATATACTACGTCCACTGGGTTCCCTTGGTCCAGTCCGGAACTTACCTCTTCATAGAAGCTGATCAAATTAGTCTGACATGAACGGTCCCTAGTAAACCCGTGCTGATACTGGGTCATGAGGTTATTCCTCTTCAGATACTCCAGCATAGCATCCCTTAGAATGCCCTCCAGGATTTTACCCACAGTAGAGGTTAAGCTTACTGGCCTATAATTACCGAGTTCAGTTTTTGCCCCTTTTTTGAATATTGGCACCACATTTGCTATACGCCAGTCCTGTGGTACAGACCCTGTTATTATGGAGTCTTTAAAGATTAAAAATAATGGTCTATCAATGACTGTACTTAGTTCCTGCAGTACTCGGGGGTGTATCCCATCCGGGCCCGGAGATTTATCAATTTTAGTTATTTTTAGACGCCGATGTACTTCCTGCTGGGTTAAGCAGGTGACATTTAATGGGGAATTTTTATCACTAGTCATTTTGTCTGCCATGGGATTTTCTTTTGTAAATACTGATGAAAAAAAGTCATTTAGCATATTGGCTTTTTCCTCATCCACCATTTCACCCAGACTATTTTTAAGGGGGCCAACACTGTCATTTTTTAGTTTCTTACTATTTATATAGTTAAAGAATATTTTGTGTGGCCATTATACAGTATGGAGAACTGTGTGTGGCCATTATACAGTATGGAGCATCATGTGGGGCCATTATACAGTATGGAGCACTGTGTGGCCATATTTTTTTTTGTTTATAATTATTGTATATGAAACAGCGTGATCAGCAGTGCTAAATGGCTGTGGTTGGGACGTGGATATGGGTGTGACTAGTTGTGAAATGGGTGTGGTCAGAGGCGTAGCCTAAAATTTGCCACGGCGCACTACGTGCGCCACAAATTTTATACCTCCTTCCCTTCATCAAAAGTTGGGAGGTATGGTACCGCATTTGCCAGATCATGGCAAGTGCTGCAAATCCCATAGGGAATGAATGAGGCCGAACGCAGTGTTGCTGTAAGTGATCCATTACGCGGCAGATGCAGAAAAACTGCCTGATCTGCTGCAAAAGGCGACTTTCACATCAGCGATTCTTGCTAAAGTCACTGCTGATAGTGTCATACTCACCAATGGGGGAGGCAGCGCTAAAAGTGCCTAGGGCAGCAGAAACTCTAAATACAGCCCTGTGCACAGCTGTTGATACAATAATTAGTCCTATTACAATTTTATTTCAGTATTTCTCTCCAGGTATATACATGGATAATGCTGCTATGATGAAACATTTGTTGGTCCACATAAAAGATGTGATCATCCGAAAAACAAACATATGATAGTTATTGGGCAAATATACTTTCGAAAAGTAATTGGAATCAGATGACCGATCATCTGTAAAATGTTTAGAATTGAGAGTCCTCTGTGGTTGATACCTTTTAATGGCTAACTGAAAAGATGGTAACAAATTGCAAGCTTTCGAGACTACACAGGTCTCTTCATCAGGCATAGACTAGTACAAATTCTGAAGAATCACATATTTATGCACAACATAGCACAGAAAAAAAACATGGATAAGACAGGTGGCATGAAGCAGAATTATCATGAGTGATAAACAGTTATGTCCATAAATGTTGGGCCAGTTCTTAGATAAGGAATGTTTTATTGTCCTCTGATTGGGGTCTCTGTTGTGATGACCCCTCATAGTCTGAGGGGCAAGTTCCTTAGTTGATGTAAAAAGACATAAATCCACGCGACACATTCATTCCTGTTATGACCCCAATGGCGAGGGTCTCAGAGATATCAGCAAGTCTGCGAAGTACAAAAATCCAGCTCATAGGGCAGTGGTAACTGGATTGACCATATATCTACTCCTAACGCCAACACTAGAAGTAGCCGGGGAACATGCCTACGTTGGTCGCTAGATGTCTCGCACCAGCCGGAGGACTAACTACCCCTAGAAGAGGAAAACAAAGACCTCTCTTGCCTCCAGAGAATAGACCCCAAAAGTAGGATACAAGCCCCCCACAAATAATAACGGTGAGGTAAGAGGAAATGACAAACACAGAGATGAACTAGGTTTAGCAAAGAGAGGCCCACTTACTAATAGCAGAATGTAGTAAGATAACTTATATGGTCAACGAAAACCCTAACAAAAATCCACACTGGAGATTCAAGAACCCCCGAACCGTCTAACGGCCCGGGGGGAGAACTCCAGCCTCCCTAGAGCTTCCAGCAAGGATAGGATACAGATTAAGTACAAGCTGGACAAAAATGCAAACAAAAACAAATAGCAAAAAGCAAGAAAGCAGACTTAGCTTAATCAAGCAGGAACCAGGATCAGTAGACAAGAGCACTACAGATTAGCTCTGATATCAACGTTGCCAGGCATTGAACTGAAGGTCCAGGGAGCTTATATAGCAACACCCCTGACCTAACGACCCAGGTGAGCATACAAGGGATGAAAGACATACCCAGAGTAAAATCACTAGTAGCCACTAGAGGGAGCCAAAAGGTAAATTCACAACACATTCCACCACTAAGACAGTCAAAGGTCGTCATCAGTTTATATTCCCAGACTCTTCTGTCTCTCTGAGTTTTGAAGTTACCTTTCAATACAAGTAATTTCATGTCCATAATGTTATGATTTGGGAGACAAAAATGTATTGCCACAGGTAGATCCATTCTTTTTTTCTCTTATTGTGTGGCAGTGAGAATTCATTTTTGTTTAAGCTTTTGCCCTGTCTCCCCCACATACAGACCCCCTACGATCATCTGTAGGCGTACAAGGGCCTCATATGGTTATTTCCTATATAGCAAGTTGCTCCTTAGCCATAGGATAGAACAGCACTCCCAGTCCTCATGCACAGCAAATAGGTGCAATGCAACTTGGCAAATTTTGGTCTGATGTATCCACCAAATCTAAATCCAGGGGAAAAATAAGGGAACAGCGTTCCAAATAATGTAACATTATGATCAGTTATGCAACATTTCAACTACACTATAGCTCAATGAAAGCTGTAATATAGCCAGAACCTTGCATCCTAAAATTGATATATTATATTGAAACATGATTTGGAGTGCTACTTCCTTTTTTGAATATCTGTAGGATAGGGAATAATTTACTGATCACTGGGTACCCCAGCAATCCCGGGAATGAGGGACTGAACCCAGGAATAGCCCCTCTTGAATGATGCAGAAGTGTGCATGCTCAACTTCTGCTCCATTCATTGTCTATTTTTGTTAAGGCATGTGCATAACTATGTGGGTTGATCCTTCCTTTAGATAATTTAGGATTTTTCACTGATAACAAGTGGATGGATTTAAATAAAGACTGGCTTAGACGAGAACATGATCAAGAACAATGGTTTGATTATTTAAACATGCCGGCAATCACCCAAACGTTAAGCAAAATTTTAATTCCCTCATTAAAAGAAGTTATTGGTAGCACATCGTCTTGTGGAATCGGAAGGTGTGCTGCTGATAATGATGATATTGTCTGCACAGAACAATCACATTACTGGTAATTGTTTTGTGCATATAGAATTCTGGGCTGCCTGTTTCAGCTGCTGTCTTCATGTGTAGATGCACCTTAAGTTCTACTCAGTAGTAGTTAAGGGGTTCTACAAGCTAAACGTAGTGCTCTATTTATGAGAAGCAGATGACCAAACTCGTTTGCACTCTATTTTCCCCGAAGCTAATCCCATGTATGGAGGCAGGGCTGTGGAAGTCGTGAGTCTGTGTCCGTTTTGGTGGAGTCTGTATAAAATGGACCGACTCCGGCTCCTAAAATATGTAATAAATTGGGTTCTGTAGTTCAGTGCAGGATGTGCTGTAAAGGTTTTCATAAGAATTTGGGAAAGTTATGAAATGTCCTATTTGTCTGTTCTATTCCTGATCTCGACATTTAGTTGAGATGAATCTGTGCTGCACTTTATGTACATGCTCAGTAGTGACCAGTGCTATGGAGTTGGAGATTTGGCTTACCGACTCCACAGCCCTGGTTGGAGATGAGGAAGGCAATTTATTACATATTTTTTGGTCTTGTAGGCTCCTCACTAATTTTTAGGATGAAGTACAATTAGTGATACAAAAAATTACAGATTTTGTGCTTGACCGGACTCCTGCTCTTGTCCTTCTCCATCATTGCGTCATCCCTCTAAAAAAAATATACCGGCATTCTGTACTGAGGCACTTAATTGTGACTGCTCGTACATGCATCCCCCTCCTCTGGAAAAAGGATGTTGATGGGGGGAACTGACTGCTACAGTTAATAGCTCTTTTATGACTGTTTGTATAAAACATGGTTTTATTAGCTCGAATTAAGATCATCTGATGAATATCGTGCCTATATTGAGGAGCACTGAACGTGGGACCTTTAGTCTAACAGCACCCCCGCCATTCTTCCCTTGTCTTTACAGATTGTTTCCTTTCTCTTTTAATCTTTTCTTGAGTCTGATCTTTTATATTTGGTTGATGTAAGGAAACTTTACATTATTCCGCTTTATTGAACAACTGTTGATGAGATTTTAGTATGAGTAATGACCTTGATGTCAAGATGCTGTCTCACTTTTCACAAGATCTATATGGATATTACGTTATGCTATTGGATGTGTATTTCAAATGTGGCACACTCAGTGCCTTGGTTTATGGAATTTAATAAATGAAAATTGAAGAAAAAAAAAGTGAATGAGAAGCTAGTTGTCACGTGACGTCGAACTTTCGAGCTGGCAACAGAGTGGAATCAGGATTCTGCAGTGTAATAATGGCATTGCAAAAGATAGTTTAACATGAAAAATCCCTTAAGTCCAAGATTGTGAATCTTTTCACTTTTTTGTAAGTTTTACATTCTTTATGAAAAAAAAAGCAAAGAATGTAGAAATAGGTGACTGAGTTATTCATACAGTGCAAAAGGTACCTTGGTAAGTGCTCTTCTTTTATCTGCATCATTTTCCCTTGGGAAAAAACTATCTAACCATTTTAAAATATTATTGCTTGTCTGTGGTTAACCTATGAACGTCCTGACATTGGAATGCTTTTCTAATTATGGGCAAATGTTTGCAGCTATGGTTATATATATATGAATAGAACAGGGTGCCATGTGAACTCTTCTCCTCTGACCAGTCAGCGTCTTGGCACGGATTGTGTGCTGGTCCTTTTATTAGGAAGTGTTGTGTCTGCATTGGCGCATATGACACCATGGCTGTATTCACAATGGGTGAAACTTGAGCAGCCGAGATTTTATTTTGCTGGGAGCCAGTATGGAATAGTTTCTGTTTACAGTTAAGTGGCTGAGGGCTTCGCTGCCAGATAATTGACTTTGATAAAGCATGTATCACCTGGGAGAGAAGGGGAAATGGGCAGGATGAAAGCTTCCATACAAATGAGTCATCTAGGGAGTTATTTGGGAGATTCTTATTTCCCGGTTTCCTAAGAGTGAACACAACTGCGACTTGTGACTAAATTGTTTCAGTATTGTTCTAGACTTTTAATGGTAAAACATTTTATGAATCCATTTGCTGGATAATGCCTCATAACGGGGGTAACTACAATGAGCTCTTCTGAGGAACGTTTTACAAGTTGTAACATTTCTGGGTTTTTCTAGAATGGACTGTTATGACGGATTTACCGTAATCACAAATGTCAATAGTGAAATCAGAAAGGCGGTGCAATTTTGTGTATAGGTATAGGTCTCTGGTTTCAGGAAAGAGTATGTCTCCCTTTCAGTCATCTTACATTGAAAACTGTGGGACATACAGAAATGTACAAGAAAGCACATGAATTTGTGAGTGCGGATAGAGATTATATATATATATATATATATATATATATATATATATATATATATATATATATATATATATATATATATATATATATATATATATATATCTCAAAAAAAGGAAAGCAGCACAAAAAACTGAATAAAATAGTGGACTTTATTGCCTGAACGGCTGCTGCTTTCCTTTTTTTGATTATATCGTTGGAGGCCCTTGGATTGCTGGTTGGGAGAGCTTTGCATGACATTTGAGGTATTTTTTGGATGCTGTTCCAATTTTTATATATCGTTAACGATATCGTTGCAACGTCATGCTTTTGGTGACATAGCAACGATCCCGCTAATGATCTCGTTATGTGTGACAGCGACCAACGATCAGGCCCCTGCTGGGAGATCGTTGGTCGATGGGAATGATCAGGACCATTTTTTGGTCGCTGATCTCCCGCTGGATCTGCGAGTGTGACGCCGATCCAGCGATGTGTTCACTTGTAACCAGGGTAAATATCGGGTTACTAAGCGCAGGGCCGCGCTTAGTAACCCGATATTTACCCTGGTTACTATTGTAAAAGTAAAAAAAAAAAAAACAGTACATACTCACATTCTGATGTCTGTCACGTCCCCCGACGTCCACAGGGTTAAAACTGCTTTCGGCAGGAGCGCTGCTAATATGCACGCGCTGCTAATATGCACGCGCTGCTGCCGAGAGCTTCCCTGCACTGAATGTGTCAGCACCGGCCGTAAAGCAAAGCACAGCGGTGACGTCACCGCTGTTACTGCCGGCGCTGACACATTCCGTGCAGGGAAGCTCTCGGCAGCAGCGCGTGCATATTAGCAGCGCTCCTGCCGAAAGCAGTTTTAACCCTGTGGATGCCGGGGGACGTGACAGACATCAGAATGTGAGTATGTAGTGTTTTGTGGTTTTTTTTTTTTTTTTTTTTTTTTACTTTTACAATGGTAACCAGGGTAAATATCGGGTTACTAAGCGCGGCCCTGCAATTAGTAACCCGATGTTTACCCTGGTTACCCGGGTGCTGCAGGGGGACTTCGGCATCGTTGAAGACAGTTTCAACGATGCCGAAGTCGTTCCCCTGATCGTTGGTCGCTGGAGAGAGCTGTCTGTGTGACAGCTCCCCAGCGACCACACAACGACTTACCAACGATCACGGCCAGGTCGTATCGCTGGTCGTGATCGTTGGTAAGTCGTTTAGTGTAAAGGTACCTTAAGACACCGGATCGCAGATACAAACTTATCATTTTACTTAACATCCTATGAATTATGTGCCTGTATAGATGGCTTTAGAGGCTTGATTCTACGGGCAGATTCCTTTTGGCATTCATTACAGGCATAAAATAAAAATGTGGTAATCAACAATCTCGATATAGAACAATGAATTGGAGGGGGGTTTATTCCCCCATCACTTTTGGAACTATAAGGACATCTGCCTACATAATGAGATGTTGTGCAAATGTGTGATAACTTTTAGGCCCACAGGCGAGATTTGATCAGCTCACACATAAGGGTTTGCTCATCTCGAGGCATGTTTACGGTGGCTCAGTGTTGCTTTGCGGTGCTGGGGTCCTGGGTTCCAATCTCCCAAAGAACAACATCTGCAAGGAGTTTGTATGTTCTCCCCCTGTGTGCATGGATTTCCTCCCGCACTTCAATGACCTATTGATACGGAATTTAGATTGTGAGCCCCAATGGGGACCGTAGTGATGTCTGTGAAGTGCTGCGGAATGGTGCTGTATAAGTAAACTAATAATATATTTGGCCAGTGATCATTCACCTGACAGTCATGTGCTATACATGAAAACACCACCACGGAAGTCAATGATTTGCTACAATGGTCATGTGTCCTCACTTTAGGTACCAGCAGTACTTCACAGGCAACTAAAGGATTAAAGGAGTAAGTCATTGTAGTTTTCCCCCCCTTCTTTTACAATATATCCTAACTCGGGGTCAGTTTTGTATATTTGGGATCATCCCCCATCATAAATTAAGTTTATTAGCAAAATTGACAGTGATATTTTGGAATAATCCAATCAAATAACAATTTACGTAGCTCAACACAACTAATATATCAAATGGTTTCTCCAAATACAATATGAAATGCCACTTCTCTTAAATTTTTGGACCACTCTTGACAGCCCAAGAATATTAGTGAAGAGGTCATTCCCTTGAACAAACAAGGAAAATGGTGCAATAAGATACAAAGGCATTGAGTGTTCCTAGAGATACAGTTGGAAGTATAGTTTGCAAGTTCAAAGTTAGAGGAACACTGGCCACACTACCAGAATATGACAGACTAGATGGTGGCCCGATTCTATCGCATCGGGTATTCTAGAATATGCATGTCCACGTATTATATTGCCCAGTCACGTAGTATAATGCTCCATGCACTTATGGCCCCATAGATGCCCCATATAATGCTCCATGCACTTATGGCCCCATAGATGCCCCATATAATGCTCCATGCACTTATGGCCCCATAGATGCCCCATATAATGCTCCATGCACTTATGGCCCCATAGATGCCCCATATAATGCTCCATGCAGTTGTTTATGGCCCCATATAATGCTCCATGCAGTTGTTTATGGCCCCATATAATGCTCCATGCAGTTGTTTATGGCCCCATAAGATGCCCCATATAATGCTCCATGCAGTTTTTTATGGCCCCATAAGATGCCCCATATACTGCTCCATGCAGTTATGGCCCCATAGATGCCCCATATAATGCTCCATGCAGTTATGGCCCCATAGTTGCTCCATATAATGCTCCATACAGTTGTTTATGGCCCCATATAATGCTCCATGCAGTTGTTTATGGCCCCATAAGATGCCCCATATAATGCTCCATGCAGTTTTTTATGGCCCCATAAGATGCCCCATATACTGCTCCATGCAGTTATGGCCCCATAGATGCCCCATATAATGCTCCATGCAGTTGTTTATGGCCCCATAGATGCTCCATACAGCATTGTACCAGATGTAATGCTGCTGCAATAAAAAATAAAAAAAAAATCACATACTCGCCTCTCGTCGCTGCTCCTCAGCGTCCCGTCTCTCCGCACTGACTGTTCAGGCAGAGGGCGGCGCGCACACTAGTACGTCATCGCGCCCTCTGACCTGCACAGTCAGTGCAAGAGGACGGGAAGATGGAGCGGCGCCCGGCGGATGGAACGCGGACAGGTGAATATGAAATACTCACCTGCTCCTGACGCTGTCCCTGCCTGTCCCATGGTACCGCAGCTTCTTCGCGCAGGGCCTGTGGTGACGTCGTGGTCACATGACCGTGACGTCATGGCAGGTCCTGCTCGCGCAGGGCCTGTGATGACGTCGCGGTCACATGACCGTGACGTCATGGCAGGTCCTTGTCGCACACCAAACTTAGCACCGGAACATGCCGCTTGCATGGACCGGTCACCGGAGCGTCGGAAAGGCGGCAGAAGGTGAGTATATAATTATTTGTTGTTTTTTATTTTTTTTATTTTTTTTCACATTACATGTTTTTATTATTGACGCTGCCTAGGCAGCCTCAATAGTAAAAACTTGGTCACACAGGGTTAATAGCGGCGGTAACGGAGTGAGTTACCCGCGGCATAATGCGGTCCGTTACCGCTGGCATTAACCCTGTGTGAGCCGTGACTGCGGGGAGTATGGAGCGGGCACCGGGCAGTGACTGCAGGGGAGTAAGGAGGGACTAATCGGACTGTGGCCATCGCTGATTGGTCGCGGCAGCCATGACAGGCAGCTGGCGAGACCAATCAGCGAATGAATAACCGTGACGGAAGTTGCTGACAGACAGAAGGACAGACAGAAAGATGGAAGTACCCCTTAGACAATTATATATAAATAGATGAAACGGTTAATAGTATCCACCAGATTATTGGAGGTAGTCACAAAATCTTCAAATTACTTCAAAACACCTGCCACAAGATTTAGTGGCCGCAGGCATTGAGCTTTCAGTGTGCACAGTAAGGAGCAAACCAAACACAGAAGGTCTCCATGTCTGGACTCTTAAGACATACTCCTTTACTGACCTAAAAACACAAAAAAGTAGACTTTAATATGCTCAAAACCTTATGAATAAGGCTGGTTTCACACTTGCGTTTTGATCTGCAGCGTTTTAACGCTAAAAAACGCATGCGTTTTTTTTCTATACTTAACATTAAAAACGCATGTGTTTTTTAGCATGCGTTTTGACGCGTTTTCGGCAACGCATGCGTTTTTTGACGCATGCATTTAGTTGCAGAAATGCAGCGTGTAATTTCTAGCGGCATTTTTTTGCCGCAAAAAACCGCATGCGTTTATTCGCGGCAAAAAAATGTATTGCTGTCTATGTAAACGCATGTGTTTTTAAGCACATGCGTTTGCTTGCGTTAAAAACGCATGCGTTTTTATAGAAAAACACAAGAAAACACAAGAAAACCCTAGGGTTACTAGGGATCCTAACTCTAGGGATCCTAACCCTAACCCTTAGGGTTAGGGTTAGGATCCTAACCCTTAGGGTTAGGGTTAGGATCCCTAGGGTTAGGGTTAGGATCCCTAGTGTTACTAGGGATCCTAACCCTAACCCTAACCCTAGCTATTTCTGTTTATAGTGGGTTTTCTAGTTGATTTTGATGATTGGCAGCTGTCACATACTTCTCAGCATGCGTTTAAAAAACGCAAACGCAGAAAAAAATGCATGTAAACGTGGCAAAACGCTGCGTTTTTTCTGCATGCAAAAATGCATGCGTCTAAAAAACGCAGCGTTTGCACGCATTTACATGCGTTTTTTCACCACATGCGGTTTTTTTTTTTAAACGCTGCAGATCAAAACGCAAGTGTGAAACCAGCCTAAGTCCAGAAGTTGTGAGGAGCAATTACAGTAAATAACACTAACTTTGCAGACCTATGGATGAGCGGTATGTCTTAAGGAGGAAAACTGAAGCATTACCCTAGAAAGAACATCCTGGTAGTGACTCGGTATTGCTAGTTTTTATGCTTCCTCTGGCCGTGCAGCATACGGAAGGCCAGATGGAAAACATGAAATGTCTTCTATGATGAAGCTGAAGCTGTCATTAGACCTTTTAACTGGACATTGATCTCAAGCATAACTATTTAGTTGACCAAGGATTGGCTTCAGAAGAAGTCCTGGGAGATTCTGCAGTGACAGTCACCTGGCATGAACATGATAAAAAATATTTTGTGGAATTTGAATAAGGTCGTTGAAGGACGCAAACCCAAGGAAATTGGTGGAGGGCAATAACCATAAAAATGGATTATGAAAGCTGTCCTATTATTTATGATCCATAGATTTGCATTGGTGAGTTTGATCTGACACTCAAATCAATATTGGACAACTCTGTGCTTTTTGTTGGGACCACCAAGTCCAAGGAAAAAATCAGACATGAACTACCCCAGAAATTTTTCTTCATATCACAGTCCTCCATGTTATTTCTTAGGGCGTTTTTCTGCGATCATAGGTATGAGTGATATAAATAATAAACAAAATATCTGTGAAAAACATCGAACACTACAAGAAAGACTGATGTATGAACAAGCCTTCACATTGTTCTTGTTTTTATAATGACAAAAAGCATAAAGTATGTTCATTTTCCTAACAAATCTTATTTGGAAGGGGTTGACGGGTGGGTTCAATCGTTTTGATTGCATCAGTATAAGCTCTGAAAACACCTTTCTCACAGGAATAACTGCTTTGTACATGTAATAACTCCACAGTTGACTCACTATAGGTTTGCTGTAGCATTTATCGATTTTTCTGCTGTGTGCACACTATATCTAGATACTAGTTACATTCTTCAGGCAAAGTTCAGATGAGTATATGGAAAATTGTAAATTTTTCATCTGCATGGTGTTCCTGATACACATTTTTAACATCTCTGACACCAAATGCCTTGCACAATTCAAACCCAAAGTATCTACCTGATGCCAAATGGATTCTCAATATGACATACTTTTTTTTGTTTTATCACACCTGTTGAATTCAGTGGGTGTTTAATCCGATAAATGGATAACATTAGTTCACGTTGCATTTTTTTTTTTTTCCTTTTACACATGGTGCGTGTTGAGAGCCATTCACGCTAGCTAGACAATTGATCAACATTGGTCCATGTGCATTCAGCCTTAGGATTATTACCTTAGTTAATGTGCATTATACCAGCAGCAGGCAGGATTTTGTTCTTAATGTTCCTATAATATGGCACGCCTAGAACAAATTGTACATATAAACCACCCACTTGCTTTGGGATGTACAGAAGATCTATTGTTGAGGCATTCTGCTTAATGAAGCCTGACCTAGTTAGTATGGACGCAGTAAAGGTTCATCTCTATGCATTTATAGACTTTAATTTGGGAATGTTGTGGCAGTAGTCGTGGAGATAATGGTATACCCGTGGCCACATTGGTAATGCACCAGTACCTGAAAACTGAAAGCGATGCCAACCAGTCATCACAGTAAAGTAAATACTTTGATCTTGTCAGGTCCGTGTAGTTATATAGTTTATATACTGATCAGTTCAGTAAAACCGCTTTCTGATCAAGTAAATAACATTGGTCATATCTTGACACTGGCACCATTGGGCTCTGTTCACAGTTCTGTATAGTACTTCTGCTCATCTGCTCTAAACCGAAAAGACAAACTGAATTGGCATCTTGTGCATCCATGTGTCAAACTGAAGAAAAATTTCTGCCTGTGGGACTTTTTTTTTTCCCACTGTTCTAAAAAATAATCAACTAATGGAAAGGAGACTGGATCCATATAAATCAATGGGACCCCTCTGCTTCTGTTCAACACAGGCATGCATAATTCCTCTTGTCTGTTCTAAATGGAACAGACAGAAATAAAAGAGACTAGTGAAAAGAGCTTGTCAGTCCCTGAAAATGAAACAAGAAAAATTGGCAGTAGTAAGGATCTGCGAGACTTTGGCAGGTGCCTACATGTGATGGCTAAATGACTGGATCCGATTATCTCCAAAATAGAAGATCTTCTGGGGTGTTCCCAGTATGCAGTTATTAGTAATTACCAAAAGTGGTGCAAGGAAAAACCGTGTAATGGCGATAGGGCGATGGGCTCATAAAGAGGTAAGGCTAACCTGTCTGGGCCTATCACACCGACTTTGTGCTCTAGCACAACTTGCTTAATACTATGATTGATTGGGCTAAATCATGTTGACCATTGTCCAACTTTGAAAGCTCATACAATGGGAACATGGGCTTCAGAACTGGACCATTGAGCAATGGAAAAACAAATCCCATAATTCTATTTGTTTTTTTACCTAATTTGGATGTATGCTTGCTCATGAGTCAATTACTATTAAAAAAGTTGACACCAAAATGCACTATAGGATTGAGGCAGTGTGATGCTCTGGGTCACGTTCTGCTGTGTAACCTTGGGTCCTGGTATTCTTGTGGATGTAGATGTTATATTGACACACACCGCCTACTTAGATCTAGTTACAGACCAGGTGCACCCCTTCATAGCCACAGTATTCTAACTGGCAGTGACCTCTTACAGCAGGGTGGACTCTTCCTAACTACAAAAATCATTCAGGAATGGTTGCATAGAGGTCTTCTGGAGTCTGCACCTTGACTAGGGTTGTTTTGAATGTGCAAGGGAACTTACACATTTTTAGACAGCATGATTTGAGGTAGGTGGTAAGTTGGGAGCTAACTGCGGATATAGGTGAGGTTCATTCCCCTTAGCTGTGCTAAAAGAAGCCAAGAAATCTCTCTAGCATCAGAATAATTACTTTCCAGTAGTCTATTAGCAGGGCATTTTCTAAAGGCATAATAGTGGGTACACTGATACACATATCTATGAGAAGACAATAGCATTATAGATGGAAAATGGTAGGTAGGGTTCGGTAAACAGGTTTTCCATAGAAGCCCAAGAGCTTTAGGTTATTTCAGTGTGTACTTCTGTGTAATCACAAATGTTAACCTCCCAGCATATCATAAAACGCTTATTGAGCTTGACTAGTGTATTGTCCTATGTTTTGGGAAAGTACATGGCTCCTCAATGGCCAGCAAGGCTGCTTCTCGTTTTATGTGACTACTAGCAATAGTGCGGCCCCTCTACAGACATGCACCTATGCCTCGATGCACAAGCAGAAAAAAGCTTATTGTTTCTACCAGCATCTCCTGGCTCGGTATGGGCAAGACAGTTCTCAGAAGATTAGTATAGCTGATCCTGTAATCTCTCCCATCTCTGGTTTTAATGCTGGTCTAGTGATTTCTATTGTATGGGTGGATGAGGGCTGGACACAGGGCCTGAAAGAGGGCTTTCTTTTCAAACCTGCAAGCATGTTTTGCAGCTACAAGATAACGCCGGTTTTCTTTTGGCTTTAAATAAAGCAGGAAAGTACTGTATGTAGTTGTCCCAAAGTCTTTTAGCTGCTTCATGGGTGAAGAAAGGATATCATGTGCTGGATCCATGTGCACACATACGGTATATGCCTATCAGTAAACGATCTGTTTCTGAAATTGGCACTTCACTTAGTGTGACAAGTGGCTGGGTTACACAGGGTGGCTTTGTCAGGGACTTATTGGAATAAATAGCATCACTGTAAAAATGAAGGGTTCTATTAACAGGATATTCACAGATCTCAATTCTTGAAGTTTTGTAGAAGTCTGGGAGAGAAAACAAAAGTATCCCCCCATCACCGGCTGGGGAACAGCTGAGGGCTCTTGGAATTGGCTGGTCCTCCTCCCCAAATGTCTTGTGTGATGTTTCCAGAGACACTCGTAAACGATTTCTTTGTTTGTTTTTTTTTCCCCTTTAGAAAAAAAAATAATGGGGATGGCACACAACATCCCTATAGTACTGTTAGATTGGGACATCAGGCTGAGCTTTGTGGCCATATTATAAGCACAGACATGCACCCATATGCCACTTTTGTGAAATTTCCTTCTAAATGGTGCTTCTGCCTAAGCAACTGGATGAGTGTGACAGGAATACAATAGTCCAGGAATCTGTCATTTGTGAAACCTCTCGTCACCATTCAGAGAGTCTGAAACAATAGAACAATGTCCCACAGAACATAAAAAAAAAAAAATGGAATCTAAGTAAAGATAGACCAGTGCATTACAAACACTGTTACTCTTTCTATACTCCCCTCTTATCTCCCCTTCTCACAATCGCATACAAGATTTCCCCGCACATCACCCCGACTCTGGAACTCTCTACCCCACCAAATGACTCTCGCCTACCATCGAAACCTTCAAAAAGAACCGGAAGACCCACCTCTTCCGACAAGCCTACAACCTGCAGTAACCACTCATCGACTAAACCGCTGCACGACCTGTGTAAATTTGGTGTGCCATCTAAATAACTCAACACACAGCCATTAATGTCTAAACCACTGTCAACAAGTGCGTACATGAATAAGTCAAAATGCCAGTTTGTGCCCAATTAGCCATTTTCCCTTCCTGGTGTCATGTGACTCATTAGTGTTACAAGGTCTCAGCTGTGCACAGGGATTAGGTGTGTAAAATGTGGTGTTATCGCTCTCTCATACTGGTCACTGGAAATTCAACATGGCACTTTATGGCAAAGAACACTCTGAGGATCTGAAAAAAAGAATTGTTGCTCTACGTAAAGATGGCCTACGCTATACAAAGATTGCCAACATCTGAAACAGAGCTGCAGCATGGTGGCTAAGACCATAGAATTGTTTAGCAAGACAGGTTCCACTCAGAACTGGCTTCGTCATGGTCAATTAAAGAAGTTGTGTGCACATGCTCAGCGTTCTATCCAGAGATTGTCTTTTCAAAATGGACGTATGAGTTCTGCCAGCATTGCTGCAGAGGCTAAAGGGGTGAGGGTAAGCAGTTCTGTGCTCAGACCATGCTCCGTAGGCTGCATCAAATTGGTCTGCATGACTGTCAGCCCAGAAGAAAGCATCTTCTAAAGATGATACTCAAGAAAGCCTCAAGTTTGCTGAAGACAAGCAGACTAAGGACATGGATTACTGAAAACCATGTACTGTGGTCTGATGAGACCAAGATTAACTTATTTAGTTCATACGGTGTCAAGCGTGTGTGGTGGCAACAAGGTGAGGAGTGCAAAGACAAGTGTGTCTTGCCTTCAGTCAAGCATGGTGGTGGGAGTGTCATGGTTTGGAGCTGCATGACTGCTGCTAGCTGTGGAGATCTACAGTTGATTGAGGGAACCAGGAATGCCAACATGTACTGGGACATAATGAAGCAGAGCAAAATCCCTTCCCTTACAAAACTGGGCCGCAGGCAGTATTCCAACATAACGACCCCATATACACCTCCAAGACAACTACTGCCTTGCTAAAGAAACTGAGGGTAAAAGTGCTGGATTAGACAAGCCAAGCATGTCTTCAGACCTATTGAGCATCTGTGGGGCATTCTCAAACGAAGGTGGAGTAGCGCAAGGTCTCTAACATTCACCAGCTCCGTGATGTCGTCATGGAGGAGAGGAAGAGGATTCCGTTGGCAACCTGTGTAGCTCTAGTGAACTCCATGCCCATGAGAGTTAAGTTAATAGTGGCCATACAAAATATTGACACTTTGGGCACAGTTTGGCCATTTTTACTTAATTTTGTTGCCAGTGGTTTAGACATTAATGGCTGTGTGGTGAATTTGAGGGCACATCAAATTTACAGTGTTATACAAGCTGTACACTAACTAACTACTTTACATTGTATCAAAGTGTCATATCTTTAGTGTTGTCCCATGAAAAGATATAACACAATATTTACACAAATGTGAGAGGCGCATTCACTTTTGTGATATATTTCTCACATATCATTCCTATAACCTCATACTGTGCTCAGCAGTGAAAGCAATCACAATGGGAAACCCTGGCTGTATATTACCCCTCAAATAAATAAGCCATCATCAATACATGCATAGCAGTGTGAATGAAGGACATATTTCAAGCTGTGAAACTGTATGTGTCGTACTAAATAAACCTACCAGCCTTTGTATGAACACTAGTATATTGTAGATTTACCAAGAAATGAGGAGTGTCTTATTCAAACAGCTTCTTTTGCTTCCTGATTAATCCTCCTATTCGTTTAACAAGTGTAAGTACCTAATGCGCCATGTGAGCTCTGAGCATGATTGTATGGGTATCCTTGTGTACTTCTTTTTCATCCACACTTCAGTAAATGTATAACTAGGTTTGGATCTGTTCACATTATATTTATGTAGCTAACAATCACAGAAAAAAGACGGAGCGGCACTGTCCCTGTCACAGAGGTATTTATAAGACTGCTATTACGGTGTCTTTGTGTGCAGCTGTGGACTGTCCAGCCATGGAATCCAGACCTTGGGTGCACCTCTGAAGTAAAACATTCATCGATACGATCCTTATGCAAGAAAAAATGAGGGCACTCACCAGTCTTCACTAGATTCAATCCTTTATTAGTCACATACCCAGAAAAAATTAATGGCCGGGAACGAAGGAGCCGAAGCTCGTGTGAGCAGGGGAGAATACCGACGACGGCCGTTTCGCGCTGTGCTTGCGCTTCTACGGGTCAATGTGTAAGGGTACTATGGCGGAAATATAGTGCCGGCCATGACACCTCCCCCTCCACCAAGACCCTCCCACAACTTTTAAAATACTTACTAAAAAAGCACATTAAAATACAGTCTCATGTTGCAAACACATCTGCATATAACAAATCATGGCTGATGTTAAGATAATCTACCGCATTCTCAAAGAAATGATGCATCAATAATAACACATTGTACCACATAAATATTCCACAATACCCATCCAATCCATTTGCAATTATTTCTACTTATCCTCTGCGTACAACGCTATTCTTGTTACAGGAAAATTGACATGTCCACTCTGTCATTAAAACCCAAGGGTCCCGGCGCATTACTGCGCATAATCCATCTCGCCTCACATCTCAGGAGCAAGTTGTTCAAATCGCCCCCTCCGGACGGCAAGTTTACCTTCTCAAGGCAGGAAATGAGAAGGTAAGCTTGCCGTCCGGAGGGGGCGATTTGAACAACTTGCTCCTGAGATGTGAGGCGAGATGGATTATGCGCAGTAATGCGCCGGGACCCTTGGGTTTTAATGACAGAGTGGACATGTCAATTTTCCTGTAACAAGAATAGCGTTGTACGCAGAGGATAAGTAGAAATAATTGCAAATGGATTGGATGGGTATTGTGGAATATTTATGTGGTACAATGTGTTATTATTGATGCATCATTTATTTGAGAATGCGGTAGATTATCTTAACATCAGCCATGATTTGTTATATGCAGATGTGTTTGCAACATGAGACTGTATTTTAATGTGCTTTTATAGTAAGTGTATTTTAAAAGTTGTGGGAGGGTCTTGGTGGAGGGGGAGGTGTCATGGCCGGCACTATATTTCCGCCATAGTACCCTTACACATTGACCCGTAGAAGCGCAAGCACAGCGCGAAATGGCCGTCGTCGGTATTCTCCCCTGCTCACACGAGCTTTGGCTCCTTCGTTCCCGGCCATGAATTTTATCTGGATATGTGACTAATAAAGGATTGAATCTAGTGAAGACTGGTGAGTGCCCTCATTTTTTCTTGCATAAGGATCATATTTATGTAGCTGTTATATGCGTACACAGTGTGATAGAGAGACAAGTGTACATATGTATATATGGCTCAAAGAAAATAAAGGATCGCTAAAATACTACATCCTAGGTATCACTTAATGAAATTTTTCAGTTGCAAATCTTTATTAATTACATAGTGGAATGCATTAAGAACAATAAAACCTAAAAATGATCAATGTGAATAAAAATGAATATCCCATGGAGGTCTGAATTTGGAATGATACTTAAACTCAAATTACAGGCTGATCCAACTTCAGTGGAAATGCCTCAAGACAAGGAAATGATGCTCAGTAGTGTGTGTGGCCTTCACATGCTTGTGTGACCTCCCTACAGCATCTGGGCATGGTCCTGATGTGGTGGATATTCTCCTGAGGGATCTCCTCTCAGATCTGGATTAAAAGCATCAGTCAACTCATGGACAGTCTGTGGGGCAGTATGGCTTTGATGGATAGAATGAGACATAATGTTATAGATGTGCTCGATTGGATTCAGGTCTGGGGAAATGCCTTCATCATGCAGTAGCTGCAGACACCCTTCAGCCACATGAGGCCTAGCATTGTCATGTATCAGAAGGAACGCAGGGCCCAGTACATCTGCATATGGCTCACAATGAGTCTGAGGATCTCAATCCGGTACATAATGGTAGTCAGGGTACCTCTGGCTACCACATGGAGGGTTGTACGGCCCTCCAAAGAAATGCCTCCCCACAGCCACAGAGGGTTGTTTCTCTCCTATGGCCACTTCCACGTCTCCTGGTGTACTGGCCTGTCTCCTGGTATCTTCTTCATGCTCTAGACACTGTGCTGACACACAGCTACCCTTTTTGACGCCGCTCACATTGATGTGCCATCCTGGATGAGCTGCACTACTGTAGCAACTTCTGTGGATTGTACAGTAGACACCGCCTCATGCTACTGTATTTCTAGGGGTGAGAGAAATGACAAAATAAAAAGTGGCCAAAACAGCATGATGAGAACAGAAATAGTTTGTGGTTATCACCTGCAGAACCCCTCCTTTATAGGGGTTGTCTTGCTAATTACCTATAGCTTATACTTGTTGTTTGCTCCATTTACACAACAGAAATTGATTCGTAATCGGTGTTGCTTCATAACTGGAAAAGTTGATTTCACAGAAGTGTGATTTGACTTGGCCCTACAATGTGTTGCTTAAGTGTTCCATTAATTTTTTAGATGTGTATGTATATGTTTACATGTACACTGGATACATGTAGCTTAGATGTTGGGAGCTTTCCTAGTGTATATGCCAAATGTTCATCACAAACATTCTGATCACCATTAAATTGGTCCCAATATAAGAGCTGTATACCCAATGGGAATAAGTAAAATCTGATCATGTCACCGGAGTTCTGTAAGCCAGATATCTTGTACAGACTGTATTGTACACGTCTTCATGGTCTGATCCAAGTTGTCTCTGTGTGACAGAAGGTAAAAAGTTTCAGTATAGAGAGAAGTGTACAAAATGCATATATTTTCTGTTTCTTGGATCAGGGGTACAGTAAACCTGCCAGCATAGCTGAATGTAATGAGAATGGAGATCTAGATCCTTGGTGGCAGATGCTAAACTGGCTTGGTGGGCATGTTTAGTGGCGTTTTGTTTCTTGGAAAGCCAACGTGCACATAAGGAAGGCTGGAGAGCCTCCTGTGGTGTGAATTAATTATTGTTCTGCTAGGAACGCACGGAATTCGCTCTGTGACTCTCTTGAAGACTAGCCATTGTGTCTATGACAATTGAGGTAAAACCAACACATTCCAGCCACAAGCAGGACTGACCCAAGCTTCCACATTAATGTTTGGATTCCTGGTTTATTAATTAAACAAAACCATATCAGTAAAGGAATGTGCGATAAGAGTCTGGGTGCTGGGAACTCCTTACAGGTGCATTAACCCATTATGCTTTTTTCCAAATCTTTGAATGGTTGCAATTTGCAAAACCTAATAATGAGATTAAAAATACCCATTCCACCCCATTGCTGAAGCTTTTTCAGTTACTACTTTTGCATTGCATTCAGATAAAATACTAAGTCTATGGGATCCTTAATAGCGATGAGCGAACGTGCTCGGATAAGGTGTTATGCAAGCATTCTCGTGTGCTTACCGATGTCTTCGGTGTGCTTGAAAAATGTCCCAGTCCCTGCGTTTGCATGTCTTACGGCTGTTAGACTGCCACAATACATGCAGGAATTGCCTTGCAGCCTCAGGGACTCGAACATATTTTTTGAGCATGCCAGAGTCACTCGGCACACGAGCATGCTTCGATAACACCTTATCCGAGCATGTTCGCTCATCACTAATACTTAATGGGGTTTTCCCATAAACCAAGCTAATTTTAAAGTTGATTTTAATCAATATATCTTAGAATAATAATAATTGCCACAATTGGATGTGGTAAAAAAAACTGTTTCTGTGCTGAGATAATGTTATAAATGTGCCCCTGCTGTGTACTGTGTAATGGCTGTGTCTGACCGTACAGGAACATGGTCTGATCTTACATCTCTGGGCAGGGGTGAGGCAAAATAGTATACAGACAGGACAGCATGGGATCACAGGTGATTCTTTTTGTGAGCTAAAACATTTCCCTGCCTGTTTGTAAATAATTCTCTTTGAGATACTTTTTTTTTTTTTTGTTTAAATCCCGTGCTGTAATGTCTGTATCCTTTTTTTTTTTTTTTTTTTTTTTTTTCTTCCTCCCCTGCCCAGGAGCTGTGGTATGATCAGACCATGTCCCTGCACGGTCAGACACGGCCATTACGCAGTACACAGCAGGGGCACATTTATAAGATTATCTCAGCACAGGAACATTTTATTTAACAAATCCAATTGTGGAAATTATGATTCCAAGATTTATTGATTATAAAGAACTTTGTTTGCAGGACAACCCCTGTGACGATTTAATCGAACATTATTTTGGTATACGTCCCATTATGCACCACTTTCTTTCATTTTTTGGAAGTTAGTTGGTGATCACATATGGTTCTCATTTGCAAAAAAAAGTTTTTCTAGTATGGATCTCCTGCTGAAAATGTATTTATTTTTTTCTTGTATAGATGTTTTCAGTTTAAAAGATTATTTTTCCCACTATCTCGCTTTTCTGTGGGTGGTCACTTCTTCTACATACTTTTGTATGTGGATCATAGAACTAATTTAGGGTAAAAGCAAATTGGTTGATTTGTGAGTATTTTTCATCTTTCCCTATCCTCCTCCTTTTTCTCCAGCAGGATTTGAACATTCTGTATGTAACTGGGTGTCTGTTTAAGAACGTGTTCACTTTTCTGCATGAAATTCTGTGGGCGGCCTTCAGCTGTCACTGACTAAATGTCTCCTTCCGTCCTCCATAATCTTGTAGTAACATTTCATCTAATTCCCATAACCTTCTATATGATTACTTCTTGTGTGTAGGATAATGAAGACTAAACTGTGGTAGATGGCTCATACTCTTACTCCCCCAATGCACCACAGTTACTTGAGGACAGCTGCCCAAAAGTCACATTTTACCAGCACGTTAGAGGGAAGCAGTTTACCCTCTCCATCTTTGAACTGTATGAGGATTGGAGCTCTCAATCGTTGTCTTTCTGCCTTCCTAGACATCTATTGCATGAGTGGGTTTTACAGATTGGGGCTCCAGTATACTAGGATTGCAGCTTGTGAACAATTTGAGCTTGTAAGATAAGAAACCATCTCTGATAGAGATCCTGGCCAATGTAGGAGAGAAAAGAGATCCTGGCCAATGTAGGAGAGAAAAAAAACAATCAGGTGCACATATGACTAAAAACTGACTGGTGGGTTAACAGTTTATAACAATGTTTTACTTCATAATGAGTTAAAGGGAACCTGTCACCCCCAAAATCGATGATGAGGTAAGCCCACCAGCATCAGGGGCTTATCTACAGCATTCTGTAATGCTGTAGATAAGCCACCGATGTTGCTTGAAAGAGGAGAAAGAGGTTAGATTGTACTCACCCAGGGGCGGTCCCCCTGCGGTCCGGGTCCGATGGGCATCTTAGGTCCGGTACAGCGCCTCCTATCTACATTCCATGACGTCCTCTTCTGGTCTTCACGCCGCGGCTCCGATGCAGGCGTACTTTGTCTGCCCTATTGAGGGCAGAGCAAAGTACTGCAGTGCGCAGGCGCTGGGCCTCTCTGACAGTACTTTGCTCTGCCCTCAACAGGGCAGACAAAGTACGCATGCGCTGGAGCCGAGGCGTAAAGACCAGAAGGACGTCATGGAATGAAGATGGGAGGCGCTGTACCGGACCTGAGACGCCCATCGGAGCAGGACCGCCCAGGTGAGTATAATCAACCTCCTTTTCTCCTCTTTCAGGTAACATCGGCAGCTTATCTACAGCATTACAGAATGCTGTAGATAAGCCCCTGATGACGGTGAGCTTACCTCACCATCGATTTTAGGGGTTGACCGGTTCCCTTTAAAAACTTAGTAAATAGTAAAAGTCCCTGTGCCTTTAAAATGTTGCCACCTACACAAAGTAATTTAATGTAATATACGATTGCGAACAATTCTAATGGTATCCATACTGTAAAGTGTCAATCAGCTGCACAGTGCTGAAAAGGCCTTTTAGCAGAGTTTTAGGATTTTTGGCTGTCTGAATTTCCCAGTTTTACATTGTAGTGAATGAGATTTTAAAGTAAACACTTAAAGGGGTTGTGGCAAGATGGGCATTAATCAACTTCCGACAACCAGAATATACAAGGTCCATTTCACCCAACCACTGTAGCACATCTTCTCAAAAAGTTGCAGAGTGAAGGGTTATTTTTATCATATATGGTGATGGCTTATCATTGTCATCACTTTGGTGGCTTCCAACATCTAGGACCCCCATTAGTTCTGAGAATGAAGGGGCTGGCTTTAGCGCTGTGCCCCTTTAGGGTATGTGCACACATTGCAGATTTTGCTGCGGATCCGCAGCGGATTCCCAGCAGTTTTCCATGAGTTTACAGTACCATGTAAACCTATGGAAAACAAAATCCGCAGAGAACATGCTGCGGAAAAAACTGCGCGGAAACGTAGCATTGTTTATTCCGCAGCATGTTAATTCTTTGTGCAGATTCCGCAGCGGTTTACACCTGCTCCATAATAGGAATCCGCAGGTGGAACCCCCCCCCCCCCCCCAAAATCGCTGTAATTCCACAGGAAATCCGCAGTGTAATCAGTTCGGAAAAATCTGCAGAGTAATCCGCAGCGTGTGCTCATACCGTTACTGTTCACTGTTTGAATGCTGCTCTTTCTTCAAGAGTTGGGTGGCCAGAACTGCATCTGTGCAGGAAAAAACTGATAGTGAAGTAAATTTCTCGCATTCTGTGTCTCAATGCAGAATCTGACTATTCAGTCTCTTATAGTGGAGAAGATCTGGTGCTATGAAATGACATGACCTATATATGATCCTCCTCTCTGTGAACCATCTGAGCAGCTCATTAATAACCTTTTCTGTATCTTGGATCCAAATTCCATAATCTGAAAAGTGCTCTGCTCAGGATTGAGGTTCCCTGTGTTAGGAGAAGGCCTTCATTGTATCACTAAAAGCGAGTTGAGTTTGTTTCTCAGAGGTTTGCCTAGTGTGTATACAGCTCCAGCACATTCAGTTGTGGGAAGTTTTAGGCTCTGTTCAGATTGGCTGCTTGTTGATGAAAATAAGCTTTATATTTCATTCACTAAATAAACGGGATCTTGAAAATGGAAGTATATGTTAAGTCTTTGTCATACGGTGATTAAAGTTTATTTATCACAGACTGGGCCACCCCCTTAATATAACTCCTAATGATGAAAGGGAAGTCACCGGTAGAACACATGTGGATCTCGGAGAGCACTGGGAAGAGAACACGTGTAATCTCTATTTAGCAGCGTTATGGTAATGCTGGACATCCTATTATCATACTTAGCGCTAATGAAGGTACACATAATATTTATATCCTAATTTGTTTTGTTGGCAAGGTAGGACGTCATTATGTAACAGTACTGTTCAGCAGTGCTTCATTATGTGTCTAAAAGAGCTGTAATTCTACAGTGTTTAATCTGTTAGTTAAAGAAGACCTGTCTGAAGATCAAAAGTGGGGAGTTTTTTTTCTTCTTTTTATTCCTACTGCTCCCCTGATTTATTTTTTGTTTTGTTTTCTTTAATCCTCCACACAGTTGCAGAGATATGGACCTTTTTATTAAGTGACAATTTGTATAGTCTTTACTAAGGCGGAGGTGCTTACAGGTTATAATGCAGAGTAGCCTAAACACACTCCCCAAGAGAATCACGTAATGCTGTCCCCTTGGTAAAGACCACAAAAATTGGCTCTAAACAAAAAGGCCCCTTATATATGCAACTTGGTGGTGGATTTAAAAAAAAAAAAAAAACAAAAAAAAAAACCCTTGAATACTCAGCATTGCAGTGGGAATATAACACGATCAACAACTGTCCTCTTTAAATCTGGCATACTGATTACTGTAGATCTCTTGTACAAATGATCTGATGAACGTGATCAGCCATATTTTAGCTGATCAAAAATATTTGTCTAGCTTTAGGATGTCACCTAACAGGAGTTCAGACCAATCTTACTTTCTTTTTTTCTCAAAACTCAAGGGTTTCAAGTTCAGTTGCTGGATCTGTAGAGGCTGGCAGATCTGTGGGAGTTAAATGGCGATCAGTCCTAATGTTGTTCTATTTTAGCTCAGAAGAGTATTTGTATGAAATAGCATGCAAATTCCACAACTTGATCCTTCCATGATAAGTACATCATATTAAGTGACCGGTGGCATTACAATTACTGCTATATATAGAAATGACAAGTGCTTCAAACTTCTGGCTAACAAAGTACATTTCTTTTTACAGAATCGTCAAGACATTTGCTAATTCTCCATGGCAGCTGCACAAACATTCAGCCTGTCCTGCGACTCTAGGAACCATCATCTCCGATCTTTCAATTCCGACGTTTCTTACAGGTGCAACATGGGTAGTGTGAGCAGCCTGATAGAGAAACATGACTTCTCACCAGATGACATTAACTTGGACTTCAAGCCTCTCTCAGATTCACACAGTCCTGGAAATATATTCAAGAAAGGTCTAAATCAACGAGAACTGCTTAACTATTTGAGTATCACAAAGAAAGATGGTAAAAGTGGCAAGAAGCTATCCTCGGGGTTGGTATTCCGAAGAGAGCGCAGCGTGGATGGAGGGGAGAATGACTATCCAGTTCTATACCACAAAGATCGCCGAGGGACAGACTTTAGCAAAAGCTCGCTTCCAGAAAGGGGACGTTTTGAAAAGGTCATTACCTTCTATTTCATACAGGCTAATTTCTGTATTTCACATTAAATTGTCAATTCTTCTAAATTTACACTGCTGTTGCTTTAGGTATATTTGTAACATAAACTGCTTTAACACATCCATCCACTCTGATGGATAACTGCTGACTGGCTCTTCTGCTCTTAATCTTGTTCTTTTTAGAACTGCAGAAGTGATATTTGGCACCTTCAAATTTTGATCCAGTGTCTGCCAGCCAGTGCTGTATATGCTGTTTCTACTTCTTATTAGTATCTTATTAAAGTGTTTATTTAAAGTTCCACTGTCTTGTGATATGGCAAAATGACCAAGCAACCTTAAATTGTACCATTAGATAAAATGAAGTTGGGCAATATGTCACCATTTCCAGGTATTTTATATGCACATTGCCTCTTCAGAGAGAGAGAGGACTTAAACTCTATATAGCGCAAGTCACAATCATCCCTTTAACAAGTCTTGCAATATGACTTGGGATAAAAGCCAAATCAGTATCTCAATTTGCAGACATGGTGTTTCGGGCTATTGGCCCTCGTCAGTTCATCGTTTGAGATCTGATTTGGCTAGGTGAGCGGCTCTGGCATATGGTCTAAGGCTGTGTGCACACGTAGCATATTTTTCGCGTTTTTTTCGCTGTTTTTCGCTATAAAAACGCTATAAAACCGCGAAAAAAACGCTTACATTAAGCATCCTATGTAATAGAATGCATTCCGCATTTTTTGTGCACATGCTGCATTTTTTTCCTGAGCGGAATCGCATTCCAGAAAAAAACGCAGCATGTTCATTAAAATTGCGGAATCGCGGCGATTCTGCACCCATAGGAGTGCATTGATCTGCTTCCTTCCCGCACAGGGCTGTGCACACCATGCGGGAAGCAAGCAGATCATGTGCGGTTGGTACCCAGGGTGGAGGAGAGGAGACTCTCCTCCACGGACTGAGCACCATATAATTGGTAAAAAATAAAGAATTAAAATAAAAAATAGTCCTATACTCACCCTCTGATGGCCCCCGAAGTGTTCCCGCCTCTCCGGTGCATGATCTCTCTTCCGTTCCTATAGATGATGTGGTTCAGGACCTGTGATGACGTCACTGTCTTGTGATTGGTCGCGTGACCGCTCATGTGACTCACGCGACCAATCACAAGACAGTGACGTCATCGCAGGCCCTTCACTGCACTCCAGCTATAGGAACGGACGCCGCTGAGGTCTGCAGGTGAGTATAACCATGTTTTTTATTTTTTTTATTATTTTTAAACATTCGATCTTTTACTATAGATGCTGCATAAGCTGCATCTATAGTAAAAAGTTGGTCACACTTGTCAAACGCTATGTTTGACAAGTGTGACCAACCTGTCAGTCAGTTTTCCAAGCGATGCTACAGATCGCTTGGAAAACTCTAGCATTCTGCAAGCTAATTATGCTTGCAAAATGCTAGTTTTCTGCGGGTATATGCATGCTAATTCTGCATGCGATATACCCGCGGCAGGAGGCGCAGAATTGCCGCGGAAACTTCCGCGGCAATTCTGCAACGTGTGAACTTAGCCTTAGGGGTAAGGTTTCTCCTTGTGGAGAGTGACATACCAGCTCTGGCTTGTCAAGGTAAGGAGGCTTATTCGCTGTGCAATGCTCCTGTGGGAAATTTTGTATGCATTTCCGGATAGCACTTTTTTTTTTATTCTGTTTTTATTTTCTGATGCTAGCTTTTTTGACACTTTTTGTACATGATCATGGGGTGGCTATAATGAATTCATTCTATATGCAAAAAGATTAATTTGGTTTGGCCACCACCATAATCATGGACACAACATAGTATAAAAAAATCTATTTTCCAAAAATGAAGCTAGGGCATTATAATGGGTAGGACATCTTTATATATTCGTACAATGTGGCAGTCATTATAATTGTCATAAAAACTATAATCTGAAGTTCATATATTTCTTTTTTAGTCTCGCTTTGGGCAATCTGCGCTAAAGCCATCAAATACTAAGAACTTTGTGTCCATGCAGAGTTTATGTTCCTCAGGTGGACAGAAGTTATCTAAAAGCAATGGCAGCCTGAACACATTAGGGAGTCTGAACAGTCCTCCTCGCCGTGGGCCACTGAAGTCAAACAACATTCATCATATAAACCAGCAGGAAAGTGAAAATGAAGAGAATGAGAGCTTGTCCGATTCCAGGCAAAATTCCATCAACAGCTTCAACACTTATAGTCCAGAGTTTAGTGTAGCACGTTGTCAGATCAGTGCTTCTACTGGACATATTAATCATATTGGAGGGTCATTAGACAGAGCATCCAGAGGGGTTCGAGACGTGGTATCTGGAGACAAGAAGCCACTATCCTGCAAGAGTATGGCAACTTTGAGTCGTCTACAGTGTTCTGGGGAACCTCCTCCTCCATATGAGTACTCTCAGTCTGTAGAAGATGTAGCCCGTCAGCTGGAAGAAAGGCTAAATGAAAAGGGTCTGGAGCTAAGACAGCTGAGAAGGAGTACAAGTGACAAAGATGATCCTTTTACTCAGGTGAGTCTGAGGGCTGCATAAGGAGGAACTATTCAGAATGGTTAATTTGATTAATATTGTGTAGCCTATGTACTGCATGTTCACTAGTCATCCAGTGTCAAACAGTACATGTAAGTGCAGTGCATAATTTTGCCAGTTTTAAGAGGTGACCACGTTAATCTGAGGTGACCACGTTAATCTGAGGTGACCACGTTAATCTGAGGTGAGCACATTAATCTGAGGAATAGCTTGAGTTTTCATTTGGCCAATCTTTCCATTAAACTGCTGCCATTGATGAGTAACATCTTCACGCTTCAATCTTGGCTATAGCTGAGTTTTTCTGTTAGTTTATTTTATGCAGGTTTGTGTTTAGTAAATGTATGTATATACAAGCAATATTTTAATACCATTACAATGTCTATTTATCTACCCACATTGCAGGTATTTGAAGACAAGCGTCGTCTTTGGATGGAAGAACTTGATGAATTAAAACAGATGTACATAGCCAAGCTCCAGCAGATCTCTCAGCAGGCACTGCGTAGCCAACGAGCCTTACAGTTGCAACTTTATAAAGTTCAGCAGGAGAAAAAGCGTCTTCACGAGGAACTGAACTCTGTGAAGACTGAGTGTGAGCAACTAAGACAAAAACAGCCGGCTCAGACTGAAAACCTTATTCCAAAACTTGAAGAGTCAAAATGGGAGGTAGGAGAATTCGCTGTGATGTATTATTGTAATCTTATTTTTTCTATTATTATTATTTTCATTATTTTTTTTCTTGACTTGAATATATATATTTTTTTGCATAATGTGGCCATAAACGTTAAAAAAAACTTCTGCCAAACTTGTTGATTTCAACCAGATTGGCCAACTAATGTGTATTAGGCTAAGTTCACACGTTGCGTTTTTTTTCAGCATTTTTTAGTACCAGCAAATACTAAGATTTCAGAAATCTCATGCACACAGCTTTTTTTTTTTGTCCTCAGGATTTTGTGCAATAGCTTGGTTTTTACCAAATGAATCATGTAACTTTGGTAAACAAACGGCACTGGTAGAAGTTGTCCCCTTGGCCACTACGGTTTGCTGATGGCAGCCTAGACTGCCTCTCCTTTAGTTTACTGAGTAACTGAAAGGCAGTGATTTCATAAATATTTTGGGCAGTAAATTCTAGTCCAGAGAGAATAGTGTTAAATCTCAATGATGCTTGGCTGTATTCACATTGTGTACACAATTAGAGTAAAGGTTTAGATTTTAATCACTTCTTAGGGAAGTACTGAATCATTATTGGTGCAATTGTGTCCTTTGTGGCAGGGCTGTGGAGTTGGTATAAAATGGACAGACTCCAAAAATATATAATAAATTGGGTTCGGTAGTTCAGTGCAGGATGTGCTGTAAATTTTTATTAAGCATTTGGGAAAGTTATGAAATGTCCTATAAATGTTTGTTCTGTTCCTGATCTAATGATCTCTGCTTTTAGTGGAGATGAATCTGTGCTCCACTTTATGTACATGCTCAGTAGTGACCAGTGCTGTGGAGTCTAAAGGTACCTTCACACTGAACAACTTCACAACGATAAAGATAGCGATCCGTGCCGTTGCAGCGTCCTGGATAGCGATATCGTTGTGTTTGACACGCAGCAGCGATCAGGATCCTGCTGTGATATCGTTGGTCGGAGCTAGAAGTCCAGCACCTTATTTAGTCGCTGGATCACCCGCTGACATCGCTGGATCAGTGTGTGTGACACCGATCCAGCGATGTCTTCACTGGTAACCAGGGTAAACATCGGGTTACTAAGCGCAGGGCCGCGCTTAGTAACCCGATATTTACCCTGGTTACCATTGTAAATGTAAAAAAAACCCAAACAGTACATACTCACCTTCTGATGTCTGTCGCGTCCTCCGGCGTCCGCTTCCCTGCACTGTGTCAGCGCCGGCCGGCCGTAAAGCAGAGCACAGCGGTGACGTCACCGCTCTGCTTTAGGGCCGGCGCTTACACAGTGCAGGGAAGCGGACGCCGGAGGATGCGACAGACACCGGAATGTAAGTATGTAGTGTTTGTCTTTTTTTTTTACATTTACACTGGTAACCAGGGTAAACATCGGGTTACTAAGCGCGGCCCTGCGCTTAGTAACCCGATGTTTACCCTGGTTACCTGGGGACTTCGGCATCGTTGGTCGCTGGAGAGCGGTCTGTGTGACAGCTCTCCAGCGACCACACAACGACGAAACAGCGACGCTGCAGCGATCAGCATCGTTGTCTATATCGCTGCAGCGTCGCTTAATGTGACGGTACCTTAAGTCGGGAGTCAGGAAAATTGAGGAGTCGGAGGTTTGGCTTAACGACTGCAAAACCCTGCTTTGTGGTGTGGTGCAAAGTCTAGTTCTATTAAGCTAAGCTCCTGTTGCATCATCCTGAGCCTGTTAAAAGTGATAAGGATCATAGTGTCAACTTCCACAGATATTGTGATATCATTGGTGCCACTAGTGCTTTAGTTTCAACTACTGCCAAAAGTTGGATAACATCCAGGAAGACCGAAAATTGTATAAATGTGTCCTTTAGTCCATAATTTCTCAATCATTTTCTATGTGCATCATAAGCCAGAACATAATGATGCCTGGGCCTGACCATAGGTTATAGTCCATTCCAAAATGTTTAACACCATTTCTGAAATTTGACATGCATGTATGTCATAATCGGGAAGGATTTCCTGCAATATGACATACAGGTACAGTACAGACCAAAAGTGTGGACACACCTTCTCATTTAAAGATTTTTCTGTATTTTCATGACTATGAAAATTGTACATTCACACTGAAGGCATCAAAACTATGAATTAACTTTAACATGTGGAATTATATACTTAACAAAAAAGTGTGAAACAACTGAAATTATGTCTTATATTCTAGGTTCTTCAAAGTAGCCACCTTTTGCTTTGATGACTGCTTTGCACACTCTTGGCATTCTCTTGATGAGTTTCAAGAGGTAGTCACCGGGAATGGTTTTCACTTCACAGGTGTTCCCTGTCAGGTTTAATAAGTGGGATTTCTTGCCTTATAAATGGGGTTGGGACCATCAGTTGTGTTGAGCAGAAGTCTGGTGGATACACAGCTGATAATCCTACTGAATAGACTGTTAGAATTTGTATTATGGCAAGAAAACAGCAGCTAAATAAAGAAAAACGAGTGGCTTTCATTACTTTAAGAAATGAAGGTCAGTCAGTCTGAAAATTTGGGAAAACTTTGAAAGTGTCCCCAAGGGCAGTGGCAAAAACCATCAAGCGCTACAAAGAAACTGGCTCAAATGAGGACCGCCCCAGGAAAGGAAGACCAAGATTCACCTCTGCTTCTGAGGATAAGTTCATCCGAGTCACCAGCCTCAGAAATCGCAGGTTAACATCAGCTCAGATTAGAGACCAGGTCAATGCCACAGAGTTCTAGCAGCAGACACATCTCTACAACAAGAGGAGACTTTGTGCAGCAGGCCTTCATGGTAAAATAGCTGCTAGGAAACCACTGCTAAGGACAGGCAACACGCAGAAGAGACTTGTTTGGGCTAAAGAACACAAGGAATGGACATTAGACCAGTGGAAATCTATGCTTTGGTCTGATGAGTCCAAATTTGAGATGTTTGGTTCCAACCACCGTGTCTTTGTGCGACGCAGAAAAGGTGAACGGATAGACTCTACATACCTGGTTCCCACCGTGAAGCATGGAGGATGAGGTGTGGGGTGCTTTGCTGGTGACACTGTTGGGGATTTATTCAAAATTGAAGGCTACAACAGCATCTTGCAGCGGCATGCTATTCCATCCGGTTTGCATTTAGTTGGACCATCATATATTTTTCAACAGGACAATGACCCCAAACACACCTCCAGGCTGTGTAAGGGCTATTTGACCAAGAAGGAGAGTGATGGGGTGCCACGCCAGATGACCTGGCCTCCACAGTCACCAGACCTGAACCCAATCGAGATGGTTTGGGGTGAGCTGGACCGCAGAGTGAAGGCAAAAGGGCCAACAAGTGCAAAGCATCTCTGGGAACACCTTCAAGATTGTTGGAAGACCATTCCCAGTGACTACCTCTTGAAGCTCATCAAGAGAATGCCAAGAGTGTGCAAAGCAGTCATCAAAGCAAAAGGTGGCTACTTTGAACAACCTAGAATATAAGACATAATTTCAGATGTTTCACACTTTTTTAAGTATATAATTCCACATGGGTTAATTCATAGTTTTGATGCCTTCAGTGTGAATGTACAATTCTCATAGTCATGAAAATACAGAAAAATCTTTAAATGAGAAGGCGTGTCCAAACTTTTGGTCTGTACTGTATGTCATGGTGATCATATGACAGGAGCAGAGCCCACACAATCACCGCCAGGAGCTTGGCTTAACTGACAATGAAGCTTGTATAACATCTCGATGGTTGTGAGACCATGGGGGATCCCCATTTCAACCAATTGGCTTGCACAACACGATCACAAGGAGCTGATGGTTG